>NC_143577.1:254784394-255431347 GCF_048544385.1 Mastigoproctus giganteus
CAAGTGTCTAATGATAGCCGTAACCGAATGGTCAGTCGCGAGAGTGCACTAGTACACGTGCTTTGAGTGACCGGGGTTCAAGCTCGTGACTGCTAAATATGGTGCTGTTTATTTTATTCTCTCTATCTTGTGAACTCCTCTGGCCGCGTGGTCAGAGGGTTCACGAGATACTCAGAGGAGTCCCGGAGTATAAACAGAAAATTTATTTTATATGAAAAAAACTATTTCTTTCACTTTATATACCTCAATATAAAACTCACTCATGTTTTAGTAATTAATAAAAATCGAAATGCAACACGCTTTTCACGCTCTGTAATTTAATAAATTAAATAAATAGCAATATGTACTTCAAATAGATAAAATGCTTCGTTGTCAACAGATCAATAATGCTTTGTTGGTCTATTGTCAACACTTTTGCGATGCACTTTACTTATTTATTCCTGTAAATGCTAAATGGCGGATTTCTATTTGTCCGATTTTAATAAAATTTTAGATGGTTTCACAAATCTTCCTAAAAGACCTAAAATATAAAATTTAATGAAATTTCGTCCAGTGGATAAAAGGGTGGTTTCTGCCTTTTGGACAACTGTTAGCAGTGCAGCAAGTGGATGCAGACTTTCTGCAATTTATCGGAGAAATGTCCTCAACTTGTTTAGGGATGTCTCCTCCACCAGCGCCATTCCTTCATAATCGTATCATGTGACCACTTGCTCAGTGTCTCAGGTTGATCCACGATCTTGTGAACTTATACAGCTATGGAAACCAGACTCTACTATCTTGTTAGCTGTCCGTTCTAATAACGACAGAAATAAAGATGGCGCCTTCCTTTATGAGGAAGGTTCCATCTTTATTAATAAACTACTACTCACTAAAATTAATATAATCCTACAGGATTTTTTGCCAGCGAATTAAAAGAAGCCTTTTTGAATGCTTGCAAACATTTATAAGTTTGGAAAGAATTCAAACGTGCTTCTTCCTTATTTTACTTACTTTAACAAAGACAAGGCCACATCTACTTCTAGAGCTTTGATCATCACATCATTTTCTACTTCACTGGGAACGAAATTTCTTTTATTAATCAAGTACAGCGCCACCAGCGCTCGAGGCGTGTCGGGCCCCCAACCCCAGTCAGGGTGCCTTGTATGAATAACCCACCCGACCGCATTTCCAAGAGCTTTTCTTACTTTCCAAATACGTTCGATTCTTATTGCTGAAAAGAGAAGAAAATGCTTTTATGTCACACTTATAATCTAATATTTCTACTGAAAAAGAGAATTAGTGTTTATATTGGTACACAAAATAGAGCAGTAAAAGATGACATGGAAAAGTTAGATGGCAATGAAAAGGACTGAAGTCTATGACAACTGTAAGTTGACTTCCAATCGTACCACACTCAAGGTTTGACTGGCTAAGAGAGCAAAGAATGGGGCAAGGAGTTTTTCATGTATGGGAATACAAAGAACAAGAAAATAAACCAGATAGGACCATTGCATGCCTTAGGTAACCCAGCTGATGTTGCGAATGAACTGAACAGGTAATTTTATCGATATTTTCAGACGAAAGTTCCTGCATGGCGAGGAGTGGATGTGCAAGTAGAGATGGAAAATATGAAATTAGCGATATTGAAATTTCAGAAGACTATTAGAAAAACTTTCCAGTCTAAAGGTCAGTTAGGCTCCTGGTGTACGTATCATTGATGATACGTACCCGGTAATTTTTAGGGAGGTGGCAAGAGAGTTCAGTGAACCATTGAGGTCGTCACTAAACTCAGGAGTTATTCAGTTGGATTAGAGAAGTTCCATGTATTGCCAATACATAAAGGTGGTTCTAAGAGTGAGTTAAGGAACTTCCGACCTGGCGACTGACTTCAGCGATCAGGAAAATCAGGGAGACAATGATAAAGAGTGCATTACCGGATCATTTAGATGGAAATGGAATTCCGGTGGGAACACAGCATGGTTTTGTAAGGGGAAAATCATGTTTAATGAATGTCTGTTTAGCTATTTTGACTGAGTCACTCGCTCATCAACTGGATATAGGAAATGATTTCGAGATTGTTTAGTTTTATTTCAGTGAAGCATTTGACTCAGTCCCACATCAAAGGTTACTGTTATAGGGTTTTAGTGACTTAGACCATATTGTACCATACAAACATTGTCCCATATTATCCATATCTACATATAATGACCCATATTATATGAGTTATATACTCGTATATTGTACCATATTGCATTGAGCAGACAATATACTGTACGTATATTGTCCGTAAATTTCGCGTGTTCTGTGGTGGATTTTCCTGTTTGTTGGACGAAGAACTTTGGTTCCCTCCCTCTCTTGAGGTGACTAACGCAGCTCCACAAAGATTCCTTGTGTCTAACCTAGCCCATAAAGATTCCTTTTGTCATGAGCGAGATTCAAAACCACGCCTCTTCCACCCGGTGTCGGAGGATGATAATTATATCAACTGGACTACTAGGGTTCCACATGAACAGAGACTTCGAACGTGTGCGATGCAGATAAACAAACATCTAAGATTGGACCTCATCGAGGTCTACTAGGCTCTGAGAAAGGGAATTAAAATGAATGAGGGAGAAATTTTCACGAGCCTTAAATTCAGAGTGCAGGGGAGGGAGTTTAGATTGGATTACTGGAAGTTTTCCGTCAGCAATCGAGCAGTTAATTACTGGAATTAGGGACCTCCATGGGTGGTGGTTGAGTCTGACATTTTGAAGTGTAAATAGCAGTAATGTTGTCAAAAGTCCAGTGGATAAGTATCTGTGTGAGAGGGAAATCATAGGTAATTGGTTATTTAATTTTAAATTGTTTTGGCTATTGCAACAAACGCCTGGGGGTTTTCCTTGAACTGTATGGCTAATATTAATACAGTACTGCAATATAATATTGGCAATAAGAAAGTGGACGAATCCTCACGCTTCTTTTGTGCACGTTTCTATGCGATTTGCCACTTATGATTCAACACTGCATCATGGTCATAACAGAAAGGAAATCAATCAGATTCTTTCGTTTCATTTAAACTTAGCAATTCTATGAATGTTCAAAGTTCATTTCAATAGCACATATAATTTTTAAATTACAAAATTGGAGACCTTTCTTTTAGATTTATTCATGTATTAAATCGTTTAAAATTGAATTAAAAATGTGAAGACACTAAAAATCCTTGAAAAATGTTACTGTTAACACAACTATTATTTTCGGATTTTAAATATTAAACTAAGAGCCGAAAGACTTTTAAAAACTTACTTGTTCTTTTCTCCCACCAAGGTGTTGTTGGATTCGTCATGGTTGTAGTGTCCCACAAAGGTTTTCTTGAAGTGGGACTTGTTCTCTCCCACCAAGGATGGCTTGTGGAGTACCTCCATGATCTAGAAGTAGCTGTAGTTTCCCACCATGGTCTGGATGGAGTAGGTGTTGTCTTCCACCAAGGAGGGCTTGTTGTAGAGTACCACCATGGCCTTGAAGGAGTTGGATTCGTAGTTTCCCGCGATGTCCTGGAAGGGTAAGGCGTTGTCTCCCACCAATGACGGGAAGTAGTTTCCCACCATGGCCTGGAAGGATAAGGTGTTGTCTCCCACCATGGCCTGGAAGGAGTTGGATTCGTAGTTTCCCACCACGGCCTGGAAGGGTAAGGTGTTGTCTCCCACCAACGACGGGTAGTAGTTTCCCACCACGGACTAGGAGTTGAATCGGTAGTTTCCCACCATGGCCTGGAAGGGTAAGGTGATGACCCCCACCAAGGATGGCTTGTAGTTTTCCACCATGGCCTAGAAGGGTAGGGTGTTGTCTCCCACCATGGATGTGTTGTAGTTTGCCACCATGGCTTTGCTGTTGTCTTCCACCAAGGATCAATTGTAGTGTGCCAGTATGGCATAGAATGGGAATGTGTTGTCTCCCACCAAGACTGGTCTGTGGTTTGCCACCACGACCTGGAAGGATTAGGTGTTGTTTCCCACCTTGGTCTTGCTGTAGTTTTTCTCGTATACCAGTCAGGGAGGGAGAGAATTTCCGACGCTGAGTTACCTGTAAGAAGAAAAAATTTTACGATTAGTTCATAGGAATGCAAAAAAGCAAATTAAGTGTTGAATTGAAAGTTGTGGAGATGGAACAATTTTGAGATAAATTTTCACAAATGCGCTAAAAGCGCTACATTTTTAAATAAAGAGATAAACACAAAGATGCCAAACAGATAAGCTCGTTCTATAAAGAGAGTGCGCAGATTATAGATAACACAGAATTCCAAAAAATAAAAGCTGTTTAATACCAAAAGTATATATTGTGTAAAAGCATTAAAACAAAAGGTGTATAATGTAAAAAAAAAACATATTATAAAAAGATTATTTTTGTTGCTGTGAGATATCACCAACCTGAAAATATCTTAATACACGATTAAAGCCAAAGACCAGTTTTGTTAGCTCTTTTATTTCTCATACCATCGTTCATTTATATATATATTTTGGGACCAGATGAAATAGTTAAAAAAGCGCCATTATAAGAGAATCCACAGCAGCTCTCAATTCAAACTTGGCTGTGAAATTTTATGTGTTAAATAGAAAGAAACTGTACACTGGTTACTAGTCCTTCAGGTTGGAGGATTTCAACTGGGGTTGAAATCCTCCAACCTGAAGGGCAAGTTTCAACTTCAGCTGAAATACCTCAGTTTCAACCTCGCACTCACCGGGGATTAATGGGGTCGACAGATTCTGAGGTGTGTCTTGTGGTGTACCACCTGAAAATAAATAAAAGGCAATCAGTACTATAGTTAAATGCATGTTAAAACAAAAATTAATAAAACCATCCCTTCACTGTTAACGAAAGGTATGCAAAATTTCTTGAAGTTGATGCAACTCGCACTAAGTAAAAGAGCAACTTATATGAGAGCGGGCCAACAGGCACACTTACAACCTGCTACATTTATTCTAATATGTAATATTCTTTTATAAACAGGTTAATGATTTTCGTCCTTTAATTTAAAGTGACAGCACTGCAACTCTTGTTAATTTGCAATTCATAAAGGGATATGAGTGTTGGCGCTATTATGAAGGATAATCAGCTTTCCCCCATCTTCCACTCTCTAATAAGTAACATTTGCGCTTTGCAGTCAAAGAACGAAAGTAGCCAAGACTTTGAGTCACCAGTGGAAACTCACGTCTTTGGTCTTGGAGGGTCAAAATGCTCCCACTGATCAGCTTGATGTTCCTCAAAAACATTTTCATTTACACATTTTCTTCATTACTCAGTTGAGAGTAAGAGTTTTTCTGCATGGTAGATGACTAGAAGTCAAAGAAAAGTGCCAAAGAATTCTTGGCTTACGTTAATACCATAAGGAAAGTTATGAACTATATATATATACCCTCGTATATATGTAGTTCATGAGGTGTTATTCAAGCACACACGCACAATAACCCTCTCTAGCATGTTCCACACATTCTCAATTGTATAAATCAGGTGAATGCGGATGGCCAGGGAAGATGGTCCATGTCATGTTCGGTGGGTTACCAGGGAAGATCGTCCATGTCATGTTCTGCGAACCGTTCTTGCGCGATTCTAACACGATCTGCTGTGGCATTGTCATGCATATTAAGTGGCCATCACTTTCCGGTTAAAAGTATGACATTGCAGGGTGCAATAGATCTAATAAGAGATTCAGGTACTTCCTGGGTGACAATCGACTTTCCACCAGTATCAATGGATCCAGTTCGTACCAATAAAACATTCTCATGCCAAGATACTAACTCCCGATGCCTGGGTTGTCTTGACATGGCAAACAGAGTCCATCGCTTTGTAAGGTTCTCGGCCCATTCTCTGCCTACTATCAGTGCAAATGAAATGTATCGTCATTCTTCTGACCAAATGACTTTCCTTCATTGTTCCACTGTCTAATCACGACGTTCTCGGCTCCACTGCAAGCGGATTTTTTTGTTTTTCTCTCAAACAAGTGACTTCCAAATAGGCAGGCGACTGCTAATATTCAATTCCTTCAATTCCCTGCGCACAGTACCGTTTAAAACTCGGCAGTTGTGGGCTTGGTTGAATTCGGATGTTATTTTCTGCACACCGTATGTCCCATTTTTCCGTACAGTCCTCCTCAGAGTACAGTGGCTTCTCTCTTGAAGTAATTTTTTCCTGCCACATTTATGGCTTTGAGATGTGTAAAAACCCCTTGCATTCCAGTAATTAAAAACCTTTGAGATGGATGCTTTTGAGAAATCAGTTATGTCTTTTGTTTCTTGAATTGTAGCTCCTGTTAAACGTGCACTCAAGATAAGATGTTTTTAAAAATCTGATACTTCACACGTTTTCTCCATTCTGGCTTCAGATTACTGCAATCTAATTGCCTGTGGAGTCTTGTATACTCAATGAGGCAAATATCGTCGCCCGCTTCGTAATTTTCTTTGCACATATTTCCATTTATTCGCATTTCTTCAGTATGTGACTGTTTTAATACAAAGGTTCGTTATTTTTTTTTTTTGTCCATTGTATGTAATTTTCTTTGACACTGTACCCGCCGATTCCTACTCTTCTTCAAAGTCTGAAAGTATTTCTGATAGGCGTCCTTAGATTTGATAATAGTTCCTAGTTTCATTTTCTGAATAATTTCCTCAGTTGTTGCACATCTCTCACCTTTAAAGGGGGATTTAAGCTTGGAAAAAAATCACAGGGAATGAAATCCCTGTGATTTTTTCCCAAGCTAACCTGAAATCCAAGTATGAATATGATCCAATGGGAGAAATGGTGCTAATGGTGCTTCGGAAAATCTTGAAAGAAAAAGAGCCGAGTGTGCAGGGGAATTTTCATGGTGCAAACACCCATTCCCCGAAGCTCACTTTTCCGGTCGACCTATCCTTGGTTGTCCATGCTTCTTGTAGAGTCCAGTCGGAAGTCAATGCAAATTTGGTCGCAGAAAGCTCCAGAGCTGGGCTCCACATACTAGCTCACTATTTCTGCTAGGTCTGTCGGGTGTTTCTGACGTCTTCGGTTGTGAAATGCAAATCCCCATTTGTAGGGTGGCTCTAACCCTGCAACCTTTTTTTAGGTGGTGCTTCAGGCCAGGAGTCTTCAACCTTCGTTCCCTCCATACCTCCCTCATCCCCAGGACGTCTTCTTTCTAAGTCTTGTTTTTCATCTTCTTCCTTTTTCCTTCCCACTTTAACTGTCTCCCTCACTTTTTTTTTGCCTGGTCTGTCAGGAAGATCAGACGACCCTGGCAGATTCTAGCCAGAGACAATGGACTTCCTGGCCACCTGGTGGTTGTGGTGGGCAGCGTACGAGAGGCATTCAAAAAATGTTACACCTGCCGCCATCTCTTGGTATAATTGCGCAACAAATGTGGCGCCTGCGCGGAATGGAGTTCATATCGTGCGCCCCTGGTGGGTGAGTTTCGTTGACGTAGCCGTAACAGTTGTGTAGGAGCAAGCGTTCATAATGGCACATCAGCTAGAACGTTACTCCAAGTTCGAGGTACGCGGAACAGTATGATTTCTGTGGGCGAAACGCCTGAATTGTTCCGAGATTCATCGTGAAATAACGGCGGTGTATGGGGAAAAATGCAATGTCGCGTCCAGCCATAGTGAAGTGATGCCAGCAGTTTGAAAGTGGTCGCACAGAATTGACGGATGCCGATCGAAAAGGAAGGCCATCAACGTGATGCAGGTTGATGAACTTATTCGCAATAATCGAAGACTGACAGTCGCAGAAACGGGAAAGGAGTTGGATATTTCGATAGGCAGTGTTCATTCCATCGTCCGTGAACATCTTGATAATTCTGTGCACGATGGGTTCCTTGTTCACTGACAGACGAACACGAAGGTCAATGTTTTTTGTCTTCTCTAGCTTTCCTTCAACGCTATTCTGTGGAAGGCCATGACTCCTTAGGCTGCATCACACTGGCAAAGAAACGGGGGTGCACCATTTCACCCCAAAAACGAAGAGAGCTTCTGTGGAATGAAGACTCACAACATCGCCTATGCAGAAGAAATTCACAGTTGCACCATCAGCAGGAAAGGTCATGGCCACTGTGTTTTTCGACTTGAAGGAATTGTTTACACGGAATTTATGGCAAAAGGCACAACAATTAATGCTGTCTCATACTCTCAAACATTACGGTCTTTGCAAACAGCCATGAAAAACAAGAGGTCTGGAAAGTAAGCAAAGGTGATGTTCTCATTCAGGACAACGCCACGGCACACGATGCATGCACAACGCGACACTTGCTCCAAAGTTTTGGATGGGAAGTATGGCAACATTCACCGTACAGTCCCGATCTTACGCCTTGTGACTATCACATCTTCGGCAAGCTGGAAGAACATCTAAAAGGGATAACGATCTTCAAACGATGAGCAGGTGCAAACAGCAGTTCGACGGTAGCTGAATGACCAAGGAGTGGATTTCTATCATCAGGGAATCGAACGTTTAGTCTCACGTTCCGAGAAATGTTTACACCAACTCGGTGACTATGTGGAAAAGTAGTGCAAGGTTCTTTCTATTGCATAATGTTACATACCTCAATAAATGTCTCTTGGGCTACAATGGTCAAGTGTAACTTATTTTTTGAATTACCCTCGTAGATTCCCACTCTGGACCCTGCGGCCAAAACCCATAAGAATAACAGAACATAACACCACTCTAACACAAAACACACACTTCTGACACTTAGAGTTCTGTTTACTTTACATGAGTACTGTCTGCGTGCGTAGCACAGTGGTATCATCACCGTCCTTCCCACACCGGGTGGAAAAGGCCCGAGTTCGAATCCCGTCGATGACGCGAGGAACTTTAGTGGGCTTTTTTCACTCCGTGGCTGAGTTAGTCGGTCTCAGGCGTAGATAGCAAGGTTTTTTCCCTCAGAAACTGGGGGTTTTTCGTCCAGCAAAACAGGCAAATCGACCAGAGAACACACGCAATTTACAGACACGAATACGGGTAGTAGTAGTAGTAGTAGTAGTAGCAGTGGCATTTGATGCAAGAAAGCAAGTGTATGAGCTTATGCACCATCAGCCAAAAAAAAAAAAAAAAAAAATCACACCATTCCCTCCAAATGCCTGTCCAGTTCCTCCTTAAATTTATTCAACCTATCAACTTCCACAACGACAGATGGAAGTTTGTTCCAGCAATTAACCACACGCTGGCTAAAGGAAAATTTCCGCACATCTAATCTACATCTGTCTTTTCTTAATTTGAATTTATGCCCCCTTAGGTTCGTAATCTGAACAAGTAGAAGGATCCCATCAGAATTCAGCGTGCTGAACCCATTCAAGGCCTTATACACCTCAATCAGATCACCTAGCAGGTGAACATTCTCCAGCCGCTGCAATTTGCAGAACTTAAGCCTCTCTTGGTAAGAGGGTCCCTTCATTCCCCTCACCAATCTTGTTGCCTTCTCTGTATACGCTCAAGTAAATCTACATCCTTCCTAAAATGAGGCCTCCAGACCTGTACGCAGTACTCAAGGCGTGGCCTGACCATTGCCTTATACAGAGGGACAATCACCTCCTTTTCCCTGCTAGCAAAATTCCTATATATCATTGACAAAACCCCATGACCTGCCCTGGCAGCCTGTCTGCATTGCTCAGAAAACTTCATATCTGACTGCACAATTACTCCCAGGTCTTTTTCATTTTCTACCACCTTAAGTGTAGTACCACACAGTTAGGGTAACCACTCTGCATATGGGTAACCACTCTGGGGTTACCCATATGCAGTACTTTGCATTTGTCAAGGTTAAACTTCAGTTGCCACTTCTTAGCCCATCTGCCTAAATTATCTAGATCCTGTTGCAGTAGCACACTGCCATTACTGTCATTAACAACCCTGCCAACCTTTGTATCATCTGCAAACTTCGACATTAAGCCTGATATACCTTCATCAATATTATTGATAAATATACAAAACAACAGTGGACCCAACACCGAACCCTGTGGGACTCCACTAATAACATTAGTCCAAGAAGAGCAGCACCCATTGATTACCACCCTCTGCCTTCTCCCACTTAACCATCCTTTTATCCATTGTTGCAACTTGGATAATGTAATCATTTACGGGTAACCCTAATATAGTAATTTTTAATTTTACATGAGTACTAATACTAATGGCGCAGTTGTGGGAAACCACCGGTGGCCCCCTCCTCAAGCACTATGCCACCACTCTATCCGCGAGCCATTCTCAAACAGCACCGGAGTAACGGTACATTATTCAGTTGAAACAAAGATGGGTATGTAATAAAGAATCGCCATACCTTAGACAGAATGGGAGTCTTAAGGCAGATGTTCTCGTTCACAATTCCCAATACAGTCTCCCGAAGGTCCTAGCCCATACCCTTAGAAACGGCCCCACACCATAATCCCCACCTTCCCCGAACTTCATCAGGACGATGAACTCCGACAGCAACGTTCTCTGCCAGTCTGATTGGAAAAGGACTTACTGAGCCTCATCATTCAGCCATGGAAATCAGTTCTACGGGGTGATTAAACCCTGTAGAACTGATTTCTATGGCTGTATAGATCAATTACAGCGTTCCTGTCATGCAGTTCAATAGCAAGACGGCATTTCGAAACCTCTGATTTTTAACGAGGTTTAGCTTATGCGTCGCCGATACAAATTGAAAGCATACTCGTTAAATTTTCATAATTTCAATAATGGACACACCACTCACACCAGAAACCCATATGGCTAGCAGAGAGAGAGAGAGAGAGAGAGAGAGAGAAAGAGAGAGAGGGAGAGAAAGAGAGAGACAGAGAGAGAGGATTGTAATTGTCCGGATAACGTTAATCAGCTTTATCACACCATTTTTGGGTTAGTAAGTCTCAAACAGAAGTTGCATAGCTTTTCAACCGGAAAAGTTTAAAAGTTTTTGTTTTTAATCCAACAAAACAAGTAAAACGACCCAGATTACAATAAATTCGAAAAGCAATATATTGAAGCCTTAGCAAGAATGCATTTTTATCATGTGATAAAAATTTAGAAATGGTTGACAAATGACGTCCCATTTCGTACAGTACAATGCACTTCAATATTTCCAGATTTCATTGGAAGACACCCAAATTCATTTATGGGAGGTTCCCTCGCTCATAACGCAAAAAATATGATCTAAACAGTTCTTGCAGACCAGACATCGCAACAACACCAACAACCCTCTACCAAGTAGATGACTGCAAAAGTTAACAATAACACCAAATTCCACGAATTTCATTTATTTGTACTTACATGCAACTTGTTCCTCTTTGCCAAAGCGAATTAGTGCGAACACAGAGATTAGCAACAGACGCATCATCGTAATGCCTTCTTCTGGACTTTCTGTCAATGTCGAGATTCTTTTTCCACGATGGACGAACCTCGTTATAATTGCTCAGCTGTTTACTCACTCGCTTAAGTTAGACTACGCCTTTATACTTGCACTGTTTCCATTTTATCTCAGTTGCCTACAAAATATTCACCCTAAATAACGGGAGACTAAACATAACTGTGTAGCCAAGAAGAGCAGATATTCCGCGAAGGATCCCAAATGTTTTCAGCAAATAATCTGATTAATAGATTACTTTGATTGACATTTTCAGTGCAATATCAAGGGTTGGCTCGTATGATTGCTTAGGTAGATGTTTCTATTTCTAATTCAATATGTCACTCGGAAGAGGGGATATCAAGTCGATTGCCCAGGCACCATAGAAATGTTATAGTTCGATTTCTGCTAATCTGCCCTTAGATAACGGATTCATGTAGCTTGGAGATCGTTCTCATCTCTTGCTCATCTTGAAAACTAAATCAGTATGAAAAGCTCATACGAAGCACAACTTTAACAGAAATGAAACTAAGCATCAAACACATATTCATCTGCAGCTTATCACTTCCTGTAACTGTTTCCTGTTAGAGGATTTCTTTTATCTCGAAGTCCGCCTCAAAATCAAATCAGCTTCCTTAGTATATAAATAGTACAATCAACTTATGTATAAGCAAGAACTTCGTAATGGCTTTGAGGAACTGAATAATAATAAAATCCCTCCATTTCGGGCAAAGATAATTACCAAAATTTAAAAAGTACGTTTTATTGTCATATTATTAAAATTCTAGTCTTAATTAACACGATCTTAAAGTTTGATTGTAATCTAAACTTAGCTAACTACTGCATTTCTAATTTTTTTTGTATTTTATTATTATTATATTAGGGATTTAAGGGCCTCAGCGACCCACGAGGGCGTACTACTAACTGTGCTACCCAAGAGGACGTCACAGTTTTTAGAATCGCTGTACTCCCCACACCGGGTGGAAAAAACCTGAGTTCGGGTCCCGTTGATGACACGAGGAATTTTTATGGGCTTTTTTCACAATGTGGCTGAATTAGTTGGTCTTAGGTGACAGTAGAATGGTTCTCCACCCCCGGAAACTCTGATTTTTCGTCCAGCAAGCAGAAAATTGACCTCAGAACATACGCAGTATTTTAGGAGCAACATATCACTGATGCTCCTAAAAACTACTGCAACAACTGTTCGTATTTTGTTATAATTTCACTCCAACTTAAAATTGAACAGTACAATTTATATATTGAGTGGAGTTTTAGTATTTATTAACTAATTTACTATTTTTTAGTTAATATTAGTGGTTTAGGTTGGTAATGTGTATTTTTTCCACTTTTTTTACTGGTGCTCCAGGTCTGGGCCACTAGGGGTGCTGGATTGCTGGCACCCGCTCACTACTAGGAATAGGCGATGGGAAGTAGTCTTCTTAGTGACTGCTGATTCCTGGCTCCTCCCCACAACGGCTGGAAAAGGCCTGGATTCGAATCCCTTCAATAGCGCGAGGAACTTTTATGGGCTTTTGTTATATGTGTATTCTGTGGCCGAGTTATTCGGTGTCAGGCGAGTAAAGCAAGGTCTTCTCTAGAGGAAACTTGGGGTTTTCATCCAGCAAAACAAGCAAACCGCCCTGAAAATCCATAGAACTAATAGACATAATACGCATAGGTGGATGAGGATATTCTCTCGGGGTAAATTCTAATATACAGTATTAATAAACTACTACTACTACAATTCCAATCATTGAGTTGTTTGGGGAAATATTCCACTCTATGGATCGTGCATTCCAATAAATACAAAATGCTAAAAAAACATACAAAAAATGTATAAAAAATAAAACAAAATCAGCGGAGATTCAAATTTCAATCAAAATTAGCCCACATAATTGATAGATCAGAAAACGTTCGATTACTAATGGGAATATTTAATTTTTTTTTACTTACAAGTGGCGTATTTGGCATGCAGACCTAAAACTATCACCAGCAATAACTCCATATTAGATTACCTCCTTTGCAGCTCTAAATTTCAGACAGGCCTATTTAATCTTTTGATTTCTTATTTTACCCTTTCTTCTGTTTAAGATAGCTTTATTTCTTCTATCACTTCTGCTTTTGATAGGCGAATGTCGTACGAGAGAGAGGTTGCCGGTGTTATCAGAGAACTGATGACTTTGTGGAGGACGTCACAGGGGTTGCCACACTTGACGTGATAAAGATGAAATCTAAAGGCGTTTTCCATAAACGACATTTAAGATTTTGGGGCAGAGAAGGGGAAGGAATTCAGTAATGGGACTTTCAAACGTGAAGACTGCCAAACAAGTAATTCTACCACTTCTCTTCCATCCATTTCCAGCTCTTGGGTGTGTTAAGTTCCTGTTCACCGATTTATGGACAATATGGGTTTATGGAGAGATTATCATCCTCATAGCAAACGCACTATCAACAGCATAAATATCCAATAATTAATAATATCAACCAATTATCCAAAGAATATACAGTAAACTCTTTAAAATTCAACACCCTTTAATATAGGAGATTTTAAAGTTGGCCGGCTTTTAGAGAGGTACATGTAGGGTTGAGCAATTTTCAATAAATATAAAGCATAAATAAATTTATTTTTATGCTGTACTATGTCATAGTACAGCACAGTTTGTTTTTCGACTTATGGGTTTGATGGAAGAAGATGAATATATTTAAATAGATGCTTTTTGAGATTCGTTTTTTCATACCGCTGGAATAATGGTTATCAATATACACTGCTCAACAAAATTAACAGAACACGAAGAAAACACGTGTAACTAGTGCAGCTTCCGATGCACAAAATTTGGGATGGTGGTGTACCACAGAATGACGATGAAATGAAGAAACAACGAGAAACTAGAACATGTATAAAGGACATTTATAGGGATCGTAAGATTTATCAAAAAAAGTCCCATTACAAAATTCGATACAAGATGTTCGAAAATATAATCACATGACGCCTGCACGGCGTATGAGTATGATCCCCTCCAACGACTGAAAGGACTGACAGCGGTGATTCATGCTCAATATCAGGGTGGCAACAAATCCCATTCTTCCACCAGAGCACAGACCTTAGCTCACCAAGTGACCCAGGAGTTGTCTGTTGGCGTGCAATACGACGCCCAAGTGTGTCCCACATGTTCGATCGGATTTAAGTCTGCTGATCGTGCTGTCCACAGTAGTCGCTGGATATCTTCAGTTTCAAGATGTTCCTCTACCACTTGAGCTCTATGTGCGGTGGTGTTGTCGTGCATCAAAATAAAATCTGATACAACCACACCCCTAAAATCTCTCGCACAGGGGTGGGCTGTCCCGAGGGTGAAAGGGGTGTGTATAGTGTATATACACACCCCTAGGTTCAGGGTCTAACAGCACCAGGGGTTTCCCCCATCTCTGCGTAGTATACATTGTGGTGTGATACAGAACACTGTAGAGGCCAAAGGTTTAAAGTGTATGGATATTGTGGTATGTAATGTTTTGTACCGTTATTCATCTGGACTTCTAGCCGTTGGGTCTCTGATGAGACCTACCGTTGCCCACACTATACCTCGTGGAGGCAGACCAGGTACACCAGTATTTTAGAGATTTACTATTTACTCTGGCAGGTCCTGCCACCTAGTTTCCTGAGATTTCAGTGGCTAGGCCCTAAAAAAAAAATGGGGGGGGGGGAGAAACACTAGAAATTAGGTCAGGCCGAAAGAGATATAAGTTATGAGGGATAGAGTTAATTTTTTTTCTTTTTTGAGTGTGGGGCTTGTATAGTTTGACAAGGGTCAAACGCTAGTCGCCAGATAGCTAGAGTGGGAAGGGAGACTGAAGACTTGGGGGGGGGGGTGAAAGACAGAAATATATGGGGTCAATATTGAAGATAACCTCAAAAGTCGGTGGGGCAGACCCATGCCTCACCAGGTGAAAACAGAGGGTGGCAGGGGGGAGGGTATAGAGTAACCATCCCCCTGCCAAGGGAAGGGATGAAAAGTGAACCGGGTAAGGGTACCCGGTTGAGATCGCCTAATGACGTTTCGGCAGCAAACTGCACAATGTCTTTGTCTGGTCTTCGTATGCCATTCCTGGGACATGTCCCATCCATGGGAGTGGTCAAGTCCAGATAAAGCCAGTGGTCAGTTCCAGGTTAAGTTAACGATTAGTTGTTCTTCAGTTTGTAGCTGTCAGGTTTTCGTTTGGTTGAGGCATCTAAGGATCTTTATTCTGGATGACAAGTGGTAGGTTTGTAGGAAAATTCCTGCTAAGGTTGTGGGTATGTCCTCTTCTAGTAAAAAGATCCTGCGCAAAACGAGTGCATGCACCTGGGCGCCAACGTTCAAAGGGCACCTGAAGACCTGAAACTTACATTCACATATAAAGAAAATTTTAAATGGGGGCGCCAAATTTCGGTTGGTACCCGGGCGTCACAAACCATAGGAACGCCCCTGGTGGGGGGAGGGTGCGGCCGTTGATCATTATTCCGTCCCACACGAGAACAGCGTTCCTTTCTCTAACGTTAGACGGATGGAACAGCGTTCCTCGTTGTCTCCAAATGAAATAACGTCTAGAGTCTCTTTATAGGCTAAAATGGGCTCCATCAGAGAACAGAACTGTAGCCCATTTGTCAGGGCTCCAAGTCACATGTTCAGAGCACAAGTTTCGACGAGCTCAGCGGTGGTTTGGGGTTAACAGGATACAAACCGCTGGCTTCCTTGCGTAGAGTCAACTTGAATTGAACTTTCTTAACAAAGTCCGGTTGGAATTGTTTTCAACTGTGGCCGCAGCAATTTCAAGCGACAGTTGATGACAGACCATCATTGGGAACCGTCTTGCTGTTAGAGCCGGATGGCGGTCTGTTCTAGTTATCATTATTATTAAATTTATTGCATATGCTTCACCCCTGAACAGCCTTCATCTAGGAGGGTGCCTCTATACATTTGTACATTATAACTTAGAGAGCAAACATAGAAGTCGTACATAAAGTACGCATACACAAACATTATTTTCTATAAAATAATACAACAAATAACAGGTAATGCGAGCAAATAAAGCTTATACAATCATATATACAGTGACAAGCAAAAGGTAGAGACATATAAACACATACGCATCCTAACAAATCCTAACATACAAACAAATTATAATTTAAACAAATCGATTCTTCAGCAAAGTAGAGTTGATGGATCAGAAAACTTCTACAGTTGTATGTGATGGTACATGTCCTGTATCTTCTCAGATCTGTACGCTTTCTCATCACACAACTTGTGGGGATCAATCTTCAGGGTGTTGTACGTTTGGAGGATGTTAGACGGAAAACATCTTCTAAGCATAGTTAAATTCTGTAATACGCTTCTTAGGGGAATCCATGCACTATTGCAAAGGACGCGGGAAAGCCTAGGGACTACAACAAGATTATGGACATTTGGAGCGTCAAAGCGATCGGTGAGGAGTTGACAGAGATTACGCAGATTTCCTGTAATGAGCAACTGATTCTAAGAAGTGCAACCAAGATTAGCATGCATGATTGATCTCGAGATGGTGAAAAGGGTGGCCATTAATACCGTTCAACCGCCTTAAAATCCAGTACTTGATAACCATGAATTTTTTGATGTTAGTGAGGGAAGCAGAGGACCAGATCGACGAGGAATACATGGGAATCGGAACAAGATATGTTTGCATTTTTTTTTTTTTTTTATGAAATCCCCAAACACGAAAGGTATCAAAACCTATAGTACTTAGTACCGTGCATGGGTTGAAAGAGAAGTATGGTGGGGAGGGGGGGGGATGCCGCAAACTTTGCTCTAGAGACTAAATATGGGTTTCACCACTTCAAGCCTCCAATAAGCAAAGGTGGTATTGCACCGGTTGATGAGAGTCATCTACCACCTAAGTATGAAGTGAGTGGCAAGTTTTTGGTTGTTTACTCCAGTAAGTTCCTGTCTTATCGCCCACATTTCTGACAGAGTTTTTGCTTTAGTGTTGGGAAGTGATGTTGGAAGGTCAGGCCTTCATCCCAGGTGAGCCCTAGATCGGTGTGATGAGAAACCTTTTGGATCATAATACCATTGATGTAGATGTCTATGTTCATCTTCTTCTTCAGGTTGGTGAAAGGCATTTGTGCTGACTTTGTCGGGTTTATGGACAGGCCAATATTCTCAAGATAATGGTCAAGTTCTTCTATTAGGGCAGTGGCACGGACGTTGATTGCGTCAGATTTCTCACCGTGTTTTGACGAGATGAAGAGTTTTATATCATCTGCGTAAGAGCTGCAGTCAGGATGCGTAGAGAGAAAGGGATCCAAAGCGAAAGAAAAAATTAGTGCAGAAAGAACGCCACCTTGGAGGACTCCTCTGTATATGACGTGTTTCGACTAGAAGGCTCCATGTTCAACTCTCAAATGCCTTTGTTTGAGAATGGAAACGATGACTTTTAATAGGCCTCCCTGTATTCTGAAATGCCTTTCAAGTATTGTCATCAAGGAATTGATTGTGATATTATCGAAAGCAGCTTTACTATCTAAAAAGATTACATCAATCTGTTCTTTGGCATTCAGAGTCGTTTGGGTCCGAAATAGGGTGTCCATTAAATTCGTCACAGTTGATCTCTTTGGAATCACAGTGTGTAAATACGGAGGTCTTTTCTGGTAAAAATGCATAAAAAGAATTGGCAGCAGAGTCTTCTCGAACAATTTTAATAAATTGCAGCTTATAGAGATTGGACAAAAATTGTTCTTGTCTTTCGGATGTTTACTTTAGGCACGGGTTTCACAATGTAATGTTTCCATATTTCAGGGATAACTCCAGTGTGTAGGGCTTCTCTATATATGTGTAGCAAGACCTCAATGAGGTTGACGCAGCCCTCGGGCGACCTTGGCCAGCTCTTCTTGTAATGGTTCCTGTCTCCTGAAATTGCTTCCGTAGTGCCAAGACGACGATGCGTGACACATTAAGCCAGTGGTTTCCTTTTTTTTGATAATAGCGCCCCTAAGTAATTTATTTTATTTTGTGGCAGCCCTACTTAATTTTCTGTCTGTTAGATCCGATTCTCTCTATATATTTATATTATTATTATTATTATTATTATTATTATTAGCCATATGGTGCAAGGAAGCCTGAGGCTTATGCTGCACCAGCCAAAAAAAATTTCTTGAGTTACCCTGTGTGTGTGTGTGTGAGAGAGAGAGAGAGAGAGAGAGAGAGAGAGAGAGAGAGAGAGAGAGAGAGAGAGAGAGAGAGAGAGAAGTAGAAGGAAATCACCAAGAAAGAGAAGAATGATGATATCCAGCTGAGGACCCTGGGTGTGCCAAGCCCATACTCACCAGATGTGAGCCCCTGGGGTTATATATATATAATATTAAAAAATATATGTTACATGATAGTTATTATAATAATATAATTAAAAACACAATCACAATTCATAATACAAATTATATATATTTATATAATAATTTTATTCTTTATATAGGGGTACTAAATAAACATCAATTATAGATCACCACAAAACTAAAAAGATACCGTATGCCTATTTATAACGAAATAAATTAATTAATTAAATAATAATAAGTTTAAGTAACTTAAACCCAAATTACGTGGTACCCCTGGAATGTTGTTGCGGCAGCCTAAAGTGCCGCGGCACCAGAGTAGAAAACCACTGCTGCATTAAGCCAACGCGCCATCTTCGCCTGCCATTACTCAGCCGTCCAACATCTCAAAGAACCATCTAAACGACGATGACTTGCCATCGTGAGTACTGGAGACGTGGATAGCCCACCGAGCATCTCGGCGTATAAGGGAACCCTGGAGGCAGCAAAAAAAAAAAAAAAACAAACATTTATTCTGTTAAATGGGCCAACAATGAAAGGTTTCTAAAAAAAAAATAAAAGTAAAAATAAAAGTCATTTTACAAAGTATTAGAATCTTTCATTATCAGACCCAAAATTAGAACTATGATTGTGTTCAGATTCGCCTGTACTCATGTAACTGTAAGTTGGGTCTGTCTTGCTACAACTACGTAAATACACCGATCAGCTAAAACATTATGACCAGCGAGTCGTTATGCAAATCGAAAAAACTGCAGGTGAACTACGGTGAGTGCGCGGGTCGGGACACGGTATAAAAAACACGTCATACTGAGCTCCGTTAATCAGTGTTACTCTTGTTTTTAAGATGGGAAAGGCAGCGGACTTAAGCGAGTTTGGCAAAGGTCAAACTGTAATGGCCGGACGACTGGGTCAGAGCATATCCGAAACGGCACGGCTGATGGGATGCTCACGGTCAAAGTGGTCCAAGGAGGAGAAACCCACGAACCGCCGGCTAGGTATTGGAAGCCCACGGCTCGTCGATGCTCGAGGTGAGCAAAGGCTCTCTCGGATGGTACGGGGCAACAGAAGGGCAATTGTGGCGCAACTCGTCGGTAATTGGAATGCTGCTGATGGGAGTATTGTGTCACAACACACAGTACATTGATCCCTGCTGAAAATGGGCTGCATAGTAGCAGGCCGCTCCGAGTGCTCATGCTAACCACGGTTCACCGGCGACAGCGGCTACAATGGGCACGCGAGCATCGAAGCTGTATCTTGAGTGATTAGAAGAAGGTCGTCTGGTCCGTTTCCTGTTGCACCATGTGGATGGCTGGGTATGTGTGCGTCGTTTACCTGGGGAAGTGATGCATCGTGGGACGAAAACAAGCCGGTGTCATGCTTTGGGCGATGTTCTGCTGGGATACCCTGGGTCCAGTCATCCATGTGCCGGACACTCTGACGTCTAAACATCATTGCTGACCAGGTTCACACTTTCATGGCAATTCGCTGTGGCCTCCTCTACAACCTTTCCAAAGGCAAAGCCGCTACCTGTCAAGACTTCACACTAGATTTAACTAATGACCCCAAAATAGAGAAGAGGAGACTCACCTTACATCTTCAACAAATCTGGCAAACACACTGAAACTCGTGCCAATAATACAAGCTACCCGGAATATCCGCACTGGTTCTCCCCAGGACTGCTGGTTACGTACCTGCTTCCAGGTCACAGCGCCATCAAATATAAACTATCAAACTTTGGACTCAGTGACAACCCACTATGCTATTACGAATGGTAGAAACATGGGAGCATCTTATGCACCACTGTCATTTATGCGACGACTTTCTTTCGATGCTGCCTTATCACTGAAATCCAATATGTATTACAGAAACAAGAGGACCGTATACTGGAGGAGGAGGGTAGTTACAGGGCACTAACAAAATATTCACAATATGCACAGGACCTCGTCGACAGAAGGCGAACCTTCTGTCCCAGCAACCACAACCAACATAAACCCTGGCTAACTCCCTCAATGAAACAAACAAAGACCACAGGAATCTACCAAACCTGACCATGAATAACCTGGCTATGTAAACCACTACACAATGTCCATGGACGGACACTCAGCCGACTGAACCAAACTACTTAGGATGGGACCACATCCCATGAAAGATAAACATTGATTGGGCTGGACCAGACCCTGGATGTGACAACCACAGACAAGACCCATGGACTTTACCCAAGGAACTGACCAAAAGCAGACATATTGCTGCTACGTGACACTCGATGTGATAACCACGGACTTGACCCACGGATTCGACCCCAAAGACTTTACCAAATAACGAGCATATTGTCACCGAGCCTTATTGGAGATCTGAGGCAGCTCCCTTGCTTGGCCCACTTTACCCCCCTTGGTTTGGGGGGAATTAACGGTCCTCCTGATCCCTCCTCGCCACCCCTCTTTTTCCCTCCGGTGGGTAGTGGGCATGCCCCGCTGACATCTGATTGTGGTCGCCTTCACTAATGACCACATCTTTCTGTCTTTTCCCCCCAGTCTTCAGTCTCCCTCCCCTCTCTATCTTCGTGCTAGCATACGCCCCACACGTCAAAATCTAACTTTGTCCAAATTACTTTTCGCTCACATTTTGCCCTCTCAGACTTCAAGCGCTCTCCCCACGCAATTGATAAATTTTTAAATAATCATTATATGTATATATAGATTATTTATTTATTTATTTAATTATTATTTTTTTATTATTTTATTTATTATTATTTTTAAAGGTCGTAGCAACTGAAATCTCAGAAATTAGATGGCAGGACCTGCCAGATTAAATACAAACTATTAGGTACTTGCTTGGTCTGCCTCCATGGGGCGAAGTACGGGCAGCGTCCGGCATCAGCAGAGGTCTGGCGGCTAAATAGCCAACAACGTTACACAACACCACACATTCCAAGATCCATACACTTTTAAATCTCGCTTTTACAGCGAACTGTTTCACACCACAATGCAATGGGGGAAACCCCTGGTGCCATCTGGCCCTAAATACACTCTACATTTTATCTAAACATTATTGCTGACCAGGTACACCCTTTCATGGCAATGGTTTTCCCCTCTGGTGGTACCGTCTTTCAGCAGGATAATGCACCATGCTACATTGCCCGGATTGTTCGAGACTGGCTTGCGGAACATGAGGAAGATTTGCAGTTATTGTCCTGGCCTCCAAATTCCCCAGACATCAATCCCATCGAGCATTTGTGGTCTGTGTTGAAACAGCAACTCCGATCTGCGGCGTCTCGCCCACGGACCTTACAGGAGTTAAAGGATCTGCTGGTTACGTGTTGTTACCAGATATCACAAGACACATTTAGAAATCTTGTAGCGTCCATGCTCGCCGGGTACGAACTGTTTTGGCTGCACGTGGAGGACCAACATCACATTAGGTAGGTGAGTTATAATGTTTTGACTCATCGGTGTAAAGCGTCCACCAATTTTAAAAGAACGCCCGTTTATTGCAAAATCATCTCTGTTGGACTGGCACCATGCATCCGTCAACCCAGTTACAACTTAACAAGTGGAGAAATGCCAAACAGTATACAAAGCGAACTTCAAAAATATGGGATAAAAAACCTCAAGTCTTTCCTAAGGAGCTACTTATAAGAAACTTTCTACTTTTCTTAACAAGCTTTCATTTCTTTCTAATTATCAAAAAAGCACATGCAAGCATTGCTAAATTTTTCGCTACTGAAAGATTGAGCTCAAGAAACGCCATCTCTTGATTTTGTTGTATAAAGTAAGATATGTGGCATGTCTATCTAGTAAGACCGCTGCTGAAAATACGCTCTGCTTCTCAGCTCACTCACTTCCGTCCAATTTCTTCTGCATCAAGCCTATTAAAGCTTTTTGAGAAATCTCTTCCGAGAACCTTAACCATCCAAATTATGCCACAACATCTACCGCTGATCCACTATGCCACCCGGTCAAGATCCACCCCTACAAATCTAGTCACCACCACTACCAAGATCCTCGAGGCATTTAAGCACTGTTTGGAAATCACCGTTACGTATATCGACGTCCAGGCAGAATTTGATTCCATATCAATTCACACGTTGCCAAGACTGCCCCGTGAATATTACCTCATTGGTGGAGACGTCCTCTGGTTTATTCAGACAATGCTTAAGAACAGGACCATTATTGTTCGCGATGACAATCTGCGCTACACCAGGACTATTACAGCTGGAATCCCACAAGGCGGGGTCCTGTCCTGAATCTTGTTCTCAGCTGTTCTCGTGCCATTTGTGACAGGCCGAACTGATATCATCACCTTTGCTGATGACATAAAGCTGTTTACTCCCATCAGCCCTGGAGACACTGTTGAATACATCAATACCTTAATCCTTCAGAAAATCCGGAACCTTGAGGCCTTCTTTTCCGGTTTCGAACTTCACATCAATCCTGAGAAGTCGAAACAGTTGACTTTCTCTCTTGAACTGAACTCAACGATGGTGCAACTCGTTTTAAGAGGATCCGCGATTTCTGCCGTCCATCGACATACAGATCTGAGCGTTATTTTTGCTCAAAAGCTCTCCTTTCAACCGCACATAGACCACCTGCAAATAAAGTTCTATCGACTCCGGTGGATGCTTAAGCAACAACTTATGCACGTCCACGACCAAGTTTGGGTGCAGATATATTAAGACATGCGTTTATCCGGTCATACTCTATGGCGCCGAAGTCTGGACTTCATCTGCAACGACCCACCTTAGACGAATTTTCACGGGGGAAAATCCCCCTGCACCAAGGACCACCCAGATGGCAACAGCTCTCAACAATCTGCCATCATTCACGAGAGATTTGCCTTTGCCGTCAAAATGATGGTCGGCACTATTTCAGTACCAGATTTCTGGGCTAACTGCAGATGGAGGATTCCAGTCCCAAGCCTTAGGGCGAATTTAATCCTTTTGGTCATTAAAAACTGGTTAAAGATATCTGATTGGTTCTTACCCGTGCAAATGCTGCAGGACATACGCTCCTTGGACGCAGTCGATAAGAAATATAGGCAGAATGACTCGGTCGGCATCCTTCCCAGGACCACGCCACAGGACATTAGAACGTGCTCCTGAGGATCTGTCCATCCCTGCCGTGGATCCATCACTCCAGTGTTCAAACCTTTCTGGAGTCATGATGCTGTTTTTCTTTTTTTTTTTTCCATCTATCTTTATTATGTTGTATAATTTATTTTATGTAAACTCCTGGCTTGTAGCCGTGAAGGGAGTTATACAACAGCAATGTGCCTTCTGTATATAATAAAGAGTTCTTCTTCTTCTGTATCATTTCTTAGCTGATATAAACCACAATGATAGAGAATGTCTTATTTCGATTATCTGTCCTTGAATCGGTTATATCTCAGAGGTCATCGCTGCGATTTTCCTACTGAGAGCAACTTCTCCAGTAACAGATGAAGTTCGTGTCTGTGATCCGAAAGATTGTGTCTGTGTCGCCCAGAAAAAAAAAAGAAGTCCTTGGATAGCCTGAGAACTGCGCCTATATTATTATGATTATGGTTATAATCATGTTTATGATTATTATCATAATTATATTTGATTTGTCATCCATAATCTATATGATTATGGATGGTAAAGAAGTATATCTTATTTAGGAGTTGGCTATGAGCGACTATTTCCTTACTACAGAGAGAGAGAGAGAGAGAGAGAGAGAGAGAGAGAGAGAGAGAGAGAGAGAGAGAGAGAGAGAGAGAGAGAGAGTGTGAATTGTAAATGTATTTGGACTGCACATCACAAAGTAAAAGTCATTTTATTGCAGAAAAGAAGTATACATTCCATTAAGACTTATGCCTGGTGTGTATGATTTAAAATGATGAAATCCGATTCCTATCATTGGTGTGTCTTCCGCTCTTCAGACAGAGTTCACAACATACTTCTCTACCACATCACGATCTGGTAGCCATCCTCAACGCTCAGGTCTTGAGGGCCTACACAAGAAAAAAAATAAATAAATAAGATATTAGTTTATATCGTATTGCCTGATGTAAGAACTGAAAGAAGTCATTTTTATTAGCACTTCCTGTTCCGATTATATAATATTAAGGCATACAGAAATTAAGAAAATCCTTTAGTCTTACCGACCGAGTTAGTTGGTTTCGAGTGGTTCGATAGAAAGCTCGCGTTTCATTTATCTTCAATAGGGAATACACTAAGTCCCCACACTTCAGCAAAACTTCTGCTTTCCAACGTATACTCATGAAAACATTATGGCCACCTATCTGGTAGCGGTTGGGCCGTCTTTCGCTGTGATAACCGCTTGCATCCGGCGGAGAATCGACCACCTAGACTGCAGACGGTGTCCTCAGGCATCCTGGACCAGTAGGACAGAAGGATGTCCCGGAGTTCGGACGGAGCGAGGCACTTGCGAATGCTACATTTCACCATATCTCATAAATTTTCATAGTGGGAGTGATGTTCATCTCATAGATGGGATTGATGTCGAAGGAACTTGGCGTCCAGAGGAGCATAGGAAATGCTTGAACACGATTCTCGAAGCATTTCTGCACAATGCGGGCCTTGTGACACAGGGCGTTATCTTGTTGAAAGAGTCCAGTGCCATCTGAATACAAGGTCGCAATGTAGAGCAAAACGTGGTCCGAAACAACGCAAAGGTAGGATCTGGCAGTGAGGGTGTCGTGTCTTCAATGGGAGATGAAGGGACCTAATGATGTGTAAGAAAACATCACCTAAACCATGATGCCACCACCACCACCGCGGGACCTGTATCCATCCAACTGTGCAGTCTGGTTGCAGCTATTCACCTGCTTGTCGTCGAATACATTCATAGGCGTGATGGAGCTGGAACATTGACTCCTCAGAACAGGAGACTCTTTTCCAGTCGTCCAATATCCAGGAACGCTACTCTCTTGATCACCGCGGGCGGAGGTGTCGATGACGGTCGGTCAATGGGTACATGAACAGATCGCCTATTCCGTAGGCCTATCAGCAAGAGTGTCTGCTGGACGGAGTGCTCTGAAACGTTTCTCGTGCGCACTCGTTGTAGTTTACAATTAATTGACGAATTGCCGTCTGTTGTCCTTTAGAAAACGTGCCAGCCGCAGTTCACATCGACTGTCAACCAGTGGTCTTCCCCATCCAGCACGATGGATGGTTGTGTGCGCTCTGAGAACCTTTCCTTCCACACCTTCAGTACGGCGACCCTCGAACAGTCGACAATGCCTGTGGTTGCTGAGATGCTGGCCCCGCCTTCCTAGAACCGCAAATCATTCCCCGTTCAAACTCCGTCAGGTCTTTTTCCTTTCCCCGTTGCACGAGCTTCTTACTGAAGAACTGGCACGCACAACGAAGGGAATAATCGAGTGACGTCACTCTTAGCTACAGTGGGATGCGTCCGCTGGTGGAGACTGGGGTGGTCATATACACATTCAGAAAAATAGTGTCGTTTTATTAATGGGACAAACTCACCTTCTTTGGATTTTTCCAGGGATGAATTTTGGTTTTTTCGGTACAGAATCCACGCAAATCCATGTTCTGGATCATTGGGTGTGCCAGCTACAGAATAAATGTAAGGCCCCTCTTCTGTGTCAATGTACTCGAACCTGCAAGAGATAAGAAGAAATTCCTTAAAATGGTGATTTTGAAATTCATTTTCTTAATTAATACTTTACTAAGATATATTTACACTCTGTCTGTAGCATTTATTCATCCAAAAAAACAATTAATACTGGAATGTTAGCATATTTTGTTCAGCCAAGGATGAAGGATCTCAGGAAGAACTTCAAATGAAACCTGGATCTGAAGTTCTAATAGGAAGAACTTCAGATACAGAAAGGACTTCAAATTAGATTTATACCGTGCGGTTTTCTTAAGAAAAATTATATAAATTTAAACAAAATAATAATAAAAATCTTCCAAATATTTACAATTTCTGGAATGCATATATTTATCAGCAAAAGTTACTTTCGTTCTTTGAACAGTAAGTTCTCTTCAATGTTTTCTATGTAAACAGCTGGCTGCTATGAGGACCATAATTTTATCCCAAATACATAAGGTTAATAAATAATTTAAAAAATATGATTAAACATTCCTCTTCTGTGTTTTCAGAATGTTCGTACCTAAACTTTGGGTCCATGTTTGCGGCCAAAGCCATTATATCAAAGAAAGAAGTACTGACTGGAACACGCAGCACGAGATTGTAGGCACGGTCCACTTTGTCCCCAAATCTAACGATGTATTCCACATGCGCTTTTGGCCCTAACCTGTTCTGGAGTTCTTCCAATAGTTCGTCACCTGTTGTAATTAATATTGATTAGTGAACGGGGCCAACTGGAGAGAAAATGCTAAAATAACAAATAGAATTTCGTACAATGATCAGACAGACAACTGCAACTCACTACTTTTGTTGGCAAACTTTGAACAGTTGACATGCCCGAGGTCCAGGAGAGTGGATTCTTTGAGTACTGGCAGTATGAAGTAAGTAGCGAGAGAGGTACCAAAGGAGCCGTCCTTTTGCTGATGGGATAAGAGATACGATGTTGCCGATCGCACATCCCACCCTAAACCAACATCACCTACTGCAAACAAGGTCTGAAAAAGAAGAAAAACGGTAGGACTAACTGCCCCGAATTCTTTGAGTGAATTACTACAAATAATAAAAAAAATGAAATAAAATTATCAAACATTTAAAAGCTAAAAAGCATCATTAAATCTTATAAAAACCATTTTATAATTTAATTTTAATTGGGTTATTTCATTTACAATTATTATCAGTAAAAATATTTTTAAAGATATTAACACCAGTCAGAAAAGAATATAGAATTCTGATCATCAGCAAACGATTTCCTATTTCAAAAATAAATTGTAGTACGACAACAAAAATTGCAAATACGACTTATGCAATATTTAAAAACAACACTTGATCTTTTTTGTGTAGATGGCAAATGATGAAATAGCTTGGATTCGAATCCCGTCTGCCAGAAGAGGGTTAAACGACCGATGGAGATACGTATATATATATATATATAATTTTTTATTCTGGACGTTCTGGTTTTTGCAACTCGAAAATGGCGAATATTCATATTTTTATAGTTTTGTACGTGTTAGTAGGACGCGTGACCAACTTTCAACTGAAGGGATGTCCAGATATTAATCGTAGGGGCGGCGTATATCTTTGAACAAATATGAATTAGTCTAGCTTTCCTCACCTGCATTGCAAGAGCTGTGGTATATAAGTTTCCAAATCCTCCATTAGGAAGCTGAAGAGCTCTGATATAAGGGAGGAACTGAAGAATCACTTCTTCAACATTGAGTTTGCTTGAATCACTCCTAGGAATTGTAGACAGCAATACAGTGCTAGAATTGTGTTCCTTTTGAATCCTCTCCTTCATCACATGCCGATTTGCGATGTAAGTCAACGAAAGTAATGTCAAGATCTTCAAGTCTAAAAAAAAAATTATTTTTTCTGGATGATAAATGCATATACCTATCACAAGGTTATTTTAGTAGCAAACAGCAAAATTGCACATGTGCCAATTGTGGTTTGAGTGTTAAAAGAGAAATACTCACCTGTGTAGTACGGATGATCGTCTCCAGTCAGTGCCTCTAGAAGGACATTAGTTTCAAACGAAGTTGGTTTTTCTCCAGCAACCCAAAGAGAGAGGATTACCATGGGACTACTGAAAATGGTGGTTCCATTCTTGAAGGTGGTCTTTAGATATTCGACCAAGTTGAATCCATGGAAATTATATGGATCACGGCAAGTAGCTAGGAGTGCCCGGATGTATTGAGCCAACTGCACAGAGGTCAGAGGTTCGCTGTATCTCCTGGAAAAATAATGTAACTTAAAAGCCTATAAGCTTTTAGAATACGAAACATGTAACACTTACTGGATTTTCTCTGCAAAAGGAACTCAAAATTTGATTTCAGTTTACTTTGCAGTCCATGTTCTTGCGAACTCAGACTCGATTTCTAGATTCTGGAAATTACCAAACTGGAGTCTCTCATCACCAGAATGTTTTATACAAATAATTAACAGGATTTTTTTTTCATATATCCTTTCGAATATGTCCACATCTTTCATCAAATTATGTCCCTACACCTGTCAAGGTGTAAGGGACCTAATCCTGTACAGACATGTCACACTTGTCTGGATTAATATCGACGATCCACGAGGATATATTCTGAAGGATGTTGACACGCAGGAAGTATATGGGAATGACATTTTATATAAAGGGAAGAAGGGTGGTTAACAAGGATTTGGATGGACCTCGTGGATCCATCCAAATCCTTGGATGGATCCACGAGAAATGGATTTTATCTTTTTTGGGAAATAAAAACTCAAGAGTAACTTATACTCTAGAGGGGTTGAACCCCTCTAGAGTATAAGGGACTGATAAAAATATGTGTCCTTCTTTTATAGAATTGTAAGAAATAAGATAAATAAAATGATTAAAGGTCCATGATATACAGTTGCTGGTTGGAATGCACAGTAACCATGGGCATGCCGGCAATCAATGTATTATTCAACTATTAGAAGCGGAATATTTTATATTATGCAAATGTTAATTATTTATTACTTTCGATATTTTAAAAGTATGATAAGAACAAGGTTCTTACTTTGCCAAGCCCATGGCAATTTCCGCTTCCAGAAGTTCACTCAGCACTTCAAATAATGTTTCGTTTTCGAAGAATTTTTCTTTGTTTGCCAGGTACAGTGTCACGATTGCTCGAGGCGTTTCATTTCCCCATCCCCGGCCGAGACGCCGCTGCTGAATCAAATGGTTTACTCCTTTTTTAAGGGCTTCGTTCACCTCCCTAATATTATCTATGTATCCTGAAAAATAAATGAAAACACAAATTAATTTTCATATCTTCACACATAACAAAACAGTAGAAACCTGTGAGCTGTGAGATCACTCAGTGATAGAGATCATTCATGAAAGATCATTCATTGATAATACAACCTGTTTATTGGGTGTTCAAAACAAATGCACTTTCTGTAATTCGATATTTATTGTTGGATTTGTCAGCATTGTGGTCATAGAGAAGATCTGGTGCACCAGAAAATGCTTCATGTTTTTCACTGTTGGATATAGACTGCAGACAAGAAATAGTTTGGGGAACAGAATGAAGATTCTAGCATCTATTCAGTTCAGCCTAATTCATGGATCTAATCCCATGAGCATGTGTGGGATGAAATGTTATATGAATGAACCAGTTTTTCTCGTATCACTTTTCAACGTTGTTGACTCCATACCACCGTGTCGGAACAGGATTCAATAGCGGTCCAACATTATTAGCTTTTCGCTTTATTAACGTGGCCGGTTCACACTATCGAATTTTCGGCTAAATCAGGAATATGAGTTTCAGAAATTTAGTCTTGATCCAAAAGTAAATGTCATTTGCAGGGGAGATGGCCAAGCCAGAGGCTGGGTTGTCAAGTGGACAATGAATGCAGGCACTGATACTGTTTAGGAAAGATCGAAGGTATCAGCCACAATATTTAACGACTTAATAATCAGATATTTTTCTAAGAAAACGTCCAAAAATCTTTGCGTTTTATGGGAGTTTTTTTTAATCTTACTTTCCAAAAACTTGTCTGCAGTTCTACCGAGTAACATTTCGATTTACATTCAACCGAAACCAAATTTGCCATTCACGAGGAGGTGTATTTCAGTACCCCGACAGGGGTGGTTTAGTTTTTATCGACCATATTGAACATTGGATACAAGCGTCACTTGTTTAGGACTCCAGTTCACAGCTCGACCCGGACCAAAAATATTTTTGGATTATTGCATTTTGAATGTTACTTGTTAATAAAAAGTACATTAGAATGCTTTCTTACACTCTTAACACACCATTTATGTACTGATAAAAACTTTAAAATGAAAAACAATGAAAACTTTCCGTGGAGTTGGAATTTTCCCACTTACTGCAGTATTTTTCATCGGAATTGTCGCCGCAGTCGTTCACCATGTTGCATGTACGGTCTTTCAGCACACATCGTTTGTTATCACACACAAATCTTTGACTATTTGTGGAGGTATAGTCACCTGAAAGAAATCAAGAATATTTTTACTTTTAACACTTGTTCAAGGAGTATTTAAAATATATTTTTCGTTTGGTAAAACTAAAAGGACATGATTCTTATTATTAGCACACTTTCAATTTCCGTTTCCTTATTCCTTTTCTGATTCATTCATTTCCCTGTAAGACAAACTACACTCACTTGCAAAAAAAAAAAAAAAATTAGAAACCTTTATTCAATATCCAGTAGGGCCACCTTTTGCCCGAACTACAGCCCATACACACCTTAGCGTGGATTCCATTAAGCGTCTGAGGGAGTATAGCTCCAGAATTGACCATTCTTCTATCGGGATATTTGTCGGCTGCTGTATTGTGGTTGGTACAGATCTGCGAAGCCGAACTGCCCTTTCTAACATATTCCCAATACTTACATCTGCATATTTCCAATACTTATATCTGCATATTCCCATACATTCTCACTTGGATTCAGATCCAATTGAGACATTTTCAATTGGATCTCAATTAGGCGACAGGGTAGATGTTGGAAAGGTAGGGAACGTTCCTCGAGCCATTCGATACAATTTTTGCTCGTGGATAGTTGCATTGTCTTCTTGAAAGAATCCATCGTAATCCTTGTAAAAAATGAAGCGTTGCAGGATAAAGTTGGTACGATAAGAAAGAAATACATTCATTATAGGTAACATAACCTTTTGATGGTATGAGTGGACCCATTCGGTACTAACAGAATATACCCCATATTGTGATATCACCTCCAGCTGCTTGAGTGATGAACCGAGATAGTCTGGCTTCAAGAGGTTAATTTTCACCCTACCATTGGTACAAAAAAGTGTAAATCAACGCTCATCAGACCACACGATATTTTTCCACTGCTGCACAGTTCAGTATTTGGGTTAGCGGCACTAATCCAGTCAAATCTTTCAGTTTTTTATAGGAACACGACGACCAGATTCCACCTCTTTCAACTCTCGCCAATAGTTCGGCTGGAAATGGGTCGTTCTTTACCTAAACTGAAGTTTTCAGTCATTTGCTGTGAACTGGATCTGCTCTGACGCACAATTCGTTTCAAATTGCAGGGGTCTCTTGTAATACCTATTTTCTGATACATTTTCTTCCTTTTATAGCTGCATTCTTCTTTCGTCTTCCAATCATTGATGTGGCTGCTTTCGCCACATCAATGATTTCCATTGTTTTCTCAAGCGTGCTCCAAAAGAACACCTTTCCGAAAATCGGAAAGATCATTTGTCTTCCTTATTATCGGATTCACTAAGATGCCGCAGAAATCGAACAGTATTTATCTGCTACCACGGAATTTGTAATCATACCACGTGACAACTGACATTTGCATGTTCTACGTTTCATTTTCTGTTGACGCTGATTGAAATATGTTCCTAATTTTTGAGCCAGTGAGTGTAGTGTAGAATTCCTTTGTCACGAATTCTTGAATGTGTGAGAGTTCTGGTTATTTACGACTAAGCTGCCGCGTGCAATGTATCCACCATTGATTTTTCAGTAGAGTATTTTTTCACTTACACCAACTAATACTTACATCTGCAACTGGATTCGTCAGATCCATCTACGCAGTCATAACGTCTGTCACAAACTTTTCTTCTCTCAATGCACTGTCCATTGTTACACCGGAATATGTCGAAACTGGGTTTGCAGCCTAAATATATAAGAATAAAGGGTTGTGAAAGTTTTTTACATCGAAGGGAATAATTGAAGAGGTTTTATTTTTTTATATTAAAAATATATTAAGATGGATTCAAAGCTAAAGAGTCAAAATGCATTGCCCAATGGTGTCGAAAAGTATACAGTATTGCTTGGCCCTCGAGGGTAGCACAATGTTATTATCGTCGTCCTCCCTTCACACCAGGTGGGAAAGACCTCAGTGCGAATCCCGTCGATGACGTGAGGAATTTTTATGGGCCTTTTTCTCTGTGGCTGAGTTAGTCTGTCTCAGGCGTGGGTAGCGTGCTTTTCTCTCCCGGAAGCTCAGTTTTTTTTGTTTCTGGCAAGCTGAAAATCGACCACGTACAATTTAAGATAGTATACCGTGCAATATGGTGTAAGCTGCTGATTCGACTACAATTATAACTAATCAATCTGGGGCTGCTTGCATTTGATGTGATGCGCACGTAGTTCCAGATTTCCAGCCTGTAAATAGTGACCATTATGGCAGTTATAAAACAAATTATAATTGTAAAAGTGTGCCTTTTCACACTGGTTAAAATTACTTTTAAACTCTGTGAAACAGTACACAGACGTAGCGTGGCTTAGTATTTAGTGGAAGGCGCCACATCTGCGCCGTAGTACTTTGTGAAGAAGTACAGAAGCTCTGTAAAAGGCAGAAAAGGCATTACACAGACATCATAACTTGTCTTTGTTATGATTGTAAAATTGCTCATCTTAATTCAATTCTTTCCTTCTGCAGAAATTTCTTGATTATTGCTCCCCTCAGGAACAAGCCAATCCTAGGTTTTTAAAAATGATTTACCCTTTGCTCTATACTTTATCTGTAGTTGTAGTGATGAGTGACTTTTATGCAGTTGTTATTATTGTGACTTTTTCTGCTGATGGAATTTTTTCCACCCCATGGCCAGTACTGGTACAAAGTGTGTGAGATAGTTGGTTGTCGTAATAAGGTGTTAAGCGCATCAGCGACTAAGGCCATATTGATTTGTGTATATTTTCTGTAATTGTGTGTGTGTTCTCTGGTCGATTTTCTGTTTTCTGTTTTCTGGATGAAAAACCCGAGTTTAAGAGGTAAAAAACCATGCCACCCTCGCCTGAGATGACTAACTCAGCCATGTTGTGAAAAAAAGCCGTGAAAATTCCTCCCGTCATCAACGGGACTCGAACTCGACTGTTTTCCACCCGGTGTGGAGAGGTTAATGTTTGGTCGATGAACTGTTTTACTATCGTACAGGTGTTCAGGATCGTGGCTTTCTGGAGTTCCATGTAAGTGTTCTCAGGGTGACTTACTGCTGGTAGGTTCTTATGGATGCTCTTTGACACCATGCCGGTGGTGGACACGGTGATCGGGATGGTCATTACTTGTTCCATAAGCCAAATATCTTTGACTTTCTCTCTTACCTTTGAGTACTTCTTCACCTTTTCATCGTATGTTTTCTGGAGTTTGCTGATGTTGGGCACCGCTATGTCGATTAGGTAGGTAGCTATTTTTTTGTCTATGAGGGTTATGTCTGGTCTGTTGTGCGGGATCGCCTTGTTTGTTGTTATGGCAGGTCTCCCACTATAGTCTGTGAGTAGATAAATTCATATAGGGTACGAATGGGTGAACTTTATTTTTATATTTTTTGGCTGATGCTATATAAGTGCTTTCTTGCATCGTTTGCCATTACTATGCCATTACTACTACTAAATACGTGTTATTCCTGAATGTTTATTAAAAATGCATTATGCGCTCCTATGACTAATGTCCTGGCTGCACGTTTCTTGAGTGTAATTCGTTTTTATTCAAAGACAATAGTATATGCTGTTCTAATAGTCACATCAATCATTGATGTTGATGGATGTCCTGGGACAGGGTCATGTTCTATTCTGCCTCTTTCATTTTTGAACCGCATATTCTAACTAAGTACAGTGGACAGATTCTCCACAGCTGTTCCCAAAAAAGTGCAAATGTTTCGGTGATTGTTTTGTTGAGTAGGACAAAGAATGAAGGACAATGTTGGCTTGCAGTTCATTCATTATTTTTCTTTTCTGAGTTTGTCCTTGTACAAAGTTTAAGCTGGTTTTCAGAAATTATTGCTGACCAGCAGAGACAAAAAAATATGCCATAGATGAATACCGGATAGGATTAGGGAAGGTCACAAAAGTGCCAGCGATGTTTTAATGATGGAAAATTGTACAGTTCACTTAGGGAAACAACGGCTCCAAAACAATTCATACACTCGGAAATTTGAAACGGTTACATCAAAAGCACTGGAGGAAGAAAGAGATTTGGGGGAAGGGTTACGATACGGGCAGACATGAAATTCTCTGTGGAAAGGAAAGAGCCACAAGGAGAACACATAATGTCCTATCGATAATTTATAAGACCTGCCTATAGTCATAGACATCAATCGGTAATAACTGATGTTTCAGTAATAATTGTTCGTTTAATACAGGGTGATTGATCATAAAGTCCCCGTTATTTTTATAAAAATGTCTGTGTTTCAACACAGAAGTAAAATATTCATTTAACAGAACAAAACTGAACAAACTAATTTTTCACTAAACTTCTACGCCAGAAATTGAAATATTTACACTTGTAATTCTGAGAGAATTCTAAGTTTTTTAAACAGATTGGAACTTTATGACCATTGTGCTGTTTAATGTTTATTATTTATGGCATGATGATACATGTCATAGAAGATCAAATGACTGCTAATCCGTTAATATCTGGTCTGTAATCCCGGTGTATACATATCTTTTTTTTCCGATTCTTCTATATATCCCACTCGGATCTTTCGAGAGCCTCCGCTAAATCCCCCCACCTCTCGGTAGCAATCATTGATTCCAAGAATTAGGTAAGCACGCCCAACTTTCGGAATATTCTTTTAAAATGTGCTCTGAATTGTCAACAAAATGGCTTCTCTACAATTCTGTTTTCTCCTCGAAGGATTCAACATTATTTGCGTTCAAGAAAGTTGGCTTAATTATTGAAGACAGCTCCCCAACACAGCTATTCATTCTCACCAATAAATATAGTAAGTTGGGGAAATATGGCACATTGGGAAATATGCTGCATATGCTGCACTTCGGGAAAAAACAAGAAAAGGAGTTTGAGGATGGTCTGCCATCAGGTAGTCAAGTAGTTATGAATCAAAAGTCAGCTTATGTGACAAGAGAAAATTTCAAGAAATGGCTGCAGGATCATTTCATTCCACGAAAGGAACCAGGCAAGCATTTACTTATTTTAGATGGACATAGTTCAAACTGCTCAGATGTTGAACTGTTGGATTTTGTTGCCCAAAATGACATCATACTCTTGTGTCTCCCGAGTCATACTACTCATAGGCTGCAGCCTTTGGATCGATCATTTTTCAAGCTATTGAAAACGTAATGGAAGCAAGCCTATCGGACATGGGTGCATAATCATCCAGGGCCAAAAATCACCAGATTTCAATTTCCAGAGCTACTAAAGAAAGCTTGGTGTAAAGCAGCAACAGTCAACAATGGAGTTTCTGGATTTCAAGCTTGTGGAATTGTTCCTTGGAATCCAAAAATAATTCCAGACCATGTATTCATGTTGGATGAAACTGCCACAGTCCAAGAAGAACCTGAAAACAACAATAACCTTGAAAGACCTGAGCTTACTGCTGCTGGGACAAGCCTTGTTAATAACACTCCTGCTGCCCCCAAATTGTTTGAAAACATTGCACCAATACCTGTTGTTGCGGGACCCAGTGGTTTTGTGAACAAACGCAAGCGGCACGCACAAGTTCTTACATCACCTGAAACTATTGCACAAATGCGTGGTAACAAAGAAACAAAGGCAAGAAAAGCTGCTGAAATTGAACATCGCAAAAACCAAAGGAAAAGGGTGAGCTCTTCAAAAAGGAAGAAAAGGCAAGCTGCCCACAAACCATCTAGTTCATCAGAGAGTGAAGATGATTCTCCTCCCTGTGATGATAATGAATTGGAATTGGATGACTCAAATTCATTTTGTGCAAAATGCTATAGGTCTTACACTGATAAAAAAGGACTGAAATGTGACTGGATCCAATGTGTGCAGTGTCTGTGTTGGATTCATGAGATATGCACGCCATCTGATCGTTTTTGTGAAGATTGTGCAGAGGACAATTCATAAAAATTACTTACATTTACTACTTACTTACCAATACTCGTTACTTATTACGTACCTTCACAATTAGGCATAGTTAGTTACCCTTTTAAGAACAATGACAACTGGACTATACGTGTGGCCATATTACCCCACTGTTGGGGGAATATGGCATTTTGACACTTTTTGATTTCATTCTCTTTTGCGATTACATTTGCTTTGTATTTGGCGAAACTGCTATCTGGTATTGTAATTAAAGGTTATAAAAATACTTTCATGACTGTTTTTTTCATACATTTATATGGTCGCTGTACAGTTATAGTATAAAATTAAATTGCCTTATTTCCCCAACTTACCCTAAGTATTTGCAATGGCACAAATCACAGACCTGGAGGCGGCGTCTGCATCGCATTCAAAGACATCCCCAAATGGCGAGTACACAGCTCAGTGACTCGTATCACTTGGAGCCACATCAGCAATATTTAAAATCCAAGAATTTAGGATCTAGGTTACTGTTCAAAATCAAAATCTTGATCTTCCGTTTCATGGCCTGAACAGTTTCACTGACGACAACGACTTTTAATCTGCATCTGATCATCCAATATGATTGTGACAACTTATGCCGTTCCCAACAAGTAGATCAACATAATCAGGAACACGAACCTCACACCAGAATCTTCTCATTAAAGAATCCACCAACTCGAGGCATTCTTCAAAGACTATACTCAGATTTTATATTGAAATGAGGCACTGGAAAGAAATCTTTGAAAACTGTCCTGATGAAATGCTCAACTATTTAGCGAAGCTCTTAAAAATAGTTGCGCCTGTCTCCCAGGAATAACAAATGGTTTAACATTGAAACTAAAAACTCTTTATTGCTAAACAAAATGTAATTTTCCTACTTATCCACGGAAAAGCGCTTTTTGTGAGTTTCATAAGGAAGGGGTGAAACCCAGAGTGCCACAAGGTGAGAGGAAACCCACCATCTTCTCAAATCGATTTATTACATCCGGAATGAAGTATGCACTTCATTAATTCACCTATATCTTGTATTTGCCCCATCTACTTTATTCTGGCCATCATGGGATTTCTTAAACACCTTTGTTTTTACAATAAATATTTATTTATTTATTTATTAAGATATTTCTCTGTTCATAGTGACGAAACTACTATTTCGCCATAGAATACAATATACACTGTATTGCCAAAGTGGACACCTCTAAGATTTGGAAGTCATAGGACGGGCATGGGTCGCTTTTCTCCAAAAATAAACCATACCTATCATCCACATGTCAGAAACAGGTAAAAAAGCCTCTGTGTTCAAGCTTGGTTTGGGTCAAGGCTTAGCTTAGCGACTTCCAGTGGGCAGTCATCATAGGATGCCATTTAGCACAGCATTTTCATGTGCGCAGAAAAACCGCAACACCCTAGTCAACAGAAGTTGACGTAGTGTCAACCACTGCTGAATGCAGAGTGCATATGGAATATGGATCCTTCAGATTTGATTTTCTGTTAAGAAGTAATTTTTTTTAAGCCGATTATGGTCTATATTTTTTGATAGTATAAAAATGTTAGCAGTTTTTATAACTATTTCATTAAATATTATTATTGGTAGCTGTCAGAATTATCGATTGATCCCATTGAATGTGATCCAGTTACTTCTAAGACTTCTGTTTTCTTCTTGGGAAAATTAAAACCCTTTCGTTTATTCTCGACAACAGACTCTTTGGAAAATTAATATACCTCATTTCTTTATTTGAAGATTCTTAATGCTGATGGAACTTTAATCATTTATAAAGTGTTGCTTGCTTCAGAAGATTTTTCTTTCCACTGAAAGCTTCGTTGAGTGTGTTACCACACTCTGGGCTGATTTGTACGAATCCCTCATGAGTACTTCTTACGGGTATACCTTAGGAAGTATGCAGCCTAGTATATTCCATTATATACTGTACTGCATCTACACACACACTGGCCAAAAAAAAAAAAAAGATCCTTTATTAAGCGAATCGGATCTTTGGTTCGAATAACAGCAAATGTGTTTCGAATAACACCGAATTCGTGCCGCACGAATTCGGCTGCGACAAAGTTGTCGAACACCTCTCCCCAGCATATCCCACACACATGCTCAATGTGGTGAAAAAGGGGACCAGGGAAGATGTTGGAAATCTGTGTCACGTTCCCCGAACCACTAGTGCACGATGCGCTAATGCATTGTCATCAAAAAAGTGGCTATCACCTTCGGGATAAAAATGTATCATTGCAGGGTGCAGTAAATCTGATACAAAATTCAGGTATTCCGTGGTTGACGTTCCATTCGACCTTTCACTTATATCAACGGACCCTCTCCGTGCCAACAATATTCTCCATACCATGAAATATCGCCTCCAGATGCTTGGGTCGTTTAACAAGGCAAACATGATCCATCACTTTGTGAGGTTCTTGCCACACTCTCTGCCTCCTCTCAGTGCAAACACAAGTATATCGTGATTCGTCTGACCACATGACTGTCTTCCATTTTCCCACTATCTAATGACGACGTGCTTGGCACCACTACAAGCGGAATTTTTTTTTTTTTTTTCCTGAAATAGTGACTTCTCAATAGGCAGGCGAATGTCAATACCTCATTTCTTCAATTCCGTGTGCATCGTACGGGTTGATATAGGACAGTTCCGGGGTTTGTTGAATTCAAAACTGGAAGGCCTATTTTTTCACAAGTAATTTTTTCTACAATCCTTAGAGTACGACGGCTTTGCTCTTGAAATACTGTTTTTCTGCCACATTTACGCCTTTGAAATGTGGAAGAACCGCTTTCTTTCCATTCGTTAAAACTTACGAGATGGACGCTTTTGAGATACCAGTTATGTCTTCCGTTTTTTCAGTCGTGGCTCCTGCTAAACGTACACCTACAATAAGACCTTTTTTAAAGTTCAATAGAGCATCTGTTTTTCTCCATTCTGGCTTCAGATTACTACTGTCGAATAGCCTGTGCAGTCTTTATCTTCTTCTGTCCGTGACTGTCTTAATACAAAGATTCGTGTTTTTTCGGTCACTGTGTGTATAAATGCATCTCTAGAATATGAATACACGGCGTCTGAGTAATCTAAACCAATTTTGTCAGATAAGAAACCAAACAGTTGAATCATATTGTCATATCAATCACTCCAGCCTTCCTGAGAGATAGCAAAAATATGTCATCAGTTGCAGATGTTGTAAGGATGTCTGGAATCCGAACGGAATTTAGTCGACAAAGAGATAGCAAAACACGAACTGATAAGAACTGGGTTTTGAAATCAGTGTACCTAGGTAAACAACATAAAGTTTATACTTGGTTTGTTGAAAATCAATTTTATAAGGCATTATTATGAGAATACCACCACGACTTATCTCAGTGTTACACTACAAATAAACAGCACCTCCCGAAAGAGAATACTAGTTTGTAATGTGGGCTGTAGTGGAATAAAATTAGAACCTAAGCTAGGTGGTACCAGAATAATTTCTTAGGTTCAATGGCAGACTGGAGTTCGAGATTTGTTGAGTCCTATCTCAAGGTTTAAGCAGTGGAATCCCAGTTACCCGAATACCGGTCAACCGAAATTTCAGTTAACCACTTTTAAATTTCAATTTTTTCTCCCTTTTATTTTTTTCTCCATAATTTCGCTAAAAGAAATTGCCACACAATTAATCACATGAGCATAATAAAATCATGATTTCGATTTGTATGAAGCGTTATGAATTCGGCAAAGAGGAGTGAACTTCATCCACGTCATTTCTCGTAGAATACCAATCAACTTCAATGACATCGTTCAAACAGAAAACTTTTATTTTAAATTTGTAATTTGTAAATAATAAATGCAAAATACTGTAATTTTCTGTCTTCCTTTAATAACCATAGTTCATTTAGAATCGATTATTCGAAAAAAAGAAAAAAACGACTGGTCCCAGTTCTTTCGGATAACAGGGATTGTACGGTACTATTTGTTAAAAATTTTGTTTCGTGTTGAGAATTATAAGAGGTTTTGATTATCCAGAAAATGTATTTCCCAACTACCAGTAGATTGTATATTTGTACTTAATAAAAAGAAAACCACGAAATCATAAAATTTATGCAAGATGGACTACACATTGCTGCTGATATATTGTCATGCAGAAAAGAAACTTTTCAAAGGGTTAATATTTTGAATAAGTTCTTGGGAAATAAATGCCATCCTTTGGCTTCTGTTTATAATTGAGTAAACAAAATCACAACAGAAGAAAAAGCTTCCAATCGCAAAGAGTTCAAAGGATTTTCTTACCAGTGGCGCATTCGACGGTTAGGCCTAACGTTATCAACAGCAACAAATTCATCTTCAGATTTTTCTTTCTGGACTGAATTTCTTGCACCTCGTTTCACTTAACTGACTGCGAAACTGCTCTGTTTTGAGTAGTTATGTGGGGAGTGTGCTTCAGATAGCAACCTGTCCAATAAGAGATGGTGTTGATATTTGTGGCATGCATCCGACAAGATAACCCACAAGGAGGTGTCACACGATTTGTCGAACAGACAAACAAAAACCATGTTGGTGAGCCTCAGAAATATGACATTAATGGTATCAAAGTCTATTATTTATGAACTGGCTGGGGATGGGTGAATCTCCAGGAGAAACGCTGCAGGAGAAACTCCAGTACGATAGGAGTGTAAGAGGAGATACGTACTAGAAGTTACCTGAAGACAAGGGTTTGAAAGGTAAAAATATAATAATAAGCAAAAACATAAGGAGTAAAATATTTATTCATACTATCTATGTGCTTGTTTATTCGTTCAGTGTCAGTAAGATGACCACCGTGCAACAGAAAGCGTTTCCTTAGGAAACTGGCAGTGTAGACATTAAGAAATCACCAGGCCGACCACCAACTGCGCTTTCTGTTGCACGGTGGTCATCTTACTGACACTGACTGAGGCGGTGCGAGTAGGAGTCATTCTGCGCACACTCACGGCGCAGCCAAGGTCATTGTTGAGGTGTCAAATAAAACTTAGTGAGTTACCACACTGTTTGCTGCTACGATCACAGCAAATATTTCCGAAGATAATTAAAAGGGAAATCACGGACACCTTTTTCGATGACCCTGTATATTGATATTATACAGTATATGCCTGATAACCTTAGTTTCTTTAGAGCTTAACATATACATACATGCACACCTTCCCTTTTAATGCAGTCTCGTTTATCTATGCTGGTCTGCAATTATCACTGATGGGACTCCTTGCTGAAAATGGTCTCATCCGTCGGTGGGAGTTCCTTGCTGCGGGATTCTGCTGACACTGGGTTGGTTTCCAGCTTTGGATTTCTTCAGAGGATCCTCGGCTGGCCTGGGACCTTCCCAGGCGATATCCCGATGCTGCCTGCGGTCCCCGGCCATCATGGAATTTTCTCTGCCCTCTGAAACTTGTGGAACTCTTGCTGACACTGGGGTTCTCCCAGTGTCAGCAACTCTTGTTGTTCTGAGACTTGCCAGAGAAAGAGAGTTCTTAGATTTGATTTGGGAACACTTCCACCTTCTTGCTGGCCCGATTGCTAATAATGCGGGATTTACCTGCAGACAGCGCCTCCCTCGTGAAATTCTTCGTTTCTTGGGGCTTAGCATCTTGCTGACGTCCTGCTTACCTGGCATGGAATCATTGCCTCCACTGCAGCGTACATTCCAGGCAGAGGCACCTCTATCTTCTGCTGGCCTGGCTCCTTACTAGGCGGATCCTCTTTATTCTGTTAGCCATGTTGACCCATTATCCCCAGAAGAGGGATTCTCTTCTTGGCACAGAGGAGTATTCTTTGTGGATTTGTGGAAAGCCGGTGGAAACGCATTACAGATACACATCATGGAAAAAAATGCCATACCCATCTGAGTCACTTGTTTTTAGGGAAAGTCAGCGGACTATGAAAACAGGGGTGTCCAAATACTTTTCGGATGGACAGTGTACTGTACTGTACACATACGGCAAGCAATAAAAAATCAAATATTTATTTTCTATTCTTACCATAAACAGGACCTGAGATTAATTTGCTGTCTGTGAAAGCAAGTTAATAAAGTTAAATAACACTTGCTATTTTACTTTCATCTGCATTCCTCTGGTTGTGGACTGAACTAATGAAGGCAATTTGTATTTTCGTGTGAAATCAGGAATATGATCGATGCAGGATACATTAAGAGGTTGTATTTGAAAGTATTAGTTCAGATTAGAAAAGGGTACATTTTATTTCAAAACTAAATATACATTGTATTAAAGCTTATCGTCATTAAGAAAACCAAAATGCAACTACCCTCAGCCCTGTGTACTCTTGAAACAGTTCACAACATACTTCTGTACCACATCACAATTCGGTCGCCCTCCTCAACGGTCAGGTCTTGAGGTCCTGTAGAGATAGGGAAAAAATATCACATTAGCTTACACCCTTGAGATAAAAAAATATATATAATAATGACAGCTATTTAATACTCGCATAACATCACCTTACAACTGTGCGATATACAGAATACAAAAATCAAGAAAATTATTTAAGTTGTCGAATTCGCGAGAGAATGAGAAAAATTTCGATCATGAATTTCAGATATCAAGAGAATAGAGAATGCAATAGTTTTCTTGATGGATGTCAATCCCTTGAGGTTAAAATCCATCATGTGGTACGTTTGACTCAGTCAGTCTACCTTGGAACACAGAACTGGGACAAGTAGTCATCAGGCATCATAAAATGGGCAATTCAATGCCTTGTTCCAATTCAACTGGTTCCCTGATGAGTTTCATTTGCTAAACGTTGAGCTTAATCCTCAACCTATTGCTGTTTATGTCGATCTATTTACTTTTAGCTGTCTGTATTTATGAACTAACCTGATTGGTTGTACAATTGCAGGAGTTCAGGCTAACTTATTTTGGCAACATTTACAGACGTAAGAAGAAGTGGTCACCACCAACCACTTCTGGAAAGTGAAAATACAAGAAGTGACAAACTAACCAATCAATGCTTATTAGAAGTTAGGACTTAAAAGTGGATTCGCCTCCAGTCCCAAAGGGTGCCTCTAATTTTTTGCATCATGTCAACATCGTTTTAACTTATATTTCCTTTCACTGCACATAATAGTTTAATAATAAATAGTTCAACTACTGAGTGCCGGGCACTCAGGATGAAGGGTCCGTAGTGACGAATGGTCGTTAGTGTAGTGTCTCAAATAGAGAGTATTATGGTAACTAAGAAAAGTTTCTAGTATCCCGACTTGTCCTAAACTGAGGAACGAAAACGTTGTCTATTTGAGTCTTTCCACTTGTGAATGACAAGGGTGGGAGAAGCGAATAAAGTCTTGGGGGAGAAGCGACTACCAGGTGAGGGCAGTGCAAGACTCCCCACCACCGCCGCCTCAACACTGGCTCTCTGAGCACCTCCTTGCCGGGACAACTCCAGCTTTGAAAATTGTTAAAAAATACTTCTCGATGCAAAATTTATAAATGACCTTTATAGAATTATTAACTAACTATTTAGCAACTTTTTTGTCACCCCCTACATTTTACCCCCATTTCTCAGACAAATTTTTGTCAACAACGATCAATATGGCGTTATGTTGGCCCACATGATGTACAAACCCATGCAAAATTGCAAGTCAAAAGGTTGAGTGGTTCCAGAGATACAATGCTGTGACAAGCGAGTGACATTATAAGGGTCCTACCTTAGACTGCGGACCCTTAAAACGCAAATGTTGAACAATCCATTAAAAAATTTCATCTCTTTCTTCGAACGGTGGGGGTGAGTGAAATTCAATATAGCAAAATGTTTGCAAATTGCCATAAAGCGACAAAGGATAGAAACTTTAGTGATAAACAATAAATTTTAACTTTCGTTATGTGATAAGATTAAGAAGATAAAGTTCTTCAAGAGCAGAAACTGATATCAGTTTGGTTTTGGTTTCGTTAGTCGTCCGAGAGAGAGAGAGATAGCACTTGTAAACATGGCGCCTACATTTTATCTCTGGTCCTACGTGATGTACAAATACCATTCAAAATAAGTGGTATAAAAAGGAAGGAGCTGATAAGGTGTAAAAGAATACTATTAATACTGTTTGCTAAAGTGAGTGCACATGAACACGTTCAAGTAAAAGTTGTAAGAAGGCCTTAATTCATTAAAGAGCCAAACAGAAGTTTCTTTCTTCTGTTTTGGAGAAAGAGGTTACTCTATTAACTCTGAATGCTGAATTCAAATCTGAATTTGAAAATTTCGTGTCAGCCAACATCTTCAAGAAAAAGGAAACGAAAAACTTTATAAAAACATTGAAAATTTCATTGTAATTAATAACGTAAAAAAATTAAATATAAACTATTTATTATTCATTTTCTGACTGATACTGGAGTTTCTTTAAATCTACGTCCAATAGGTATCGACCAGAATATTTGGACTGATTTTCCCTAGTAAGCAGCCCTTGTGGGTAGCACAGTTGTAAGATCGCCTTCCTCACCACACCAGATGGAAAGGGCATAAGTTCGAATCTCGTCGATGACATGAATAATTTTTATGGATGTTTTTCACAAAGTGACTGAGTTAGTCGGTCTCAGGCGATGGTGGCATGGTTTTTTTATCCCGGATTTTCGTCCAGCAAACAAAAAATAGACCACAGAGAGCAATTTAGAGACAGTGTATATGATGCTCCTAAAACCCAACAACAAAATCAAAAGACATAAAGGATTCACTCAAAAGTTCATCAGCAAGTATTTGTGCGGAAATTGTTTTATTACAGCTTAACTAATTTAATGGACCAACTCACCTTTCTCGCATTTTTCGAGGGGTGATTTTTGGTGCTTTTTGTACAAAAGCCAAGCAAGTCCATGTTCTGCATCATTGGGAATACCAGCTAAGGAGTAGATGTAAGGACCCTCATCTGTATCCTTGTATTCGAACCTGCAACAAATAAAACACATTTCTGTGAATCTGAGAGTTTTTTGGACCTTTCTTTTACTGAACATTTATTTAAGAAAAGAAATTAAAAAACTGATTCGAATTAGATCTATATTTAATCAAGCTAAAATAGTTTCAGTGCGTTACTTCTTCATACCTAAATTTTGGGTCCATTTTTGCAGCCAACTTCATAACATCAAAGAATGAAGTAGTTACTGGTACGCGCAGCAGGATGTTATAGGCACGGTCCACTTTGTCCCCAAATCTAATGATGTATTCCACGTGGGTCTTTGGTCCTAACTTGTTCTGTAAATCTTCCCAGAGTTCGTCACCTGTGGTGGTTAATGTTAATTAGTGGCCATGATTGAATGATTGAATAATAATATACTTACACGCAAATTTTTCAAAATTAATTAATTGCAATTTAAAAGCTTGAAACAAACAAAAATACGCACATTTCGGAGACAATTGAAACTCACTTGTTTTATTGTCGAATTCTGAGCAGTTGACTTCCCTGAGGTCGAGGAGACTGGAGTCCTTGAGAATCGGCAGTACGAAAAAAGTAGCGAGAGCAGTTCCGAAAGATCCATCACTCTGCTGATGGGATAAGAGATACGATGCAGCTGATCGCACATCCCAGCCTAAACCAACATCTCCTGCAGCAAACAGGGTCTGGAAAAGCATGAGGAGAAAACAACAGAAATTGTCACAGAAAAAAACGTCCTGCCGAAAAAGAGTGGACGGATTTAACTTAAAAATTTCATACATACTCGTGATGTATATGGACGTAAGCAATTAGCAAGTCCAGCTGATCGGCAGCAGAACGTTCACTCGCGTCCATGCTACTACCCTGAAAAGAATCTGAAGATACATCAAAAACGTCAGTAAATAGGACCATCTAACAGTGTGCAATAAATTTAACACGCTTATGGGGACGTTGTGTACAACTGACTTTGAAAGGGATTGGATAATTCGGATATCAGATGCTGGATGATAAATACGACAGGTAGTGCTCGGGTGGGCGTAATGTCAGACAGGTTGGCAACGTGGGTACAAGAAAGTGCTCGACCCTTAATGGCACATCGGCTGCAAGACATTATATTGAAACCATTCAAAAATATGCGAATCTGCCCCTTCGTCCCAAAGTAGATGAATCCATAGATCCTTGAGTTCGGAGGTTCTTTTGAGGCTACCGGTGATCGGATCCAATCAGTCGGTCCTTTCCAAAGTCCATCAGATGCATATAACGTCGCCTGCGCGTATTAGAGGCATTACACACAGACATTATGAACGTTGACGCATTTTTATGGCTCCAGAGGATGACAAGTTAACTGTTTACGTCCTTATATTTCACAGTTATGCACGCAAATTTTCAGATAAACACGCTGATTTTTCTAGATGAAATAATTAGATAAGTGATGAATTGTGTAATTTCCAGGCAGCCAATGGATCGTACTCACCTGTATTGCAAGAGCAGTAGTGTACACATTCCCAAAACCTCCATCGGGAAGTTGAAGAGCCCTAATGTAAGGAAGTCTTTGAAGTACCACATCTTCTAGGCTATCTTTAGTGGAGTAATTGCTAGGGAATTCTTCCCACGATGCGGCAGTCATCAACACACTACTCGAATTATGGGCCTCCTGAATCCTTTTTCTAATGGTCGTTGTGTTTGCGATGCAGGTCAAAGAAAGCAACGACAAAATCTTAAAATCTGAAACGGAAAAGAATGCTATTACTCCTTAATGACATTCATCCATGTACAGATTCACCCATTGACACTTAGCCGAGTATCATATTATTCTAAGAAAATCAGACCTTCACACAGAGATTTTCGTCACAAACAATATTGTCACAGAATAATATTATGTATAGACAACATTATTATTTGACAAAAAATGCCTGAGAGGACACAAAAATGGCTGAGAGAAATTTGCTTCATTTTGTGATTAAATTGGTCGGACACGATTTTCCTTGGAAATTGAGTTTTTCATCCAGCCCAAAAGGGGACCAATCATAGAACAATCAAACTGCCAATTATGCAAAATGTGCGACGTCTTGAACGCACGCTTAAAAATATTTCAAATTTTTAAATCTTTACAAATATTTGGCTTCAAACAGTCGAAGTTATTTTCTAATCAAGCTGTACGCTTAGCTCCAAAAAATTGTTGGGACAGACGCACTAGCGTAGCTACCCTTTTTCGGGGCCGGAGTCAAAGAACATGTTAGGGCCCCTAAAGGGCCCGAGCCGGAGGCAATTGCCTTGCCTGCCTACATGGTAGCTACGCCACTGGACAGGCGTACTTTCATAACCACCAAGTATACAAGAAACATTTCTCGCTACCAAATAAATAAGAACAAAAAAAATAAGAATGTACATTTTTAAGTACAGTACTTTAAATACTTGTCTTAAGATTAAATAGGCCTCGAAATCCGATATTCATGATAAGATTTAAATTGCTGTTTTAACCGGACAAACGGAAAACAAATGTTTTTTGTAGTGGAACACTTTAATGGAATAAAGTTAGAAAACAAATGAAAACAATTTCGTACAGAAGCCGTAAAATCAAGGAGATTTTCCTTCATTTGATTATACGTCATTACGAAAACAAAGAATGCCCGGTCGTGGCCATGTGAGGTAAACAGCCACCGTTTATAAACCAGTGCATGACCATCCCATCAAGGTCCTGGAGCGGTGGGAGTCCTGTGTCAACAGCCTAGTTTACAAATGGTGAAAATCTAAGAAGATTTCTAAAACTACACGCAACTGAGTGTCAACTTCCCCAGTTCTACGGACTGCCAAAAGTCCACAAGCCGACCAATTGTCCCCTTACGACCAATTATCTCTTGTTGCAATTCCCCCACGTATGAACTATCGAAGTTTGTGGCTGGACTGCTGTCACCACTTGTAGGCAACACCGACTGCACAGTGGAGAGTTCTTGCATCTGATTTCAAACCTTACCATCTCTGAAGATCAAGTCATGGCCTCGTTTGATGTTGTTTCTGTTCACTTCAGTCCCAGTTCAACAAGTCGTCACATGCGCCAGGCAACTATTTGACAGCGACTCCTCTCTACCAAATAGAACCTCATTGTCCGCTGAGGACATTTGCGCTGCCCTTAGCTTGTGTTTGACCGCTAGTGTGGTCATGTTCGGTGACTCCCTGTTTAGGCAGGTCCATGGACCACAAGGACCACAGCATGGCCATGAGTGCCCCCGTCAGCTCTGTCATGGTGAATATTGCCACGGAAGAGCTGAAGGACCACACATTCTTGAACTTACCAGAACCAATCACCTTCCGGTGCCGCTAAGTCGATGATGTGTTTGTAATAATCCCTTGGGGCTCGGAAAATCGATTTCTACAACACCTCAACTCTCTGTCGCCCTGTATCCAGTTCACCATCGAGCTACGGTTGCACAATGCCCTCTCCTTTCTAGATGTTCTAATCCGGCGCGAATGCACTCACTTAAGAACCTTGATCTACCATAAACCAACGTGTGCTGGAAAATTCACCAAAGATTGGCACACGCCCACAGCCAGCTACTCAGTACTGCCTGCACCCTTTTGGCCCATTCCTGGACCAGTTTGTGCGGACGAAAGATGTGATGAGGTTATCAGAATAAAGACGTATCTGTCCAAGTGTGGCTGTCCTACTGCCCTAGACAAGTGTGATCTGCAGGCCCGTGAAAGAGCAGTACACCCTAGCGCCTCCCAAAATGATAACACAATCTCGACCGCCCTCGACCTCAACCACAGCCTATCGAAATGTTCTGTTAATTTGATGTTTGTGGAAGGACGACATATTGCCAAATCTGTGTGTGTGTGTGTGTGTGTGTGTGTGTGTGTGTGTGTGTGTGTGTGTGTGTGTGTGTGTGTGTGTGTGTGCTCGATGTAAGGAGTGAAAGGATGTGAAGCGCCAATTTAGCGTAGTTATGGGCCTCTATGAGAGCTTGAAGAACAGGGTGGATGCCCTCGAGCGATTTAAATTGAGGGGCCTTGCACTTGATCATGAGGCAACACAGTGGCAATCTAAAAGTGAGAATGCGCTGGTCCTACTTGAGCTACACTGGTGCGCAAAACTTAAGGAATCTTTAGAAATAGTCCAACGCTATTTGTAAAGGTTAGAACCACAAATTCTTTACATAAAGTACTCTTTACTGATGACAGTAGATTCAGTCTCAGCTGACTCTGGACGTCAGCTAATCTAGCGAGAGGTTGGCACACGGTATCACCCCGCAAACCTCACCGAAAGGGATCGATATGGCGGTCGAGGTGTTCTCGTCTGGGAAGGCGTTATCTTGGATGGACGTACACAACTCAAGTTTCTGGAAGGCGGTATTGTAACCGGTGCACCCTACTGTACTGAGGTAATTCTTCCCCATGTGTGTCTGTTCCGAGGTGCCATTGGCCCCGAGTTCGTGTTTATGGATGTTAACGCCACACGCCATCTCATTGCAACTGTTCATATGCTTTTGGAAAGTGAAGACATTGTTCGGATGGATTGGCCTGCCCGTTCCACCGCCGATCTAAATTCCATCGAACACATATGGGGGGAGGGCTCTGGGGAGATGCCTAGCTGCACGTCGACACCCACCAGAATATGGTCATCAGCTGAAGATGGCGCTGACAGAGGAATGGACGATGTTACCGCAAGAACTTATCAACAACATTGTTCGAAGTATGGATAGGCGGTGCATCGACATTAGGGGTGGCCATATCTCCTACTGAGGACCATCTCTTCTCATTGTTCCATCTTTGGCAGTGATGCATCTGTATCATGGCAGCCAGTGCTATGTTGCCATTTTTGAAAAAAGTCCCTCTGTATCGTTTTGTTTCCGTTGTTGTGTCGGTGTTGTTTCCTTCATTATTTCTGTACCTCACGAGGTTCCTTTGGTATGCTTTTCTCATATCCAGGCCACTCCTATGGGAAGCTACAGGGGAAAACCTGACTGGTCCTTAAATTTTGCACACCACTATAGTTATTATCTGTGACTATTTTATTTAGATAGTCTGCGCGTGAGCACATTGGTATCGCCACTGTCCTTCTCACACCGAAGCGAGGAACTTTAATGGGCTTCTTTTCACTCTATGACTGTGTTAATCGGTCTCGAACGTAGATAGGAAGGCTTCTCCTCCCCCACTAGAAACTGGGGTTTTTCTTCCAGCAAAACCGGCAAATCGACCAGCTGTTCACACGCAATTTACAAACACAAAACACACATGGGTAGATGTAATCAGTTACGGGTAACCCCAATATAATAATCAATATACAAAAAGGGTAGGTTGTATAGCACCAAGGTATACTTTCCAGGGGCAAAGTTGATGACGTTGTGGGGCGGATATCATGTTTTAATTGCAGAAAAGGTGATTGGTTGTACACGTCGAGATTAATGGCATTAAAGACTAATGAACTTACTTAACAAGCGCAGGTTAATTTTTAAAAAGTCGCTAGTTAGGGTTGGATGTGAAAGTGTCTGCAATTCTACCCAGACACGATAGGAGGGAGTATATGATGAGAGCCTTGTCGATCAATTTGGCCCTGGAGAGATTGAGCAGGTCTTTTGGGGTAGAATTTTTCTCAGCCTGGTCTGTGCTTGTTAACACGAGAGACTGCTTCTACAGGGATGGGATACACTTAAATAGAAGGGTGCAAGATTATTTGCTGATGCTATCGAGGCAACGTTAGGTGGTAGCCTTGGGGAGGGGTACATGGAACAGTAGATTAACAATGGCTGCAGGCTGAGGTGAAAGTAGTCCTTGCACTGCTATTGGAGTGAGCAGCAGCCTGGAAAGCAAGGTACTGAGGATTTCTAGAACTGGAGGAACAAGTAATTTCGTGGCCTGTGTTCGGGTAACCAAGTAAAAACAGGTTAATGTATACTTACATCTACACCAATGCAGGAGTATAGTAAGTAAATTTGATGAATTTGTAGTGCTGGTGAAGACTTCAAAGGCGGATGGTGTTGGGACATTAGAGACGTGGTGTAACACTGATATAAGCAATGCAGAACAATGTGGGGTGTATCATAGTTTTTAAGAAGCACATAGAATTCCAGTGCATCCGGTTAACATGTGTGGCCATTGTAATGTTGAGTCAGTTTGGTGTGACAAAGGCACTGGAAAACAAAAATGAGAGTAGCGGTGTGTTATAGGCCTAATGACTCTGATGACTGAAACGAACAACTGTACAGAGAAATAGAGTGGGCCAATAAATCAGAATGTCTTATAAAGCAAAACTTATATTAAGGATTTACTGGATGATCCTTTTCTACAGCAACATATGAGAGAAGGAACCACAGGGAGTAATACTCTTGATCTGATTATCAGTAGTGATTATTCATGCATTAAGATTTGCAGATAAAGGAACCACTTGGTGACAGCGATCACAATGTACTGATATGGGAATTAAAGATGTGACTACCATCAAGGCTAAAGGGAAGGGCTTTTGCTTTCGTAAAGGTCACTATGGTGGAAACAGGCAGTTTTTAAATTCTATACAGTGGAACCAAGTGATGATGTTACCAACAGCAAATTACAAATGGGAAACCTTCAAGGAAATAATCTTGGTAACCACTAGGCTTTTCGTAACAAATATGAAATACTGTTCACGGTTTAGGATTAAATGAATGTCAGACGAACTCATGAGACTCGTTGCAGAGAGAAAAAAATGCATGGGATGGATATAAATCATCAGGTGACACAAAAGCCTATGGTAGATAGAAGATAGTCTGTAATCAAATCATAAAGGAGGTTAGGCAGGCAAAGGCGGATTACGAGACATCCTGGGCAACGGATGCAAAGAAAAACAGCAAAGAGTTCTTTACTTATGTAAACTCTAGAAGGAAGGAAGGAAGAGGATGAATCAGATTGGTCCACTTGATATTGGTAGTTCAACTGTTGTTGATGCTGCTCAGATAGCTAAGAAACTGAATGATTATTTTGATTCACACATGAGGAATTCTGTAGGAAAGTGGAGGCCAGAAGATTATCAAACTATAACAGGGATCTAAATGATTTTGCAATAACTGAGAGCAAAGTGGAAGAGAAATTGTTGAAGTTAAACGTAAGAAAGGCACCTGGGGGTGGATGGGATCTGTCCAGTTATATTAAAGGAGGCAGCAAAGGGTAAGCAAACTTTTAGCCATAAGTATGAGAGCATTCAGGGGGAAGTCCCCACGACTGGAGGTGTGCAAATGTATCCCCCAATTCACAAAGGGGGATCAAAGGGTTACACGAATAATTACACGACCTGTTAGTTTAACTTCTGTTGCGGGGAAAGTAAAGAAGTCACTTGTTTAAAAAGCAGTGCAGATCATCTAGAGAAGACTGCAATTATACTTGAAACACAGCATGTATTTGTTAAGGGGAAATCTTGCCTGACCAATATGATTATATAGTATGATGTGGTCACAAAGGAACTGGATGCAAAATAATAATAAAATAATTTTGATAATTTTTGATAATATTCGGATTTCAAGAAAGTTTTTGATGCTGTCGCAAATGAAAGACTACTGTACAAATTGGAGCAGTGTGGCATTAAGGGAAAGTTGCTTCTATGGATAAAGGGATGGCTGAGTGGGAGAAGACAGAGAGTGGTAATCAATGGGCACAGCTCGTCGTGGATTAATGTTATTAGTGGAGTCCCACAGGGTTCGGTGTTGGGTCCACTGTTGTTTTGTATATTTATCAATGATATTGATGAAGGTAATCAGGCTTAATGTCGAAGTTTGCAGATGATGCAAAGTTGGCAGGGTTGTTAATGACACTAATAACAGTACGCTGCTGCAACGGGATCCGGAAAAGTTGAGCATATAGGCTGAGAGGTGGCAAGTTAAGTTTAACATTAACAAACGCAAAGTACTGCATTTGGGTAGCAATAACCGCAGAGCAACATACTAACTGCGAATACCACACTCAGGTCAGTGATGATTGAAAACGACCGGTGGGGGGGGGGGGCAATTCTGCCTTCAGATATGAAGTTTTCAGAGCAGCTGATGGGGTGTTGTCCCTGACATATAGGAACTTTTCTAGCAGAGATAAGGAGGTGATTATCCCCTTGTATAAGGCAAGGGTTAGGCCACACCGGGAGTACTGCGTACAGGTCTGGAGGCCTCATTTAAGAAAGATATAGAGTTGCTTGAAAGAGTACAGAGAAGGGCAACGGATTGGTGAGTGGAACAAAGGGTTGCTCTGACGAAGAAAGGCTTCAGTTCCGGTAATTGCAGCGTCTGGAGATTAGGCACCTGCGATTCGATCTGATTGAGGGATATATTGTCTTGAACGGTTTGAACATGCTCAATGCTGATGGGATTCTTCCATTTGCTTCCTGAAAGGAAAAAAAAATTCAAATTGAAAGATAGATGTGCGAAAAATGGCCTTTAGGCAGCCAGTGGTCGATTGCTTCCATCTGTCGTTGGAAGTTGATAGCTGAAATAAATTCAAGAAAGAATTGGACGAACATTTGGTGAATGAGAAGGGTTTTTTTTTTATTCTTTTTGAATTGGCTGATGCTGTATAAGCTTGCTTTCTTGCTTCATATATTACATTCTAATGCTAATTTCTTCAGCTTTATTATCTGGGAAATTTTCTTAATTAGGAATTTCGTTGTGCCCAACAATTACATTTACCATTCTTTTATTTCTCTGTTTGTCCTAGTTATACTTCATAGTTACTTCTGCTTTTATCAATCTTATTTTTGTATTTGGGTATTTGTGTTTTTAGCATAGGCCTAAACTAAAATTTTGAGTCTACATTTCACTTTTTTGTATCTCGTATATGTAGTTGTGCTTGATAAACTTCTCTCTAATCAACCATTAGGAGTACAGGTTACAGATAGCGATGCCTTATGCTGATATCCGTCTTAACTCTAACGTAACTTTAAACGACCAGATTCAATATGATAAACTTGCTGACAAACGAATGATACTCACCTGTATAGTAAGGATGATTATCAGCATGCACGGATTCCAGAAGACGTGCAATCTGCTGGGATGTTGGTTTCTCTCCAGCAATACAAAGAGATAGCATTATCATGGGGATGTTGAAGATGGTGGTCGTATTCTTGAAGGAAGACTTCAGATATTCCACTAAATCGAATCCATGAAAATCGTATGGATTACGGCACATGGAAATAAGTGCCCGGACATATTGAGCCAACTCTACGGTGGTCAGAGGATTCACGTGGCTCCTGGAAAAGAAACTGAACTATTCAGAGGCATATGAAATACAGAATATTAAAATATCTACCAGGTTAGTTCTCTGTGTGTTATAAAAGGAAGACTTCTACTTCATTTAAAGTTACTTAATCTGCAGGAATTTTAACTCCTAAAGATTTCTTCTGTGAAAAACCAATCCAATAAGAAATAGCACAAATCTGCATGATTTTTGCCGCTTGTAAATTAATAGCTGTTTTATGACTGATTTCAGAAATGCTATTCGTTTTTTTTTTCTATCACTTGCCGTTTTTTCACCAATCACTTAAGTTGATGTCATCTCATGAGTGATATTATTGAATATATTAAGTTAGGAGTAAATGCTGGGAATTTGTAAATCTTCACATGTCTTTAGTCAAGTGATAAATGACTGAAGGAGCCAAGAAAAGAAAGACCATTCCAGGAGTCAAAAAACAAATGGCTGAAGACATTGTAGGCAACGCTGTCTTCAGTAATTTGTTTCTTGATCATGACAGGTCCACGCAGCAGTATTTATCAATGTAAGCTCAGTTAATTTTTGAGGTTATCGTGTCAACATTGTGACGAAAAGTAAGTAAAATGTCTTCACGCAAGTGTTTGAACAATCCGAACTTATTTTGTTTGTGGAAGTTATGTAATCTTAAAACAAAGACAAGGTATTATAGAAATTGCAACAAGTGTGTATATTGTTGAGTTTGGACTGAATATGCATCGTTCTGGAGATGGGATAGCCACATCTCTGTTTCTCAGGATGGCAGATCTTAGTCGTTTAGATGATTCTTGGAGATGGTGGGCCATTGAACGGCTTTTTGCCAGGCAGTCACAAGCGGAAGGGGCAGATTGAATTCATGTGTCGTGCAGTATCATCTCGGCACCATGGAAGCTGTTTCAGGAATCAGAAACCATTACAAGAAGAGCTGACCAAGGTTGTCTGAGGGCTACGTCAAACAGAACAGACTGCTATTTGGCTCTAACAGCAAGATGGAAACCTACGATGTCCTGTCAAAAACTGTCTCTAGAGGTTGCTGGGGCCACAGGCGAAAACATTTCCATCTGGACTGTGTTAAGAGCAGCTCAATTATAGTGAATTCTACGCGAAGCCAGTGGTTTGTGTCTCATTAACCCCAACCACTGCAGAGCACGTAGAAACTGGTGTGCCATAAACATGTGAATTATAGCCCTGACAAATGGGTTACAGTTCTATTCTCTAATGGTTCCGTTTTATCCTACAAACATATTATAGATATTATTTCATCTGGAGACAACTAGGAATGCAGTACAATCCCAACATCAGAGAAAGGGTGGTCACTAGGTGTTCTCGTGTGCCCGCTCCTCTCTTCATGTTTTTTGAGACAACATCAATGCATTTTTTTTTTTCAAAATGCAGAGTAATGTTCATAAAAGTAATCGGAATCGGACTAGGAACTTACGGCCTTCTGGATTAATCACGTTTAAGTGATAAGAAAAGGAGGAACATTTCATGAATATCATGAAATACGGTAATGGATCTATATTTCTTGTCAAATCTTAAAACACAATATATTAATCTACGTTTTATTTGTTGATAAGAAATACAAAGACTCTTCGTGACATTGAAGGCTAGGGGTTAGATGTGAGGCAATAGCCAGAACGCGACCAAAATCTCTAGAAGCAGCATTCCAATCTCACGATCTGAATATATTCAAAAGTAAATCTGAATGTTGCTCTGGCTGAAAAATCGGAATAACTGAAGAAAGAAACCCTACTCACTCGACCGGGATCAAAGAACCACAGTCCTCAGTGAAGAGGCAAATAAGAATTTGCAATTTGTGAACCAATTTGTTGCGACTACGAGAGAAACAAAAAGTTTCCGTGTTATTTATTTTTTTCATTATATTTAACGAAAATGGTCTTCTTGTTAGAGAACGAATGACAGCAAAATAAAGTGAAAGGTTGGATAACAGCAGGAAACTCCAAGATAAGAAGTGCAATGTACTAAATATATTCCTGGGCAAAAATTAAGAAACTAACACAATTTCAGAAATATCTCATTTCTATCTGCCTAGATTTCGATGAAAACCTTCTGACTCATCTTTAAACTAATATATCTGATGAAACTCACGAAAACCAACAAAATATGCACAAAAATAACTCATGAAATCCAAGAAGCATTCCATAAATATAATTCATAAAACTGAACAAGTATTTCATACAAATAACTTATAAACTCCCAAAAAACACAGCGAATATATGTCATAAAAATAATAATTTAACAGTAAATCTGAATGCGCAATATATACTTTTCTCAGTATATATTGCGCAGTATAACATGAAAATTGCACACTGAATCCTCATGCTGCCAAAAAATTTAACCACAGGGCCGGTAGCAATAATTTCTATTCATACGTTGGCAACCAGCATGGCCTCCGACCTCAAAACACCGAATTCAAAAATCATGGGAGTCAGTCAGTCTGGACTGGAGAGGGCAGAGACATTTTTGGCCATTCTTCTGATTACGGCTGAATTAATCAGTCTTTGGAGAAGATTGCTTGACAAAAATATACGAATTTTATTCCGAAAAACCGGATAAAAATGACTTTTAAAGTGTAGTGGTCTTTCATCCAGCTGGATTAAAAACTCCACGCATATTTCATTTCTATATCATCGAAGTTCTACAGACGAAGACAGAGAGGAGGAAAGGCGACCATTAATGGAGCTTCCACACTATCCCTTTTCTTTTTTCCCACCACCACCTTTTCCAATGTTCTTGATGTTATTAGGTCCTATTGCGCAGTATATAGTTTGTAAATTGCGTGTGCTCTGTGGTTCATTTGCCGTTTGCTGTACGAAAAACCACACTATCATCATTGTTCGAGACTGATAAATTCAGCCACTTTGTTAAAAAGACCCATAAAAACTTCTCTGCTCATCGATGCGATTCGAACTGAGGTATTTTCCACCCGGTGGCAGGAGAACGACGATTCTACCAACTGTAATACCGTTGATGGTCACTAGTGAAATTCAACCAGGACTTGACTCGATAGTGTGTTTTCCATTTTCTCAACTTGCAGACATACTGTGGTCCTGTTTCGCCTGTCTTCATTATAGAACACGTTCCCAGTTCCCGTAATTAAATTTTTTTCTAAAATATACTTAATGGGAGACCCACATCTGGCATAGTGCTTGAGTGACTGTTCGTCTAACATTTCGTCCAAATTGCAACTTAAGATAACCGCACTTCCTTCATGTAGCGCACCGAAATACATCGACATGCACATGTGGCCAGACCAGTTGTTGGCCACTCCTCTTTCTTGGCAATATTCAACGCATATTTTATTAAATGTTTTGTTTTATTTTTTTCAAAATTTCGCCATGTAATGTGTACGGAAAGAGAAAATGGGAAAAATAGGACAAAACAATACGTATATTTACTTATTTATTTATTAAATCAGTTAATTTCCCAAGAAACCTTGGATCACCTTGGGACGGCTCTGTGCCAGAAGGGTGTGAATATTTACAGACTAAGGTGCGAGGAACACATGCACAATAAACAAGAGTACATGCGTGCTCGACCCGAGACATTTACAGGATTAAATATACAATAATAAACAAGATATACAGTAATATACAAAAAAAAAAAAAAGAAAAAAAGTCTGTCATGTCCAGGAGCAGGTGAGTATTATAATTTCATAATCTGGTAGCAGTTCTTCAGGATTTCCTTCTTGTAGAGCTTGTCTTCCCAGAACCTATCAGGGTGGATCCTAAATTTATTGAAGATCCGAAGACAGTTGGCTGGAAACGTTCCTCAGGGAATCACTGCTTGACAGCGTAAGGCGTAGAGGGAGACAGGAGTCGGGGTGCTCCCCCTTGCCCTCCTCGGGCCAGAGATTAATGTGGATACCGATGGAGCATCAATTCGCCTCGTTAGAAGCCGTGTAAGCGTGAAGACATTTTTTGTATGATGATACGTCTCCAGGGAGTGGTGCCCAGATTTGCTTGTAGGATAGATCTGGAGATAGTTAGGGGGTGGCCTACCACCCTGTTCATCCATCTAAGCAACCAGTACTCTAAACTGAGATACTTCTGAAGGTATGAGGCAGGGGCAGATGACCAAATTTCTGAAGCATAGAGAGGGACAGGATTAATGCACCTCAGGATGTGCCGAACAAGCAGCGCTGGCTGATGCACACCAATGAGCTCTTGACGCACTGCCCAAAGAGCGCCCAGCGTACGTCTTCTGCCTCATCCTGGCAAAGTGAGGCTGAAAAGTGAGTCCAACATCCCAGGTGAGGCCAAGATCAGTATGAGAGGTCACCTTTTGCACCGGTTCCCCACTAACAAAGATTTGGATATCATTTTTGACTTTCTTCTTGGTTATCGTCAGTTGCGCTTATTTGGAAAGGCTCAGATGCAGCCCAATTGTGGCAAGATAACTTTCCAAGCTTAATATCTGCCTAGAAGCTTGTTCGTTGATATGTTGAATCTGATGACTATGATCTGAGCTCACGTAGAACTTCAGATCGTCGGCATAAGAGACAAAGTTCGGATTCTGAGCAAGGAAAGGCTCCAAAACTGCTGCAAACAGGATAGTTGACAGTACACGTCCTTGTGGAATGCCTGTTGAGACGTCAATAGTTACTTGAAAGTCATTGTGGGTCACAGACAGATGTCTAGGAAGTAAAATAGACTTCAAAATTTGAAGTAAGGTTTCCGCCAGGCCGAAGTAGTGTTTCAGAATGGTAAAAAGAGCTGGGAGGTGTATTCTGTCATAAGCCGATTTTATGTCGAGGAATATGATATCAATCTGTGATTTGTTGTTGAGAGTGCGCTGAATTCTGAAGAGGGTATCAAGAAGATTGGTAGTTGTCGATCTCCTTTGTAGAACGGTATGCAGGTACTCAGGCCTGTGTGCAAAGCAATGCTGGGCAATTGTTGGCTGAATTACTTTTTCGAAAATTTTGAGTAAAGAACAACTGATGGATATTGGTCGCAGGTCTTTAGGAGATTTGGGTTTCTTGATCTTTGCAATGGGCTTAACATGGTAGGTTTTCCAAATTGAAGGAACTATTCCAGATTGCAGATTTCCTGCAATCCAGATTGCAAAAGTGCATTCCCATGCCTGGGCATTCCCATGCCTGGAAAAGGTGAAGGAGCAGGTCGACTATATATGGGCTGCAAATTTTGATAATAAAGAGTGGGAAACCATCTGGACCTAAAGTGGCTTTGTTGGGTAGTTTATTGATGACATCAATTAGGGTCTCTCTAGTTATTTCTATTTCAGGCAAGTGTGCCCTAGGGAAAGGCTAACCAGTCCTCCGGAGAGAGAGAGGAATCAGAGTCAGGAAAATCTACCTGCAGTATGTTGAACTGTGCTCATTCCTGGACAAGCTTTTTGTCAATGGCTAGATGATGATGATGTGAAAGGATCCTTCCACCACTCTTCAACCTATTGAGAACAGCTTGGTTAAGGACCTGCCTTTTCTTTTTCAAGAAGCAAGCTCTTTCTTTCTTAAAGATGGAACGGTCTGAGGGAAGTTGAGTTTTCTGCCATTTCCGATAGGCCTTCTGCTTCTTGATGAAAGCCATCTTAGTTTCCTTATTGAAACCCCGATTCGATCTGTTAACAATCCTGGTGATCCTGGCTGCACCATGTAGTGCAATTAACTTCAGTTGTTCCGACAAGAGCATAACGGCATCCTCCAAGGCTCAGAATAGAGACACCCCAGTCAAACCCAATCAAGCGTTGGAGAATGATCTCTGGCTTCAGATATTTGGTAGAGAAGGCTATCCTATGCAATTCAGCGGAGTACTCGTCAGGTAACCCAAGGGAGTTCCTCGGTAAGGATAGTTTACATGCAATTGGCGAGTGATCAGCTGGAATCGAAAGTTGCTAGGTAGGAGTTTGATATTTTGCAAGTTGTGGAAGATTAGGTCCAGGGCTTGACACGCTCTAGTTGGTTGCGTCACTAACCGTGTAAGGTTAAAGGCACGAAGAGTGACCTCAAGGCCCTCAAGTGCATTCCCATGCCTGGGCAGTGGCAAGTTAATATCACCTGCTACAACAGTTGGAATTTTAGGCACTAAGTTGGTTGCTAACCATTTGAGCAGCTCAGCTCTAGAGTCTTCATTGTGGTCTGGAGGAAGGTAAACCAGGCAGCATTGGATTTGAAGAAGAGGACTCCTCAGCGTCAGGGAAACTGCCTCAAAGTTGTTAGACTGGCTCACTCGTGTCCTTATTGGCTGGAATCGATCGTTGAACAGGATTTCAACACCTCCGCCTCGCCCGTTAATCCTGTGATTCCTAATGTGTTTGTAAGGGGTGTTAAAATGGGCAAGATCAAGCTGTCTATCCCCGTTAACCATGTTTCTGTAAGGCAGATGACATCAAACTCATTAAGCAATAGGAGGGTCTGGAGACAATGAAGCTTGTTTTTTAGGCTGCGTACATTCTGCATAAACTAAAGAATCTCTCCTTCGTGTGAACCTGGTAGCAAGTCATCCTTTTGTAGCTATGGCTGCTTATCTCGCCTGGATCCGCTGTAAGCGGTCGATCTGCTCCTCTCTTGGAACGGCTTTATAAGGGTGCCTACCGGGCAGCAGCTAGAATCCAAGACGATAGGCTTTGCATTCGCAGGGCAGGAGATGATAAAGGAAGAATAGGTTGGGTGTCTAGTTTTGATAGCTTTTGCATCTAAGTTGATCCCATGTTCTTGGGCAAAGAGTGCCCTGATATTTTCCGCTTTTGTTGCTGGTCCCAGTCTGGAAACAAAAATTCTCTCTCGGGTCTGGACAGCAGAAATATTACATATTTCCTCAAGTCTCCGCGACAGAGGGACCGTGGTATGTTCAGTAGTAACCGACATATTAGGCTCCTCGCATGGAATTCTGTGTTACTTTGGTTTCCTGGAATTCCGTGTTACTGTGTTACTACTAGGTATTGTGTACGGCATGTGCGTTTTGTATGCAATAAAGAGTTCTTCTTCTTCTTCTTTTCTTCTTCTTGTTCTTCTTCTTCTTCTACTGTGTTACTCTGGAACACTTTGTTTTCTTATTAAAGATCACTCATCTTCCAGCTTATTGTTCATTGAATACTTCTTGAGAATTAAATTTTAAATAAAATTAATAAGGCATGCCAATTGTTATATTAATTTAGTTATTTTAAAATTTGAAGAAAATATAGGAAGAGTATGGTTATTACTTTGCTAAACCCATCGCGACTTCTACTTCGAGAAATTCACCCAGGACTTCAAATAGAGTTTCGTTGCTGAAGAGATTCTCTTTATTTGAAAGGTACAATGCCACGATAGCTCGAGGCGTTTCGTTTCCCCATCCTCGGCTGAGACGTCGCTGCTGTAACAACTGGTCAATTGCTTTTTGGCGTGCTGCTTTCACCCCAACAACAGAATCCATGCTGGCTGTTAAAAAAAAGAAAAGAAAAATTGAAACAATTTCTAATTTTATTCTGAAAAGTGTGTGTGGGAAGTTGTGGGTTTTAACTATCTTGATCGTAAACTAATATTTGCGATCAAGGTAGTCCAAACAAAACAACTGTAGAATTTAACATAAAAGAAAAATGAAAGTGAGGTATATTTTACGCTCCACGTAACTGAGATGAATTGGATGTCTGCATAGGCAATTTGAGTGTGGAAAGAATGTCATGGAGATTATGTTGGGGACTATAATTTATTTAAAAAAGGCTATTGAAAAAGATCTCATTTTAGGAAGGATATAGAGCTGCTGGAAAGATTACAGAGAAGGGCAACGAGATTGGTGAGGGGAACAAAGGGTGCACTTACTAAGAAAGTCTTCAGCTCTGTAAATTGGAGCGTCTGGAGACCAGACACCTGTGGGAAGGGGGGATCTGAATGAGGAGTTTAAGACTTTGAATAGATTGAGCAAGTTCCCTGTCAAAGTTTCCTGTTCTGAAGTTTTTAACTTTGACAGGGAACTTGCTCAATCCATTCAAAATAATACGCTAAGAGAAAAAAGAGAAATCATAGGCTAAGAGAACAAAGAGTGGGGACAAGGAATTTTTCATTTATGTGATGTATGTGAATAAGATGAAGAAGAAAGCTAATCAAATCAGACGCACAAGCGTCTGATTTGATTAGCTTTCTTCTTTACGGGTGTGGGAAATTATTAGATGACCCAGCTCATGTTGCGGATGAATTAAATAGGTACTTTGCATCAGTCTTTACTGAAGAAAGACCCTTCCTGCTTTGTGAGGCTGTGTGAGTTGAGTGAGGCTGAGCCATATGAAATTAGTAATTTCGTAGTTACAGATGATTATTTATTAGAAAAACCTTTGAGCATAAAGGCAAGTAAGGTTCCCGGCGTTGATGGCACATACCCTGTAGTTTCGAGGGAGACTGCCAGGGTGTGTATTGATTCTTTGAGGTTATGAGGGCATTTTTAGAGTCGCTGTAGATTCCTTTGGATTGAAGAATTGCCAGCGTATCGCATACATAAAGGCAGTTCTAAGAGAGAAGTTGGTAACTACAGACCCGTTAGTCTGACTTCAGTGGTTAAAATCTTAGAGGTAATGACAAGGGTGCAATCCAGGGATAGTTAGATAGATAGATATGGTATTCTGAAGGACTCACAACATGATTTTGTTAAGAGAAAATCATGTTTAACTAACTTTTTGACAGTTACCATGAGCTGAATGTAGGGAACAATTTCGACATAGTTTCTTGGATTTTATTACCAACTCAACCGCCTTAGGGCTACCTTGGCAGGGTCTACCACCTTACAAGGCGAGAGACCCTGCCAAATCAAAAGTAGGTAATACTGCAGTTAAGAGTTGGCAATGCTTGATAAGTTGAGAAATATGGACTTTTTGAATTTCAGCAAAGCATTTGACTCGTTCCCTCATGAGAGGTTGGTGTATAAGCTTGAACAGGTTGGGATTACTGTTAAGATTCTAAGATGGATTGCTAGGTGGCTGCAAGGCAGAAGGCCGTGGGTTATGAATAATGGAGATTTTTCAGATTGGCGTAACGTCCCTCAAGGACGTTACGCCAATGAAATTGCGTTACATAATGGACGTTAGGAAATGTTTACGTAACATAATGTAGTGAAATGGCGTTACGTAAATGAAATGGAAGAAAGGATAGAAGGCGTGATGTAAAAATTTGTAGATGACATTAAATATTAGCAGAGTCGTTAATAATCAGTGCCTTTAGGATGACTTGAACAGGTTTCAGGAAAGGTAAAAAAAGTGGCGGCTAAATTTTAATGCAGCAAATTTTTTTTTTTTTTTTTTATGAACACCCCAAACACGAAAGGTATCAAAACCTATAGTACTTAGTACCGTGCATGGGTTGATGGAGAAGTATTGGGGGGAGGGCGGATGCCGGACACTTTGCTCTAGAGACTAAACATTGGTTTCACCACTTCAAGCCACCAATAAGCAAGTGGTGGTATTTCACCGGTTGATGAAAGTCATCTACCACCTACAAGGTCTTACATTCGGCTAAGGGAAACCCCAAAATAAATTATACACTTGGTGGAGTTGAAATAAAAACAATAGAGGAGGGATCTGGCTGGGAATTATGACGTTGGCAGATATGAAGTTTTGTAGCCAGGAAAGCCCATATGATCTATCCATGATTTATCGAAATCCTGTGGAGATAGAGAGGTCATAATCCCACTGCATAAGGCAATTGTAAGGCCACATTTGGAATACTGTGTTCAAGTATGGAGTCCTCATCTGAAAAAAAAAGAGACATTGAGCTTCTTGAAAGTTTCTTCGTTTTTACAAAGACGAGAAACTGGAATGGTGAGATCGGCAAAAGGACGATCATACGAGGAAAGACTCAGATTCTGTGGGCTACAGAGCTTGTCAACCAGGCATCTTAGAGGTGACCTGATCGAGGTTTATAAGCATTAAAAGGGTTTAATAAATTGAATGGAAGTGGAATTTTCGCTGTTATAAAGAATTCCAGAACTAGGGGACATAAATTCAAATTACAGGGGTTGAGGTTTAGACTGTAGGAAGTTTTCCGTTAACCAGCGAGTCGTTGATTGGTGGAACAGGTTGCCTTCACAGGCAGTTGAGGCTGACAGTTTGAATAAATTCAAAGGTCTTCTGGATATTTTCCTGTGTGAGGAGGGAAGCATATAATTTGTATGTTCTTATATACTTGGTGTGCGTTTTTTTGCCAGCCTCTAGCTTCCTTGCATTATATGACAAGTACTGTCACTAGTACTAAGTGTATAGCTGAAATGAATTCGAGGAGGAATTAGACAGACTATTGGTGAAATGGGAAGTGTTTTTTTTTTTTGATCTTCATTCTGGAGAAAAGCATTACATATATTTTCATAAACTCATTGGAAAATTCTTTTATTGATGATGCGAATGAAGTCTATCTCCATTGCATCTGATACATCTGGGCACAAGGACTCTGTCCTTCCACATAGTGTAACCATTGAGAACAGGATTTGAATCCTGTCAAAAACGTGAGGAATTTTTATGTTTTTCTCATCATTGTAGACATCCTTGGTTTGTTGTTGCAAGAATAGCATAATTTTATCTCCAGAAACTTGTGTTTTTTTCATCCAGCAAAACAGAACAACCCACAGTCACAATATATTACGGGCATATGACATTTAGCTCAGGAAATCTGACATTAAAATATTTGTTTCATTTTTTTGTCTTGATAACAACGAAACAGTTTTATATTAATTAACAAAATTAAGACAGTTTTACCAAATGCGAATATTAATATAAGACTGTTTTGCCACGTGCGGATTTCTTTAGTTTGATTGCATGTAGCTGTAGGACCCACAAGCCAGGCTTGTTTCAGTCAGCTGCAAATTTCCAAGTGGTAACAAATGAAAAGACAGTTGACGATTCTTACTTTAAACTCTCTAAAATCTCTCTCTCTCTCTCTCTCTCTTATTGAGGATCCCACTTGTATGCTAAGCGATTATCTCTTTGATGTTCTCCTCCGCTAATTGTCTCCTTCTGAAATTAAATTTAACTCCACAATCTCTATCACTTTTAAATTACTTATATTTATTTATTTATTTATTAAATCAGTTTATTTCCCAAGAAACCTTGGGTCACCCTGGGACGGCTCTGTGCCAGAAGGGTGTGAATATTTACACACTAAGGTGCGAGGAACACAATGTACAATAAATAAGAGTACATGCGTGCTCGACCCGAGATATTTACAGGATTAAATATACAATAATATACAAGATATACAGTAATAAAAAAAAAAAAAAAAAAAGAAGAAAAAAAACAGTCTGTCATATCCAGGAGCAGGTGATTATTATAATTTCATAATCTGGTAGCAGTTCTTGAGGATTTCCTTCCTGTAGGGCTTGTCTTCACAGAACCTATCAGGGTGGATCCTAAATTTATTGAAGATCCGAAGACAATTCGCTGGAAACATGTTCCTCAGGGAATCAATGTTTGACAGCATAAGACGTAGAGGGACACAGGAGTCGGGGTGCTCCCCCCTTGCCCTCCTCGGGCCAGAGATTAATGTGGATACCGATGGAGCATCAATTCGCCTCGTTAGAAGCCGTGCGAGCGTGAAGACATTTTTTGTCATGATGATATGTCTCCAGGGAGTGGTGCCTAGATTTGCTTGTAGGATAGATCTGGAGATAGTTAGGGGGTGGCCTACCACCCTGTTCATCCATCTAAGCAACCAGTACTCTAAACTGAGATACTTCTGAAGGTATGAGGCAGGGGCAGATGACCAAATTTCTGAAGCATAGAGAGGAATCGGCGAAATACACCTCAGGATGTGCCGAACAAGCAGCGCTGGCTGATGCACACCAACGAGTTCTTGACGCACTGCCCAAAGAGCAGCGTACGTCTTCTGCCTCATTCTGGCAAAGTGAGGCTGAAAAGTGAGTCCAACATCCCAGGTGAGGCCAAGATCAGTATGAGAGGTCACCTTTTGCACCGGTTCCCCACTAACAAAGATTTGGATATCATTTTTGACTTTCTTCTTGGTTATCGTCAGTTGCGCTGATTTGGAAGGGCTCAGATGCAGCCCAATTGTGGCAAGATAACTTTCCAAGCTTAATATCTGCCTAGAAGCTTGTTCGTTGATATGTTGAATCTGATGACTATGATCTGAGCTCACGTAGAACTTCAGATCGTCGGCATAAGAGACAAAGTTCGGATTCTGAGCAAGGAAAGGTTCCAAAACTGCTGCAAACAGGATAGCTGACAGTACACTTCCTTGTGGAATGCCTCTTGAGACGTCAATAGTTACTTGAAAGTCATTGTGGGTCACAGACAGATGTCTAGGAAGTAAAATAGACTTCAAAATTTGAAGTAAAGTATCTGCCAGGCCAAAGTAGTGTTTCAGAATGGTAAAAAGAGCTGGGAGGTGTATTCTGTCATAAGCCGATTTTATGTCGAGGAATATGATATCAATCTGTGATTTGTTGTTGAGGGTGCGCTGAATTCTGAAGAGGGTATCAAGAAGATTGGTAGTTGTCGATCTCCTTTGTAGAACGGTATGCAGGTACTCGGGCCTGTGTGCAAAGCAATGCTGGGCAATTGTTGGCTGAATTACTTTTTCAAAAATTTTGAGTAAAGAACAACTGATGGATATTGGTCGCAGATCTTTAGGAGATTTGGGTTTCTTGATCTTTGGAATGGGCTTAACATGGTAGGTTTTCCAAATTGAAGGAACTATTCCAGATTGCAGAATTTTACGGAAAAGGTGAAGGAGAAGGTCGATTATATATGGGCTGCAAATTTTGATAATAAAGAGTGGGAAACCGTCTGGACCTACAGTGGCTTTGTTGGGTAGCTTATTGATGACATCGATTAGGGTCTCTCTAGTTATTTCTATTTCAGACAGGTGTGCCCTAGGTAACCAGTCCTCCTGAGAGAGAGAGGAATCAGAGTCGGGAAAATCTGCCTGCAGTATGTTGAACTGTGCCCATTCCTGGACAAGCTTTTTGTCAATGGCTAGATGATGATGATGTGAAAGGATCCTTCTACCACTCTTCAACCTATTGAGAACCGCTTCGTTAAGGACCTGCCTTTTCTTTTTCAAGAAGCAAGCTCTTTCTTTCTTAAAGATGGAACGGTCTGAGGGAAGTTGAGTTTTCTGCCATTTCCGGTAGGCCTTCTGCTTCTTGATGAAAGCCATCTTAGTTTCCTTATTGAAACCCCGATTCGACCTGATAACAATCCTGGTGATTCTGGCTGCACCATGTAGTGCAATTAACTTCAGTTGTTCCGACAAGAGCATAACGGCATCCTCAAACGGCTCAGAATAGAGACGCTCCCAGTCAAACCCAATCAAGCGTTGGAGAATGATCTCAGGCTTCAGATATTTGGTAGAGAAGGCTATCCTAGGCAATTCAGCAGAGTACTCGTCAGGTAACCCAAGGGAGTTGCTCGGTAAGGATAGTTTACATGCAATTGGCGAGTGATCAGATTGGAATCGAAAGTTGCTAGATAGGAGTTTGATATCTTGCAAGTTGTGGAAGATTAGGTCCAGCGCTTGACACGCTCTAGTCGGTTGCGTCACTAACCGTGTAAGGTTAAAGGCACGAAGAGTGACCTCAAGGCCCTCAAGTGCATTCCCATGCCTGGGCAGTGGCAAGTTAAAATCGCCTGCTACAACAGTTGGAATTTTAGGCACTAAGTTGGTTGCTAACCACGTGAGCAGCTCAGCTCTAGAGTTTTCATTGTGGTCTGGAGGAAGGTAAACCAGGCAGCATTGAATTTGAAGAAGAGGACTCCTCAGCGTCAGGGAGACTGCCTCAAAGTTGTTAGACTGGCTCACTCGTGTCCGTATTGGCTGGAATCGATCGTTGAACAGGATTTCAACACCTCCGCCTCGCCCGTTAATCCTGTGATTCCCAATGTGTTTGTAAGGGGTGTTAAAATGGGCAAGATCAAGCTGTCTATCCGCCGTTAACCATGTTTCTGTAAGGCAGATGACATCAAACTCATTAAGCAATAGGAGGGTCTGAAGACAATGAAGCTTGTTTTTTAGGCTGCGTACATTCTGCATAAACCAAAGAATTTCTCCTTCGTGTGAACCTGGTAGCAAGTCATCCTTTTGTAGCTATGGTTGTTTATCTCGCCTGGATCCGCTGTAAGCGATCGATCTACTCCTCTCTTGGAACGGCTTTATAAGGGTGCCTACCGGCCAGCAGCTAGAATCCAAGACGATATGCTTTGCATTCGCAGGGCAGGAGATGATAAAGGAAGAATAGGTCGGGTGTCTAGTTTTGATAGCTTTTGCATCTAAGTTGATCCCATGTTCTTGGGCAAAGAGTGCCCTGATATTTTCGGCTTTTGTTGCTGGTCCCAGTCTGGAAACAAAAATTCTCTCTCGGGTCTGGACAGCAGAAATATTATATATTTCCTCAAGTCTCCGCGACAGCGGGACCGAGGTAGGTTCAGTAGGAACCGACATATTAGGCTCCTCGCATGGAACTCTGTTACCTTGTGTTTTCACAGTCAAAACACTTTGAGGGCAAGCCATTTGTGGGTTATGCCTGGGAAATTGCGCATGATGGTTAAATTGATCAGAGAGACAGAAAGCGTCTGCTTGCGCATAGATCCGCTCCTCCCTGTTTAGGCGTGGGGTTTTTTTCATCTCCATCCTGTTGTAACAGTGATGAGCCTGGCCACCAGGTTTCTCCTGATGTCTTTTGCAAGGTTGGTGCAGATTGGATTCACCAGGAATCACACACTTGTCCTGGATAAAAGGTCTGTCAGCTTCGAAGGTCGGATCGCGCTGATGGAGAGCGGTGTAAGGGGGATGAGTACCCATAGGGTTCAACATCACGGCCGGGGCTACGATCTGTTCAGTTGTTCTGTCTGCAAAAAGAGGCGAACTTTGCAGATTTTGGAGATCTCTTGTTCTTTGCTGGACGCGCTCAGTTTGAGTTGGAGGTCTTGGAAGTGCATCATCTGCATCCTGTGAATGCTCCTGAGGTTCCAGATGGTCCATCACTGTCGTCTGACTAGAGGGAAAACAGCATTCACTTATAAAGATTTTGAGATCCCTGAGTTGTTCATTCATTACGAGCACTTGGTCGAGAATTTCCGTATTTTGGGTTCTGAGTTTTCTATTTTCGTCATTAAGAAAGGCAAGAGAGTCGATTATTGGGGACAGAATCTCCCCGAAAGTGATCTTAAATCTTTCAGGGAGGGCATTGAGTATGGACGTGTTGTCCCTTAGAGCGCTTTTAATTGACAAAGTATCGAAGGGGCTATTAACTTGCAAGTCCTTTGCGGAGGCGGCAGGAGCGGTATCAAACTCACTATCCGAAGAAGCAACGTCTTTCCCAAAGCATAAGTTTGAATCTCCAAGTGTTCTCAACGCAGACGACACAATACTAATATCAATCGAACTGTGCACATCAAGAAAGCCGGGGGGGTTGGATGGGGTTTCTTCTGCAAGAGTGATAGTGGACATCTCTTCCTTCGAAGTGTCCGCGCTTTTTGGTTTACTTGCGCAAAGGTGGCAGGTCCATTTTCTTCTCCGTTGTTTGTTCAGCCTTTTAGCTTTAGGTGGTTGGCAGTCACGACAGAAGATTCTACGACACGTAACACAAAGTAATGCCGGAGCCTCGGGTTTGAACCCACATTCGGCACAGGACTTTTGCTGAACGCCCGTTCTATCCTTCATTGTATACAGCTGAATTATAATCGAAGGATCTGAGCTGAAAAAGGGGGCGGATGGCACGTCGAGAAAGGCAGTAATCGGGTGGGTGAAAAGCAGGGAGCAACAAAGTCTTGCTGCAATTGGGCAGCTTACTAGCTTGAAGTGTAGGCTAAATTCCGGAGATGCACAAATTAAGTAAGTTTTGAAAGAGCAGCTGGGCCATCTGAGACCTGTTGATGAGTGGGTCTGGCAAAAGTGGTCATCTTATCGAATATTTGATTGCCAGACAGAAGTAGACAAAAATAATCAGAGTTAAGTTTGCTGAGTTCCTTCTAACTCGCTGTCAACATGCAATCTCTTAAGCTAAACAGATGCATAAGTAGGTCAGAGTTATAAAAGTCGCACCTTACAAGCGGTCAACTGCCGGAGAGCTCCCACCGCAGAGGAACTGCTTGACCTTGTGATATAGCCCGAAGCGGACAGTGGTCAGCCAGCAGAGTAAGCCTACAGAAGTGAAGTTTGAATTCAGGCCTCGGAGACAAGCAACGCTGGCAAATGTGAATATACGGATAGAAACATATCATGCAAAAACATAATTACCTAGAATGTTAGAGTAATGATTTTCCACAGGATGCACAGTATCACCACTAGGCAGGTCACTAAACAAAAAAACTAGTGTAACTCGCGAAATAAATACATGTAATCACTGTAAACTTGAGGAGCACAAGATTAGGCAGTCTTCATATGTCGCTCCATGGGACTTCTATATTTCGATAATATTTTTATTAAAAACAATCTGCAATTAAATTAAGGTTAACTTTAATATCTCTTGAAAAACTGACAGACATTTTTGCACTTACTGCAATATTTCTCATCTGAGTTGTCTCCACAGTTATCCACCCTATTGCAAGTGAACTTTCTTGATATACATTTCTTGTTATCACAGACGAATTTCGGTGGTTCTACATAATATTGATTACCTGAAATATAAAAAGAAGAGCATTTATTCGTGTATGGAGTAGTTGTACTGCAAATAGAAAAATTTTGATTTTTGAAGCAGTGTGTGTGTGTGTTAATAATATCTACACTGCGAATGAATTCTTTTCAAGCATAAAGATTAAAATTACTTGAAAAGGGCACGCAGTGAACTACATCACTGAGTAATACTTACAGGAACAGCTTTCATCAGACCGATCCTTGCAATCATAGCGTCCATCGCAGGCTTTCGTCCTTTCAATGCACTGCCCGTTTGTACAACGGAATGTATCGAAGCCTGGTCTACAGCCTGAATAAATAAATAGAAAGAAAGAAACATGATTTATGTTAAAATGAAGATAAAATTTACTTGTATTTCAAAGAACTAAAAGGAATGAAGTAAAAGAAACAAAAACACTTTACTGAAGTGAAATGTTTTTGTTTCCTTAAAGAAGGAACCCTACGATGTCCTGTCATTAGTTGTCTATTGAGGTTGCTGTGGCCACAGGGGAAAAGATTTCCGAGTGCGTTTAGAAAGATCAATTGAAGTGGACGCTACGCAAGGAAGCCAGTGGTTTGAATCCCATTAACCCCAAACCACCGCAGAACTCGTTGAAACTGATGTGCCATAAACATATGACATGGAGTCCTTGCAAATGGATATAGTTCTGTTCTCCGATGAGTCCCAATTTAGTCTACAAACAGATTCTAGATATTATTTCATTTGGAGACAGCGAAGAATGCGGTGCAATCCCTCCAATGTCAAAGAAAGGGTGGTCACTTACGGCGGAGGCAGGGTTCTTATGTGCCAGCACCCCTCTTCATGCTTTTGATAGGGGTACGATAACTGCCCAGAGGTAGCGAGAACAGATCCTCGAAACCGATGTACCACTTTTTAGGGGTGCGGTTAGTTCAGATTTTCTTTTTCATGCACGACAACGCCACTGCACAAAGTGCTGAAGTGGTCGATGGTGGAGGAATATCTTAAAACTGAAGATATCCAACGACTGCCGTTGCCAGCATGATCTTAAGATTTTAATATGATTTCCTGCCATAGGTCATGTGGCTGTATTTTCGAGCATCTTGTATCCACTTCTGTAATGTGACCTTTTTGGCAATTCTTATAGAACCTCTACAAATATTCCTTATCCCTGTCCGAAGTTTCTCTCTCTCTCCTCATTTCATCGTTATTCTATGGTACACGACCATACCAAATTTTGTCCGCTTTATCGCAAGCTGCACCAAGTTTTCTGTGTTCTGTTAATTTTGTCGAGGAGTGTAGTACGAACCCAGCCGAATAGATCCTAATGAAAAGAGAGAGAGAAAGGAAGGAAAATAATTCTTAGATGTAAGATTCAAACACTGTAGACAGAGTTTATTAAAGCGAAAGGAAAAGTTTTTAATTTTACAATTTACATTCTAATAGCCCAATAATTCCTATCAATTTTAGGAAAAGTTTTTCTTGGGAATACTGGACATAACCATTTATTTTTAGGCCAAAGTAACGCCGGTAAGTGGTAAACCCGCTACTTAGCAGATGGCTTTTGGTGTCATCACTTTTACTCTTGGATCCATTCTCAATATGTATGTAGATTTAACGTCAATCCAAGATGCTCGTCTTCTGCAGTGATAAGTTCGATGATCTCTTTTGCTGCATCATTTGATTACAATTCGAAAGATTCCATCAGCTCCTGCTTCCTTTTTCCCATTGATAATTTCTCTTACAGTCCATTTTCGTGACCACAAAATCGTCATCAGTCAGTAGCATAACCAGTTTCAAAAATCGATACCGTACCGTTTATTCGTTTCATTATCTTTCAGGTAGAAGAAGTCATCCTTATTCCAGACCATTATCGGTTGTAGGTGAAATGGTACTTATAAGTGAGTGTCTATGTTTTTCTTGGCTATCAAATGATGTCTATCATTGTCTTATGCATATCACATTAAGCTCTACGATTTGCAGTATCCTGGGTATACAGTATTGCGCATTACTCATCCAGGCACTCATAAATTTTCACAAAGGCTTTCGATGAATCTCAGCATATCAAAATGTACAAACTTAAGTTACGCTGTCTTTAGAAAGAAAAAGATTCAGTGTTTATTATTTACAATACATTGGAAGAAAGAAATGAACTTGTTTAAAATTGCATGAATAAAATTAAGTTTCTCAACTGAGATGAACTCGTAATAAACAATTCGGTGTACTTCCAATCGCCAAAGAAGCAATAAACGAATTTTTACTTACAAGAGATGTATTCGACAGTTAGGACTAATGCTACCACCAGCAAAAACTTCATCTTCGGATTTGACCTTCCAAACAGAAGTATTCTTTGAACGACTTGTGCATATCACATTAAGCGCCACCTAAAGTGGTTCTTAGCGTCACTGAGCTTTAGATAGCAACGTTTCCAATAAGAGATGAGTAGGTGGGCTGCTATCTTCAGGTACATTGTTTAAGATGACCTGTGACCTGATAAAGGCTTGTACTCCTCAAGTTTACAGTGATTTCATGTATTTATTTCGCGAGTTACACTAGTTTTCTTGTTTAGTGACCTGCCTAGTGGTAATACTGTGCATCCTGTGGAAAATTATTACCCTAACATTTTAGGTAATTATGATTTTTGCATGACCTGTTTCTATCCATATATTCACATTTGCCAGCGTTTACTTGTCTCCGAGGCCTGAATTCAAACTTCACTTCTGTAGGCTTACTCTGCTGGCTGACCACTGTCCGCTTCGGGCTATATCACAAGGTCAAGCAGTTCCTCTGCGGTGGGAGCTCTCCGGCAGTTGACCGCTTGTAAGGTGCGACTTTTATAACTCTGACCTACTTATGCATCTGTTTAGCTTAAGAGATTGCATGTTGAAAGCGAGCTAGAAGGAACTTAGCAAACTAACTCTGACTATTTTTGTCTACTTTTGTCTGACAATCAAGTATACGATAAGATGACCGCTTTTGCTGGGCTCCCTCATCAACAGGTCTCAGATGGCCCAGCTGCACTTTCAAAATTTACTTAATTTGTGCATCTCCGGAATTTAGCCTACACTTCAAGCTAGTAAGCTGCCCAATTGCAGCAAGACTTTGTTGCTCCCTGCCTTTTCACCTACCCGATTACTGCCTTTCTCGACGTGCCATCCGCCCCCTTTTTCAGCTCAGATCCTTCGATTATAATTCAGCTGTATACAATGAAAGATAGAACGGGCGTTCAGCAAAAGTCCTGTGCCGAATGTGGGTTGTTCAAACCCAAGGCTCCGGCATTACCTTGTGTTACGTGCCGTAGAATCTTCTGTCGTGATTGCCAGCCACCTAAAGCTAAAAGGTTGAACAAACAACGAAGAAGAAAATGGACCTGCCACCTTTGCGCAAGTAACCCAAGAAGCGCGGACATTTCGAAGGAAGAGATGTCCACTATCACTCTTGCAGAAGAAACCCCATCCAACCCCCCCGGCTTTCTTGATGTGCACAGTTCGATTGATATTAGTATTGTGTCGTCTGCGTTGAGAACACTTGGAGATTCAAACTTATGCTTTGGGAAAGACGTTGCTTCTTCGGATAGGGAGTTTGATACCGCTCCTGCCGCCTCCGCAAAGGACTTGCAAGTTAATAGCCCCTTTGATAGCTTGTCAATTAAAAGCGCTCTAAGGGACAACACGTCTATACTCAATGCCCTCCCTGAAAGATTTAAGATCACTTTCGGGGAGATTCTGTCCCCAATAACCGACTCTCTTGCCTTCCTTAATGACGAAAATAGAAAAATCAGAGCCCAAAATACGGAAATTCTCGACCAAGTGCTCGTAATGAATGAACAACTCAGGGATCTCAAAAGTGAATGCTGTTTTCCCTCTAGTCAGACGACAGTGATGGACCATCTGGAACCTCAGGAGCATTCACAGGATGCAGATGATGCACTTCCAAGTCCTCCAACTCAAACTGAGCGCGTCCAGCAAAGAACAAGAGATCTCAAAAATCTGCAAAGTTCGCCTCTTTTTGCAGACAGAACAACTGAACAGATCGTAGCCCTGGCCGTGATGTTGAACCCTTTGGGTACTCATCCCCCGTACACCGCTCCCCATCAGCGCGATCCGACCTTCGAGGCTGACAGCCCTTTTATCCAGGACAAGTGTATGATTCCTGGTGAATATAATCTGCACCAACCTTGCAAAATCCGTCAGGAGAAGCCTGGTGGCCAGGTTCTGAGCTAGGCTCATCACTGTTACAACAGGATGGAGATGAAAAAAACCCCACGCCTAAACAGGGAGGAGCGGATCTATGCTCAAGCAGATGGTGTATAGGGGAAACCCTGGATCCCGCCTAACAAACACAAATACTTGTCTCTCTGATCAATTTAATTATCATGCGCAATTTCCCAGGCATAACCCACAAATGGCTTGCGCTCAAAGTGTTTTGACTGTGAAAACACAAGGTAACAGAATTCCATGCGAGGAGCCTAATATGTCGGTCCCTACTGAACCTACCTCGGTCCCTCTGTCGCGGAGACTTGAGGAAATATATAATATTTCAGCTGCCCAGACCCGAGAGAGAATTTTTGTTTCCAGACTAGGACCAGCTACAAAAGCGGAAAATGTCAGGACACTCTTTGCCCAAGAACATGGGATCAACTTAGATGCAAAAGCTATCAAAACTAGACACCCGACCTATTCTTCCTTTATCATCTCCTGCCCTGCGAATGCAAAGCATATCGTCTTGGATTCTAGCTGCTGCCCGGTAGGCACCCTTATAAAGCCGTTCCAAGAGAGGAGCAGATCGATCGCTTACAGCGGATCCAGGCGAGATAAACAGCCATAGCTACAAAAGGATGACTTGTTACCAGGTTCACACGAAGGAGAGATTCTTTGGTTTATGCAGAATGTACGCAGCCTAAAAAACAAGCTTCATTGTCTCCAGACCCTCCTATTTCTTAATGAGTGTGATGTCATCTGCCTTACAGAAACATGGTTAACGGCGGATAGACAGCTTGATCTTGCCCATTTTAACACCCCTTACAAACACATTGGGAATCACAGGATTAACGGGCGAGGCGGAGGTGTTGAAATCCTGTTAAACGATCGATTCCAGCCAATAAGGACACGAGGGAGCCAGTCTAACAACTTCGAGGCAGTCTCCCTGACGCTGAGGAGTCCTCTTCTTCAAATCCAATGCTGCCTGGTTTACCTTCCTCCGGACCACAATGAAGACTCTAGAGCTGAGCTGCTCACGTGGTTAGCAACCAACTTAGTGCCTAAAATTCCAACTGTTGTAGCAGGTGATTTTAACTTGCCACTGCCCAGGCATGGGAATGCACTTGAGGGCCTTGAGGTCACTCTTCGTGCCTTTAACCTTAAACGGTTAGTGACGGAACCAACTAGAGCGTGTCAAGCGCTGGACCTAATCTTCCACAACTTGCAAGATATCAAACTCCTACCTAGCAACTTTCGATTCCAATCTGATCACTCGCCAATTGCATGTAAACTATCCTTACCGAGCAACTCCCTTGGGTTACCTGACGAGTGCTCCGCTGAATTGCATAGGATAGCCTTCTCTACAAAATATCTGAAGCCAGAGATCATTCTCCAATGCTTGATTGGGTTTGACTGGGGGCGTCTCTATTGTCAGCCGTTGGAGGATGCCATTATGCTCTTGTCGGAACAACTGAAGTTAATTACGCTACAGGGTGCAGCTAGAATCACCAGGATTGGTAACAGGTCCAATCGGGGTTTCAATAAGGAAACTAAGATGGCTTTCATCAAGAAGCAGAAGGTCTACCGGAAATGGCAGAAAACTAACTTCCCTCAGACCGTTCCATCTTTAAGATAGAAAGAGCTTGCTTCTTGAAAAAGAAAAGGCAGGTCCTTAACCAAGCTGTTCTCAATAGGTTGAAGAGTGGTAGAAGGATCCTTTCACATCATTATCATCATCTAGCCATTGACAAAAAGCTTGTCCAGGAATGGGCACAATTCAACTTACTGCAGGCAGATTTTCCTGACTCTGATTCCTCTCTCTCACAGGAGGACTGGTTACCTAGGGCACACTTGTCTGAAATAGAAATAACTAGAGAGACCCTAATTGATGTCATCAATAAACTACCCAACAAAGCCACTGTAGGTCCAGATGGTTTCCCACTCTTTATTATCAAAATTTGCAGCCCATATATTGTTGACCTTCTCCTTCACCTTTTCCGGCAAATTCTGCAATCTGGAATAGTTCCTTCAATTTGGAAAACCTACCATGTTAAGCCCATTCCAAAGATCAAGAAACCCAAATCTCCTAAAGACCTGCGACCAATATCCATCAGTTGTTCTTTACTCAAAATTTTTGAAAAAGTAATTCAGCCAACAATTGCCCAGCATTGCTTTGCACACAAGCCCGAGTACCTGCATACCGTTCTACAAAGGAGATCGACAACTACAAATCTCCTGGATACCCTCTTCAGAATTCAGCGCACTCTTAACAACAAATCACAGATTGATATCATATTCCTCGACATAAAACCGGCTTATGACAGAATACACCTCCCAGCTCTTTTTACCATTCTGAAACACTACTTCGGCCTGGCAGATACCTTACTTCAAATTTTGAAGTCTATTTTACTTCCTAGACATCTGTCTGTGACCCACAATGACTTTCAAGTAACTATTGACGTCTCAAGAGGCATCCCACAAGGAAGCGTACTGTCAGCTATCCTGTTTGCAGCAGTTTTGGAGCCTTTCCTTGCAGAGAATCCGAACTTTGTCTCTTATGCCGACGATCTGAAGTTCTACGTGAGCTCAGATCATAATCATCAGATTCATGATATCAATCAACAAGCTTCTAGGCAGATATTGAGCTTGGAAAGTTATCTTGCCACAATAGGGCTGCATCTGAGCCCTTCCAAATCAGCACAACTGACGATAACCAAGAAGAAAGCCAAAAATGATATCCAAATCTTTGTGAGTGGGGAACCGGTGCAAAAGGTGACCTCTCATACTGATCTTGGCCTCACCTGGGACGTTGTGCTCACATTTCAGCCTCACTTTGCCAGGATGAGGCAGAAGACGTACGCTGGGCGCTCTTTGGGCAGTGCGTCAAGAGCTCGTTGGTGTGCATCAGCCAGCGCTGCTTGTTCGGCACATCCTGAGGTGTATTACGCCGATTCCTCTCTATGCTTCAGAAATTTGGTCAACTGCCCCTGCATCATACCTTCAGAAGTATCTCAGTTTAGAGCACTGGTTGCTTAGATGGATGAACAGGGTGGTAGGCCACCCCCCCTAACTATCTCCAGATCTATCCTACAAGCAAATCTGGGCACCACTCCCTGGAGACATATCATCATGACAAAAAATGTCTTCACGCTCGCAAGGCTTCTAACGAGGCGAATTGATGTTCATCGGTATCCACATTAATCTCTGCCCCAAGGAGGGCAAGAGGGGAGCACCCCGACTCCTGTCTCCCTCTACGTCTTACGCTGTCAAGCAGTGATTCCCTGAGGAACGTTTCCAGCCAATTGTCTTCGGATCTTCAATAAATTTAGGATCCACCCTGATAGGTTCTGTGAAGACAAGCCCTACAGGAAGGAAATCCTCAAGAACTGCTACCAGATTATGAACTTATAATACTCACCTGGTCCTGGACATGACTGACTGTTTTTTTTTTTTGTTTTGTTTTTTTTTATATATTACTGTTTTGTATATTACTATTTATTATGTATATTTTTGTATGTTTAATCCTGTAATTATCTCGGGTCGAGCACGCATGTACTCTTGTCTATTGTACATGTGTTCCTCGCACCTTAGTCTGTAAATATTCACACCCTTCTGGCACAGAGTTGTCCCAGGGTGACTCAAGGTTTCTTGGGAATTAAACTGATTTAATAATAATAATAATAATAATAAAGTCAGATCGTTTGTCGCATAACCATTTATCAAAACAAAGCGTCGATCTTGGAAAGGTCTATGTACTCGTTTGAACGATGAAGGAATGAAAAAAGAGCTTCTTTCTTTTCAAGATTAAGCGCTACATGGGCGATTTTCGATGAACAGAAGAAATAATATTATAGGAGAGTATAAAAAAGAGATATAGAATAGGAAATAAATGGGAGCGCAGCTTTCATGCTTTTGATAGGGGTACGATAACTGCGCAGAGGCAGCGAGAACAGATCCTCGAAACCGATGTACCACTTTTTAGGGGTGCGGTTAGCTCAGATTTTCTTTTTCATGCACGACAGCGCCACTGCACACAGAGCTGAAGTGGTGGATGGTGGAGGAATATCTTAAAACTGAAGATATCCAACGACTGCCGTGGCCAGCACGATCTTGAGATTTAAATATGATTTCCTGCCATAGAATATCATGGACACCGTTATATCGAGCATATTTCACTGCTGTCAGGCCTGTTTAGCCGTTGGAGGGGATCATACGCCATACTGATGTCATGTGGCTGTATTTTCGAGCATCTTGTATCCACTTCTGTAATGTGACCTTTTTGGCAATTCTTATAGAACCTCTACAAATATTCCTTATCCCTGTCCGAGGTTTCTCTGTCTCTCCTCATTTCATCATTATTCTATGGTACACGACCATACTAAATTTTGTCCGTTTATCACAAGCTGCCAAGTTTTCTGTGTTCTGTTAATTTTGTCGAGGAGTGTAGTACGAACCCAGCCGAATAGATCCTAATGAAAAGAGAGAGAAAGGAAGGAAACTAATTCTTAGATGTAAGATTCAAACATTGTAGACAGAGTTTATTAAAGCGAAAGGAAAAGTTTTTAATTTTACAATTTACATTCTAATAACCCAATAATTCCTATCAATTTCAGGAAAAGTTTTTCTTGGGAATACTGGACAAAACCATTTATTTTTAGGCCAAAGTAACACCGTTAAGTGGTAAATCCGCTGCTTAGCAGATGGCTTTTGGTGTCATCACTTTTACTCTTGGCTCCATTCTCAATATGTATGTAGATTTAACGTCAATCGAAGATGCTCGTCTTCTGCAGTGATAAGCTAGATAATCTCTTTTGCTGCATCATTTGATTACAATTCGAAAGATTCCATCAGCTCCTGCTTCCTTTTACCATTGATAATTTCTCTTCCAGTCCATTTTCGTGACCACAAAATCGTCATCAGTCAGTAGCTTAACCAGTTTCAAAAATCGATACAGTACCGGTGCGTTTATTCGTTTCATTATCTTTCAGGTGGAAGAAGTCATCCTTATTCCAGACCATTATCGGTTGTAGGTGAAATGGTACTTATAAGTGAGTGTGTATGTTTTTCTTAGCTATCAAATGATGTCTATCATTGTCTTATGCATATCACATTAAGCTCTACGATTTGCAGTATCCTGCGTATAATGCGCATTACTCATCCAGGCACTCATTAAATTTTTACAAAGGCTTTCGATGAATCTCAGCATATCAAAATGTTCAAACTTAAGTTATACTGTCTTTAGAAAGAAAAAGATTCAGTGTTTATCATTTACAATACATTGGAAGAAAGAAATGAACTTGTTTAAAATTGCATGAATAAAATTAAGTTTCTCAAATGAGATGAACTCCTCATAAACAATTCGGTGTACCTCCAATCGCCAACGAAGCAATAAAAGAATTTTTACTTACAAGAGGCGTATTCGACAGTTAGGACTAATGCTACCACCAGAAACAACTTCATCGTCGGATTTGACCTTCGAAACAGAAGTATTCTCTCAACCACTTGTGCATATCACATTAAGCGCCACATAAAGTGGTTCTTAGCGTCACTGAGCTTTAGATAGCAACGTTTCCAATAAGAGATGAGTAGGTGGGGCTGCTATCTTCAAGTACATTTTAAGATGACCTGTGACCTGATAAAGTCAGATCGTTTGTCGGATAAACATTTATCAAAACAAATTGGCGATCCAGGAAAGGTTTGTGTACTCGTTTGAACGATGAAGGAATGAAAAAAGAGCTCCTCCCTTTTCAAGATTAAGCTCTACATTGGCGATTTTCGATCAGAAGAAATAATTTTATAGGAGAGTATACAAAAGAGATATAGAATAAGAAATAAATGGGAGCGCATGTTTCTATGAGTGTACAATATTAAATGACGTGACGTGAGGAATTTGTATGAGCCCTTTCACAACGGGACTGAGTTGGTCTCAACAGAGGAGTCTGTGGTTCCCCCCAATAAACTCGTGTCCAGAAAACAAAAAAATCGATCATAAAATACACTTCATAGCTTTAGTTTCTTTGGCGCTTAGCGTAATGTTCATTTAATAGTGACCACTCAAGTTTCGACGAACTTCTAATAGATTGGCAGATGAGAGCATACCCAAGAAGGTTCCCGTCGATGACACGAGGAAATTTAATGGGCTTTTTTCCCTACGTGGCTCAGTTGTAGATAGCAAGGTTTTGGCCCTCAGAAACTGGGGTTTTTCGTCCAGCAAAACAGGCAAATCGGCCATAGAACACATGCAATTAACAGACACACAGCACGGCAGATGAATTTAATTATTCGGGTGGCATAAACATAATAGTTTGTTTGTTGTTTTTGCCCAAGAAAGTGCTTGACACGACGCTGAAGTTGTACGGGACTTCCACCTATAGTTAGGAAGACAGCATTAAAAACATTCTCAATACCATCAACCCGGTTGCAGAGGCACCCTACACGAATCAGCAAAGAGAAATTATAAATCAAAATCTACAATATAATACCGATACTATTGAGCCCCACCCCCTTCACTGCTATTGATATGGACCTATAATTTGCATACACAAAATGAAGGAAGGAAAGATACCAGGTGCAGACCTGCTAGAAGTCGTTATGGTAAAAAAATTGCTGAGGATTATCCAACCACACTCCTAAGTCTCCTTAACAGATGCCTGATGGCAGCCATATTCCCTTCGTGGAAATCTGTCACTCTTAAGATGAATTTTAAAACACCCGGGCAGGTCGCCGCAGAATCCATCTTCATATTGCCCAGTCGTCCTGCTGTCCGTGATGCCCAAACTTTTGGAGCGTCTCTGCCTATTCCCTCTAACCTCCTTCTGGAATAACCTTCCTTCATACGTATTTCCTGAAAATTACAGTCTACCGAAGATCAAGTCTAATGTCAACAAATATCTTCTTTTGTCTTTTCAACCTCCAACCCATGCACGGTCCTAAGTACTATAGGTTCTAATACCTCTCATGTTGGGATTTTCATAAAAAAAAAAAAATAAATAAAAAAGCTACGAACAGCACGGATTCTACTCCGATAAACAATTCGATTTCAAAACAGGCTGCAGCACAGTGGACGCCGTCAATAAACTGATCACACAAGCAGCTCACTCGGATTTCAAGTACTCGCTCGCCATAGTGGTGGACTTTGCAGGGGCTTTCGATCGCTGGTGGTGGCCCAGCGTTCTCTGGAGGCTCCGGCATGGCAACATCTCTGTCAGACTTTATTGCATTTTAAAGTCATACTTAACAGACAGGAAAGTGCAACCAACAAAAAATTTCGAACGCTGTCAAGATTCATCTACCGCGGCTGTCCGCAGGGCTCTGTTCTTGGCCCGTTCTTCTGGTCAGTCGTCATGGATCAGCTCCTTGGATACGGACCTGGGAGTGGGGGAACTGAGCCCTTGGAGTGGGGGAACTGAGCCCTTGGAGTTTGCGGACGACCTTGTCTTACTAGTGCGTGCCGACACCCGTGCGGCCTTGGAAACTATATCTAATGGAGTGAGGAGAGGCACTGATCTGGGCGGATTGAAAGAGATCCACGATGCCATTGTGGGGAAGAGGAGTCCAAGGGATATCTCATATATGAGTGCCCCGCCTATGACACCAGTAGGCTCAAATTGCTCACATCAATTCAAAGAAAACTCGAAACCGAGAGTTAGCATTAGCATTAGCATTAGTAGAGGCATACGATGCAAGAAAGCAAGCTTATTCAGCATCAGCCCAAAAAAAAAAAAAAAAAAAAAAACCCTCTCCCATTTCACCCCTCCGTTCGTTCGAAATACCTGTCCAGTTGAGCTTTAAATTTGTTTAGGCTATCAACTTCAACAACCAGTGATGGAAGTCGGTTCCACCAACCAACCACCCGCTGGCCAAAGGCAAATTTCCGCACATCTATCCGACATCCGTCCTTCCTCAATTTGAATTTATGCCCTCTGAGGTGATTATTCTGAGAAAGATGAAGAATCCCATTGGCATTGAGCATGCTCAAACCATTCAAGGCCTTATACACCTCTATCAGATCACCTCGCCGGTGCCTAGTCTCCAGACTCTGTAATTTGCAAAACTTAAGCCTTTCTTCGTAAGAGCAACCCTTTGTTCCATTTACTAATCTTGTTGCCCTTCTCTGTACCCGTTCCAGCAGCTCTACATCCTTCTTGAAATGAGGCCTCCAGACCTGTATACAGTACTCAAGATGTGGCCTAACCATTGCCTTATACAAGGGAATAATCACCTCCTTATCCCTGCTAGAAATATTCCTGTATATCATTGACAAGACACCATGAGCTACTCTTGCAGCTCGTCTGCACTGCTCAGAGAACTTCATATCTCCCTGCACAATTACCCCCAGGTCCTTTTCATTCTCCACCACTGTCAGTGTGGTACGGCAGAGTTGATACGTTGCTCTGGGGTTACTGTTTCCCATATGCAGTACTTTACATTTGTCAATGTTAAACTTCATTTGCCACCTCTCAGCCCATCTGTTCAACCTTTCCAGATCCTGTTGCAGCAGCATAGCGTCAGTAGTGTCCTTGACGACCCTGCCAACCTTTGTATCATCTGCAAACTTGGACATTAAACTTGATATCCCATCATCAATATCATTCATAAACACCGAAAACAACAACGGACCCAACACTGAACCTTGAGGAACTCCACTAATAACTTTAGTCCACGTTGAGCAGTGTCCATTGATTACCACTCTCTGTCTTCTGCCACTCAACCATCCCCTTATCCATAGCAGCAATTTGCCTCCAATGCCACACTGCTCCAATTTGTGCAGCAGTCTTCCATGTGCAACAGTATCAAAAGCCTTTCTAAGATCCAAATATATAATATCAAAGTTATTCCCTGCATCCAGTTCTTTTGTGACTACATCATAGTATCCAATCAAATTGGTCAGGCAAGACCTGCCCTTAACAAAACCATGCTGCGTCTGAGCTATAACTGAATTCTTGTCTAGATGATCCTGCAGTGCTTCTTTAACCAGTGCCTCCATTAATTTACCTGGAACAGAAGTTAAACTAACAGGTCTATAATTACTTGTGTCAGCCTTTGATCCTCCTTTGTGAATTGGGGTTACATTTGCACATCTCCAGTCTATGGGTACCTCCCCTGAGTCCAACGAAGCTCTCATAATTATGGCTAGGGGTTTGCATACGTCCTTTGCTGCCTCCTTTAATATAACTGGATAGATCCCATCCACCCCAGGTGCCTTTTTTATGTTTATCCTCAACAATCTCTCCTCCACTTTCCTCTCAGTTATTACAAAATCATCCAGCTCACTGCCAATGTTTACTTTACCTACATCATTCTCCTTCCTGAATAACTCCTCATGCGTGAATGTAGATGCAAAATACTCGTTTAGATTGTTAGCCACCTGAGCAGGATCCTCAACTGTTGAACCATCAATATCCAGTGGACCAATCTGATTCATCCCTTTCCTTCTCGAGTTCAAGTATGTAAAGAACTCTTTTCTGTTTTTCTTTGCATCCTTTGCCAAGGATTTTTCGTAGTCTGCCTTTGCCTGCCTAATCTCCTTTGTGACTTGGTTACAGACCAACTTATATCTATCATAGGCTTCCATGTCACCCATTAATTTGTATGTATCCCATGCATTTTTCTTCTCTGACACATGTCTCATTAGTTCATCTGACAACCATTTAGGCCTAAACCTTGAACAATATTTCTTAGTTGGTATGTAAAGCCTGGTAGCCTCCAAGATTATTTCCTTGAATGCTTCCCATTTTGAGTTTGCTGTTGGTAACATCATCAGTTGGTCCCACTGTATAGAATTTAAATACTGTCTCAGACCATCATAGTCGCCTTTACGAAAACAAAAACCCTTCCCTTTACCTCTGATGGTAGTTACCTCCTTGAGTAAATCCCACTTCAACACACTGTGATCACTGCCACCTAGTGGTTCATTTATCTGCAGGTTCTTAATGCATGAAGAGTCACTACTGATAATCAGATCAAGAGTATTGCTCCCTCTTGTTGCCTCACGAACATGCTGGTGTAGAAAACAATCATCCAATAAATCCACAAAAGCCTTACTAGTGTGCGAGTGACCAACCCACAAATTCCAGTCAATATCTGGGAAATTAAAATCCCCCATTATAAGACTCTCTGATTTACTGGCCCACTCTATTTCCCTGTACAATATCTTATTATACTCATCAGAGTCATTAGGCCTATAGCACACTCCTACTCTCTATTTTGATTTCCCTATGCTTATGTAAAACAAACTGATTCGGCACTGCCCTGTCCATCGATGTCGACTGGCTTCACTTCCTTGGACTTTATGTGTTTCTTAATTAATAGCATAACCCCTCCTCCCCTTCTGTCCTGTCTATCCTTTCTATACACATTGTATTCCCCAAATTCCAGTTCCGCATTACTTATATCTGTGTGACACCACGTCTCTGATATCCCAACCATATCTGCCTTTGATGTTTTGAGCAATACCTCAAATTCATCAAATTTATTTACCAAACTCCTAGCATTGGTGTACACGCAGGTATACATGCACCTGTTTCTATTCTTAGCTACCCTAACACAACCCATGTGTTTACTTGTAACGCAATGACTACCAGCAGTCTCTGAAATATCCTGCATCTTGTTTTTCAGACTTCTGCTCATTTCAATAGAAGCAGTGCAAGAATCACTTCCACCTCTGCCAGTGGCTACTGTTAATCTATTAGTCCTTGTATCCCCCCCCAACTAGCAGTTTTCCGACCCACCTAACACTGCCTCGACAGCATCAGCAAAAATTCTTGCACCCTTTCTATTTAAGTGTATCCCATCCCTGTAGAAGCAATCTCTCCTGTTTACAAGTACAGTCCAGGCTGAAAAAAATTCTACCCCTTGAGCCTTGCACAATCCCTCCAGGGCCGAATTGATCGACAAGGCTCTCATCATATACTGCCTCCTATCGTGTCTGGGCAGAATTGCAGACACTTTCAAATTCAACCCTAATTCACGGCTTTTTTTCAACAGTGACCTGTACTTGCTAAGTAATTCCGCCGGTCTCCTACTCTTAATATCATTCGTGCCAACGTGTACAACTATATCACCTTTTGTGCCCTTAAAAGATGATATCCGCTCTACAATGTCATCAACCTTTGCCCCTGGCAGACATACCCTGGTCCTATTCCACCTATCCTTTTTACAAAGCATGTTCCCCATTTCCCTGACAATAGAGTCACCAACAACTACTAGTTCCTGTGGGACCAGCGCATTCTGCCTAGGGGGCTGCTTCTGTGTTGCCTGATGACCAAGTGCAAGCTCTGGCGTTGATGTGGGCAGCTGAGAGCTTGATGGGCCCCTCAATTTATTTCCTTCGAGGGCATCCACCCTGTCCTTCAAGCTCTCATAAAGGCCCATAACAACGCTGAGTTGTCGCCTGATTTCCTTGCACTCCTTATATCGTGCACACACAAAGACATCCCCCTTGGCAGTATCATGTCCCGTACCCAACTGCTCCGCAAACATCAAGCAAACAGTGCATTTTAATAGACTGTGATTCAGAGGGCAACTGGCCCCCTCAGTCCTCCCCTGAACCACAGCACTCCCATTAGCTTGAGCCTTTTGCTTTGCTGCTCTGGTTAGAGTCATGATTCCAATGTAATTCAATAAAATTTAAAACAAAAATTAAATCCTTAAGTTATATTATATATATATATATATATATATATATAAGGATATATATATTGTTTTTTTTTTTTTTTTTTTTTTTTTTTCGGTATCTAGTGTTCCCTTTATACAACTTCCGTATCACGTGTACCACTATAGTTATGTATTAATTATTTGTTACGATTAAGTCGTTATATATATTTATAGAGTTAAAAATACAATTTAATTGACAATAAAGTTTATCAAGATTAATAGATTTACTGAATAATTGACAATATTATATTATGCACTATACTACACTAAGCTTATGCTATCGTGTAAAAATGGCGGGAATTCACGAACGAGTATCAAGTATGTATTAATTATTTGTTACGTTTGTACTCTAAGTCGTTATACAGTTAAAAGTACAATTTAATTGACAGTGAAGTTTAACAAGATTAATAGATTTACTGATTAATTGACAATATTATATTATGCACTATACTATACAAAGCTAATGCTATCGAATTCCGGATATGCTGTATCGCGTTTCAGTAACGAGTGTTATCTACGAAGTCCCTTTATATAACTTCCGTATCAAGTTATGTATTAATTATTTATTTTTACTAATTATTTATGTTCCGTAACCTAAGTGGTTATATGTATAGTTAAAAGTACAATTTAATTGCCAATGAAGTTCGACAAGATTAATAGATTTACTGATTAATTTTCACGTAACTATGGCGGCTGTCTATGAACGGTAAACTCGTGTATTTGATACCTTTTCCGATACTAAGTAATACCTACAAATCTCTATCTAAGTTACTTTAACTTTAAGTACCGTAAATAGGAATATAAAGCTACTCTAGAAATAAGTTAATATGTCAATTTAAACTAATAAAGCAGAATATAAATCAGAAAAAACTTCTCTGTTCCAGTAGCGGCAGAAAGGCACGTCCGCACAGGAAACTCTCGTGCTCAAACTCGAGTTCTCTGTGTCTATGGACGAAACCACGTACAAGACACTAACTATATACTCGAAGGAGACCTTTATGCTTAGAAAAATAAAGATCGCCGAACAGAGAACAGCGCTGAATCCGGTGTCTCAAACTCCGAACCGAACGGGAGTGGGATTGTCCTCCTGGCTGGATGACCTCCTGAATGAACATTTTAACTCAACGGGATTGAATACTGCTGGCGCCACTAAGTGCGGGATTGCTGGCTCTCTTGGACCACTCCTTGGAGAGCGGGATTTGATGCTAACCCATAGTGAGTAGAATTATTGCCGGCACCCCTCAGGTTGCGGGATACAGACTCTATCGCCAGATGGCGATCATGCAGGGGAACCTTCCCTCTGTAACTTTAACTCCTCAACCGCATCCCCTACTTCATCTTACTCAAGGCGGGCTTCCTCCTTACCTGACTTTCTCCTTACCAGTCTGACTTCTCCTTCCCTCTTCAAAACCCAAGGAAATTTATACCGTCTTCTTGAGGACTATTTCCGAGAGAGATATGTGCTCATTTGTACTCCTTTCATGAAGTGTGAGAGAAGAGTTTATCGAGGATGCCCGCAGGGTTCAGTTCTGGGGCCGACTCTCTGGAATTGGGTCTTAGATGAGTACCTCCAGATGCAAGGTGTGGAAGGCACGACCAGCATAGCTTATGCTGATGACTTAGTTATCCTGGTGTGTGGTGAATCCCGCCGGATGCTTGAAGATCGTACAGCTGCTGTTTTAGGTCAGTTGTTGAATTGGTCCTTTCAGCATAAGCTTGAGGTCTCAGCTGAAAAATCTGTTGCAGTTCTCCTGAGGGGACGCCTCAGTGGGACTCGCCCTCCTTTATGTCGTTCTGGTGACTTCTCGCTTAGAGTAGTTAAGAATACCAGATACCTGGGTGTTGTCCTTGGTGAGCGGCTTTCTATGGTAGCACATGCTGCCTATGTCAGAGACAAGGTGAAGCGGTTATATGCCAAGCTTCGGCGAGTTACGCGTGTTGAATGGGGTATAAAGGGGTGTGCCCTCCACCTTCTTTATGATAACATCTTTACCCCGATTTTGACTTATGCTGCTGGGGCTTGGGGAGGGTGTATTGAACACTCTCATGTACGTAGAATCTTGTCTTCGGCACAGAGGTTTGCTCTTCTGGGGATAACCCGGGCTTGTAGAACTGTGTCCACGGATGCTTTGTGCGTCCTTGCAGGGAAAATGCCTGCAGAATTAGTAGTGGCGCAGTTTGCGTTGCGATATGCTCTTAGGCGGGGAATTACCAGAGTGATTTTTGGCGTCCGGTCATGCCCGGTGGGGCAGCTGGTTGTTTTCCCTGGTATAACAGCAGAACGGGGGAGAATCAATGATGAGTTAAGTGCTATATGGCAGTGTCAATGGACAAACTCTGAGAAAGGTCGACATTTGTATGCCTTTATGCCCTCGGTCCATATTGTGAGTAGGGAGCGATGCTCCTGGCTCCGGTTTGGGTTTGCAGCTGCTGCTGTGCTTACGGGGCATGGCCTGAGGTCAAGGCTGTTTCGTTTGGGGTTGTCCCTTACGGAGTTCTGTGAGTGTGGAGAATCTGAGACTGGCCTTCATATCTTGCTATATTGTCCTTTATATGAGGACTTGAGAGCGAGGTAGGACTTTGGGACGCTCGCTCTCACTGAAGGAAATTTAAGTTATATTTTTGTAAATAATGAATTTCTTTGTTCCTTCTTAAATTTTGCTAAGTTGGCTTATGGTCGCTGCCGGGCGATGCCTGGATGGTAGTAGAGACCTACCTCCTCGTGGTGGGGACGGCAACTTGTGGTGTGTGATGTGATTGCCCATCCCCACTGCAAGGCTAAATGGTCGAATAATAGTTTAATTTCGTTGATTTTGAGTTGACCATATTGGTCTTAATATATTGGTTTTTATTTTAAGTTAAGACTGATGTATTGAATGAGAATTGGTTGCATATGGATGAAAATCCGGGTGGCAACTGAGATGGAAGCTCACTCAAATGAATGAATTACCTGACGTCCTCCTTACCAGTCTGACTTCTCCTCCCCTCTTCAAAACCCAATTTTTTAAAGATATGATTATACCCTATAATCATATCTTACTTTCTCTCTTTTTTTGGTCTCCATCAGGAAGCTTAGGCAACCTTGGCGGAGGACAGCCAGAGTATGATAGGCAGCCTGGCTCACCTCCCCGTGGTGGTGGCGGACAACGTAGGTATCCACTAGGGGCCCTGCGGCCAAGAAGCCAGACATAACAACAGAACAAAACACAATACTTCATAAACCAGACATTACACTCTTTCTGCAGTAGTTCTGCATTCCACCACAGAGTACATACGGCGCAGATGTGGGAAACCACTGGTGGCGCCTTCCACAAAACACAATGCCCAAGAATATGTCTGCGCGTGTAGTAGTACAGTGGTATCGTCACTGTCTTCCCCACACCGGGTGGAAAACGCCCGGGTTTGAATCCCATCAATGATGCGAGGAACTTTTATGGGGCTTTTTCACTTCGTGGCTGAGTTAGGCGGTCTCAGGAGTAGATAACAAGGATTTTCCCCCAGAAAGGGGTTTTTCGTCCAGAAAAACAAACAAATCGACCATAGAACACACGCAATTAACAGACATAAGACACTCAGCACAGCAGATGAATTTAATTATTCGGGTGGCCTAATATAATAAAAAAAAAAATGCCCAAGAATATGCTGGTTTGCACTTTAGGGGTAGCCTTAATTGGTAGTGTAGACGAACATTCCATTAACGCCTCGTCATGTCTGGACACGTCGGAGTCTTTGAGTTCCCCCTCCTGCTGCACAGGCTACAGAGTTTCAATAGACACCAAATGTGACTTTGGACTCGCTCAACATCGACTTGGACCTATTGGTCCATTGACAAGTCACGAAATGACATCTTGGGCTTTCTTAATGTATAAAAAGGACAGTTGTGCAAGTGCCAGTATGCTGATGTGATTTTATATTATGCTTAATTTGTAGTCTTGTTTTTTATTAAGATTAATTCCCTGTTCAGATATTTTGTCTTTAATGGTTAATTTGTAGCTGAACTTTGTATCTTTGTGATTGGTCACTTGTATAGTGAATGTTTTGTAAGATTCCTCTGGTTATGTGTGCAAGGAATCAAAAATGTACACCAGTTAATTTATTAAACAATTTTATTATTATAATAACAAAATATCAAAATTGAATCAATAAAGTCTAATCCAGGAACAGATCATGTGAACCATTCCTCCACGCATCTAGATTACAGGAATTCGTGGTTCACAGAATAGAGTGATGCAGATAGAGGTTTTTCACAGTTTCCAGATAGATTTTACAGTTCAAATTCGTCCCTCTACTGGGTGGGGAGCAGATCGCATGCTTTTGTTAAGGCCCTTCTCCTGTACTTCTCCATTAGCGCTGACAAGCGTCCTACCGTCAGTCTCCCTAAAACTAATGTTGACATAACTTAAATGGAGAACTTAGAAGAGGTGGATGACCAAGACCCGGGTCATCCACATCTTCCCTTATGTAAAAATGAATTCACGAAGCATTCCACTAAGACGGACCGCGAAACTCGCAGCAACTGCGAGCCCAAGGAACAAAAAACTCAAGTAACATGCAAAATAATGACACTGAAGACAAAACTAAACCAAATTATTACATTAGGTCACCCGGAAAGTTAATTCATGTACCCATGTGTATTGTGTCTGTAAATTGCATGTGTTCTCTGGTCGATTTGTCTGTTTTGTTGGACGAAAATCCCAGCGTAGATAGCAAGATTTTTTCTAGGGAAAAACCTTGCTATCTACACCGACTAACTCAGCCACGAAGTGAAAAAGCCCCATAAAAGCTCCTCGCGTCATCGACGGGATTCGAACTTGGCCTTTTGCACCTCGTGTGGGGAGGATGGTGACGATACCATTGGGCTACAAGCGCAGACACGCTACTGTACTGAGGTAAACCTAACCCACGTACGTCTGTTCCGAGGTGCCATTGGCCCCGAATTCGTGTTTATGGATGATAACCCCACACCCCATCGCACTGTAGCTATTCATACGCTTTTGGAAAATGAGGACATTGTTCGTATGGATGAACAATGAGGACATTGTTCCTTGCCCATTCCGCCAGTCTAAATCCCATCGAAACCACATGGGATGCTTTGGGGAGACGCCTAGCGGCACGTCCACACCCAGCAGAAAATGTTCACCAGCCAAAGATTAGCATTAGCATTAGCATTAGCATTAGTAGAAGCATATGATGCAAGAAAGCAAGCATATTCAGCATCAGCCAAAAAAAAAAAAAAAAAAAAAAACACAACCACTACTCCAATTTCACCCCTCCGTTCGTTCGAAATACCTGTCCAGCTGAGCCTTAAATTTGTTTAGGGTATCAACTTCAACAACAAGTGATGCAAGTCTATTCCACAAACCAACTGCCCGCTGGTTAAAGGCAAATTTCCGCACATCTATCCGACATCCGTCCTTCCTCAATTTGAATTTATGCCCTCTGAGGTGATTATTCTGAGAAAGATGAAGAATCCCATCGGCATTGAGCATGCTCAAGCCATTCAAAGCCTTATACACCTCTATCAGATCACCTCGCCGATGCCTAGTCTCCAGACTCTGTAATTTGCAAAACTTAAGCCTTTCTTCATATGAGTAACCCTTTGTTCCATTCACTAATCTTGTTGCCCTTCTCTGTACTCGTTCCAGCAGCTCTACATCCTTCTTGAAATGAGGCCTCCAGACCTATATACAGTACTCAAGGTGTGGCCCGACCAATGCCTTATACAAGGGAATAATCATATCCCTATCCCTGCTAGAAATATTCCTGTATATCAATGACAAGACACCATGAGCAACTCTTGCAGCTCGTCTGCACTGCTCAGAGAACATATCTGCCTGCACGATTACCCCCAGGTCCTTTTCATTCTCTACCACTGTCAGCGTAGTACCACAGAGTTGATACGTTGATCTGGGGTTATTGTTTCCCATATGTAGTACTTTAGATTACTTTACTTTACATTTTTTTTTTTTTTTTTTTTTATTATATAATTTGCTTATAATTAATCTTTACAATTCCTTTATTATCTCTGCCGTTTGTTAACCCCTGGCATGGTGCCGTGAAGGGTATTGTATGATCGTGGTACCTGCGTGTACCGGTGAACTGTACAATAAAGATCTTATTTATTTGTCAATGTTACATTTGTCAATGTTCATTTGCCACCTCTCAGCCCATCTGCTCAACCTTTCCAGATCCTGTTGCAGCAGCATAGTGTCAGTAGTGTCCTTGACAACCCTACCAACCTTTGTATCGTCTGCAAACTTGGACATTAAGCTTGATATACCATCATCAATATCATTTATAAATACAGAAAACAACAATGGACCCAACATTGAACCCTGAACAACTCACTAATAACATTAACCCACGTTGAGCAGTGTCCATTGATTACCACTCTGTCTTCTGCCACTTAACCATCCTTTATCCATAGCAGCAATTTGCCTCCAATACCACGCTGCTCCAATTTGTGCAGCAGTCCTTCCATGTGCAACAGTATCAAAAGCTTTTCTAAGATCCAAGTATATAATAGTCAAAGTTATTCCCTGCATCCAGTACTTTTGTGACTACATCATAGTATCCAATCAAATTGGTCAGGCAAGACCTGTCCTTAACAAAACCCATGCTGTGTCTGAGCTATAACTGAATTCTTGTCTATATGATCCTGCAGTGCTTCTTTAACCAGTGCTTCCATTAATTTTCCCTGAACCGAAGTTAAACTAACAGGTCTATAATTACTTGTGTCGCCCCCTTGATCCTCCTTTGTGAATTGGGGTCACATTTGCACATCTCCAGTCCATGGTACCTCCCCTGAGTCCAAAGAAGCTCTCATAATTATGGCTAAGGGTTTGCTTACTTCCTTTGCTGCCTCCTTTAATATAACTGGATAGATGCCATCCACCCCAGGTGCCTTTTTTATGTTTATCCTCAACAATTGCTCTTCCACTTTCCTCTCCAGTTATTAAAAATCATCTAGCCTCACTGCCAATTGTTTACTTCACCTACGACATTCCCCTTCCTGAATAACTCCTCATGTGTGAATGTAGATGCAAAATACTCGTTTAGATTGTTAGCCACCTTATCAGGATCGTAATCTGTTGAACCATCAACATCCAGTGGACCAATCTGATTCATCCCTTTCCTTCTTGAGTTTAAATAGGTAAAGAACTCTTTTTTGTTTTTCTTTGCATCCTTTGCCAAGGATTTCTTATAATCTGCCTTTGCCTGACTAACCTCCTTTGTGACTTGGGTTACAGACCAACTTATATCTATCATAGGCTTCTGTGTCATGTGTTAATTTGTATGTATCCCATGCATTTTTCTTCTCTGCCATATGTCCTCATTAGTTCATCTGACATCCATTTAGGCCTGAACCTTGAACAATATTTCATGGTTGGTATATAAAGCCTGGTAGCTTCCAAGATTAGTTCCTTGAATGCTTCCCACTTTGAATTTGCTGTTGGTAACATCATCAGTTGGTCCCACTGTATAGAATTTAAATACTGTCTCAGACCATCGTAGTCGCCTTATGAAAGCAATAACCCTTCACTTTACCTCTCGATTGTAGTTACCTCCTTGAGTAAATCTCACTTCAGCACACTGATCACTGCCACCTAGTTGTTCCTTTATCTGCAGATTCTTAATGCATGAAGAATCACTGCTGATAATCAAATCGAGAGTATTCCTCCCTCTAGTTGCCTCCCGAACATGCTGGGGTACAAAACAATCATCCAATAAATCCAGAAAAGCCTTGCTAAGTGTGTGAGTGACCAACCCACAAATTCCAGTCAATATCTGGGAAATTAAAATCCCCCAGTTATAAGACTCTCTGATTTACTGGAGCATTCTATTTTCCCTGTACAGTATCTTATTATACTCATCAGAGTCATTAGGCCTATAGCACACTCCTACTCTCAATTTTGATACTCCCAATGCTTATGTCACACCAAACTGACTCGACACTGCACTGTCCAGCGATGTCGACTGGCTTCACTTCCTTGGTTTTTATGTGTTTCTTAACTAATAGCATAAACTCTCCTCCTTCCTATCCTGTGTATCCTTTCTTTAGACGTTGTACTCCCCAAATTCCAGTTCTGCATTCCTTATATCTGTGTGACAAAACGTCTCTGATATCCCAACAATATCTGCCTTTGATGTTTTGAGCAATATCTGAAATTCATCAAATTTATTTACTAAACTCCTAGCATTGGTGTATACGCAAGTATACATGCACCTGTTCCTATTCTTAGCTACCCTAACACAAGCCATGTGTTTACTTGTACCGCAATGACTTCCAGCAGTCTTTGAAATATCCTGCATCTTGTTTTCAGGCTTCTGCTCATTCCAATAGAAGCAATGAATGAGCTTCTATTGGAATGAGCAGTGCAAGAATCTCTTTCACCTCTGCCAGTGGCTACTGTTAATCTATTAGTCTTTGTCTCCCCCCCCGCCGACCGGGCTAGCCGAGTGGGTAAAGTACCTGCCGGCAACCCAAAGGTCGCGGGTTCGATTCCCGCCTCGGGCTTGGATCAAAGTACTGCAAAAAAAACCTTGGAGGTGCAATATGGCCACAGAAGCCGATGCGCCAACAACTACCAAATCAAAAAAAAAAAAAAAAAAAAAAATCTCCCCCCCCCCAAGCTGGCTGTTTTCCGACCCAGCTAACACTGCTCGATAGCATCAGCAAATATTCTTCCATCCTTTCTATTTAAGTGTATCCGATCCCTGTAGAAGCAATCTCTCCTGTTAACAAGTACAGTCCAGGCTGAAAAAATTCTACCCCTTGAGCCTTGCACAATCTTTCCAGGGCCGAATTGATGGACAAGGCTCTCATCATATACTCCCTCCTATCGTGTCTGGGCAGAATTGCAGACACTTTCAAATTCAACCCTACTTCACGGCTTTTTTCAACAGTGACGCGTACTTGTTAAGTAATTCCGCCGGTCTCCTACTCTTAATATCATTAGTGCCAACGTGTACAACTATATCACCTTTTGTGCCTTAAAAGATGATATCCGCTCTACAACGTCATCAACCTTTGCCCTGGCAGACATACCCTGGTCCTATTCCACCTATCCTTTTTACAAAGCTGTTCCCCGTTTCCCTGACAATAGAGTCACCAACAACTACTAGTTCCTGTGGGACCAGCGCATTCTGCCTTGGGGGCTGCCTCTGTGTTGCAAGATGACCAAGTGCAAGCTAATGGCGTTGATGTGGGCAGCTGAGAGCTTGATGGGCCCCTCAATTTATTTCCTTCGAGGGCATCCCACCCTGTCCTTCAAGGTCTCATATAGGCCCATAACAACGCTGAGTTGTCGCCTAATTTCCTTGCATCGTGCACACAGAAAGACATCCCCCATGGCAGTATCATATCCCGTACCCGACTGCTCCGCAAACATCAAGCAAACAGTGCATCTTAAAAGGCTGTGATTCAGAGGGCAACTGCCCCCCTCAGTTCTCCCCTGAGTCACAGCACTCCCATTAGCTTGAGCCTTTTGCTTTGTTGCTCTGGTCTGAGTCATGCATTTCGATTTAATGTCAATAAAATTACAATTTCAGAACAAAATTAAAACCCTAAACTTGTATCCTAACGCAGTTATAACGCTATATATTATTTTTCAGTATCGAGTGTTATCTACGAGTTCCCTTTATATAACTTCCGTATCAAGTTATGTATTAATTATTTGTTACGTTTGTACTCTAAGTCGTTATATATATATAGTTAAAAGTACAATTTAATGGACAATGAAGTTTAACAAGATTAATAGATTTACTGATTAATTGACAAATATTATATTATGCTCTATACCATACAAAGCTAATGCTATCGAATTCCGGATATGCTGTATCGTCTTACAATGGCGGTAATTACGAAAGGTACTTCTACGGACTCTTCAGTATTGATTTAGTAGTAATGAAAAACGATGCTATATAAACGTGCTTTCTTGCATCGTTTGCTATTACTATGTCATTGCTCCCACCAGGAACTATTACTAAATACGTGTTATTCCTGAATGTTTATTGAAAATGCATTATGCGCTCCGATGACTAATGTCCTGGACTCTGCACGTTTCTTGAGTGTAATTCGTTTTTCTTCAAAGACAATAGTAGATGCTGTTCTAATAGTCACATCAATCATTGATATTGATGGATGTCCTGGGACAGGGTGATGTTCGTATTCTGCTTCTTTCATTTTTGAACCGCATATGCTAACTAAATACAGTGGACAGATTTCTCCACAGCTGTTCCCAAAAAAGTGCAAATGTTTCTGTAATTATTTTGTTGAGTAGGACAAAGAATGAAGGACAATGTTGGCTTGCAGTTCATTCATTATTTTTCTTTTCTGGGTTGTTGTCCTTGTACAAAGTTTAAGCTGGTTTTCAGAAATTATTGCTGACCAGCAGAGACAAAAAATATGCCATAGATGAATACCGGATAGGATTAGGGAAGGTCACAAAGATGCCAGCGATGTTTTAATGATGGAAAATTTGTATAGTTCACTTATGTAAACAACGACTCCAAAAACAATTCATACACTTGGAAATTTCAAACGGTTATATCAAAAGCACTGGAGGAAGAAAGAGATTTGGGGGAAGGGTTACGATAAGGGCAGACATGAAATTCTCTGTGGAAAGGAAAGAGCCACAAGGAGAACAACGTAATGTGCCTATCGATAATTTATAAGACCTGCCTATAGTCATAGACATCAATCGATAATAACTGATGTTTCAGTAATAATTGTTCGTTTAATACAGGGTGATTGATCATAAAGTCCCCGTTATTTTTATAAAAAAGTCAGTCTGTGTTTCAACACAGAAGTAAAATATTCATTTCACAGAACAAAACTGAAGAAACTAATTTTTCACTAAACTTGTACGCCAGAAATTGAAATATTTACACTTGTAATTCTGAGAGAATTCTAAGTTTTTTAAACAGATTGGAACTTTATGACCATTGTGCAGTTTAATGTTTATTATTTATGGCATGATGATACATGTCATAGAATATCTAATGACTGCTAATCCGTTAATATCTGGTCTGTAATCCCGGTGTATACATCTCTTTCGTTTTCCGATTCTTCTATATATCCCCACTCGGATCTTTCGAGAGCCTCCGCTAAATCCCCCCACCTCTCGGTAGCAATAATTGATTCCAAGAATTAGGTAAGCACGCCCAACTTTCGGAATTATTCTTTTAAAATGTGCTCTGAATTGTCAATAAAATGGCTTCTCTACAATTCTGTTTTCCCCTCGAAGGATTCAACATTATTTGCGTTTAAGAAAGTTGGCTTAATTATTGAAGACAGCTCACCAACACAGCTATTCATTTCGACCAATACATATAGTAAGTTGGGAAAATATAGCACACTGGGAAATATGCCGCATATGCTGCACTTCGGGAAAAAACAAGAAAAGGAGTTTGAGGATGGTCTGCCACCAGGTAGTCAAGTAGTTATGAATCAAAAGTCAGCTTATGTAACAAGAGATATTTTCAAGAAATAGCTGCAGGATCATTTCATCCCACGAAAGAACGAGGCAAGCATTTACTTATTTTAGATGGACATAGTTCAAACTGCTCAGATGTTGAACTGTTGGATTTTGTTGCCCAAAATGACATTATACTCTTATGTCTCCCGAGTCATACTACTCATAGGCTGCAGCCTTTGGATCGATCATTTTTCAAGCCATTGAAAACGTATTGGGAGCAAGCCTATCGGACATGGGTGCATAATCATCCAGGTCCAAAAATCACCAGATTTCAATTTCCAGAGCTACTAAACAAAACTTGGTGTAAAGCAGCAACAGTTAACAATGGAGTATCTGGATTTCATGCTTGTGGAATCATTACTTGGAATCCAAAAATAATTCCAGACCATGCATTCATGTTGGATGAAACTGCCACAGTCCAAGAAGAACCTGAAAACAACAATAACCTGGAAAGACCTGAGCTTACTGCTGATGGGACAAGCCTTGTTAATAACACTCCTGCTGCCCCCAAATTGTTTGAAAACATTGCGCCAATACCTGTTGTTGCGGGACCCAGTGGTTTTGTGAACAAACCCAAGCGGCACGCACACGTTCTTACATCACCTGAAACTATTGCACAAATGCGTGGTAAGAAAGAAACAAAGGCAAATAAAGCTGCTGAAATTCAACATCGCAAAAACCAAAGGAAAAGGGTGAACTCTTCAAAAAGGAAGAAAAGGCAAGCTGCCCACAAACCATCTAGTTCATCAGAGAGTGAAGATGATTCTCCTCCCTGTGATGATAATGAATCGGAATTGGATCACTAAGATTAATTTTGTGCAAAATGCTATAGGTCTTACACTGATGAAAAAGGACTGAAATGTGACTGGATCCAATGTGTGCAGTGTCTGTGTTGGATTCATGAGATATGCACGCCATCTGATCGTTTTTGTGAAGATTGTGCAGAGGACAATTCATAAAAATTACTTACATTTACTACTTACTTACCAATACTCATTACGTATTACGTACCTTCACAATTAGGCATAGTTAGTTACCATTTTAAGAACAATGCCAACTGGCCTATACGTGTGGCCATATTACCCCACTGGTGGGGGAATATGGCATTTTGACACTTTTTGATTTCATTCTCTTTTGCGATTACATTTGCTTTGTATTTGGCGAAACTACTATCTGGTATTGTAATTAAAGGTTATAAAAATACTTTCATGACTTTTGTTCATACATTTATATGGTCGCTGAACAGTTATAATATAAAATTAAATTGCCTTATTTCCCCAACTTACCCTAAGTATTTGCAATGGCACAGATCACAGACGTGGAGTCGCATTCAAAGACATTCCCCAAATGGCGAGTACACAGCTCAGTGACTCGCATCACGTGGAATCACATCAGCAATATTTAAAATCCAAGAATTTAGGATCCAGGTTACTGTTCAAAATCAAAATCTTGATCTTCCGTTTCATGACCTGAACAGTTTCTCTGACGACAACGACTTTTAAATCTGCATCTGATCATCTAATTTCATTCTGACAACTTATGCCGTTCCTAACAAGTAGATCATAATAATCAGGAACACGAACCTCACACCAGAACCTTCTCATTAAAGAATCCACCAACTCGAGGCATTCTGCAAAGACTATACTCATATTTTATATTGAAATGAGGCACTGGAAAGAAATCTTTGAAAACTGTCCTGATGAAATGCTCAACTATTTAGCGAAGCTCTTAAAAAATAATTGCGCCTGTCTCCCAGGAATAACAACTGGTTCAACATTGAAACTAAAAATGCTTCATTGCTAAACAAAATGTAATTTTAAATGTAAACAGGAGTGCCACAAGGTGAGAGGAAACCCACCATCTTCTGAAATCGATTTATTGCATCCGGAGTGAAGTATGCACTTCATTAATTCATCTATACCTTGTACTTGCCCATCTACTTTATTCTGGCCATCATAGGATTTCTTAAACATCTTTGTACAATAAACATTATTTATTTATTAAGATATTTCTCTGTTCCTAGCGACGAAACTACTATTTCGGCATAGAATACAATATACACTGTATTGCCAAAGTGGATACCTCTAAGATTTGGAAGTCATAGAACGGGCATGGGTCGCTTTTTCCAAAAATAGACCATACCTATCATCCACATGTCAGGAACAGGTAAAGAAGCCTCTGTGTTCAAGCTTGGTTTGGGCCAAGGCTTAGCTTAGCGACTTCCAGTGGGCAGTCATCATAGGATGCCATTTAGCACAGCATTTTCATGTGCGCAGAAAAACCGCAACACCCTAGTCAACAGAAGTTGACGTAGTGTCAACCACTGCTGAATGCAGAGTGCATACGGAATATGGATCCTTCAGATTTGATTTTCCGTTAAGAAGTAATTTTTTAAAGCGATTATGGTCTATATTTTTTGATATTATAAAATGTTAGCAGTTTTTATAACTATTTCATTAAACATTTATTATTGGTAGTTGTCAGAATTATCGATTAATCCCATTGAATGTGATTCAGTTACTTATTAGACTTCTGTTTTCTTCTTGGGAAAATTAAAACCCTTTCGTTTATTCTCGACAACAGACTCTTTGGAAAATTAATATACCTCATTTCTTTATTTGAAGATTCTTAATGCTAATGGAACTTTAATCATTTATAAAGTGTTGCTTGCTTCAGAAGATTTTTCTTTCCACTGAAAGCTTCGTTGAGTGCGTTGCCACACTCTGGGATGATTTGTACGAATCCCTCATGAGTACTTCTTACGGGTATACCTTATGAAGTATGCAGCCTAGTATATTCTGTTATATACTGTACTGCATATACACACACACTGGCCAAAAAAAAAACAAAAAAAAAAAAAAAAAAAAAAAAAACGATCCTTTATTAATCGAATCGGATCTTTGGTTCGAATAACAGCAAATGTGTTTCGAATAACATCGAATTCGTGCCGCACGAATTCGGCTGCAAAAAATTTGAAGGAAGAGGATGTTGTCGAACACCTCTCCCCAGCATATCCCACACACATTCTCAATGTGGTGAATAAGGGGACCAGGGAAGATATTGGTAATCCGTGTCATGTTCCCCGAACCACCAGTGCACGATGCGCTAATGCATTGTCATCCATAAAGTGGCTATTACCTTCGGGACAAAAAGTGTATCATTGCAGGTGCAGTAAATCTGATACAAAATTCGGGTACTCCGTGGATGACATTCGACTTTCCACCTGTATCAACTGACCCAGTCCATGCCAACATTGTTCTTCATACCATGATACAAACGCCTCCAGATGCTTGGGTTGTTTAACAAGGCAAACATGATCCATCACTTTGCGAGGTTTTTGCCACACTCTCTGACTCCGCTCAGTGCAAACACAAGTATATCGTGATTCGTCTGACCACATGACTTTCTTCCATTTTCCCATTATCTAATGAGGACGTGCTCGGCACCACTGCAAGCGGAATTTTTGTTTTTTTTTAACTGAAATAGTGACTTCTGAATAGGCAGGCGACTACCAATACCTCATTTCTTCAATTCCGTGTGCATGGTACGGGTTGATATAGGACTGTTCCGGGTTTTGTTGAATTCAAACCTGGATGGCCTATTTTTTCGTACAGTCCTTAGAGTACGACGGCTTTGCTCTTGAAATACTATTTTTCTGCCAAATTTACGCCTTTGAAATGTGGAAGAACCGCTTTCTTTCCATTCGTTAAAGATGGACGCTTTTGAGATACCAGTTATGTCTGCCGTTTTTTCATTCGTGGCTCCTGCTAAACATACACCTACAATAAGACCTTTTTTAAAGTTCGATAGAGCATCTGTTTTTCTCCATTCTGGCTTCAGATTACTACTGTCGAATAGCCTGTGCAGTCTTTATCTTCTTCTGTCCGTGACTGTCTTAATACAAAGATTCGTGTTTTTTTTTGGTCAGTGTATGTATAAATGCATCTCTAGAATATGCATACACGGCGTCTGAGTAATCTAAACCAATTTTCTCAAATAAGAAACCAAACAGTTGAATCATGACTGTCTTAATACAAAGATTCGTGTTTTTTTTTTGTTCAGTGTGTGTGTATAAATGCATCTGGAGTATATACATACACAACACCTGAGTAATCTAAACCAATCTAAACCAGGTTGAATCAAACAGTTGAATTCATATCGTCATATCTATCACTCCAGCCTTCCTGAGAGATAGCAAAAATATGTCATCAGTTGCAGGTGTTGTAAGGATGTCTGGAATCCGAACAGAATTTAGCCAACAAAGAGATAGCAAAACACGAACTGATAAGAACTGTGTTTTGAAATCAGTGTACCTACGTAAACAACATAAAGTTTATACTTGGTTTGGTGAAAATCAATTTTATAAGCCATTATTATGAGAATACCACCACGACTTATCTCAGTGTTACACTACAAATAAACAGCACCTCCTGAAAGAGAATACTAGTTTGTAATGTGGGCTGTAGTGGAATAAAATTAGAACCTAAGCTAGGTGGTGCCAGAATAATTTCTTAGGTTCAATAGCAGACTGGAGTTCGAGATTTGTTGAGTCCTATCTCAAGGTTTAAGCAGTGGAATTCCAGTTATCCGAATACCGGTCAACCGAAATTTCAGTTAACCAATGTTAAATTTCAATTTTTTCTTCATCTTATTTTTTTATCCATAATTTCGCTAAAAGAAATTGCCACATAATTAATTGTCAGAGACAAAACTATCACATGAGCATAATAAAATCATGATTCAACTTGTATGAAGCGTTATGAATTCGGCAAAGAGGAGTGAACTTCATCCACGTCATTTCTCGTAGAATACCAATCAACTTCAATGACATCGTTCAAACAGAAAACTTTTATTTTTAATTTGTAAATAATAAATGCAAAGTACTGTACTGTAATTTTCTGTCTTCCTTTTATAACCATAGTTCATTTAGAATCGATTATTCGAAAAAAATCGACTGGCCCCAGTTCTTTCGGGTAACAGGGACTGTACGGTGCTATTTGTTAAAAATTTTTATTTCGTGTTGAGAATTATAAGAGGTTTTGATTATCCAGAAAATATATTTTCCAACTACCAGTAGATTGTATATTTGTACTTAATAAAAAAAAAACCACGAAATCATAAAATTTATGCAAGATGGGCTACATATTGCTGCTGATATATCGTCATACAGAAAACAAATAAACTTTTCAAAGGCTTAATATTTTGAATGAGTTCTTGGGAAATAAATACCATCCTTTGGCTTCTGTTTATAATTGAGTAAACAAAATCACAACAGAACAGAAAGCTTCCAATCGCAAAGAGTTCAAAGGATTTTCTTACCAGTGACGCATTCGACGGTTAGGCCTAACGTTATCAACAGCAGCAAATTCATCTTCAGATTTTTCTTTCTGGACTGAATTTCTTGCACCTCGTTTCACTTAACTGACTGCGAAACTGCTCTGTTTTGAGTAGTTATGTGGGGAGTGTGCTTCAGATACCAACCTGTCCAATAAGAGATGGTGTTGATATTTGTGGCACGCATCCGACAAGATAACCCACAAAGAGATGGCACACGATTTGTCGATCAGACAAACCAAAACCATGTTGGTGAGCCTCAGAAATATGACATTAATGGATAGCAAAGTCTATTATTCATGAACTGGCTGGGGATGGGTGAATCTCCACGCTGCAGGAGAAACTCCAGTACGATAGGAGTGTAAGAGGAGATACGTACTAGAAGTTACCTGAAGACAAGAGTTTGAAAGGTAAAAATATAATAATAAGCAGAAACGTAAGGAGTAAAATATTTATTCATACCATCTATGTGCTTGTTTATTCGTTCATTTACTTGTTCATTGTGCTTGTTTATTCGTTCAGTGTCAGTAAGATGACCACCGTGCAACAGAAAGCGTTTCCTTAGGAAACTGGCAGTGTAGACATTAAGAAATCACCAGGCCGACCACCAACTGCGCTTTCTGTTGCACGGTGGTCATCTTACTGACACTGACTGAGGCGGTGCGCGTAGGAGTCATTGTGCGCACACTCACGGCGCAGCCAAGGTCATTGTTGAGGTGTCAAATAAAACTTAGTGAGTTACCACACTGTTCGCTGCTACGATCACAGCAAATATTTCCGAAGATAATTAAAAGGGAAATCACGGACACCTTTTTCGATGACCCTGTATACTGATATTTTACAGTATATGCCTGATAACCTTAGCTTCTTTAGAGATTAACATATACATACACGCACTCCTTCCCTTTTAATGCAGTCTCGTTTACCTATGCTGGTCTGTAATTATCACTGATGGGACTCCTTGGTGAATATGGTCTCACCCGTCGGTGAGAGTTCCTTGCTGCAGGATTCTGCTGACACCGGGTTGGTTTCCAGCTTTGAATTTCTTCAGAGGATCCTCGGCTGGCCTGGGACCTTCCCAGGCGATATCCCGATGCTGCCTGCGTTCCCCAGCCATCATGGAATTTTCTCTGCCCTCTGAGACTTGTTATCCTGAGACTTGTCAGAGAAAGAGTTCTAAGATTTGATTTGGGAACACTTCCACCTTCTTGCTGGCCCGATTGCTAATAATGCGGAATTTACCTGCAGATAGCGCCTCCCTAGTGAGATTCTCCGTTTCGTGGGGCTTGGCGTCTTGCTGACGTCCTGCTTAGCTGGCATGGAATCATTGCCTCCACTGCAGTGTACATTCCAGGCAGAGGAACCTCTATCTTCTGCTGGCCTGGCTCCTTGCTAGGAGGATCCTCTTTATTCTCTCCACAGCTGCTGTGCTTATCGATCTTTGATTCTGTTAGCCATGTTGACCCATTATCCCCAGAAGAGGGATTCTCTTCTTCGCACAGAGGAGTATTCTTTGTGGATTTGTGTGAAGCCGGTGGAAACGCATTACAGATACACGTCATGGCAAAAAATGCCATACCCATCTGAGTCACTTGTTTTTAGGGAAGGTCCAGCGGACTATGAAAACAGGGGTGTCCAAATACTTTTCGGATGGACAGTGTACTGTACATATATGGCAAGCAATAAAAAGTCAAATATTTATTTTCTATTCTTACCATAAACAGGACCTGAGATTAATTTGCTCTCTGTGAAAGCAAGTTAATAAAGTTAAATAACACTTGCTATTTTACTTTCATCTGCATTCCTCTGGTTGTGGACTGAACTAATGAAGGCGATTCGTATTTTCGTGTGAAATCAGGAATATGATCGATGCAGGATACCTTAAGAGGTTGTATTTGAAAGTATTAGTTCAGATTAGAAAAGGGTGTATTTTATTTCAAAACTAAATATACATTGTATTAAGGCTTATCGTATGCATCACTAAGAAAACCAAAATGCGACTACCCTCAGCCCTCTGTACTCTGGAAACAGTTCACAACATACTTCTGTACCACATCACAATTCGGTCGCCCTCCTCAACGGTCAGGTCTTGAGGTCCTGTAGAGATACGAAAAAAATATCACATTAGCTTACACCCTTGAGATAAAAATACATATATAATAATGACAGCTATTTAATACTCGCATAATATCACATTACAACTATGCGATATACAGAATACAAAAATCAAGAAAATTATTTAAGTTGTCGAATGCGCGAGAGAATGAGAAAAATTTCGATCATGAATTTCATGATATCAAGAGAATAGAGAATGCAATAGTTGTCTTGATGGATGTCAATCTCTTGAGGTTGAAATCCATCAAGTGGTACGTTTGATTCAATCAGTTCTACCTTGGAACACAGAACTGGGACAAATAATCATCAGGCATCATAAAATGGGCAATTCAGTGCCTTGTTCCAATTCAACTGGTTCCCTGATGAATTTCATTTGCTAAACGTTGACCTTAATCCTCAACCTATTGCTGTTTATGTCGATCTGTTTACTTTTAGCTGTCTGTATTTATGAACTAACCTGATTGGTTGTACAATTGCAGGAGTTCAGGCTAACTTATTTTGGCAACATTTACAGACCTAAGAAGAAATGGTCACCACCAACCACTTCTGGAAAGTGAAAATACAAGAAGTGACAAACTAACCAATCAATGCTTATTAGAAGTTAGGACTTAAAAGTGGATTCGCCTCCAGTCCCAAAAGGTGCCTCCAATTTTTTGCATCATGTCAACATCGTTTTAACTTATATTTCCTCTCACTGCACATAATAGTTCGGTCAACTACTGAGTGCCGGGCACTCAGGATGAAGGGTCCGTAGTGACGAATGGTCGTTAGTGTAGTTTCTCAAATAGAGAGTATTATGGTAACTAAGAAACGTTTCTAGTATCCCGACTTGTCCTAAACTGAGGAATTAACGAAAACGTTGTCTATTTGAGTTTTTCCACTTGTGAATGACAAGGGTGGGAGAAGTGAATAAAGTCTTGGGGGAGAAGCGACTACCAAGTGAGGGCAGTGCAAGACTCCCCACCACCGCCGCCTCAACACTGGCTCTCTGAGCACCTCCTTGCTGGGACAACTTCAGCTTTGAAAATTGTTAAAAAATACTTCTCGTCGCAAAATTTATAAATGACCTTTATAGAATTATTAACTAGCTATTTAGCAACTTTTTTGTCACCCCCTACATTTTACCCCCATTTCTCAGACAAATTTTTGTCAACAACGATCAATATGGCGTTATGTTGGCCCACATGATGTACAAACCCATGCAAAATTGCAAGTCAAAAGGTTGAGTGGTTCCAGAGATACAATGCTGTGACAGACGGACGGACGGACAAACAAGCGAGTGACATTATAAGGGTCCTTCGTTAGACTACGAACCCTTAAAATGCAAATGTTGAACAATCCATTAAAAAATTTCATCTCTTTCTTCGGTGGGTTGAGTGAAATTCAATATAGCAAAATGTTTACAAATTGTCATAAAGCGACAAAGGATAGCGTAATGGACAAAGGACAAAAGCGTAATGTCAGACAGGTTGGCAACGTGGGTACAAGAAAGTGCTCGTACCTTAATGGCACATCGGCTGCAAGACATTATATTGAAACCATTCAAAAATATGCGAGTCTGCCCCTTCGTCCCAAAGTAGATGAATCCATAGGTCCTCGAGTGATAAACAATAAATTTTAACTTACGTTATGTGGTAAGATTAAGAAGATAAAGTTCTTCAAGAGCAGAAAGTGATATCAGTTTGGTTTTGGTTTCGTTAATCGCCCGAGAGAGAGAGAGATAGCACTTGTAAACATGGCGCCTACATTTTATCTCTGGTACTACGTGATGTACAAATACCATTCAAAATAAGTGGTATAAAAAGGAGGGAACTGATAAGGTGTAAAAGAATACTATTAATACTGTTTGCTCAAATGAGTGCACATGAACACGTTCAAGTAAAAGTTGTAAGAAGGCCATAATTCATTAAACAGCCAAACAGAAGTTTCTTTCTTCTGTTTTGGAGAAAGAGGTTACTCTATTAACTCTGAATGCTGAATTCAAATCTGAATTTGAAAATTTCGTGTCAGCCAACATCTTCAAGAAAAAGGAAACGAAAAACTTTTTATAAAAACATTGCAAATTTCATTGTAATTAATAACGTACAAAATTAAACATAAACTATTTATTATTCATTTTCTGACTGATACTGGAGTTTCTTAAATCAACGTCCAACAGGCGTCGACCAGAATATTTGGACTGCTTTTCCCTGGTAAGCAGCCCTCGTCTCCATACCGGTTGGAAAGGGCATGAGTTCGAATCCCGTCGATGATGTGAATAATTTTTATGGATGTTTTTCACAAAGTGACTGAGTTAGTCGGTCTCAGGCGATGGTGGCATGGTTTTTTATCCCGGAAACTGAGGATTTTCGTCCAGCAAACAGAAAATAGACCACAGCGAGCAATTTAGAGACAGTGTATATGATGCTCCTAAAACCCAACAACAAAATCAAAAGACATAAAGGCTTCACTCAAAAGTTCATCAGCAAGTATTTGTGCGGAAGATTGTCTTATTACAGCTTAACTAATTTAATGGGACCAACTCACCTTTCTCGCATTTTTCGAGGGGTGATTTTTGGTGCTTTTTGTACAAAATCCAAGCAAGGCCATGTTCTGCATCATTGGGAACGCCAGCTAAGGAGTAGATGTAAGGACCCTCATCTGTGTCCTTGTATTCGAACCTGCAACAAATAAAACACATTTCTGTGAATCTGAGAGTTTTTTGGACCTTTCTTTTACTGAACATTTATTTAAGAAAAGAAATTAAAAAACTGATTCGAATTAGATCTATGTTTAGTCAAGCTAAAATAGTTTCAGTGCGTTACTTCTTCATACCTAAATTTTGGGTCCATTTTTGCAGCCAACTTCATAACATCAAAGAATGAAGTAGTTACTGGTACGCGCAGCAGGATGTTATAGGCACGGTCCACTTTGTCCCCAAATCTAATGCTGTATTCCACGTGGGTCTTTGGTCCTAACTTGTTCTGTAAATCTTCCCAGAGTTCGTCACCTGTGGTGGTTAATGTTAATTAGTGGCCATAATTGAATGATGGAATAATAATATAATTATACGCAAATTTTTCAAAATTAATTAAATGCAATTTAAAAGCTTGAAACAAACAAAAATACGCACATTTTGGAGACATTTGAAACTCACTTGTTTTATTGTCGAATTCTGAGCAGTTGACTTCCCTGAGGTCGAGGAGACTGGAGTCCTTGAGAATCGGCAGTACGAAAAAAGTAGCGAGGGCAGTTCCGAAAGATCCATCACTCTGCTGATGGGATAAGAGATACGATGCAGCTGATCGCACATCCCAGCCTAAACCAACATCTCCTGCAGCAAACAGGGTCTGGAAAAGCATGAGGAGAAAACAACAGAAATTGTCACAGAAAACGTCCTGCCGAAAAAGAGTGGACGGATTTAACTTAAAAATTTCATACATACCTGTGATGTATATGGACGTAAGCAATTAGCAAGTCCAGCTGATCGGCAGCAGAACGTTCAATCGCGTCCATGCTACTACCCTGACAAGAATCTGAAGATACAACAAAAACGTCAGTAAGTAGGTAATTAAATCGGTCAACGAATGACCATCTAACAGTGTGCAATGAATTTAACACGCTTATGGGGACGTTGTGTACAACTAACTTTGAAAGGGATTGGATCATTCGGATGTCAGGTGCTGGATGACAAATACGACAAGTAGTGTTCGAGTGGGCAGTAATGTCAGACAGATCGGCAACGTGGGTACAAGAAAGTGCTCGGACCTTAAAGGCACATCGGCTGCAAGACATTATATTGAAACATTCAAAAATATGCGTGTCTGCCCCTTCGTCTCAAAGTAGATGAATCCATAGATCCTTGAGTTCAGAGATTCTTTTGAGGCCACCGGTGATCGGATCCAATCCAAAGTCCATCAGATGCATATAACGTCGCCTGCGCGTATTAGAGACATTATACACAGACGTTATGAACGTTGACACATTTTTATGGCTCCAGAGGATGACAAGTTAACTGTTTACGTCCTTATATTTCACAGTTATATAGTATGAATCAGAGCTGTAATACTCAATATGTTCTACGTTGATAATGATATTAGTAAATTAATAAGAGGAGTTTACCTCAATATAGTACGTGGAACACTTCCGTATGATACCCTCCAGAAATTAAAACGGAAAAAACGAAAAAATCGACAACTTACCGGTACATTAAAGTAAAATATAAATAATTAAAGTAAATTATAAATAATTAAATAATCAATTTAACACAATTCAAAATCAATTCAAAACAATTAAAATTCAAATTAACGCAATTAAAAGAATCTAACGAAAATATTCAAAACGATTTTCCTTCCTGAAGCTGACAATGCTTTTCGACCGACTGTCGTGATCACAGGAATGAAAATTATCGAATCAGGCTAAACCTGCAACTTAAATAGTGATTATGTGTCTTCGCGCATGCGCGTAAAGGTCCACGCATCGGAGATCAAATATGGCCGCCGAACATTAACAGAATTCTCGTGTAATTTAATTTCAACGGTTTCTGCAATTAATAGTCGCGTATAATTACGTTGAACGTTAAGTATTTTGGCCTCGTTAAATAAAAAAGTATGTTTTTCGTTAATGGCATGAAAGGCTAATTCTGACGCTGCTGAACGAGAAGCACGAACTGAGGCTTCGTGTTGATTTACACGGATATTAAGAGAAAACCGCGTGGAACCCTGATAAGACGAGTCGCAATCACCGCAAGAAATGTTGTATACTAGATCATTAATTTGTGTTGCGAACGCCGAAAGAACCGAGCGATTGTTCAGTATAGTGTGTAACTTCCGTATAGGCCTAGCTATAATTTTAAATTCGGTATCTTTAAAGAATCTGTTAAGCTGTTTGTGCCACTATTCAACATATGGGACAGAAATAAAGTATTTTTTGATATTACTATTGTTGATTGGTGCAGTATTTTGTATCCTATCCTTAGCTTGTACCCTAATTCGATTTATTGTGTTAATGGGATAACCCCTGTTCAAGAATCTGCTAGTTAATAATTGTATTTCTGAGTCCAAAGCAGATTCCGTCTTTGAATATTTATAGGCATTAAGAAATTGATTAAAGATAATCGATCTTTTGTAGGTGGTGAACGGGTGATAGCTGTTATAATGTAGAAGCATACCGGTGTTTGTGGGTTTTCGATAGATGCTAAATTGTATTTTGTTCGAGTCCCGGGTAAGCGTGAAATTTAGAAAGTTTAATGACTTAGTATCCGTATCTTCCCTTTCCAATGTAAATTTGAGTCTAGAATGAATATTGTTAAACGAATGTAAAATATCTTGGATAGTATTACTATCGGTAATAACTAGAACATCGTCTAAATACCTCCCATAGTATGTGATACGGGGACGAAAAGGTGTCAAATGTATCTGCTCAATCGTTGAGAGATAGATCTCTGACATTAAGCCACTCAGGCTCAAACCCATTGGTAATCCAAAAATTTGTTTGTACACCTTGTCTCGAAAGGTGATGTAGTTAGCCTCAACTAATAGTTTAATTAAGTGAAAAATTTCCTTAATAGGCAGCTTCGTATAATTAATCGGTGTCGAGTTTTTATTTAACATATCCCAAATAATATCTAATGTGTATTCAACGTTTACATTCGTGTATAATGAGGTAATATCTAATGAGAATAAATTGTCATTGTCGCCGAGTCTACAGTCTTTAAGATTATTAAATAATGTATCGTAATTCTTAATCCCAAATTGTATAACCTGTCTAAAAGGTTTTATATTTATAATTTACTTTAATTATTTATATTTTACTTTAATGTACCGGTAAGTTGTCGATTTTTTCGTTTTTTCCGTTTTAATTTCTGGAGGGTATCATACGGAAGTGTTCCACGTACTATATTGAGGTAAACTCCTCTTATTAATGTACTAATATCATTATCAACGTAGAACATATTGAGTATTACAGCTCTGATTCATACTATCTAATTAATTTTCATACTCTTATTGACTATTTCATTCACTTCCTGTCTCTCCAGTAGTATACAATCGATACACACAATTATGGGAGATTTTTTGAATGGCTTGGTACAAAATTACATTAATAAGTTAGATTCAGTTGTATCTGATAGCTCCACTTATTGTGAAGTGGACCCGACACTGTTTACCAATTTGGTAAATCAATACAATAAAACGTTAACCACATATCGTAAAAACGACTACATTACTATGGTTCAGTTGAAGGAATTGAAGTCCAGAACATACAATATTCCTGCACTTTTTGGTCAGGTAAAATTACACAAGCCTGGATTTCCGATTCGACCTATTGTTTCCTACAGGAACTCGGCATTTTCAGCCTTAGCCACACATGTATATAACATTATAAAACCTTTTAGACAGGTTATACAATTTGGGATTAAGAATTACGATACATTATTTAATAATCTTAAAGACTGTAGACTCGGCGACAATGACAATTTATTCTCATTAGATATTACCTCATTATACACGAATGTAAACGTTGAATACACATTAGATATTATTTGGGATATGTTAAATAAAAACTCGACACCGATTAATTATACGAAGCTGCCTATTAAGGAAATTTTTCACTTAATTAAACTATTAGTTGAGGCTAACTACATCACCTTTCGAGACAAGGTGTACAAACAAATTTTTGGATTACCAATGGGTTTGAGCCTGAGTGGCTTAATGTCAGAGATCTATCTCTCAACGATTGAGCAGATACATTTGACACCTTTTCGTCCCCGTATCACATACTATGGGAGGTATTTAGACGATGTTCTAGTTATTACCGATAGTAATACTATCCAAGATATTTTACATTCGTTTAACAATATTCATTCTAGACTCAAATTTACATTGGAAAGGGAAGATACGGATACTAAGTCATTAAACTTTCTAAATTTCACGCTTACCCGTGACTCGAACAAAATACAATTTAGCATCTATCGAAAACCCACAAACACCGGTATGCTTCTTCATTATAATAGCTACCACCCGTTCACCTACAAAAGATCGATTATCTTTAATCAATTTCTAAATGCCTATAAATATTCAACGACGGATTCTGCTTTAGACTCAGAAATACAAATATTAACTAGCAGATTCTTGAACAGGGGTTATCCCATTAACACTATAAATCGAATTAGGGTACAAGCTAAGGATAGGATACAAAATACTGCACCAATCAACAATAGTAATATCAAAAAATACTTTATTTCTGTCCCATATGTTGAACAGTGGCACAAACAGCTTAACAGATTCTTTAAAGATACCGAATTTAAAATTATAGCTAGGCCTATACGGAAGTTACACACTATACTGAACAATCGCTCGGTTCTTTCGGCGTTCGCAACACAAATTAATGATCTAGTATACAACATTTCTTGCGGTGATTGCGACTCGTCTTATCAGGGTTCGACGCGGTTTTCGCTTAATATTCGTGTAAATCAACACGAAGCCTCAGTTCGGGCTTCTCGTTCAGCAGCGTCAGAATTAGCCTTTCATGCCATTAACGAAAAACATACTTTTTTATTTAACGAGGCCAAAATACTTAACGTTCAACGTAATTATACGCGACTATTAATTGCAGAAACCGTTGAAATTAAATTACACGAGAATTCTGTTAATGTTCGGCGGCCATATTTGATCTCCGATGCGTGGACCTTTACGCGCATGCGCGAAGACACATAATCACTATTTAAGTTGCAGGTTTAGCCTGATTCGATAATTTTCATTCCTGTGATCACGACAGTCGGTCGAAAAGCATTGTCAGCTTCAGGAAGGAAAATCGTTTTGAATATTTTCGTTAGCTTCTTTTAATTGCGTTAATTTGAATTTTAATTGTTTTGAATTGATTTTGAATTGTGTTAAATTGATTATTTAATTATTTATATTTTACTTTAATTATTTATATTTTACTTTAATGTACCGGTAAGTTGTCGATTTTTTCGTTTTTTCCGTTTTAATTTCTGGAGGGTATCATACGGAAGTGTTCCACGTACTATATTGAGGTAAACTCCTCTTATTAATTTACTAATTTCACAGTTATGCACGCAAATTTTCAGGTAAACACGCTGATTTTTCTAGATGAAATAATTAGATAAGTGATGAATTGTGTATTTTTCAGCCAGCCAATGGATCGTACTCACCTGTATTGCAAGAGCAGTAGTGTACACATTCCCAAAACCTCCATCGGGAAGTTGAAGAGCCCTAATGTAAGGAAGTCTTTGAAGTACCACATCTTCTAGGCTATCTGTAGTGGAGTAATTGCTAGGGAATTCTTCCCACGATGCGGCAGTCATCAACACACTACTCGAATTATGGGCCTCCTGAATCCTTTTTCTAATGGTCGTTGTGTTTGCGATGCAGGTCAAAGAAAGCAACGACAAAATCTTAAAATCTGAAATAGAAAAGAATGCTATTACGCCTTAATGACATTCATCCATGTACAGATTCACCCATTGACACTTAGTCGAGTATCATAATATTCTAAGAAAATCAGACCATCAGAGATTTTCATCACAAACAATATTTTCACAGAATAATATTATCTATAGACAACATTATTATTTGACAAAAAATGCCTGAGAGGACACAAAAATGGCTGAGAGAAATTTGCTTCACTTTGTGATTAAATTGGTCGGACACGAATTTCCTTGGAAATTGAGTTTTTCATCCAGCCAAAAAGGGGACCAATCATAGAACAATCAAACTGCCAATTATGCAAAATGTAGATGTCTTGAACGCATGCTAAAAAATACTTCAAAATATTAAATCTTTACAAATATTTGGAGAGTTATTTGGCTTCAAACAGTGGAAGTTATTTTCTAATCACGCTGTACGCTTAGCTCCAAAAAAGTGTTGAGACAGACGCACTAGCGCAGCTACCCTTTTTCGGGGCCGGAGGCAAAGAACGTGTTCGGGCCCCTAAAGGGCCCGAGCCGGAGGCAGTTGTCTTACTTGCCTACATGATAGCTACGCCACTGGACAGACGTAGTTTCATAACCACCAAGTATACAAGAAACATTTCTCGCTACCAAATAAATAAGAACAAATAAAAATAAGAATGTACATTTTTACGTACTTTAAATACTTGTCTTAAGATTAAATAGGCCTCGAAATCCGATATTCATGATAACGTTTAAATTGCGGTTTTATCCGGACAAAAGGAAAACAAAGGTTTTTTGTAGTGGAACACTAATAAAATAAAGTAAGAAAACAAATGAAAACAATTTAATACAGAAGCCTTCAAATCAAGGAGATTGTCCTTCAGTTGATTATACGTTATTACGAAAACAAAGAATGCCCGGTCGTGGCCATGTGAGGTAAAGAGCCACCGTTTATAAACCAGTGCATGACCATCACATCAAGGTCCTGGAGCGGTGGGAGTCCAGTGTCAACAGCCTAGTTTACAACTGGTTAAAATCTAAGAAGATTTCTAAAACTACACGCAACTGGGTGTCAACTTCCCCAGTTCTACGGACTGCCAAAAGTGCACAAGCCGACCAATTGTCCCCTTACTGCCAATTAAAAAATTTTTTTTTTTTTTTTTTTTTTTTGGCTGGTGCAGCATAAGCCATAGGCTTTCTTGCACCATGCGGCCGTTACTAATACTAATACTAATACTAATTATCCCTTGTTGCAATTCCCCGACGTATGAACTATCGAAGTTTGTGGCCGGACTGCTGTCACCACTTGTAGGCAACACCGACCGCACAGTCTCGAACAGTGGAGAGTTCTTACATCTGATTTCGAACCTTACCATCTCTGAAGATCAAGTCATGGCCTCGTTTGATGTTGTTTCTGTTCACTTCAGTCCCAGTTCAACAAGCCGTCACATGCGCCAGGCAATTATTTGACAGCGACTCCACTCTACCAAATAGAACCTCATTGTCCGCTGAGGACATTTGCGCTGCCCTTAGCTTGTGTTTGACCGCTAGTGTGGTCATGTTCGGTGACTCCCTGTTTAGGCAGGTCCATGGACTACAAGGACCACAGCATGGCCATGAGTGCCACCGTCAGCTCTGTCATGGTGAATATTTCCACGGAAGAGCTGAAGGACCGCACATTCTTGAACTTACCAGAACCAATCACCTTCTGGTGCCGCTACGTCGATGATGTGTTTGTAATAATCCCTTGGGGCTCGGAAAACCGACTTCTACAACACCTCAACTCTCTGTTGCCCTGTATCCAGTTCACCATCGAGCTGGAGTTGCACAATGCCCTCTCCTTTCTGGATGTTCTAATCCGGCGCGAGGGCACTCACTTAAGAACCGTGATCTACCATAAACCAACGTGTGCTGGCAAATTCACCAAAGATTGGCACACATCCACAGCCAGCTACTCAGTACTGCGTGCACCCTTTTGGCCCATTCCTGGACCAGTTCGCGCGGACGAAAGATGTGATGATGTTATCAGAATAAAGACGTATTTGTCCAAGTGTGGCTGTCCTGTTGCTCTAGACAAGTGTGATTTGCAGGCCCGTGAACGAGCAGTACACCCTAGCGCCTCCCAAAATGATAACACAATCTCGACCGCCCTCGCCCTCAACCACAGCCTATCGAAATGTTCTGCTAATTTGATGTTTGTGGATGGACGACATATTGCCAAATCTGTGTGTGTGTGTGCTCGATGTAAGGAGTGAAAGGATGTGAAGCGCCAATTTAGTGTAGTTATGGGCCTCTATGAGAGCTTGAAGAACAGGGTGGATGCCCTCGAACGATTTAAATTGAGGGGCCATGCACTTGATCATGAGGCAACACAGTGGCAATCTCCAAGTGAGAATGCGCTGGTCCCACAGGAGCTACACTGGTGCGAAAAACTTAAGGAACCTTTAGAAATAGTCCAACACTATTTGTAAAGGTTAGAACCACAAAATCTTTACTTAAAGTACTCTTTATTGATGAGAGTAGATTCAGTCTCAGCTGACTCTGGACGTCAGCTAATCTAGCGAGAGGTTGGCACACGGTATCACCCCGCAAATTTCACTGAAAGGGATCGATATGGCGGTCGAGGTGTTCTCGTCTGGGGTGGCGTTATCTTGGATGGACGTACACAACTCCAAATACTGGAAGGCGGTATTGTAACCGCTGCACGCTATTGTACTGAGGTAATCCTTCCCCATGTGCGTCTGTTCCGAGGTGCCATTAGCCCCGAGTTCGTGTTTATGGATGATAACGCCAAACCCCATCGCATTGCAGCTGTTGATATGCTTTTGGAAAGTGAGGACATTGTTTGTATGGATTGGCCTGCCCGTTCGTTCGCCGATCTAAATTCCATCGAACACATATGGGGGGGAGGGCTCTGGGGAGATGCCTAGCTGCACGTTCACACCCATCAGAATATGGTCGTCAGCTGAAGATGGCGCTGACAGAGAATGGACGATGTTACCGCAAGAACTTATCAACAACATTGTTCGAAGTATGGATAGGCGATGCATCGATATTAGGGGTGGCCATATCTCCTACTGAGGACCACCTCTTCCCTTTGTTCCATCTTTGGCAGTGATGCATCTGTATCATGGCAGCCAGTGCTATGTTGCCATTTTTGAATAAAGTCCCTCTGTACCGTTTTGTTTCCGTTGTTGTGTCGGTGTTGTTTCCTTCATCATTTCTGTACCTCACGAGGTTCCTTTGGTATGCTTTTCCCATTATCCAGGCCACTCCTATGAGAAGCTACAGGGGAAAACCTGACTGGTCCTAAATTTTGCACACCAGTATAGTTATTATCTGTGACTATTTTATTTAGATAGTCTGCGCGGGTAGCACATTGGTATCGCCACCGTCCTTCCCACACTGAAGCGAGGAACTTTAATGGGCTCTTTTTCACCCTATGACTGAGTTAATCGGTCTCGAGCGTAGATAGCGCCTCTCCCCCCCCACCAGAAACTGGGGTTTTTCTTCCAGCAAAACCGGCAAATCGACCAGAGAACACACGCAATTTACAAACACAAAAACATACATGGGTAGATGTAATCAATTATGGGTAACCCTAATATAATAATCAATGTACAAAAAGGATAGGTTGTATAGCACGAGGGTATACTTTCAGGGGCAAAGTTGATGACGTTGTGGGGCAGATATCATGTTTTAAGTGCACAAAAGGTGATTGGTTGTACACGTCGAGGCTGATGGCATTAAAGGTAGGTGACCGGCGGACTTAAGAAGTGCAGGTTAATTTTGAAAAAACGTCGCGAGTTAGGATTGGATGTGAAAGTGTCTGCAATTCTACCCAGACACGATATGAGGGAGTATATGATGAGAGCCCTGTCGATCAATTTGGCCCTGGAGAGATTGTGCAGGGCTCTTGGGGTAGAATTTTTCTCAGCTTGGTCTGTGCTTGTTAACAGGAGAGACTGCTTCTATAGGGATGGGATACACTTAAATAGAAGGGTACACGATTATTTGCTGATGCTATCGAGGAAACGTTAGGTGGGTAGACTTGGGGAGGGGTACATGGAATAGTAGATTAACAATGGCTGCAGGCTGAGGTGAAAGTGGTCCTTGCACTGCTATTGGAATGAGCAGCAGCCTGGAAAGCAAGGTACTGAGGATTTCTAGAACTGCAGGAACAAGTAATTTCGTGGGCTGTGTTCGGGTAACCAAGTAAAAACAGGTTAATGTATACTTACATCTACACCAATGCGGGAGTATAGTAAGTAAATTTGATGAATTTGTAGTGCTCTTCAAGACTTCAAAGGCGGATGGTGTTGGGACATTAGAGACGTGATGTAACACTGATATAAGCAATGCAGAATAATGTGGGGTATATTATAGTTTTTAAGGAGCACATAAAATTCCAGTGCATCCGGTTAACATGTGTGGCCATTGTAATGTTGAGTCAGTTTGGTGTGACAAAGGCACTGGAAAACAAAAATGAGAGTAGCAGTGTGTTATAGGCCCAATGACTCTGGTGACTGAAACGAACAACTGTACAGAGAAATAGAGTGGGCCAGCAAATCAGAATGTCTTATAAAGCAAAACTTATATTAAGGATTTACTGGATGATCCTTTTCTACAGCAACATATGAGAGAAGGAACCAGAGGGAGTAATACTCTTGATCTGATTATCAGTAGTGATTTTTCATGCATTAAGATTTGCAGATAAAGGAACCACTTGGTGACAGTGATCACAGTGTGCTGATATGAGAATTAAAGATGTAACTACCATCAAGGCTAAAGGGAAGGGCTTTTTCTTCCGTAAAGGTCACTATGGTGGAAACAGGCAGTTTTTAAATTCTATACAGTGGAACCAAGTGATGATGTTACCAACAGCAAATTACAAATGGGAAACCTTCAAGGAAATAATCTTGGTAACTACTAGGCTTTTCATACCAAATATGAAATACTGTTCAAGGTTTAGAATTACATAAATGTCAGATGAACTCATGAGACTCGTTGCAGAGAGAAAAAAATGCATGGGATGCGTGTAAATCATCAGGTGACACAAAAGCCTATGGTAGATAGAAGATAGTCTGTAATCAAATCATGAAGGAGGTTAGGCAGGCAAAGGCGGATTACGAGAAATCCTTGGCAACGGATGCAAAAAAAACAGCAAAGACTTCTTTACTTATGTAAACTCTAGAAGGAAGGAAGAGGATGAATCAGATTGGTCCACTTGATATCGATGGTTCAACTATTGTTGATCCTGCTCAGATAGCAAACAAACTGAATGATTATTTTGCATCTACATTCACACATGAGGAATTTTGTAGAAAAGTGGAGGCCAGAAGATTATCAAACTATAACAGGGATCTAAATGACTTTGCAATAACTGAGAGCAAAGTGGAAGAGAAATTGCTGAAGTTAAACGCAAGAAAGGCACCTGGGATGGATGGAATCTGTACAGTTATATTAAAGGAGGCAGCAAAGGGTAAGCAAACGTTTAGCCATAAATATGAGAGCACTTCTCTCTAATCAACCATTAGGAGTACAGGTTACAGATAGCGATGCCTTATGGTGATATCCGTCTTAACTCTAACGTAACTTTAAACGGCCAGATTCAATATGGTAAACTTGCTGACAAACGAATGATACTCACCTGTATAGTAAGGATGATTATCAGCATGCACGGATTCCAGAAGACGTGCAATCTGCTGGGATGTTGGTTTCTCTCCAGCAATACAAAGAGATAGCATTACCATGGGGATGTTGAAGATGGTGGTCGTATTCTTGAAGGAAGACTTCAGATATTCCACTAAATCGAATCCATGAAAATCGTATGGATTACGGCACATGGAAAGAAGTGCCCGGACATATTGAGCCAACTCTACGGTGGTCAGAGGATTCACGTGGCTCCTGGAAAAGAAACTGAACTGTTCACAGGCACGTGAAATACAGAATATTAAAATATCTAGCAGGTTAGTTCTCTGTGTGTTATAAAAGGAAGACTTCTACTTCATTTAAAGTTACTTAATCTACAGGAATTTTAACTCTTAAAGATTTCTTCTCTGAAAAACCAACCCAATAAGAAATAGCACAAATCTGCATGGTTTTCACCCGCTTGTAAATTAATAGCTGTTTTATCGCTGATTTCAGAAATGCTATTCGTTATTTTCTATTACTTGCCGTGTTTACACCAATCACGTAAGTTGATGTCATGTCATGAGTGGTATTATTGAATGTATTAAGTTACGAGTAAATGCTGGGAATTTGTTGGCAACACTGCCTTTAGTCAAGTGATAAATGACTGAACGAGTCAAGAAATAAATGGCTGAAGACATTGTTGGCAACGCTGTCTTCAGTCATTTTTTTCTTGATCATGACAGGTCCACGCAGTAGTATTTATCAATGTAAGCTCAGTTAATTTTTGAGGTTATCGTGTCAACATTGGGACGAAAAGTAAGTAAAATGTCTTCACGCAAATGTTTGAACAATCCGAACTTATTTTGGTATATATGTGGAAGTTATCTTCAAGAATAGACAAGATATTATAGAAATTGCAACGTGTGCAATTTCTTGCACACGTTGAGTTTGGACTGAATATGCATCTTTCTGGAGATGGGATAGCCACATCTCTATTCCTCAGGATGGCAAATCTTAGTCGTTTAGATGATTCTTGGAGATGGTGGGCCGTTGAACGGCTTTCTGTAAGGCAGTCGCAAGCAGAAGTGGCAGGTTGGATTCATGTGTCGTGCAGTATCGTGTCAGCACTATGGAAGCAGTTTCAAGAATCAGAAACCATTACAAGAAGAGCTGGCCAAGGTTGTCTGAGAGCTACGTCAAACAGAACAGACTGCTATTTGGCTCTAACAGCAAGATGGAAACCTACGATATCCTGTTCAAAACTGTCTCTAGAGGTGGCTGGGGCGACAGGCGAACACATTTCCATCTGGACTGTGTTAAGAGCAGCTCAATTATAGTGAACTCTACGCGAAGTGAACTCTGTCTCATTAACCCTAACCACTGCAGAGCACGTAGAAACTGGTGTGCCATAAACATGTGACTTGTAGCCCTGACAAATGGGTTACAATTCTGTTCTCTGATGAGTTCCGTTTTATCCTAGAAACATATTCTAGATATTATTTCATCTGGAGACAACTAGGAATGCAGTACAATCCCAACATCAGAGAAAGGGTGGCCACTTACGGCGGTGTTCTCGCGTGCCCGCTCCTCTCTTCATGTTTTTGATAGGGGTACCGCAAGTGTGCGAGGTACCGAGAACTCATCCTCGAAGCCTATGTGCCACTTTTTAGGCGTGCGGTTGGCCCAGATTTTCTTTTCATGCTATGTTTATATCTTGAAACTGAAGATATCAAATATATCAATGATTTTCGAGGCCAGCACCATCACCAGACAATTCCGATCGTATATGTGTGGGACGCCCTTGGCCGTCTCATTGCACGCCGACAGCTATGCTCGGTCACTTGGTCAGCTAAGGGCTGGTGAAAGAATGGGATTTGTTACCACAGAATCTTATAGACACGCATATACCGAGCATGGTTCATCCTTGTCAGGCTTGTTTAGCCATTGTTGTGATACATCGTATTGATGTCATGTGATCATATTTTTGAGCATCTTGTATCAACTTCTGTAATGTAACCTTTTTGGTGATTCTTAAAAAAACCTCTATAAATGCCCTTATACCTGTCTGAAGTTTCTCGCTATCTCCTGATTTCATCGTTATTCTGTAGGATACCAACTCACAAAATTTTATCCCACCTTCATCGCAAAATGCACGAGTTACACCACACTTTCTACGTGTTCTGTTAATTTTGTCGAATATGTAGTCAATGAACTATTAAGAATTGGTTATAATCCTATACAGTGGAGACTTTTTATTGACTCATCAAAGAGTAGTCTCAAAGGTGTGTTGTTCCAAAGAAATAAATATGGGTTATTTCCATTAGCTCACTCTGTGCATTTGAAAGAAACATATGGCAACTTGAAGAAGTTGTTGACAAATATTAAGTATCAAGAACATGGTTGGTTGGCCTGTGATGACTTTAAAGTGATAGGCATGTTACTTGGACTGCAATGTGGGCTAGGATAGCTGGGCTAGGAGGTCAAGATTTGGCCAAAGAGGCGCAGTTTGGTGTCTGACTAAAGAACATAGTTCATAAACCACTGGTAGACCTCAAAAACTGCCCTTCTTCCACGCATGCATATCAAACTGTGTTTGATGAAACAATTTATGAAAGCTTTTCCTCAGGAAAGTCCCTCTTTTAATTGCCTTTGTACTAAATTCCCATCGATCACAAGAGACGCTGAAATAAGGTATTTTTGTTGGACCTCAAATTTTGAAACTGATGAGGGATCGAGATTTTGAGGGAACTCTGAATATAAGAGAAAAATAGGCATGGATTAACTTCAGTTGTATTACTGAGACTTCTTAGAGAACAACAAGGATCCAGACTACAAGAATTTAGTGAAAATATGTTGAAAACTTTAAGAAGCTAGGCTGCAATATGAGTGTCAAGGTACATAATTACACTCCCACATCGACTACGTCCCAGAAAAACTAGGAAATGTCAGTGAAGAACAGGGTGAGAGGCTTCACTAATCTGGGTGAGAGGTTAGTGAAGTAACACGAACAGGGTGAGAGGTCTTTAATGTCTTCACTAAGACAATAAAGACATGGAGATGAGGTACCAGGGGAGGTGGATTGTCTACATGATGGCTGACTATTGCTGGGAAATAGTCAAACAAACGTGATGGAAACAAACGGAAGTCATTTTTAAAATCAGCAATAGAAATGATTTAGAAACATCTTTTTTGAGACAACATCAGTGCATTTTTTTTCAAAATGCAGAGTAGTGTAATCATGAAAGTAATCGGAATCGGACTAGGAACTTACCGCCTTCTGGATTAATCATGTTTAAGCGATAAGAAAAGGAGGAACATTTCATGAATATCATGAAATACGGTAATGGATCTATATATCTTGTCAAATCTTAAAACACAATACATTAATCTACGTTTTATTTGTTGATAAGAAATACAAAGACTCTTCGTGACATTGAAGGCTAGGGGTTAGATATGGGGCAATAGCTAGAACGCGACCAAAATCTCTAGAAGCAGCATTCCAATCTCACGATCTGAATATATTCAAAAGTAAATCTGAATGTTGCTCTGGCTGAAAAATCGGAATAACTGAAGAAAGAAACCCTACTCACTCGTCCGGGATCAAAGAACCACAGTCCTCAGTGAAGAGGCAAATAAGAATTTGCAATTTGTGAACCAATTTGTTGCGACTACGGGAGAAACAAAAATTTTCGTGTTATTTATTTTTTTCATTATATTTAACGAAAATGGTCTTCTTGTTAGAGAACGAATGACAGCAAAATAAAGTGAAAGGTTGGATAACAGCAGGATAACTTCAAGATAAGAAGTGCAAGGTACTAAATATATTCCTGAGCAAAAATTAAGAAAGTTACACAATTTCAGAAATATCTCATTTCTATCTGCCTAGATTTCGATAAAAACCTACGGACGCATCTTTAAACTAATATATCTGATGAAACTCACGAAAACCAACAAAATATGCATAAAAATAACTCACGAAATCCAAGAAGCATTCCATAAATATAACTCATAAAACTGAACAAGTATTTCATACAAATAACTTATAAACCCCCAAAAAACACAGCGAATATATGTCATAAAAATAATAATTTAACAGTTAAAAAAATCATATAAATTTCGTACCACGATAAGGCGTGTGATTGACTCTCACTAACATGAAAATTGCACAATGAATCGTCATGCTGCCAATAAATGTAACCACAGGGCCGGTAGCAATAATTTCTATTCATACGTTCGCAACCACCATGACCTCCGAGCTCAAAACACCGAATTCAAAAATCATGGGAGTCAGTCAGTCAGTCTGGACTGGAGAGGGCAGAGACATTTTTGGCCATTCTTCTGATTACGGCTGAATTAATCAGTCTTTGGAGAAGATTGCTTGACAAAAATATACGAATTTTATTCCGGAAAATCTGATAAAAATGGCTCTTAAAGTGTGATGGTCTTTCATCCAGCTGGATTAAAATCTCTACGCATATTTCATTTCTATATCATCGAAGTTTTACAGCCGAAGACAGAGAGGAGGAAAGGCGACCATTAATGGAGCTTACACACTATCCTTTTTCTTTTTCCCACCACCACCTTTTCCAATGTTCTTGATGTTATTAGGTCCTATTGCGCAGTATATAGTTTGTAAATTGCGTGTGCTCTGTGATTGATTTGCCGTTTGCTGTACGAAAAACCACTATGCCAGGTGTGGGTCTCTCAATAAGTATATTTTATCATCGCTCGAGACTGATAAATTCAGCCACTTTGTTAAAAAGACCCATAAAAACTTCTCGGCTCATCGATGCGATTCGAACTGAGGTCTTTTCCACCCGGTGTCAGGAGAACGAAGATTCTACCAACTGTAATACCGTTGATGGTCACCGTTGAAATTCACCCAGGATTTGACTCGATAGTGTGTTTTACAATTTTCGCAACTTGCAGACATTCTGTGGTCCTGTTTTGCCTGTCTTCATTATAGAACACGTTCCCAGTTCCCGTAATTCATTTTTTTTTAAATATACTTAATGGGAGACCCACACCTGGCATAGTGCTTGAGTAACTGTTCGTCTAACAGTTCGTCCAAATTGCAACTTAAGATAACCGCACTTCCTTCATGTAGCGTACCGAAATACATCGACTTGCACATGTGGCCAGACCAGTTGTTGGCCACTCCTCTTTCTTGGCAATATTCAACGCATATTTTATTAAATGTTTTGTTTTATTTTTCTCTAAATTTCGCCAGTAATGTGTAAGAAAAGAGAAAATGGGAAAAATAGGACAAAACAATACGTATATTTACATTGTTTTCTTATTAACGATCACTCATCTTCCAGCTTATTGTACATTGAATACTTCTTGAGAATTAAATTTTAAATAAAATTAATAAGGCATGCTAATTGTTATCTTAATTTAGTTATTTTAAAATTTGAAGAAAATATGGGAAGAGTATGGTTATTACTTTGCTAAACCCATCGCTACTTCTACTTCGAGGAATTCACCCAGGACTTCAAATAGAGTTTTGTTGCTGAAGAGATTCTCTTTATTTGCAAGGTACAATGCCACGATAGCTCGAGGCGTTTCGTTTCCCCATCCTCGGCTGAGACGTCGCTGCTGTAACAACTGGTGAATTGCTTTTTGGCGTGCTGCTTTTACCCCAACAACAGAATCCATGTTGGCTGTTAAAAAAAATAAGATAAATTGAAACAATTTCCATATTATTCTGAAAAGTGTGTGTGTGTGTGGAAAGTTGTGGGTTTTAACTATCTTGATCGTAAACTAATATTTGCGATCAAGATAGTCAAAACCATACAACTGTAGAATTTCAGATAAAAGAAAAATGAAAGTGAGGTATATTTTACGCTCCACGCAACAGATGAATTGATTGGATGTCTGCATAGGCAATTTGAGTGTGGAAAGAATGTCATGGAGTTTATATTGGGGACTCTATAACTTATTTAAAAAAGGCTATTGAAAATATATCGCATTTTAGGAAAGATATGGAGCTGCTGGAAAGATTACAGAGAAGGGCAACGAGATTGGTGAGGGGAACAAAGGGTGCACTTACCAAGAATGTCTTCAGTTTTGCAAATTGGAGCGTCTGGAGCGTCTAAGACACTTGTGGGGAGGGGGGGATCTGAATGAGGAGTTTAAGACTTTGAATGGATTGAACAAGTTCCCTGTCAAAGTTCCCTGTTCTGAAGTTTTTAACTTTGACAGGGAACTTGCTCAATCCATTCAAAATGATACGCTAAGAGAAAAAAGAGAAATCATAGGCTAAGAGAAGAAAGAGTGGGGACAAGGAATTTTTCATGTATGTGAATAAGATGAAAAAGAAAGCTAATCAAATCAGAAGCACAAGCGTCTGATTTGATTAGCTTTCTTCTTCACCGGGTGTGGGAAATTATTAGACGACCCATCTCATGTTGCGGATGAATTAAATAGGTACTTTGCATCGGTCTTTATTGAAGAAAGACCCTTCCTGCTTAAAAGAGACTGTGAGAGTTGAGTGAGGCTGAGCCATATGAAATAAGTAATTTCGTAATTACAGATGATTGTTTATTAGAAAAACCTTTGAGCATAAAGGCAAGGCTCCCGGCGTTGATGGCCCTGTAGTTTTGAGGGAGACTGCAGGGTGTGTATTGATTCTTTGAGGTTAATTATGAGGGCATCTTTAGACTCGGGGGAGATTCCTTTGGATTGAAGAATTGCCAGCGTATCGCATACATAAAGGCAGTTCTAAGAGAGAAGTTGGTAACTACAGACCCGTTAGTCTGACTTCAGTGGTTAAAATCTTAGAGGTAATGACAAGGGTGCAATCCAGGGATATTTAGATAGATAGATATGGCATTCTGAAGGACTCACAACATGATTTTATTAAGGGAAAATCATGTTTAACTAACTTAGTAGGCTATTTTGACAGTTACTCATAAGCTGAATGTAGGGAACAATTTCGACATAGTTTTTTGGATTTTATTACCAACTCTTAGCACCTTACAAGGCAAGAGACCCTGCCAAGTCAAGAATAGGTAATACTGCAGTTAAGAGTTGGCAATATTTGATAAGTTGATAAATATGGACTTTTTGAATTTTATCAAAGCATTTGACTCGATCCCTCATGAGAGGTTGGTGTATAAGTTTGAACAGTTTGGGATTACTGGTACGATTCTAAGATGGACTGCTAGGTGTCTGGAGGGCAGAAGGCAGGGGGTTATGAATAATGGAGATTTTTCAGATTGGCGTAACGTCCCTCAATGAAATTGCGTTACGTAATGGACGTTACGTAATGTAACGCAATGTTTACGTAACGTAACGTAACGTTACGTAATGTAGTGAAATGGACGTTACGTAAATGAAATGGAAGAAAGGATAGAAGGCGTGATGTCAAAATTTGTAGATGACATTAAAGATTAGCAGAGTCGTTAATGATCAGTGCCTTTAGGATGACTTGAACAGGTTTCAGGAAAGGTAAAAAAAGTGGCAGCAAGTTTTAATGCAGCAAAATGCAAGGTCTTAGATTCGGCTAAGGGAAACCCCAAAATAAATTATACCCTTGGTGGAGTTGAAATAAAAACAATAGAGGAGGAAAGGGATCTGGGAATTATGACTCTGGCAGATATGAAGTTTTGTAGCCAGGAAAGCCCATATGATATATCCATGATTTATCGAAATCCTGTGTAGATGTGTATCGAAATCATTCTGGAGAAAAGCATTACATATATTTTCATAAACTCATTGGAAAATTCTTTTATTGATGATGCGAATGAAGTCTATCTCCATTGCATCTGATACATCTGGGCACAAGGGCTCTGTCCTTCCACATAGTGTGAAGGACCATTGAGACCAGGATTTGAATCCTGACAAAAACGTGAGGAATTTTTATGTTTTTCTCATCATTGCAGACATCTTTGGTTTGTTGTTGCAAGAATAGCATAATTTTATCTCCCGAAACTTGTGTTTTCATCTAGCAAAACAGAACAACCCACAGTCACAATATATTACGGGCATATGACATTTAGCTCAGGAAATCTGACATTAAAATATTTGTTTAATTTTTTTGTCTTGATAACAACGAAACAGTTTTATATTAATTAACAAAATTAAGGCAGTTTTACCAAATGCGAATATTAATATAAGACTGTTTTGCCACGTGCGGATTTGTTTAGTTTGATTGCAGGTAGCTGCAATCAAACTAAAGGACAAAGTAAACTGTAGGACCCCCCAAGCCAGGCTTGTTTCAGTCAGCTGCAAATTTCCAAGTGGTAACATATGAAAACACAGTTGATGATTCTTGCTTTAAACTCTCTAAAATCTTCCTCTCTCTTACTGAGGATGACACTTGTATGCCAAGTGATTATCTCTTTGATCTTCTCCTCTGCTAATTGTCTACTTCTGAAATTAAATTTAACCCTACAAACTCTATCACATTCATTTAAATCGCTTATATTCCGATAATATTTTTATTAAAAACAACCGGCAATTAAATCAAGGTTAACTTCAATATCTCTTGAAAAACTGACAGACATTTTTGCACTTACTGCAATATTTCTCATCTGAGTTGTCTCCACAGTTATCCACCCCATTGCAAGTGACCTTTCTTGATATACAGTTCTTGTTATCACAGACGAATTTCGGTGGTTCTACATAATATCGATTACCTGAAATATAAAAAGAAGAGCATTTATTTGTGTATGGAGTAGTTGTACTGCAATTAGAAAAATTTTGATTTTTGAAGCAGAGAGAGAGAGAGAGAGAGAGAGAGAGAGAGAGAGAGAGAGAGAGAGAGAGAGTGTTAATAATATCTACACTGCCAATGAATTCTTTTCAAGCATAAAGATTAAAAATTTCTTGAAAAGGGCACGCAGTGAACTACATCACTGAGTAATACTTACAGGAACAGCTTTCATCAGACCCATCCTTGCAGTCATAGCTTCCATCGCAGGCTTTCGTCCTTTCAATGCACTGCCCATTTTTACAACGGAATGTATCGAAGCCTGCTCTACAGCCTGAATAAATAAATAGAAAGAAAGCATGACTGCTTTTGTAAATTGATATATCCTATATATGTGTTAACAATAAAATAAGTGACTGTTTTATGTTAAAATGAAGATAAAATTTACTTGTATTTAAAAGAACTAAAAGGAATCAAGTGAAAGAAACAAAAACACTTTACTGAAGTGAAATGTTTTTGTTTCCTTAAAGAAGGAACCCTACGATGTCCTGTCATTAGTTGTCTGTTGAGGTTGCTGTGGCCACAGGTGAAAAGATTTCCGAGTGCGTTTAGAAAGATCAATTGAAGTGGACGCTACGCAAGGAAGCCAGTGGTTTGCATCTCATTAAACCCAAACGACCGCAGAACTCGTTGAAACTGGTGTGCCATAAACATATGACATGGAGCCCTTGAAAATGGATACAGTTCTGTTCTCTGATGAGTCCCATTTCAGTCTACAAACAGATTCTAGGTATTATTTCATTTGGAGACAGCGAGGAATGCGGTACAATCCCTCCAATGTCAGAGAAAGGGTGGTCACTTACGGCGGAGGCAGGGTTCTTATGTGCCAGCACCCCTCTTCATGCTTTTGATAGGGGCATGATAACTGCGCAGAGGCAGCGAGAACAGATCCTCGAAACTTATGTACCACTTTTTAGGGGTGCGGTTAGCTCAGATTTTCTTTTCCATGCACGACAACGCCACTGCACACAGAGCTGAAGTGGTGGATGGTGGAGGAATATCTTAAAACTGAAGATATCGAACGACTGCCGTGGCCAGCACGATCTTAAGATTTTATATGATTTCCTGCCATAGAATATCATGGACATCGTTATATCGAACATATTTCACTGCTGTCAGGCCTGTTTAGCCGTTGGAGGGGATCATACGCCATTCTGATGTCATGTGGCTGTATGTTCGAGCATCTTGTATCCACTTCTGTAATATGACCTTTTTGGCAATTCTTATAGAACCTCTACAAATATTCCTTATCCCTGTCCGAAGTTTCTCTCTCTCTCCTCATTTCATCATTATTCTATGGTACACGACCATACCAAATTTTGTCCGTTTTATCGCAAGCTGCACCAAGTTATCTGTGTTCTGTTAATTTTGTCGAGGAGTGTAGTACGAACCCTGATAGTCTGCTGACGAGGCCACTAGAGACGGTCGTGTTCAAAGCCGCTAAGTGGATTTTTCTTATTTATTGATTTGAAATTATTGTTTTTCTAAAACTTTTGATTTAAATTTAGTAGTATAGCATTATTTTGTGATTTTCTGATTAATTTGGTGTAATTATTCTTTACTCGGGCCTTGTAATTGCATAAAAGTATCGGTAAAGGTTTCCACGTGTTTCAACTCCGCTAGCGTTCGTAATTTTCCCGCTATTGTGATACGATAGTTGTATGCCGTACTAGATAGCGTTAGTTGAACTTCGTTAGCAGTTAAATTGTACGTTTAAATAAATACATATAACGACTTAGATTACAAACGTAATATAATTAATTATATTTAACATAATTAATAACATAACATAATTAATTATAATTAATTAATAAATTAATAGAATCATGACTCAGACCAGAGCAGCAAAGCAAAAGGTTCAAGCTAATGGAAGTGCTGTGGCTCAGAGCAGAACTGAGGGGGGCAGTTGTCCTCTGACTCACAGCCTTATAAAATGCACTGTTTGCTTGATGTTTGCAGAGCAATCGGGTACGGGACATGATACTGCCAAGGGGGATGTCTTTGTGTGTGCGCGATGCAAGGAGTGTATCGATATCAGGCAACAACTCGGCGTTCTTGTGGGCCTATATGAGAGCTTGAAGGACAGGGTGGATGCCCTCGAAGAAACTAAATTGAGGGCCCATCAAGCTCTCAGCTGCCCACATCAACGCCAGAGCTTGCACTTGGGCATCGCGTGACACAGAGACAACCCCCAAGGCAGAATGCGCTGGTCCCGAAGGAACTAGTAGTTCTTGGTGACTCTATTGTCAGGGAAACGGGAAACATGCTTTGTAAAAAAGATAGGTGGAACAGGACCAGGGTATGTCTGCCAGGGGCAAAGGTTGATGATGTTGTAGAGCGAATATCATCTTTTAAGGGCACAAAAGGTGATATAGTTGTACACGTTGGCACTAATAATATTAAGAGTAGGAGACCGGCAGAATTACTTAACAAGTACAGGTCACTGTTGAACAAAAGCCGAGAATTAGGGTTGAATATGAAAGTGTCTGCAATTCTGCCCAGACACGATAGCAGGGAGTATATGATGAGAGCCCTGTCGATCAATTCGGCCCTGGAAAAATTGAGCAAGGCTCAAGGGGTAGAATTTTTTTCAGCCTGGACTGTACTTGTTAACAGGAGAGATTGCTTCTACAGGGATGGGATACACTTAAATAGAAAGGGAACAAGAATATTTGCTGATGCTATCGAGGCAGTGTTAGGTGGGTCGGAAAACTGCTAGCTTGGGGGGAGACAAAGACCAATAGATTGACAGTAGCCACTGGCAGAGGTGAAAGAGATTCTTGCACTGCTTCTATTAGAATGAGCAGAAGCCTGAAAAACGAGATGCATGGTATTTCAGAGACTGCTGGGAGCCATTGCGGTACAAGTAAACACATGGGTTGTGTTAGGGTAGCTAAGAATAGAAACAGGTGCAGGTATACTTGCGTGTACACCAATGCTAGGAGTTTAGTAAATAAATTTGATGAATTTGAGGTGTTAGTCAAGACATCGAAGGCAGATATTGTTGGGATATCAGAGACGTGGTGTCACACAGATATAAGGGATGCAGAACTGCAATTTGGGGAGTACAACGTCTACAGAAAGGATAGACAGGATAGGAAGGGGGGAGGGGTTATGCTATTAGTTAAGAAACACATAAAAACCAAGGAAGTGAAGCCAGTCGACATCGCCGGACAGTGCAGTGTTGAGTCAGTTTGGTGTGACATAAGCATTGGGAGATCAAAATTGAGAGTAGGAGTGTGCTATAGGCCTAATGACTCTGATGAGTATAATAAGGAACTGTACAGGGAAATAGAGTGGGCCAGTAAATCAGAGATTCTTATAATGGGAGATTTTAATTTCCCAGATATTGACTGGAATTTGGGGGCTGGTCACTCACACACTAGCAGGGCTTTTGGGGATTTATTGGATGATTGTTTTCTACATCAGCATGTTTGGGAGGCAACTAGAGGGAGTAATACTCTTGATTTGATTATCAGCATTGATTCGTCATGCATTAAGAATCTGCAGATAAATGAACCACTAGGTGGCAGTGATCACATTGTGCTGAAGTGGGATTTACTCAAAGAGGTAACTACCATTAGGGGTAAAGGGAAGGGTTATTGCTTCCGTAAAGGCGACTACGATGGACTGAGACAGTATTTAAATTCTATACAGTGGGACCAACTGATGATGTTACCAACAGCAAATTCAAAATGGGAAGCATTCAAAGAACTTATCTTGGAAGCTACTAGGCTTTACATACCAACTAAGAAATATTGTTCAAGGTTTAGGCCAAAATGGATGTCAGATGAACTGATGAGGCATATGGCAGAGAAGAAAAATGCATGGGATACTTACAAATTAACACATGACACAGAAGCCTATGATAGATACAAGTTGATATGCAACAAAGTTACAAAGGAGGTTAGGCAGGCGAGGGCAGATTACGAGAAATCCTTGGCAAGGGATGCAAAGAAAAACAGCAAAGAGTTCTTTACTTATGTAAACTCTAGAAGGAAGGGGATGAGTCAGATTGGTCCACTTGATATTGATGGGTCAACTGTTGATGATCCTGCTCAAGTAGCTAACAAACTAAATGAATATTTTGCATCGACATTCACACATGAGGAGTTATTCAGCAAGGGGAATGCCAGAGGTGTATTCAACTCTAGCAGTAAGCTACAGAATCTTGAAATAACTGGGAGTAAAGTGGAGGAGAAACTGTTGCAGATAAACACAAGAAAGGCTCCCAGGGTGGATGGGATCTATCCAGTTATATTAAAGGAGGCAGCAAAGGAAGTAAGCAAACTCTTAGCCATAATTATGAGAGCTTCTCTGGACTCAGGGGAGGTACCCATGGACTGGAGATCTGCAAATGTGACCCCAATTCACAAAGGAGGATCAAAGGCTGACACAAGTAACTATAGACCTGTGAGCTTAACTTCTGTTCCAGGAAAATTAATGGAGGCACTGGTTAAAGAAACACTGCAGGATCATTTAGACAAGACTTCAGTTATAGCTCAGACACAGCATGGTTTTGTTAAGGGGAAGTCTTGCCTGACCAACTTGATTGGATACTATGATGCAGTCACAAAAGAACTGGATGCAGGGAAAACTTTGATATTATATACTTGGATCTTAGAAAGGCTTTTGATACTGTTGCACATGGAAGACTGCTAAACAAATTGGAGCAGTGTGACATTGGAGGCAAATTGCTGCTATGGATAAAGGGGTGGTTGAGGGGGAGAAGACAAGAGAGTGGTAATCAATGGACACTGCTCATCGTGGACTAATGTTATTAGTGGAGTCCCTCAGGGCTCAGTGTTGGGTCCATTATTGTTTTCTGTATTTATAAATGATATTGATGATGGTATATCAAGCTTAATGTCCAAGTTTGCAGATGATACAAAGGTTGGCAGGGTTGTCAAGGACACTACTGACACTATGCTGCTACAACAGGACCTGGAAAGGTTGAGCAGATGGGCTGAGAGGTGGCAAATGAAGTTTAACATTGACAAATGTAAAGTACTACACATGGGAAACAGCAACCCCAGAGCAACGTATCAACTGTGTGGTACTACACTGACAGTGGTAGAGAATGAAAGGGACTTGGGAGTGGTTGTGCAGGCAGATATGAAGTTCTCTGAGCAGTGCAGACGGGCTGCAAGAGTAGCTCATGGAGTATTGTCAATGATATACAGGAAATTTTCCAGCAGGGATAAGGAGGTGATTATTCCATTGTATAAGGCAATGGTCAGGCCACACCTAGAGTACTGTATACAGGTCTGCAGGCCTCATTTCAAGAAGGATGTAGAGCTGCTGGAACGAGTACAGAGAAGGGCAACAAGATTAGTGAATGGAACAAAGGGGTGCTCTTACGAAGAAAGGCTTAAATTTTGCAAATTACAGTGTCTGGAGACTAGGCACCAGCGAGGTGATCTGATAGAGGTGTATAAAGCCTTGAATGGTTTAAGCATGCTCAATGCTGATCGGATTCTTCCTCTAGCTCAGAAAAATCACCTGAGAGGGCATAAATTCAAATTGAGGAAAGACAGATGTAGGATAGACGTGCGGAAATTTGCCTTTAGCCAGCGGGTGGTTGGTTGGTGGAACAGACTTCCATCCCTTGTGGTGGAGGTTGATAGCCTAAATAAGTTTAAGGCTCAGCTGGACAGGTATTTTGAACGAACAGAGGGGTGAAGTGGCAGTGGTTTTTTTTTTTTTTTTTTTTTGGCTGATGCTGCATAAGCTTGCTTTCTTGCATCAAATGCCTCTACTAATGCTAATGCTAATGCTAATGCTAACCCAGCCGAATAGATCCTAATGAAAAGAGAGAGAAAGGAAGGAAACTAATTCTTAGATGTAAGATTCAAACACTGTAGACAGAGTTTATTAAAGCGAAAGGAAAAGTTTTTAATTTTACAATTTACATTCTAATAACCCAATAATTCCTATCAATTTTAGGAAAAGTTTTTCTTGGGAATACTGGACATAACCATTTATTTTTAGGCCAAAGTAACGCCGTTAAGTGGTAAATCCGCTACTTAGCAGATGGCTTTTGGTGTCATCACTTTTACTCTTGGATCCATTCTCAATATGTATGTAGATTTAACGTCAATCCAAGATGCTCGTCTTCTGCAGTGATAAGTTCGATGATCTCTTTTGCTGCATCATTTGATTACAATTCGAAAGATTCCATCAGCTCCTGCTTCCTTTTTCCCATTGATAATTTCTCTTCCAGTCCATTTTCGTGACCACAAAATCGTCATCAGTCAGTAGCTTAACCAGTTTCAAAAATCGATGCCGCACCGTTTATTCGTTTCATTATCTTTCAGGTAGCAGAAGTCATCCTTATTCCAGACCATTATCGGTTGTAGGTGAAATGGTACTTATGAGTGTGCATTTTTCTTGGCTGTCAAACGATGTCTATCATTGTCTTATGCATATCACATTAAGCTCTACGATTTGCAGTATCCTGCGTATAATGCGCATTACTCATCCAGGCACTCATTAAATTTTCACAAAGGCTTTCGATGAATCTCAGCATATCAAAATGTACAAACTTAAGTTATACTGTCTTTAGAAAGAAAAAGATTCAGCGTTTATCATTTACAATACATTGGAAGAAAGAAATGAACTTGTTTAAAATTGCATATGAATAAAATTAAGTTTCTCAACTGAGATGAACTCGTAATAAACAATTCGGTGTACCTCCAATCGCCAAAGAAGCAATAAAAGAATTTTTACTTACAAGAGGCGTATTCGACAATTAGGACTAATGCTACCACCAGCAACAACTTCATCGTCGGATTTGAACTTCCAAACAGAAGTATTCTTTGAACGACTTGTGCATATCACATTAAGCGCCACATAAAGTGGTTCTTAGCGTCACTGAGCTTTAGATAGCAACGTTTCAAATAAGAGATGAGTAGGTGGGGCTGCTATCTTCAAGTACATTGTTTAAGATGACCTATGACCTGATAAAGTCAGATCTTTTCAAGATTAAGAACAGAAGAAATAATCTTTTCAAGATTATTTCTTCTGTTGATCGAAAAACATTGGCGTTTTTCGATCAACAGAAGAAATAATATTATAGGAGAGTATAAAAAAGAGATATAGAATAGGAAATAAATGGGAGCGCATGTTTCTATGAGTGTACAATATCAAAACGGCCTCCGTAGCCGAGTGGGCAGGAGCGGGAGTGCAGTAGCACACGCTCTTTGTGTAGACCGGGGTTCAAGCCCCTGACTGCTGAATACGGTCGATCTGCCAACCCGCACTGGACCAGCGTGGCAGATTATGGTCCATTTCCCTCAGCATGAATTGTTGAGGAGGCTTCCATCCTGCAGTGGGTTGATAATGGCTGCACTTTACTTTTTTTTTTTTTTTTACAATATCAAATGACGTGACGTGAGAAATTTTTATGAGCTCTTTCACAAAGGGACTGAGTTGGTCTCAACAGAGGAGTCTGTGGTTTCCCCCCAATAAACTCTTGTCCAGGAAACAAAAAATCGATCATAAAATACACTTCATAGCTTTAGTTTCTTTGGCGCTTAGCGTAATGTTCATTTAATGGTAACCACTCAAGTTTCGACGAACTTCTAATAGATTGGCAGATGAGAGGATGCCCAAGAAGGTTCCCGTCGATGACACGAGGAACTTTAATGGGTTTTTTACCCTAAGTGGCTCAGTTGTAGATAGCAAGCTTTTTGCTCCCAGAAACTGGGGTTTTTCGTCCAGCAAAACAGACAAATCGGCCATAGAACACATGCAATTAACAGACACAAGACACACAGCACAGCAGATGAATTTAATTATTCGGGTGGTATAAACATAATAGTTTTTTATGCCCAAGAAAGTGCTTGACACGACGCTGAAGATGGACGGGACTTCCATCTATAGTTAGGAAGACAGCATTAAAAACATTCTCGATACCATCTACCCGGTTGCAGAGGCACCCTTCACGAATCAGCAACGGGAAATTATAAATAAAAATCTACAATATAATACCGATACTATTGAGCCCCACCCCCTTCACTGTTATTGATATGGACCTATAATTTGCATACACAAAATGAAGGAAGGAAAGATACCAGGTGCAGACCTGCTAGAAGTCGATATGCTCAAAAAATTGCTGAGGATTATCCAACCACACTCCTAAGTCACCTTAACAGATGCCTGACGGCAGCCATATTCCCAGCTTCGTGGAAAACTGTCACTCTTAAGATGAATTTTAAAACACTCAGACAGGTCGCCGCAGAATCCATCTTCATATTGCCCAGTCGTCCTGCTGTCCGTGATGGCCAAACTTTTGGAGCTTCTTTTCCTATTCCGTCTAACCTCCTTCTGGAATAACCTTCCTTCATACGTATTTCCTGAAAATTACAGTCTACCGAAGATCAAGTGTAATGTCATCAAATATCTTCTTTTGTCTTTTAAACCTCCAACCCATGCACGGTACTAAGTACTATAGGTTCTAATACCTCTCGTGTTTGGGATTTTCATAAAAAAAAGCTACGAACAGCACGGATTCTACTCAGATGAACAATACGATTTCAAAACAGGCTGCAGCACAGTGGACGCCATCAATAAACTGATCACAAAACAGCTCACTCAGATTTCAAGTACTCGCTCGCCATAGTGGTGGACTTTGCAGGGGCCATCGATCGCTTGTGGTAGCCCAGCGATCTCTGGAGGCTTCGGCATGCCAACATCTTTGTCAACTTTTATTGCATTTTAAAGTCATACTTAACAGACAGGAAAGTGCAACCAACAAAAAATTTCGAACGCTATCAAGATTCATCTACCGCGGCTGTCCGCAGGGCTCTGTTCTTGGCCCGTTCTTCTGGTCCATTGTCATGGATCAGCTCCTTGGATATGGACCTGGGAGTGGGGGCACTGAGCCCTTGGAGTTTGCGGACGACCTTGTCTTACTAGTGCGTGCCAACACCCGTGCGGCCTTGGAAACTATATCTAATGGAGTGCGGAGAGGCACTGATCTGGGTGGATTGAAAGAGATCCACGATGCCATTGTGGAGAAGAGGAGTCCAAGGGATATCTCATATATGAGTGCCCCGCCTATGACACTAGTAGGCTCAAATTGCTCACATCAATCCAAAGAAAACTCGAAACCGAGAGTTCTCGGTGTCTACGGACGAAACCACGTACAAGACACTAACTATATACTCGAAGGAGACCTTTATGCTTAGAAAAATAAAGATCGCCGAACAGAGAACAGCGCTGGATCCGGTGTCTCAAACTCCGAACCGAACGGGAGTGGGATTGTCCTCCTGGCTGGATGACCTCCTGAATGAACATTTTAACCAAACGAGATTGAATACTGCTGGCGCCACTAAGTGCGGGATTGCTGGCTCTCTTGGACCACTCCTTGGAGAGCGGGATTTGATGCTAACCCATAGTGAGTAGAATTATTGCTGGCACCCCTCAGGTTGCGGGATACAGACTCTATCGCCAGATAGCGATCATGCAGGGGAACCTTCCCTCTGTAACTTTAACTCCCCAACCCCATCCCCTACTTCACCTTACTCAAGGCGGGCTTCCTCCTTACCTATCAGTCTAAGTGTCTGCGCGGGTAACACAGTGGTATCGTCACCGTCCTCCCCACACCGGGGGGAAAAGGCTTGGGTTCGAATCCCGTCGATGATGCAAGGAACTTTAATGGGCCTTTTTCACTCCGTGGCTGAGTTAGTCGGTCTCAGGCGTAGATAGCAAGGTTTTTCTCCCCAGTAACTGGGGTTTTTTCGTCCAGCAAAACAGGCAAATCGACCATAGAACACACGCAATTTACAGACACAAATACGGGTTAATGTATTTAATTACGGGCAACCCTAAAATAATAATAATAAATAATAATAATTACCTATCAGTCTGACTTCTCCTTCCCTTTTCAAAACGCAATTTTTTAAAGATATGATTATACCCTATAATCATATCTTACTTTCTCTCTTTTTTTGGTCTCCGTCAGGAAGTTTAGGCGACCTTGGCGGAGGACAGCCAACGTATGATAGGCAGCCTAGCTCACCTCCCCGTGGTGGTGGCGGACAACGTAGCTATCCACTAGGGGCCCTGCGGCCAAGAAGCCAGAGACATAACAACAGAACAAAACACAATACTTCATAAACCAGACATTACACTCTTTCTGCAGTAGTTCTGCATTCCACCACAGAGTACATACGGGGCATATGTGGGAAACCACTGGTGGCGCCTTCCACAAAACACTATGCCACTATGTCTGCGCGTGTAGTAGTACAGTGGTATCGTCACTGTCTTCCCCACAACGGGTGGAAAACGCCCGGATTCGAATCCCATCAATGATGGAGGAACTTTTATGGGGCTTTTTCACTTCGTGGCTGAGTTAGGCGGTCTCAGGAGTAGATAACAAGGATTTTTCCCCAGAAACGGGGGTTTTTCCGTCCAGCAAAACAAACAAATCGACCATAGAACACACGCAATTAATAGACATAAGACACACAGCACAGCAGATGAATTTAATTATTCGGGTGGCCTAATATAATAAAAAAAAAATGCCCGAGAATATGCAGGTTTGTACTTTAGGGGTAGCTTAATTGGTAGTGTAGACGAACATTCCATTAATCCCTCGTCATGTCTGGACACGTCGGAGTCTTTGAGTTCCCCCTTCTGCTGCAGAGGCTACAGAGTTTCAATAGACACCAAATGTGACTTTGGACTCGCTCAACATCGACTTGGACCTATTGGTCGATTGACAAGTCACGAAATGACATCTTGGGCTTTCTTAATGTATAAAAAGGACAGTTGTGCAAGTGCCAGTCCTAGTATGCTGATGTCATTTTATATTATGCTTAATTTGTAGTCTTGTTTTTTATTAAGATTAATTTCCTGTTCAGATATTTTGTCTTTAATGGTTAATTTGTAGCTGAACTTTGTATCTTTGTGATTGGTCACTTGTATAGTGAATGTTTTGTAAGATTCCTCTGGTTATGTGTGCAGGGAATCAAAAATGTACACCAGTTAATTTATTCAACAATTTGATTATTATAATAACAAAATATCAAAATTGAATCAATAAAGTCTAATCCAGGAACAGATACCATGTGAACCATTCCTCCACGCATCTACATTACAGGAATTCGTGGTTCACAGTATAGAGTGATGCAGATCGAGGTTTTTCACAGTTTACAGATAGATTTTACAGTTCAAATTCGTCCCTCTACTGGGTGGGGAGCAGATTGCACGCTTTTGTTAAGGCCCTTCTCCTGTACTTCTCCATTAGCGCTGACACGCGTCCTACGGTCAGTCTCCCTAAAAGTAAGGTTGACATAACTTAAATGGAGAACTTAGAACCTGCCCTATATGTAAAAATGAATTCAAAAGCAGTCCACTAAGACGGACCGCGAAACTCGCAGCAAGTTGTCCAGCAAACAGAAAATGGACCTCAGAACACACACACACAATTTAGCAACGGTACACACAGAGTAATATGGACTTAGTTACTAATGCTCCTAAAACCTAGTTACAACCAATCATGTTATTATACTGTTAAGTCTACTCTGTCGTTAAATATATATATTTTTAAATTTTTAGACGTTAACACAGGCGTTAATTTTTAGACGTTAACATTAAATTAAAAACAAAATAAAATAAAATAAAATTAAATTAAATTAAAAATATAAAACTTTGTTTTATTGAACTTCTGACAGTTATTTCTTTACGCACTAACCCCATTCTAATTCAATACACTTGCCTCATCTCTACACCCCTTTTTCTGCATACTTCAAAGAATCCATTGTTTGACACTCGATTTAAGCACCCAAAATGGCGTTTATCAGATGAGTGTCCAATGGAAAATGACACCCATTTTGTTCATTCTTGAACTTTCGAAACAGGAAAAAGGAGAAGGAGCAAGGTCTTCTTGTGTGCAGTTATGCATTATCAAGAAATATTTGAGAATCTCTGATTCATTTCATTTCTTTAAAATATCATGGTAATATTGCCCAGGCACAGCGTGAGTCAAAATAATGCTTTTCTTATCAACAGCCTTTCACGGACAGTGCCTTCTTATGAAGCTCTCGTGGGTAGCCAGTTGGTATAAGCTCTATTCTCCCCACACCAGACGACCTCAGTTCGAATCCAATCGATGACATGTGCATTTTTTATGAATCTTTTGAATATCGTAGCTGAGTTAGTCATTCTCAGGCGAGGGTACAATGGTTTTTCTCCGGAAACTCGGGTTTTTCTTCCAGAAACAGCTTTTTTTTTTTTTTTTTGATTTGGTAGTTGTTGGCGCATCGGCTTCTGTGGCCATATTGCACCTCCCAAGGTTTTTGCAGTACTTTGATCCAAGCCCGAGGCGGGAATCGAACCCGCGACCTTTGGGTTGCCGGGCAGGTACTTTACCCACTCGGCTAGCCCGGTCGGCTTCCAGAAACAGCAAATCGATCTCAGAAAACACGCAGTTTACAGACATAATATATATACGTCCCAACATGGCCTTAGTGATGCGCCTAAAACCTTACAGCAACAGATCTTTTGAGGCGATGTGATATGCTTCCATTGCGAACTGTGTTGTTTCGATCAAAATCATAGGTGATGCATCCTGGATCAAAATCATCTCCGGTGATTATTCTGCTTAAAATTATATTTGAACGTTGGCAAATGTCAACTTCAATATGCCTTTGTTCAAGAGTAAGCAGTCAGTGAACAAATACATGCTATTCCTAAGTGCTTTTTCAAAACGCATTATGTGCTTCCATGACTAATGTCCTCGGGATCTGCAAGCTTCTCGAGTGTAATTCGTCTTTCTTCAAGGAAAATAGTAGATGCTGTTCTAATAATCCTATCAATCATTGATGTTGATGGATGTCCTGGGACAGAGTGATGTTATATTCTGGTTTTTCCATTTTTGAACTGCATATGCTAACTAAATACAGTGGACAGATTCTCCATAGCTCTTCCCAAAAACAGCACAAACGATTACGTTAGTGTTTTGTTGATTCGGATTTCATGTTGGCTTGCTTGCTCTTCGTTAATTATTTTCCTTTCCCGGGTATGTTGTCCATGTATGAAGTTGATGCTGGTTTTCAGAAATTATTGGAGACTTGTTAAGACACAAAATATGCTATAGATGAATATCGGATGGAGTCAGCTTCAGGGATGGCCAGAAAAGTGCCAGCGATGTTTTCATGATGGAAAATTGTACGGTTCACTTACGGGAATAACAACTCCAAGATAACTCATACATTTGAAATTTGGAACAGTTAAATTGGAACAGTTTGGAACGACTTTTAAATCAAAAGCACTGGAGGAAGAAAGGGATTTGGAGTATTACCATACGGGCAGACATAAAATTGTCTGTGGGAAGACGTATAATATTCATTTCACAGGACAAAACTAAACAAACTGTTTTTACTACGCTTCCACGCCTGAGATTGAAATATTCACGCTTGTAATTCTGAGAGAATTCGAAGTTTTTTCAACCAAACAGATTGGGATTTTATGATCACTTGCAGATTAATCTTTACTATCCACGGCATGATGATGCATGTCATAGAAGATCAAATGACTGCCAATCCGTTAATATCTGGTCTGTAATTCCAGCACATACATATCTTTCTTTTCCGACTCTTCGCTATACCTCATTCGGATCTTTCGAGAGCATTCGAACCCCTACCTCCAATCGGTAGCAACATTGATTCCAAGAAATACGTACGCATGCCCCACTTTCGGAGTATTCTCTTAAAATGTGCTTACATTTTCAACAAACTGGCTTCTCTGCAATCTCGCCTTCCCCTCGAAAGATTTAACATTATTTTCGTTCAAGAAAGCTGGTTTAATTATTGAAGACAGCTCACCCACACATCTATTCTTCTCCACCAATAAGGAAGTATTTGCAATGGTACAGATCAGAGACGTGGAGGAGGTGTCTGCATCGCATTCAAAGACATCTCCCAACCGGCAAGCATACAGCTCAGCGTCTCGCATCACTTGAAGCCACATGTGCAATATTTAAAATCCAAGAACTTAGGATCCAGCCACTGTTGGAAACCAAAATCAAATCAAAATATTGATCTCCCATTTCATAACCTGTACAGTCTCATTCTAACGACTACGACTTTTAAATCTGCATCTGATCATATCATCTAATTTGATGGGGAAACCTTTACCGTTCCCAACAAGTAGACTGACGTAATCAGGAACAAGAATCCAATGGAATTTTCTCATTAAAGAATCCATCCACGTTAATAATTCTGCAAAGACTAAAAGCTACTCGCTGGAAACAAATCATTGAAAATTGTCCTGATGAAACGCTCAACTATTTGGAGAACCTCTTAAAAATACATACGCCTCTCTCTCTCTCTCTCTCTCTCTCTCTCAGGAACAAGAACTGGTTCAACACTGAAACTAAGGCGCTCAGTGCTAAATAAAATGTCATTCTCCTACTTATCCAGAGAAAAGCGCTTTTCATGTGTTTCGTAAGTATGGGATGAAAAACCAGTGTCTCAGGGTGAGAGGAAACTCACCTCCGTCTGAAATCGATTAATTACAGCCCCAATGATGCATGCACTTCATTAATTCACCTATACCTTGCACCTGCCCCCTCTGCTTTCTTCTGACCATCATGAGATCGCTGAAGCATCTTTGTACTTCAGCAACAAATTTCTCTGTCTAGACTCTACAGCGACGAAACGACAAATTCGAAATAGAATACAATATACACTATATTGCCAAAAGCACATGGACCACTCTAAGAACTGGAAGTCATATGACGGGTATGGGTCGCTTTTTTCCAAAATTGAACCATACCTGCCATCCACATATCAAGAACAGGTAAAAAAAACACTTTTTAATGCTTGGTTTGGGTCAAGGCATTGAGCTTAGCTACTTCATCTGGGATTCATCATAGGATGCCATGCACGCAGAAAAGCTGCAATACTTATCAACAGTAGTTGACTTAGTATCAGCCACTGTTGATTTTTATGAATACAGTTTATATGGCTTCTTCAGATTTGATTTTCCATTAAGAAGTAAGTTTTTTAAACCGATTATGGTCTATATTTTTTGATAGCATAAAAATGTTAGCAGCTTCTATAATTATTTCATTCAACGTTTATTATTGGTAGATGTCAGAATTACCAGTTGATTCCATTGAATGTGATCTTGTTACTTCCAAGACTTTTGTTTTCTTTCTGGGAAAATTAAAACCCTTCCGTTTTGTCTCAACAACAGACACTTCTTCGGGAAATCAGTGTGTCTCATCCACTACATTCTAGTAATTTCTTGATTTGACGATCCTTAATGTTGATAGAACTTTAATCATTTATAAAGTGTTGCTTGTTTCAGATGATGTTTCTTTCCACCGAAACCTTCGTCACCATACGCTGGGCTGATTTGGATGAATCCCTTATGTGTACTTCATACAGGTATACTGAAAATGTACTTCCATTATATATTACATTGCATCTACCCACACTGACCAAAAAAATACGAACCTTTATTCATCAAACCGGATCTTTATTTCGAATAACAGCAAATGTTCCACGCGGCTTGGATTCTATAAGGTGTTTTAGTGAGTTTGGCGTAATTATAATCATTCTTCGAGCAAAATATCGAGTAGCTGCAACAAAGTTGAAGGAAGAGAAATTTACTGCCGAAGAGCTCTCTCCAGCATATCTCACACATCTCAATAGGATTGAGATCTGATGGAACCATCCATCAGATCTCAATGGTGGAAATCCTTGTCATGTTCTCCGAACCACACTTACTCGATTCCGGCACGATGCGCTAATGAATTTTCATCCAAAAAAGTGGCCATCACCTTCGGGATAAAAGTGCAGAGTGCATTGAACCTAATACAAAATTCAGGTACTCCCTGGATGACATGCGACCTTCCACCGCTATCAACGGACCAATTCCGTGCTAAAAATATTCCCATACCATGATACCTCCTCAGATGTAGGGTTGTTTAACAAGTCAAGCAGGATTCATCACTTTCTGAGGCTTGCCAAACTTTTCTACCAAATATCAGTGCAAACCAAAGTGTATCATGATTCGTCTGACCGCTTAACTTTCTTTCATTTTTCCACTATCTAATCACGACGTTCTCAGCACCACTGCAAGCGAAGTTTTTTGTTTTTCTCTGAAACAAATGGATTCCGAATAGGCAAGTGACTTCTAATACCCCATTCCTTCAATTCACTTTGCAAGGTACACGTTGATATAGGGCAGTTCTGGGCTTCGTTGAATTGCACACTGGATGTCCTATTTTTCCGTACAATCCTTAGAGTAAGACGGTTTTGCTCTTGAAGTGCCGTTTTTCTGCCACCTCTATGCCTTTGAAATGTGAAAGAACCCCTTGCTTTCCAGCCCCTAAAACCTATGATATCGATGCTTTTTGAGAAACGAGTTGTCTTTCGTTTCTTGAGTCGTGGCTCCTGCTAAATACACCCAAGATAAGACCTTTTTCTAAGTCTGATAGATTACCTTTTTTTCCCAAATTCTGGCTTCAGATCTTGGGTGGAAATTACTTCAGTTTGAATCCTATCAATGACGGAAAGAATTTCTATGGGCCTTTTTCACAACTGGGCTCAGTTAGTCCGTCGCGGTCGAGGGTAGCATTGTTTTTTCTCCCAGAAACTCGGGTTTTTGGTTCAACAAACAGAAAATTGACATCAGAATATACGCAATTTGCAGACAGTATATACGGAGCAATATGACCTTAGTCGATGATGCTCTTAAAGCTCTACTACAATAACTGGCTTCAGATTATTGCAGTCGAATAGCCTGCACAGTCTTTATAATCCACGAAGCAACAGGTCATCACCCCACGTTCCTTTGTATTAAGATGGTCGTCCCATAGCTGTCTTAATACAAAGCTTCATATTTTTTTGACCAGTGTGTGTGTAATGTATCTCTAGCATATGCATACACAGCGTCTGAGTAATCCAAACCAATTTTATCAGATAAGAAGTGAAAAAGTTGAATTCATATCGTAATATCAATCATCCTAGCCTTCCTGAGGGATAGCAAAAATGCGCGTTATCAGTTGTACGTGTTCCAAGGATGTCAGGAATCCGAACGGAATTCAGCCAACAAAGAGATAATAAAACGCGAACTGATAAGAACTGGGTTTCGAAACCAGTCTACCAACGCAAACAACATAAACTTTTTGTTTGGTGTGATGAAAAGCAATTCTGCTAGGCATTATTATGAGAATACCACCACCACTTATCTCAGAGTATCACACTATAAATAAACAGCACCTGCCGAAAGAGAATACTATTTTGTAATGTGGGCTGTAGTCAAGCAACCTGTAATGGAAGCTAGGTGGTGCAATGGTTGATTGGAGTTCGAAATTTGTTGAGTCCTATCTCAGGATTTAAGTACATGTACAGTGTAATTCAGGTTATCCAAAATTTCACTTAACCATAGTTATGTGGGGAGTGTGCTTCATATAGTAACCTGTCCAGTAAGTGATGGGTGTTGATGTTTGTAGCATGCATCTGACAAGATAAACCAAAAGGAGAAGTCACATGATTTGTCTCATAGAATAACCAAAACCATGTTGGGCAGCCTGAGAAATACACCGTGTATCGATAATGGATAGCAAAGTCTAATATTCATGAAATGGCTAGGTATGGGCGAATCTGCACGCTGCAGGAGAAACTCTAGCAGTTTCTTGAAGACAAGGCTTTGCAAGGTAAAAATATAATAGTAAGAAACGCAACGATTAAAATATTTATTCATACTAGCTGTATGTTTTTATTCATTTATTTTCTACTATTTTTATTATTTTTTACCTTTCAAAACTCCATTTTTAAATTTCAAATAGTTATAGCTCCGTAAATATAGAATTACAGTAGTGTTCCTTTTTTTGCAGGAGTTCCTTGCAGAAAAGTAACCAATTGAACTGTTGACGTACGACGTCTTGGTCTGGCCCTCACCCGAAGTTCCACTTCATGCTGTAAGTGTTCTGTGGGATTTAAATTGAAATTTCGCACCACCCATTGCGAATTATGTACATTAATCTCAATGAACCATGCTCGAACAGCACCAGCTTTTTAGCAAAGGGTACCCTGCTGCGAAAAACAATTACCACCTTCTCCATACCAATGGAAAAGAACCGATTCGAATTCCCCCAATAAAATGATGAACTTTTATGGAATTTGTTTCACAATGTGGCTGAGTTAAGTGGTAGCGAGAATGGGTCAAGTCTGGAATGGGTCAATGGGAATGGTCTCAAGCGAGAATGGGTCAATGAGGCATGTCTTATTGTCCTTGAAAAACGGATTTTTTTTTCACAAAAAAAGGCAACTCCATTACAGAATATACGCCATTTACAGACATAAAATAACGATATTATGTATACCTGATAACTTAGTTTCTTCAGCGCTTAACACATACATACCACACATATACACGCATGTACGCACTCCTCTTTCAACGCAGTGACTCGTTTACCTATGGAAGTCTGCCATTATCACTGATGGCACTCCTTGCTCAAATTGCTTCGCCCGTCTTCGGATTTCCTTGCCGTGAGGACTTTGCAATTACTTTGCAAATAGTAATTGCAGCTGTGGTTCTCTCAGTGTGGGTTTTGATTTTGGGAATCCTTCCAGTTGTTGCTGGCCCAATTGCTAATAATGCGGGATTTACCTGCAGACGGCGCCTCCGTCGTGAGATTCTCCGTTCCTTGGGTTTGGCATCTCGATGACGTCGGGCTTACATGCCTTTACTGCAGCGTCTCTTCCAGGCAGAGGCACCTCTATCTTCTGCTGGCCTGGCTCCTTACTTGGAGCGATTCTCCTTATGCTCGCCACAGCTGCTGTGCTTATCGATCTTTGATTCTGTTAGCCACTTTGACGTGTTTTCCCCAGAAGAGGGATTCTCTTCTTGGCTTCACAGGAGTATTCTTTGGGGATTTGTGGGAAACCAGTGTAAACGCATTACAGATACACGTCATGGCAAAAAATGTCATATCCATCTGCTTCACTTGTTTAATAGGGAAGCTTCAGCTGACTATAAAAAAAAAGGAGTGTCCAAATAGTTTTTAGATGGATAGTGTAGTCTACATACAAAGCATTCATACCATAAACAGAACCTGAGATTAATTTGCTTTCTGTGTACATCACTCGCTATTTTGCTTTCATCTGCCTTCATCTGGTTGTGGATTGAACGTAACGAAGGGGATTTGAATTTTCGTGTGAAATGATCGATGCAGGATACTCTAAGAGGATGTATTCGAATGCATTAGATCAGATTAGAAAAGGGTTCATTTTTTTTTTCAAAACTAAATATACATTGTATTAAGGCTTAAGGTATGTATCATTTAAGAAATCCAAAATGCGACTGCTACCAGCCCTGTGTACGTTCACTCTGAAAACAGTTCACAGCATACTTCTGTACCACATCACAATTTGCGCGGCGTCCTCAACGGTCAGGTCTTGAGGTCCTGTAGAGGTACGAAAAAAATATCACATCAGCTTACACCCTTGAGATAAAAAAAATAAATAATAATCACAGCTATTTAACACTCACATAATATCACATTACAACTACGCGATATACAGAAATCAAGAAAATTCTTTAAGTTGACGAATGCGCAAAAGAATGAGAAAAATTTCGATCATGAATTTCATGATATCAAGAGAAAAGAGAATGTAATTGTTTTCTTGATGGATATCAAGTCCTTGAGCTTAACATCCGTCAATTGGTACTTATGACGTTATGATGCAGCCAGTTCTACTTTGGAACATAGAACTGGGACAAGTAGGACCAATATCCATCATGCATCTTAGAATGGGTAATCATGGTTGGAGAAAAATGTCTCCGAGCAATGCAAGCCACCCCCGAATCCTGTCTCAGAGACAGGATTCGGGAGTGGTTTGCTTGCATTGCTAATTATCTGCTTCAACGTCCTCTTTCGGCTCTTCCAGCCGAAATTAGCAATGCAAGATAATTAGACCAGCCGTACAGGAAGTATAGATCAGTTCCGAAATTCCAAAACTGATTTGCTCATTTCTTTCATTTGGTATTTTTTAAGATAAAGTCCTGAACTTACTGCTGTTTATATCGATCTATTCGTATTTATTTTTGGCTGTCTGTATTTGTGTACCAAACTGATTGGTTGTACAATTACAGGAATTCAGCTTCTAAGAATATGGGCTAATTTATCTCGGCCACATTTACAGACGTTAGAAGAAATGGTCATCAACAACCATCTTTGGACAGAGAAAATATAAAAAGTTGAACTCTCTCGCTCATTCCCAGAGTTTCGATTTCTCCCATCTTAAAACATCTGTCCATGTTGATTTTATGAACCCAGGTATTACGACATCTGCAGAACACAAACCAATCAATCAACGCTGATTAGAAGTTAGAACTTAAATAGTACAATATTTGCAAATTTTCACGAAGCGTCAAAAGATAGAGACTTCAGCTGATAAACAAACTTTTAACTTATGTTATGTGGTAGGATTAAGTTCTGCAAGAGTAGAAACTGATATCAGTTTGGTTTTGGTTTCGTTAGGCGTCCGAGAGAGATAGGACTCGTAAATATGGCTCCTACATTTTATCTCTTGTCCTACGTGATTTTCAAAAACCATTCAAAGTCGGTGGAGTAAAAAGGAAGGAACTGATAACGCGCGAAACAATTTTATTAATAACTCTGTGTTTGAGTAAGTTGAAGTGAAAATGTTCAAGAAAAAGTTGTAAGAAGGCTGTAATTCATTTAACAAAGAAGTTTCTTTCTTCTGTTTTAGAAAAATAGGGGACTCCGTTAACTTTGAATTTTGAATTTGAAAATTTTGCGTCAGCTACCATTTTTAAGAAAAACGAAACGAAAAACATTTTAAATTTCATTGCAAAACGAATAAAATTTCATTGCAAAACGAATAAAATTTTATTGTAATTAATAATATAGAAAATTAAATATAAAATATTTATTTTTATTTTTCTAACTGATACTGGAGCTTCTCTAAATCAACATCCAATGTGTGTCGGCCAGAATATTTGGACTGCTCTTCCCTAGTCAGCATCTCTCGGTTAGCAAGGTGGTTACGATCATCATCATTCCACACTGTTTGGCGTGGGTTCAAATCTTGTCCTCACAGTGGGTTCTTCTACCGGAAACTCGGATGTTTCGTACAACAAACAGGAAAACCGATCTAAGAATACACACATTTATATAAATTTGCATTTCTCAATGCTAAACTTCAGTTGCTACAACTCAAACCTTCTGTTAAACTTTTCTAGACCCTGTTGAAGTAGCAAACTGTTATTAGTGTCATTAACAATCCTCTCAACCTTTGTATCATCTGCAAACTTCGACACTAAGCCTGATATACCTTCATCAATATCATTGATAAATATCGAAAACAATAATGTGCCCAATACAAAACCGTGGGGTTCTCCACTAATAACATTCATCTACTAAGAGCAGTGTCCACTGATTGCCCCTCAACCATTCCTTTATCCACAGCAGAAACTTGCCTCCATTGGCACACTGATCCAATTTGTGCAGCAGTATCAAAAGCTTTCTTAAAATCCAAGTTTATGATACCAAAATAATTTTTTGCATCCAGTTCCTTTGTGACCACATCGTAGTACCCAATCATTTCCCCCCCCCCCTTTTGGATGGATGTATGGGAAAAAAAAACATATAATTAAAAAAAAAAGTTGTATAATATGAAATGTAATAAAAAAGCCTAAAATCGGAAGAATGCAGAGTGTGAACGAGTGATATGAGTGAAACAAATTGTCTCTCCTAACCCCCCTACGGATTGATTGGTGGGCAAGTGGGCCATTTATGGCCCCCATTCCCATCTAAGCAGACACTATGCTGTGGCTACCTAGCAGGCGTGGTGTGCAATGAAGACATTGGCCAGTTGGGTTTCGACCCCTGGCCTGTGTTGGATAGAGTGTCCAAAATGGAACTCGAACATAAGGAACCTTTCCCCACGAACTTTCATCCCACTACCTGGGGAGGTAGTTCTCACTTCTCCTACCCTACGTGGCACCCTTCCCTCCCTTTGCCTGGTTAGCCACCCTCACTGTCAACTATTAACTCCTACCCCCAGGTCAGCATGGGTATGATGACCCTTCTGTTCCCTTGTCAGCCTAGTGGGCGTCTTCACTACTACTGCTCCCCTCTTTCTCTCTACCACTTTTACCCCTTTCCACTTGCTATTTTTTATTTATTGAGCTCTTCCTATTTGTAGCCTTGGCTACTACAGGGTTTGCCCCACCAGTGCTTTATACTTCCTGCTCTCCGGCTCGCCTCCTGGTGGTGCTGGATGGTAGACTTGATGTTTTTGTGTGAAAACACAGGCTCCTAGGCTAGGAGGCCGGATAAACAGCACAACCAATACAATCTACACGAACACCCATTAACCTACATAAATCTGGCCTTCACACAAGTTTGTATTCATCACATTGCTTGACGCGGAGTTGGGGGTACCACTGGAGCCGCATTACGATTAACACTACACACTATATCCAATCAAATGGGTCAAACTTTCCCTTAACAAACCCATGCTACGCATGAGCCATAACTGCAGACTTGTTTAGATGATCCAACAAACCATTGACTCCATTAATTTCCCTGGAACAGAAGTTAAAGTAACAGGTCTGTAATTACTTGTGCCCCCCTCCATTTGATTTCCCTTTAAATTGGGGACACATTTGCGCATCTGAAGTTCGTGAGGACCTCCCCTAAATCCAACGATGCTCTCATAGTTATGGCTAAGGGTTTGCTTTCTTCATTTGCCGCCGGCTCCTCTAATATAACTAGATAGATCCCATTCACCCCGGGTGCCTTTTTTATGTTTAACTTACAATTTCTACTCCACTTTTCTCTCAGTTATTGCAAAAATCATTTAGATCCCTGTTACAGTTTCATAATCTCGCCTCCACTTCCCTACATAATTCCTCATGTGTGAATGTAGATGCAAATTACTCATTCAGTTTGTCAGCTACCTCAGCAGGTTCTTCAACTATCGAACCATCGATGTCAAGTGGACCAATCTTATTCATCCCCTTTCCTTCTACAGTTTACGTAAGTAAAGAAGTCTTCGTTGTTTTTCTTTGCATCATTTACCAAAGATTTATAATCTGCATTGGCCTGCCAAACCTCCTTTTTGACTTGATTACAGACTAGCTTATAATAACATATGGCTCTGTGTTGAATGATAATTTGTATGTATCCCATGTATTTTTCTTCTCTGCCACGAGTCTCGTTAGTTTATCTGACATCCATTTAGGCCTCAACCTTGAATATAATTTCTTAGTTGGTATGAACAACCTGGTAGCTTCTAAGATTAATTCCTTGAATGCTTCCCATTTAGAATTTGCTGTTAGTAACATTGTCAGATGGTCCCAATGTATAGGATTTAAGAACTACTTGAAACTGTAGTCTTGTTTACGAAAGCAAAAGCCCTTCCTTTTACCCCTGATGGTAGTTAAATCTTTAATTAGATAGTATGAATCAGAGCTCTACTACTCAATATGTTCTACGTTGATAATAATATTAGTAAAAATAATAATAAGAGGAGTTTACCTCAATATAGTGCGTAGAACACTTCCGTATGATACCCTCCAGAAATTAAAACGGAAAAAACGAAAAAATCGAAACTTACCGGTACATTAGAGTAAAATATAAATAATTAAATAATCAACTGAACACAATTCAAATCAATTTAAAACAATTAAAAATCAAATTAACGCAATTAAAAGAATCTAACGAAAATATTCAAAACGATTTTCCTTCCTGAAGCTGCCAACGCTTTTCGACCGTATGTCGTGATCACAGGAATGAAAATTACCGAATCGGGTTAAACCTGAACTTAAATAGAGATTATTTGTCTTCGCGCATGCGCGTAAAGGTCCACGCATCGGAAATCAAATATAGCCGCCGAACATTAACAGAATTTTCGTGTAATTTAATCTCAAACTGCTGACTCAAATTAACCCTGGCGACAATCCCGTTCAGCTCAGCAACAGGATCAATTCCCAGTTTAAGGATCTAGAATTGTACCTGGCAAACTTCAATCTAAAAATCAACCCACTGAAGTCTGCTCAGGTTATATTCTCCCTTAAATCCATGCCGACAGTACTCAACGTTACACTCGCAGGGGTACGAATACCAAACGTTCCCTCGCACTCAGACCTTGGCGTTCTGTTTGACCAAAAGATGTTCTTTGTCAACCAGATCGACAAAATCAGAACCAGATTTTTTCGTCTACGGTGGATCTCAAAGCAGCAGCTGCTACACGTCCGACATCCTGTCACTGTTAAAAGGTTCATCACCTCCACAGTGCAGAAATATGGGCCTCTGCTGCACATACAAACCTCAAGCGGGTGTACACCGCTGAATACTGGTTACTGAAATGGGCCAATAACAAGCTTCGGCTACCTCCCGCTACCACAACCACCATGATGGCACAAGCACTCGACATCCCGAGGTTGAAGTTCCTGATCGTGGAAAAGAGGATGGTCTTCACAGCCAAACTCATCACAGGCCAGATCTATCTAGATGATTTGGAGATATCATCTCCAAATATTTGGAACGCTTGCTCTTGGAGGATTCCACAGCCAAGCCTAAGGTCGGTACCAGCACTCGTGGCTCACCACAACAGGCTTGTACTCACTGAGAGATTTCTTCCCAAGCAGATGCTCGCCGCCCTCAACCGTGTGGACGCCGACATCGACAGCATAATAAGTAAGAAGAAGAACAGACACAACTTTATCAAAGCCCTTGAACCCTGATATATTGCCTAGTTGTATTTATTTCTGTATTTGTGTCTAGCTCTGTGATTTTATGCTGTATTTGTATTTCTGTTGCATTTGTGATCGGTATTTTGTAGCCTTTTTGTATGTGTTCGCTGTATTTTGTAGCCTTTTATATTTGTACGCGGTACTTATCTTATCTATATGTGAACCCCTGGCGCTCGTCGCCGTGATGGGATATTTTGTTCTAACTCTACTTCACAATAAAGATTTATTTATTTATTATTCGAAAAAAATCGACTGGTCCCGGTTCTTTCGGATAACAGGGATTGTACGGTGATATTTGTTAAAAAATTTTATTTCGTGTTGAGAATTATAAGAGGTTTTGATTATCCAGAAAATGTATTTTCCAACTACCAGTAGATTGTATATTTGTACTTAATAAAAAAAAAACCACGAAATCATAAAATTTATGCAAGATGGGCTACATATTGCTGCTGATATATCGTCATACAGAAAACAAATAAACTTTTCAAAGGCTTAATATTTTGAATGAGTTCTTGGGAAATAAATACCATCCTTTTGCTTCTGTTTATAATTGAGTAAACAAAATCACAACAGAACAGAAAGCTTCCAATTGCAAAGAGTTCAAAGGATTTTCTTACCAGTGGCGCATTCGACGGTTAGGCCTAACGCTATCAACAGCAGCAAATTCATCTTCAGATTTTTCTTTCTGGACTGAATTTCTTGCACCGCGTTTCAGTTAACTGACTGTGAAACTGCTGTGTTTTGAGTAGTTATGTGGGGAGTGTGCTTCAGATACCAACCTGTCCAATAAGAGATGGTGTTGATATTTGTGGCACGCATCCGACAAGATAACCCACAAGAAGATGTCACACGATTTGTCGACCAGACAAACCAAAACCATGTTGGTGAGCCTCAGAAATATGACATTAATGGATAGCAAAGTCTATTATTCATGAACTGGCTGGGGATGGGTGAATCTCCACTCTGCAGGAGAAACTCCAGTACGATAGGAGTGTAAGAGGAGATACGTACTAGAAGTTACCCGAAGACAAGGGTTTGAAAGGTAAAAATATAATAATAAACAAAAACGTAAAGGAGTAATATAATTATTCATACTAGCTATGTGCTTGTTTAATCGTTCATTTACTTATATTATTATTATTTTTAATCTTTCAAAATTCCATAGCCATTTTTTAAATTGAAATAGTTATAGCTCCGTAAACATTTAGATATATTACTCTCCAAAAGTACCTGGACACACGTCAGTTTCACATTGACGTCACTGTCACTTACTTTAACAGCGCGATTAATCTCGCTTTGGCAGCTGTGATACATTCACCCTTGCTGAGCAGGTTTACTACCCCTACCCCCAACGAATCATAGACTGCAGCCTGCATAGTTCTCCATTTTCATTGCAATAGTAACCAGTTGGCTGCCGACGTACGACGTCTTTGGTCTGGCCCTCACCCGATGTTCCACTTCACGCCATAAGTGTTCCTTCTGATTGAGATCAATTGGAATTCGTAACGACTTATGCACATTAATTTCAATGAACCATTCTCGAACAGCACCGGCGATATAGCGTGGGGCATTATCCTGCTGCAACAAACAGTCACCATCTTCCACACACCAATGGAAAAGGCCCGGATTCTATTTCCTTTAATGACACGATGAATTTTTACGGGATTTTTTCCAAAACGTGGTTGAGTTTATTGGTACCAAGAGAGGTTCTCATGTTTTATTTTCCCTGAAAAACGGATTTTTCGTCCAGAAAGCAGACAAATCGACCACAGAATACACATAATGTACTGATATAATACAGGGTCATTGAAAAAGGTGTCCGTGATTTCCTTTTTAATTATCTTCGGAAATATTTGCTGTGATTGTAGCAGCAAACAGTGTGGTAACTCACTAAGTTTTATTGAACACCTCGACAATGACCTTGGCTGCGCCTTGAGTGTGCGCAGAATGACTCCTACGTGCACCGCCTCAGTCAGTGTCAGTAAGATGGTCACCGTGAAACTGAAAGCGTTTCCTTAGGAAACTGGCAGTGTAGACATTAAGAAATCACAGGCCGACTACCAACTGCACTTTCTGTTGACGGTGGTCATCTTACTGACACTGACTGAGGCGGTGCGCGTAGGAGTCATTCTGCGCACACTCATTGGTTGAAGTGTCAAATAAAACTTAATGAGTTACCACACTGTTTGCTGCTACGATCACAGCAAATATTTCCGAAGATAATTAAAAGGGAAATCACGGACACCTTTTTCGATGACCCTGTATACTGATATTTTACAATATATGCCTGATAACCTTAGTTTCTTTAGAGATTAATATATACATACACGCACTCCTTCCCTTTTAATGCAGTGTAGTTTACCTATGCTGGTCTGTAATTATCACTGATGGGACTCCTTGGTGAAAATGGTCTCACCCGTCAGTGAGAGTTCCTTGCTGCGGGATTCTGCTGACACTGGATTGGTTTCCAGCTTTGAATTTCTTCAGAGGATCCTCGGCTGGCCTGGGACCTTCCCAGGCGATATCCCGATGCTGCCTGCGGTCCCCGGCCATCATGGAATTTTCTCTGCCCTCTGAAACTTGTGGAACTCTTGCTGACACTGGGGTTCTCCCAGTGTCAGCAACTCTTGTTGTTCTGAGACTTGCCAGAGAAAGAGAGTTCTTAGATTTGATTTGGGAACACTTCCACCTTCTTGCTGGCCCGATTGCTAATAATGCGGGATTTACCTGCAGACAGCGCCTCCCTCGTGAAATTCTTCGTTTCTTGGGGCTTGGCATCTTGCTGACGTCCTGCTTAGCTGGCATGGAATCATTGCCTCCACTGCAGCGTACATTCCAGGCAGAGGAACCTCTATCTTCTGCTGGCATGGCTCCTTACTAGGCGGATCCTCTTTATTCTGTTAGCTATGTTGACCCATTATCCCCAGAAGAGGGATTCTCTTCTTGGCACAGAGGAGTATTCTTTGTGGATTTGTGGGAAGCCGGTGGAAACGCATTACAGATACACATCATGGAAAAAAATGCCATACCCATCTGAGTCACTTGTTTTTAGGGAAGGTCCAGCGGACTATGAAAACAGGGGTGTCCAAATACTTTTCGGATGGACAGTGTACTGTACATATACGGCAAGCAATAAAAAATCAAATATTTATTTTCTATTCTTACCATAAACAGGACCTGAGATTAATTTGCTTTCTGTGAAAGCAAGTTAATAAAGTTAAATAACGCTTGCTATTTTACTTTCTTCTGCATTCCTCTGGTTGTAGACTGAACTAATGAAGGCGATTCGTATTTTCGTGTGAAATCAGGAATATGATCGATGCAGGATACCTTAAGAGGTTGTATTTGAAAGTATTAGTTCAGATTAGAAAAGGGTGTATTTTATTTCAAAACTAAATATACATTGTATTAAGGCTTATCGTATGCGTCATTAAGAAAACCAAAATGCGACTACCCTCAGCCCTGTGTACTCTGGAAACAGTTCACAACATACTTCTGTACCACATCACAATTCGGTCACCCTCCTCAACGGTCAGGTCTTGAGGTCCTGCAGAGATACGAAAAAAATATCACATTAGCTTTACACCCTTGAGATAAAAAAAATATAATAATGACAGCTATTTAATACTCGTATAACATCACCTTACAACTATGCGATATACAGAATACAAAAATCAAGAAAATTATTTAAGTTGTCGAATGCGCGAGAGAATGAGAAAAATTTCGATCGTGAATTTCAGATGTCATGGGAATAGAGAATGCAATAGTTTTCTTGATGGATGTCAATCCCTTGAGGTTAAAATCCATCAAGTGGTACGTTTGATTCAGTCAGTCTACCTTGGAACACAGAACTGGGACAAGTAGTCCCAGTTCTGTGTTCCAAGGTAGACAGAACTGGGACAAGTAGTCATCAGGAATCATAAAATGGGGAATTCAATGCCCTGTTCCAATTAAACTGGTTCCCTGATGAGTTTCATTTGCTAAACGTTGACCTTAATCCTCAACCTATTGCTGTTTATGTCGATCTGTTTACTTTTAGCTGTCTGTATTTATGAACTAACCTGATTGGTTGTACAATTGCAGGAGTTCGGGCTAACTTATTTTGGCAACATTTACAGACGTAAGAAGAAGTGGTCACCACCAACCACTTCTGGAAAGTGAAAATACAAGAAGTGACAAACTAACCAATCAATGCTTATTAGAAGTTAGGACTTAAAAGTGGATTCGCCTCCAGTCCCAAAGGGTGCCTCCAATTTTTTGCATCATGTCAACATCGTTTTAACTTATATTTCCTTTCACTGCCAATAATAGTTTAATAATAAATCGGTCAACTACTGAGTGCCGGGCACTCAGGATGAAGGATCCGTAGTGACGAATGGTCGTTAGTGTAGTATCTCAAATAGAGAGATTTATGATAACTGAAAAAAGTTTATAGTATCCCGACTTGACCTAAAACTGAGGAATTAACGAAAACGTTGTCTATTTGAGTCTTTCCAATTGTGAATGACAAGGGTGGGAGAAGCGATTAAAGTCTTAGGGGAGAAGCGACTACCAGGTGAGGTCAGTGCAAGACTCCCCACCACCGCCGCCTCAACACTGGCTCTCTGAGTACCTCCTTGCCGGGACAACTCCAGCTTTGAAAATTGTTAAAAAATACTTCTCGTCGCAAAATTTATAAATGACCCTTATAGAATTATGAACTAACTATTTAGCAACTTTTTTGTCACCCCCCTACATTTTACCCCCATTTCTCAGACAAAGTTTTGTCAACAACGATCAATATGGCATTATGTTGGCCCGCATGATGTACAAACCCATGCAAAATTTCCAAGTCAAAAGGTTGAGTGGTTCCAGAGATACAATGCTGTGACAGATGGATGGACAGACAAGCGAGTGACATTATAAGGGTCCTACATTAGACTATGGATCCTTAAAACGCAAATGTTGAACAATCCATTAAAAAATTTCATCTCTTTCTTCGAACGGTGGGTTGAGTGAAATTCAATATAGCAAAATGTTTGCAAATTGTCATAAAGCGACAAAGGATAGAAACTTTAGTGATAAACAATAAATTTTAACTTACGTTATGTGGTAAGATTAAGAAGATAAAGTTCTTCAAGAGCAGAAAGTGATATCAGTTTGGTTTTGGTTTCGTAAATCGCCCGAGAGAGAGAGAGAGAGAGATAGCACTTGTAAACATGGCGCCTACATTTTATCTCTGGTCCTACGTGATGTACAAATACCATTCAAAATAAGTGGTATAAAAAGGAAGGAACTGATAAGGTGTAAAAGAATACTATTAATACTGTTTGCTAAAGTGAGTGCACATGAACACGTTCAAGTAAAAGTTGTAAGAAGGCCTTAATTCATTTAACAGCCAAACAGAAGTTTCTTTCTTCTGTTTTGGAGAAAGAGGTTACTCTATTAACTCTGAATGCTGAATTCAAATCTGAATTTGAAAATTTCGTGTCAGCCAACATCTTCAAGAAAAATGGAAACGAAAAACTTTATAAAAACATTGCAAATTTCATTGTAATTAATAACGTACAAAATTAAATATAAACTATTTATTATTCATTTTCTGACTGATACTGGAGTTTCTTTAAATCAACGTCCAATAGGTGTCGACCAGAATATTTGGACTGCTTTTCCCTGGTAAGCTGCCCTCGTGGGTAGCACAGTTGTAAGATCGCCCTCCTCTCCACACCGGATGGAAAGGGCATGAGTTCAAATCCCGTCGATGACGTCAATAATTTTTATGGATGTTTTTTCACAAAGTGACTGAGTTAGTCGGTCTCAGGCGATGGTGGCATGGCTTTTTTATCCCGGAAACTGAGGATTTTCTTCCAGAAAACAGAAAATAGACCACAGCGAGCAATTTAGAGACAGTGTATATGATGCTCCTAAAACCCAACAACAAAATCAAAAGACATAAAGGCTTCACTCAAAAGTTCATCAGCAAGTATTTGTGCGGAAGATTGTCTTATTACAGCTTAACTAATTTAATGGGACCAACTCACCTTTCTCGCATTTTTCGAGGTTGAGTGATTTTTGGTGCTTTTTGTACAAAAGCCAAGCAAGGCCATGTTCAACATCATTGGGAACGCCAGCTAAGGAGTAGATGTAAGGACCCTCATCTGTCTCCTTGTATTCGAACCTGCAACAAATAAAACACATTTCTGTGAATCTGAGAGTTTTTTTGGACATTTCTTTTACTGAACATTTATTTAAGAAAAGAAATTAAAAAACTGATTCGAATTGGATCTATATTTAGTCAAGCTAAACTAGTTTCAGTGCGTTACTTCATACCTAAATTTTGGGTCCATTTTTGCAGCCAACTTCATAACATCAAAGAATGAAGTAGTTACTGGTACGCGCAGCAGGAGGTTATAGGCACGGTCCACTTTGTCCCCAAATCTAATGATGTATTCCACGTGGGTCTTTAGTCCTAACTTCTTCTGTAAATCTTCCCAGAGTTCGTCACCTGTGGTGGTTAAAGTGGCCATAATTGAATGATTGAATAATAATATACTTACACGCAAATTTTTCAAAATTAATTAATTGCAATTTAAAAGCTTGAAACAAACAAAAATACGCACATTTTGGAGACAATTGAAACTCACTTGTTTTATTGTCGAATTCTGAGCAGTTGACTTCCCTGAGGTCGAGGAGACTGGAATCCCTGAGAATCGGCAGTACGGAGAAGGTAGCGAGAGCAGTTCCGAACGATCCATCCCTCTGCTGATGGGACAAGAGATACGATGCAGCTGATCGCACATCCCAGCCTAAACCAACATCTCCTGCAGCAAACAGCGTCTGGAAAAGCATGAGGAGAAAACAACAGAAATTGTCACAGAAAAAAAACGTCCTGCCAAAAAAGAGTGGACGGATTTAACTTAAAAATTTCATACATACCTGTGATGTATATGGACGTAAGCAATTAGCAAGTCCAGCTGATCGGCAGCAGAACGTTCAATCGCATCCATGCTACTACTCTGACAAGAATCTGAAGATACAACAAAAACGTCAGTAAGTAGGTAATTAAATCGGTCAACGAATGACCATCTAACAGTGTGCAATGAATTTAACACGCTTATGGGGACGTTGTGTACAACTAACTTTGAAAGGGATTGGATCATTCGGATGTCAGGTGCTGGATGACAAATACGACAAGTAGTGTTCGAGTGGGCAGTAATGTCAGACAGATCGGCAACGTGGGTACAAGAAAGTGCTCGGACCTTAAAGGCACATCGGCTGCAAGACATTATATTGAAACCATTCAAAAATATGCGAGTCTGCCCCTTCGTCCCAAAGTAGATGAATCCATAGATCTTTGAGTTCAGAGATTCTTTTGAGGCCACCGGTGATCGGATCCAATCAGTCGATCCTTTACAAAGTCCATCAGATGCATATAACGTCGCCTGCGCGTATTAGAGGGATTACACACAGACATTATGAACGTTGACGCATTTTTATGGCTCCAGAGGATGACAAGTTAACTGTTTACGTCCTTATATTTCACAGTTATGCACGCAAATTTTCAGGTAAACACGCTGATTTTTCTAGATGAAATAATTAGATAAGTGATGAATTGTGTATTTTCCAGCCAGCCAATGGACCGTACTCACCTGTATTGCAAGAGCAGTAGTGTACACATTCCCAAACCCTCCATCGGGAAGTTGAAGAGCCCTAATGTAAGGAAGTCTTTGAAGTACCACATCTTCTAAGCTATCTGTAGTGGAGTAATTGCTAGGGAATTCTTCCCACGATGCGGCAGTCATCAACACACTACTCGAATTATGGGCCTCCTGAATCCTTTTTCTAATGGTCGTTGTGTTTGCGATGCAGGTCAAAGAAAGCAACGACAAAATCTTAAAATCTGAAACGGAAAAGAATGCTATTACTCCTTAATGACATTCATCCATGTACAGATTCACCCATTGACACTTAGTCGAGTATCATATTATTCTAAGAAAATCAGACCATCACACAGAGATTTTCGTCACAAACAATATTGTCACAGAATAATATTATCTATAGACAACATTATTATTTGACAAAAAATGCCTGAGAGGACACAAAAATGGCTGACAGAAATTTGCTTCATTTTGTGATTAAATTGGTCGGACACGAATTTCCTTGGAAATTGAGTTTTTCATCCAGCCAAAAAGGGGACCAATCATAGAACAATCAAACTGCCAATTATGCAAAATGTGCGATGTCTTGAACGCATGCTTAAAATTATTTCAAAATTTTAAATCTTTACAAATGTTTGGAGAGTTATTTGGCTTCAAGCAGTGGAAGTTATTTTCTAATCACGCTGTACGCTTAGCTCCAAAAAAGTGTTGGGACAGACGCACTAGAGTAACTACCCTTTTTCGCGCCCGGAGGTAAAGAACATGTTCGGGCCCCTAAAGGGCCCGAGCCGGAGGAAATTGCCTTGCCTGCCTACATGGTAGCTACGCCACTGGACAGACGTAGTTTCATAACCACCAAGTATACAAGAAACATTTCTCGCTACCAAATAAATAAGAACGAAAAAAAAATAAGAATGTACATTTTTAAGTACTTTAAATACTTGTCTTAAGATTAAACAGGCCTCCAAATCCGATATTCATGATATCGGATTTCGTGAATATCGGATAAGATTTAAATTGCTGTTTTAACCGGACAAACGGAAAACAAACGTTTTTTGTAGTGGAACACTTTAATAGAATAAAGTAAGAAAACAAATGAAAACAATTTAGAACAGAAGCCTTCAAATCAAGGAGATTTTCCTTCATTTGATTATACGTCATTACGAAAACAAAGAATGCCCGGTCGTGGCCATGTGAGGTAAAGAGCCACCGTTTATAAACCAGTGCATGACCATCCCATAAAGGTCCTGGAGCGGTGGGGGTCCAGTGTCAACAGCCTAGTTTACAACTGTTTAAAATCTAAGACGATTTCTAAAACTACACGCAACTGGGTGTCAACTTCCCCAGTTCTACGGACTGCCAAAAGTCCACAAGCCGACCAATTGTCCCCTTACGACCAATTCTCTTGTTGCAATTCTCCCACGTATGAACTATCGAAGTTAGTGGCTGGACTGCTGTCACCACTTGTAGGCAACACCGACTGCACAGTTTCGAACAGTGGAGAGTTCTTGCATCTGATTTCAAACCTTACCATCTCTGAAGATCAAGTCATGGCCTCGTTTGATGTTGTTTCTGTTCACTTCAGTCCCAGTTGAACAAGCCGTCACATGCGCCAGGCAACTATTTGACAGCGACTCCACTCTACCAAGTAGAACCTCATTGTCCGCTGAGGACATTTGCGCTGCCCTTAGCTTGTGTTTGACCGCTAGTGTGGTCATGCTCGGTGACTCCCTGTTTAGGCAGGTCCATGGACCACAAGGACTACAGCACGGCCATGAGTGCCCCCGTCAGCTCTGTCATGGTGAATATTGCCACGGAAGAGCTGAAGGACCGCACATTCTTGAACTTACCAGAACCAATCACCATTTGGTGCCGCTACGTCGATGATGTGTTTGTAATAATCCCTTGGGGGGGGGCTCGGAAAACCAACTTCTACAACACCTCAACTCTCTGTCGCCCTGTATCCAGTTCACCATCGAGCTAGAGCTGCACAATGCCCTCTCCTTTCTGGATGTTCTAATCCGGCGCGAGGGCACTCACTTAAGAACCGTGATCTACCATAAACCAACGTGTGCTGGCAAATTCACCAAAGATTGGCACATGCCCACAGCCAGCTACTCAGTACTGCCTGCACCCTTTTGGCCCATTCCTGGACCAGTTCGCGCGGACGAAAGATGTGATGAGGTTATCAGAATAAAGACGTATCTGTCCAAGTGTGGCTGTCCTACTGCCCTAGACAAGTGTGATCTGCAGGCCCGTGAACGAGCAGTACACCCTAGCGCCTCCCAAAATGATAACACAATCTCGACCGCCCTCGACCTCAACTACAGCCTATCGAAATGTTCTGCTAATTTCATGTTTGTGGAAGGACGACATATTGCCAAATCTGTGTGTGTGTGTGTGTGTGTGTGTGTGTGTGTGTGTGTGTGTGTGTGTGTGTGTGTGTGTGTGTGTGTGTGTGTGTGTGCTCGATGTAAGGAGTGAAAGGATGTGAAGCGCCAATTTAGCGTAGTTATAGGCTTATAGGCCTCTATGAGAGCTTGAAGAACACGGTGGATGCCCTCGAACGATTTAAATTGAGGGCCTTGCACTTGATCATGAGGCAACACAGGGGCTATCTCCAAGTGAGAATGCGCTGGTCCCACGGGAGCTACACTGGTGCGCAAAACTTAAGGAACCTTTAGAAATAGTCCAACACTATTTGTAAAGGGTAGAACCACAAAATCTTTACTTAAAGTACTCTTTAACTGATGAGAGTAGATTCAGTCTCAGCTGACTCTGGACGTCAGCTAATCTGGCGAGAGGTTGGCACACGGTATCACCCCGCAAACTTCACCGAAAGGGATCGATATGGCGGTCGAGGTGTTCTCGTCTGAGAAGGCGTACGTACACAACTCCAGATACTGGAAGGCGGTATTGTAACCGGTGCACGCTACTGTACTGAGCCAACCCTTCCCCATGTGTGTCTGTTCCGAGGTGCCATTGCCCCGAGTTCGTGTTTATGGATGATAACGCCACACCCCATCGTATTGCAGCTGTTGATATGCTTTTGGAAAGTGAGGACATTGTTCGTATGGATTGGCCTGCCCGTTCCGCCGCCGATCTAAATTCTATCGAACACATATGAGGGGAGGGCTCTGGGGAGACGCCTAGCTGCACGTCCACACCCACCAGAATATGGTCATCAGCTGAAGATGGCGCTGACAGAGGAATGGACGATGTTACCGCAAGAACTTATCAACAACATTATTCCAAGTATGGATAGGCGATGCATCGACATTAGGGGTGGCCATATCTCCTACTGAGGACCACCTCTTCCCTTTGTTCCATCTTTGGCAGTGATGCATCTGTATCATGGCAGCCAGTGCTATGTTGCCATTTTTGAATAAAGTCCCTCTGTACCGTTTTGTTTCCGTTGTTGTGTCGGTGTTGTTTCCTTCATCATTTCTGTACCTCACGAGGTTCCTTTGCTATACTTTTCTCATATCCAGGCCACTGCTATGAGAAGCTACAGGAAAAACCTGACTGGTCCTTAAATTTTGCACACCACTATAGTTATTATCTGTGACTATTTTATTTAGATAGTCTGCGCGTGTAGCACATTGGTATCGCCACTGTCCTTCCCGCACCGAAGCGAGGAACTTTAATGGGCTTTTTTTCACCCTATGACTGAGTTAATCGGTCTGGAACGTAGATAGCAAGGCTTCTCCTCCCCCCACCAGAAACTGGGGTTTTTTTTTCCAGCAAAACCGGCAAATCGACCAGAGAACACACGCAATTTACAAACACAAAACATACATGATTAGATGTAATCAATTACGGGTAACCCCAATATAATAATCAATGTACAAAAAGGATAGGTTGTATACTTTTCAGGGGCAAAGTTGATGACGCTCTGGGGCAGATATCATGTTTTAAGGGCACAAAAGGTGATTGGTTGTACACGTCGAGACTAATGGCATTAAATGTAGGTGATCTGCAGACTTACTTAACAAGTGCAGGTTAATTTTGAAAAAAGTCGCGAGTTAGGGTTGGATGTGAAAGTGTCTGCAATTCTACCCAGACACGATAGGAGGGAGTATGTGATGAGAGATTTGTCGATCAATTTGGCCCTGGAGAGAGATTGAGCAGGGCTCTTTGGGTAGAATTTTTATCAGCCTGATCTGTGCTTGTTAACAGGAGAGACTGCTTCTACAGGGATGGGATACACTTAAATAGAATGGTACAAGATTATTTGCTGATGCTATCGAGGCAACGTTAGGTGGGTAGCCTTCGGGAGGGGTACATCGAACAGTAGATTAACAATGGCTGCAGGCTGAGGTGAAAGTGGTCCTTGCACTGCTATTGGAATGAGCAGCCTGGAAAGCAAGGTACTGAGGATTTCTAGAACTGCAGGAACAAGTAATTTCGTGGCCTGTGTTCGGGTAACCAAGTAAAAACAGGTTAATGTATACTTACATCTACACCAATGCGGGAGTATAGTAAGTAAATTTGATGAATTTGTAGTGCTGGTGAAGACTTCAAAGGTGGATGGTGTTGGGACATTAGAGACGTGGTGTAACACTGATATAAGCAATGCTGAACAATGTGGGGTGTACCATAGTTTTTAAGAAGCACATAGAATTCCAGTGCATCCGGTTAACATGTGTGGCCATTGTAATGTTGAGTCAGTTTGGTGTGACAAAGGCACTGGAAAACAAAAATGAGAGTAGCAGTGTGTTATAGGCTTAATGATTCTGATGACTGAAACGAACAACTGTACAGAGAAATAGAGTGGGCCAATAAATCAGAATGTCTTATAAAGCAAAACTTATATTAAGGATTTACTGGATGATCCTTTTCTACAGCAACATATGAGAGAAGGAACCAGAGGGAGTAATACTCTTGATCTGATTATCAGTAGTGATTTTTCATGAATTAAGAATTTGCGGATAAAGGAACCACTTGGTGACAGTGATCACAATGTACTGATATGGGAATTAAAGATGTGACTACCATCAAGGCTAAAGGGAAGGGCTTTTTCTTCCGTAAAGGTCACTATGCTGGAAATAGGCAGTTTTTAAATTCTATACAGTGGAACCAAGTGATGATGTTACCCAGCAAATTACAAATGGGAAACCTTCAAGGAAATAATCATGGTAACCATTAGGCTTTTCATACCAAATATGAAATACTGTTCAAGGTTTAGGATTAAATGAATGTCAGATGAACTCATGAGACTCGTTGCAGAGAGAAAAAAATGCATGGGATGAATATAAATCATCAGGTGACACAAAAACCTATGGTAGATAGAAGATAGTCTGTAATCAAATCATAAAGGAGATTAGGCAGGCAAAGGCGGATTACGAGAAATCCTTGGCAACGGATGCAAAGAAAAACAGCAAAGACTTCTTTACTTATGTAAACTCTAGAAGGAAGGAAGAGGATGAATCAGATTGGTCTACTTGATATCGATGGTTCAACTGTTGTTGATGCTGCTCAGATAGCTAAGAAACTGAATGATTATTTTGCATCTACATACACACATGAGGAATTCTGTAGGAAAGTGGAGGCCAGAAGATTATCAAACTATAACAGGGATCTAAATGACTTTGCAATAACTGAGAGCAAAGTGGAAGATAAATTGTTGAAGTTAAATGTAAGAAAGGCACCTGGGGTGGATCGGATCTGTCCAGTTATATTAAAGGAGGCAGCAAAGGGTAAGCAAACTTTTAGCCATAAGTATGAGAGCATTCAGGGGAAGTCCCCACGACTGGAGGTGTGCAAATGTATCACCCAATTCACAAAGGGGGATCAAAGGGTTACACGAGTAATTACACGACCTGTTAGTTTAACTTCTGTTGAGGGGAAAATAAAGAAGTCACTTGTTTAAAAAGCGGTGCAGATTATCTAGAGAAGACTGCAATTATACTTGAAACACAGCATGTATTTGTTAAGGGGAAATCTTCCCTGACCAATATGATTATATAGTATGATGTGGTCACAAAGGAACTGGATGCAAAATAATAATAAAATAATTTTGATATCATATATTTGGATTTCAAGAAAGTTTTTGACACTGTTGCAAATGAAAGACTACTGCACAAATTGGAGCAGTGTGGCATTAAGGGAAAGTTGCTTCTATGGATAAAGGGATGGCTGAGTGGGAGAAGACAGAGAGTGGTAATCAATGGGCACAGCTCGTCGTGGATTAATGTTATTAGTGGAGTCCCACAGGGTTCGGTGTTGGGTCCACTGTTGTTTTGTATATTTATCAATGATATTGATGAAGGTAATCAGGCTTAATGTCAAACTTTGCAGATGATACAAAGGTTGGCAGGGTTGTCAAGGACACTAATGACAGTACGCTGCTGCAACGGGATCCGGAAAAGTTGAGCAGATAGGCTGAGAGGTGGCAACTGAAGTTTAACATTAACAAACGCAAAGTACTGCATTTGGGTAGCAATAACCGCAGAGCAACATACTAACTGCGCAATACCACACTCAGGTCAGTGATGATTGAAAACGACTGGTGGGGGGGGGGCAATTCTGCCTGATATGAAGTTTTCAGAGCAGCTCATGGGGTGTTGTCCATAACATATAGAAACTTTTCTAGCAGAGATAAGGAGGTGATTATCCCCTTGTATAAGGCAAGGGTTAGGCCACACCGGGAGTACTGCGTACAGGTCTGGAGGCCTCATTTAAGAAAGATGTAGAGTTGCTTGAAAGAGTACAGAGAAGGGCAACGGATTGGTGAGTGGAACAAAGGGTTGCTCTGACGAAGAAAAAGCTTCAGTTCCGGAAATTGCAGCGTCTGGAGATTAGGAAACTGAGAGTCGATCTGATTGAGGAATATATTGTCTTGAACGGTTTGAACATGCTCAATACTGATGGGATTCTTCCACTTGCTTCCTGAAAGGAAAAAAAATTCAAATTGAAAGATAGATGTGCGAAAAATGGCCTTTAGGCAGCCAGTGGTCGATTGCTTTCATCTGTCGTTGGAAGTTGATAGCTGAAATAAATTCAAGAAAGAATTGGACGAACATTTGGAGCAAATCGATAGGTGAACGGGAAGGTTTTTTTTTTTTTATTCTTTTTGAATTGGCTGATGCTGTATAAGCTTGCTTTCTTGCATCATATGTTACATGCTATGCTAATTTCTTCAGCTTTATTATCTGGGAAATTTTCGTAATTAGGAATTTCGTTGTGCCCAACAATTACATTTACCATTCTTTTATTTCTCTGTTTGTCCTAGTTATACTTCATAGTTACTTCTGCTTTATCAATCTTATTTTTGTATTTGGGTATTTGTGTTTTTAGCATAGGCCTAAACTAAAAATTTGAGTCTACATTTCACTTTTTTGTATCTCGTATATGTAGTTGTGCTTGATAAACTTCTCTCTAATCAACCATTAGGAGTACATGTTACAGATAGCGATGCCTTATGGTGATATCCGTCTTAACTCTAACGTAACTTTAAACGGCCAGATTCAATATGGTAAACTTGCTGACAAACGAATGATACTCACCTGTATAGTAAGGATGATTATCAGCATGCACGGATTCCAGAAGACGTGCAATCTGCTGGGATGTTGGTTTCTCTCCAGCAATACAAAGAGATAGCATTACCATGGGGATGTTGAAGATTGTGGTCGTATTCTTGAAGGAAGACTTCAGATATTCCACTAAATCGAATCCATGAAAATCGTATGGATTACGGCACATGGAAATAAGTGCCCGGACATATTGAGCCAACTCTACGGTGGTCAGAGGATTCACGTGGCTCCTGGAAAAGAAACTGAACTATTCAGAGGCATATGAAATACAGAATATTAAAATATCTACCAGGTTAGTTCTCTGTGTGTTATAAAAGGAAGACTTCTACTTCATTTAAAATTACTTAATCTGCAGGAATTTTAACTCCTAAAGATTTCTTCTCTGAAAAACCAATCCAATAAGAAATAGCACAAATCTGCATGGTTTTCGCCGCTTGTAAATTAATAGCTGTTTTATCGCTGATTTCAGAAATGCTATTCGTTTTTTTCTATCACTTGCCGTGTTTTCACCAATCACTTAAGTTGATGTCATGTCATGAGTGGTATTATTGAATGTATTAAGTTAGGAGTAAATGCTGGGCATTTGTAAATCTTCACATGTTGGCAACACTGTCTTTAGTCAAGTGATAAATGACTGAACGAGTCAAGAAATAAACGGCTGAAGACATTATTGGCAACGCTGTCTTCAGTCATTTTTTTCTTGATCATGACAGGTCCACGCAGTAGTATTTATCAATGTAAGCTCAGTTAATTTTTGAGGTTATCGTGTCAACATTGTGACGAAAAGTAAGTAAAATGTCTTCACGCAAGTGTTTGCACAATCCGAACTTATTTTGGTATATATCTGGAAGTTATCTTCAAGAAAATACAAGATATTATAGAAATTGCAACGTGTGCATATTGTTGAGTTTGGACTGAATGTGCATCTTTCTGGAGATTGGATAGCTACATCTCTATTCCTCAGGAAGGCAAATCTTAGTCGTTTAGATGATTCTTGGAGATGGTGGGCCGTTGAACGGCTTTCTGCCAGGCACTCGCAAGCAGAAGTGGCAGGTTGGATTCGTGTGTCGTGCAGTATCGTGTCTGCACTATGGAAGCAGTTTCAGGAATCAGAAACCATTACAAGAAGAGCTGGCCAAGGTTGTCTGAGGGCTACGTCAAACAGAACAGACTGCTATTTGGTTCTAACAGCAAGATGGAAACCTACGATATCCTGTTCAAAACTGTCTCTAGAGGTGGCTGGGGCGACAGGCGAACACATTTCCATCTGGACTGTGTTAAGAGCAGCTCAATTATAGTGAACTCTACGCGAAGAAGCCAGTGGTTTGTGTCTCATTAACCCCAACCACTGCAGAGCACGTAGAAACTGGTGTGCCATAAACATGTGACTTGTAGCCCTGACAAATGGGTTACAGTTCTGTTCTCTGATGAGTTCCGTTTTATCCTACAAACATATTCTAGATATTATTTCATCTAGAGACAACTAGGAATGCAGTACAATCCCAAGATCAGAGAAAGGGTGGCCACTTACAGCTGTGTTCTCGTGTGCCCGCTCATCTCTTCATGTTTTTGATAGGGGTACCGCAAGTGTGCGAGGTACCGAGAACTCATACTCGAAGCCTATGTGCCACTTTTTAGGCGTGCAGTTGGCCCAGATTTTCTTTTCATGCTATGTTTATATCTTGAAACTGAAGATATCAAATATATCAATGATTTTCGTGGCCATCACCAGACAAATCCGATCGTATATGTGTGGGACGCCCTTGGCCGTCTCATTGCACGCCGACAGCTATGCTCGGTCACTTGGTCAGCTAAGGGCTGGTGAAAGAATGGGATTTGTTACCACAGAATCTTATAGACACGCATATACCGAGCATGGTTCATCCTTGTCAGGCTTGTTTAGCCATTGTTGTCATACATCGTATTGATGTCATGTGACCATATTTTTTTGCATCTTGTATCAACTTCTGTAATGTAACCTTTTTGGTGATTCTTAAAAAAACCTTTATAAATGCCCTTATACCTGTCCGAAGTTTCTCGCTATCTCCTCATTTCATCGTTATTCTGTAGTATACCAACTCACAAAATTTTATCCCGCCTTCATCGCAAAATGCACGAGTTACACCACATTTTCTACGTGTTCTGTTAATTTTATCGAACATGTAGTCAATGAACTATTAAGAACTGATTATAATCCTATACAGTGGAGACTTTTTATTGACTCATCAAAGAGTAGTCTCAAAGGTGTGTTGTTCCAAAGAAATAAATATGGGTTATTTCCATTAGCTCACTCTGTGCATTTGAAAGAAACATATGGCAACTTGAAGAAGTTGTTGACAAATATTAAGTATCAAGAACATGGTTGGTTGGCCTGTGATGACTTTAAAGTGATAGGCATGTTACTTGGACTGCAATATGGGCTAGGATAGCTGGGCTAGGAGGTCAAGATTTGGCCAAAGAGGCACAGTTTGTTGTCTGACTAAAGAACATAGTTCATAAACCACTGGTAGACCTCAAAAACTGCCCTTCTTCCACGCATGCATATCAAACTGTGTTTGATGAAACAATTTATGAAAGCTTTTCCTCAGGAAAGTCCCTGTTTTAATTTGTACTAAATCCCCATCGATCACAAGAGACGCTGAAATAAGGTATTTTTGTTGCACCTCAAAATTTGAAACTGATGAGGGATCGAGATTTTGAGGGAACTCTAAATATAAGAGAAAAATAGGCATGGATGAACTTCAGTTGTATTATTGAGACTTCTTAGAGAACAACAAGGATCCAGACTACAAGAATTTAGTGAAACTATGTTGAAAACTTTAAGAAGCTAGGCTGCAATATGAGTGGCAAGGTACATATTTACACTCCCACATCGACTACGTCCCAGAAAAACTAGGAAATGTCAGTGAAGAACAGGGTGAGAGGCTTCACTAATCTGGGTGAGAGGTTAGTGAAGTAACACGAACAGGGTGAGAGGTCTTTAATGTCTTCACTAAGACAATAAAGACATGGAGATGAGGTACCAGGGGAGGTGGATTGTCGACATGATGGCTGACTATTGCTGGGAAATAGTCAAACAAACGTGATGGAAACAAACGGAAGTCATTTTTAAAATCAGCAATAGAAATGATTTAGAAACATCTTTTTTGAGACAACATCAGTGCATTTTTTTCAAAATGCAGAGTAGTGTATTCATAAAAGTAATCGGAATCGGACAAGGAACTTACGGCCTTCTGGATTAATCACGTTTAAGTGATAAGAAAAGGAGGAACATTTCATGAATATCATGAAATACGGTAATGGATCTATATATCTTGTCAAATCTTAAAACACAGTACACATTAAAACACAATAATCTACGTTTTATTTGTTGATAAGAAATACAAAGACTCTTCGTGACATTGAAGGCTAGGGGTTAGATGTGGGGCAATAGGTAGCACGCGACCAAAATCTCTAGAAGCAGCATTCCAATCTCACGATCTGAATATATTCAAAAGTAAATCTGAATGTTGCTCTGGCTGAAAAATCGGAATAACTCAAGAAAGAAACCCTACTCACTCGTCCGGGATCAAAGAACCACAGTCCTCAGTGAAGAGGCAAATAAGAATTTGCAATTTGTGAACCAATTTGTTGCGACTACGGGAGAAACAAAAATTTTCGTGTTATTTATTTTTTTCATTATATTTAACGAAAATGGTCTTCTTGTTAGAGAACGAATGACAGCAAAATAAAGTGAAAGGTTGGATAACAGTAGGAAACTTCAAGATAAGAAGTGCAAGGTACTAAATACATTCCTGAGCAAAAATTAAGAAAGTTACCCAATTTCAGAAATATCTCATTTCTATCTACCTAGATTTCGATAAAAACCTTCGGACGCATCTTTAAACTAATATATCTGATGAAACTCACGAAAACCAACAAAATATGCATAAAAATAACTCACGAAATCCAAGAAGCATTCCATAAATATAACTCATAAAACTGAACAAGTATTTCATACAAATAACTTATAAACCCCCAAAAAACACAACGAATATATGTCATAAAAATAATAATTTAACAGTTAAAAAAATCTTATAAATTTCGTACCACGATAAGGCGTGTGATTGATCCTCACTAACATGAAAATTGCACACTGAATCCTCATGCTGCCAATAAATGTAACCACAGGGCCGGTAGCAATAATTTCTATTCATGCGTTCGCAACCAGCATGACCTCCGACCTCAAAACGCCGAATTCGAAAATCATGGAGTCAGTCAATCTGAACTGGAGAGGGCAGAGACATTTTTGGCCATTCTTCTGATTACGGCTGAATTAATCAGTCTTTGGAGAAGATTACTTGACAAAAATATACGAATTTTATTCCGGAAAATCGGATAAAAATGGCTTTTAAAGTGTGGTGGTCTTTAATCCAGCTGGATTAAAAACTCTACGCATATTTCATTTCTATATCATCGAAGTTCTATAGTCGAAGACAGAGAGGAGGAAAGGTGACCATTAATGGAGCTTCCACACTATCCCTTTTCTTTTTCCCACCACCACCTTTTCCAATGTTCTTGATGTTATTAGGCCCTATTGCGCAGTATATAGTTTGTAAATTGCGTGTGCTCTGTGATTGATTTGCCGTTTGCTGTACGAAAAACCACGCTATCATCGCTCGAGACTGATAAATTCAGCCACTTTGTTAAAAAGACCCATAAAAACCTCTCGGCTCATCGATGCGATTCGAACTGAGGTCTTTTCCACCCGGTGTCGGGAGAACGACGATTCTACCAACTGTAATACCGTTGATGGTCACTGTTGAAATTCACCCAGGACTTGACTCGATAGTGTGTTTTCCAATTTTCGCAACTTGCAGCCATGCTGTGGTCCTGTTTTGCCTGTCTTCATTATAGAACACGTTCCCAGTTCCCGTAATTAATTTTTTTTCTAAAATATACTTAATGGGAGACTCACACCTGGCATAGTGCTTGAGGAACTGTTCGTCTAACAGTTCGTCCAAATTTCAACTTAAGATAACCGTACTTCCTTCATGTAGCGTACCGAAATACATCGACTTGCACATGTGGCCAGACCAGTTGTTGGCCACTCCTCTTTCTTGGCAATATTCAACGCATATTTTATTAAATGTTTTATTTTATTTTTCTCTAAATTTCGCCATGTAATGTGTACGAAAAGAGAAAATGGGAAAAATAGGACAAAACAATACGTATATTTACATTGTTTTCTTATTAACGATCACTCATCTTGCAGCTTATTGTACATTGAATACTTCTTGAGAATTAAATTTTAAATAAAATTAATAAGGTATGCCAATTGTTATCTTAATTTAGTTATTTTAAAATTTGAAGAAAATATAGGAGGAGTATGGTTATTACTTTGCTAAACTCATCGCAACTTCTACTTCGAGAAATTCACCCAGGACTTCAAATAGAGTTTCGTTGCTGAAGAGATTCTCTTTATTTGCAAGGTACAATGCCACGATAGCTCGAGGCGTTTCGTTTCCCCATCCTCGGCTGAGACGTCGCTGCTGTAACAACTGGTGAATTGCTTTCTGGCGTGCTTTCACCCCAACAAAAACATCCATGCTGACTGTTAAAACAAATAAGATAAATTGAAACAATTTCTAATTTTATTCTGAAAAATGTGTGTGGAAAGTTGTGGGTTTTAACTATCTTGATCGTAAACTAATATTTGCGATCAAGATAGTCAAAACCATACAACTGTAGAATTTAACATAAAAGAAAAATGAAAGTGAGGTATATTTTACGCTCCACGTAACTGAGATGAATTGGATGTCTGCATAGGCAATTTCAGTGTGGATTATGTTGGAGACTATAATTTATTTAAAAAAGGCTATTGAAAAAGATCTCATTTTAGGAAGGATATAGAGCTGCTGGAAAGATTACAGAGAAAGGCAACAAGATTGATGAGGGGAACAAAGGGTGCACTTACCAAGAAAGTCTTTAGCTCTGCAAATTGGAGCGTCTAGAGACCAGACACCTGCGGGAGGGGGGGGATCTGAATGAGGAGTTTAAGACTTTGAATGGATTGAGCAAGCTCCCTGTCAAAGATCCCTGTTCTGAAGTTTTTAACTTTGACAGGGAACTTGCTCAATCCATTCAAAATGATACGCTAAGAGAAAAAAGACTGGGGACAAGGAATTTTTCATGTATGTGATGTATGTGAATAAGATGAAGAAGATGTATGTGATGATGGTGAAGAAGAAAGCTAATCAAATCAGACGCACAAGCGTCTGATTTGATTAGCTTTCTTCTTCACCAGGTGTGGGAAATTATTAGATGACCCAGCTCATGTTGCGGATGAATTAAATAGGTACTTTGCATCAGTCTTTACTGAAGAAAGACCCTTCCTGCTTTGTGAGGCTGTGTGAGTTGAGTGAGGCTGAGTCATATGAAATTAGTAATTTCGTAATTACAGATGATTATTTATTAGAAAAACCTTTGAGCATAAAGGCAAGTAAGGTTCCCGGCGTTGATGGCACATACCCTGTAGTTTCGAGGGAGACTGCCAGGGTGTGTATTGATTCTTTGAGGTTAATTATGAGGGCATCTTTAGACTCGGGGCAGATTCCTTTGGATTGAAGAATTGCCAGCGTATCGCATACATAAAGGCAGTTCTAAGAGAGAAGTTGGTAACTACAGACCCGTTAGTCTGACTTCAGCGGTTAAAATCTTAGAGGTAAGGGTGCAATCCAGGGATATTTAGATAGATAGATATGGTATTCTGAAGGACTCACAACATGATTTTGTTAAGAGAAAATCATGTTTAACTAACTTAGTAGGCTATTTTGACAGTTACACATGAGCTGAATGTAGGGAACAATTTCGACATAGTTTTTTGGATTTTATTACCAACTCAACCGCCTTTGGGCTACCTTGGCAGGGTCTAGCATCTTACAAGGCGAGAGACCCTGCTAAATCAAGAGTAGGTAATACTGCAGTTAAGAGTTGGCAATACTTGATAAGTTGATAAATATGGACTTTTTGAATTTTAGCAAAGTATTTGACTCGATCCCTCATGAGAGGTTGGTGTATAAGCTTGAACAGGTTGGGATTACTGGTAAGATTCTAAGATGGATTGCTAGGTGGCTGCAAGGCAGAAGGCAGTGGGTTATGAATAATGGAGATTTTTCAGATTGGCGTAACGTCCCTCAAGGACGTTACGCCAATCTGAAAAATCTGAAATCTGAAAAATAAAATGGATGGAAGTGGAATTTTCGCTGTTATAAAGAATTCTAGAACTAGGGGACATAAATTCAAATTACAGGGCTTGAGGTTTAGACTGTAGGAAGTTTTCCGTTAACCAGCGAGTCGTTGATTGATGGAACAGGTTGCCTTCACAGGCAGTTGAGGCTGACAGTTTGAATAAATTCAAAGATCTTCTGGATATTTTCCTGTGTGAGGAGGGAAGCATATAATTTGTATGTTCTTATATACTTGGTGTGCGTTTTTTTGCCAGCCTCTAGCTTCCTTGCATTATATGACGAATACTGTCACTATTACTAAGTGTATAGATTAAATGAATTCGAGGAGGAATTAGACAGAGTATTGGTGAAATGGATAGGTGAAATGGGAAGTGTTTTTTTTTTTTTTCATCTTCATTCTGGAGAAAAGCATTACATATCTTTTCATAAACTCATTGGAAAATTCTTTTATTGATGATGCGAATGAAGTCTGTCTCCCTTGCATCTGATACGTCTGGGCACAAGGACTCTGTCCTTCCACATAGTGTGAAGGACCATTGAGAACAGGATTTGAATCCTGTCAAAAACGTGAGGAATTTTTGTTTTTCTCATCATTGTAGACCTCCTTGGTCTGTTTTTGCAAGAACAGCATAATTTTATCTCCAGAAACTTGTGTTTTCATCCAGCAAAACAGAACAACCCACAGCCACAATATACTACGGTCATATGACATTTAGCTCAGGAAATCTGACATGAAAATATTTGTTTAATTTTTTTGTCTTGATAACAACGAAACAGTTTTATATTAATTAACAAAATTAAGACAGTTTTACCAAATGCAAATATTAATATAAGACTGTTTTGCCACGTGCGGATTTCTTTAGTTTGATTGCAGGTAGCTGTAGGACCCCACAAGCCAGGCTTGTTTCAGTCAGCTGCAAATTTCCAAGTGGTAACAAATGGAAATTTGCAGTTGACGATTGTTGCTTTAAACTCTAAAATCTCTCTCTCTCTCACTGCGGATGCCACTTGTATGCCAAGCAATTATCTCTTTGATCTTCTCCTCTGCTAATTGTTCTACTTTTGAAATTAAATTTAACTCCACAATCTCTATCACATTTAATTTGCTTATATTCCGATAATATTTTTATTAAAAAGAATCTGCAATTAAATCAAGGTTAACTTCAATATCTCTGGAAAAACTCACAGACATTTTTTCACTTACTGCAATATTTCTCATCTGAGTTGTCTCCACAGTTATCCACCCCATTGCAAGTGACCTTTCTTGATATACAGTTCTTGTTATCACAGACGAATTTCGGTGGTTCTATATAATATCGGTTACCTGAAATATAAAAAGAAGAGCATTTATTCGTGTATGGAGTAGTTGTACTGCAAATAGAAAAATTTTGATTTTTGAAGCAGTGTGTGTGTGTGTTAATAATATCTACACTGCGAATGAATTCTTTTCAAGCATAAAGATTAAAATTACTTGAAAAGGGCACGCAGTGAACTACATCACTGAGTAATACTTACAGGAACAGCGTTCATCAGACCGATCCTTGCAATCATAGCTTCCATCGCAGGCTTTCGTCCTTTCAATGCACTGCCCGTTTGTACAACGGAATGTATCGAAGCCTGGTCTACAGCCTGAATAAATAAATAGAAAGAAAGAAACATGATTTATGTTAAAATGAAGATAAAATTTACTTGTATTTCAAAGAACTAAAAGGAATGAAGTAAAAGAAACAAAAACACTTTACTGAAGTGAAATGTTTTTGTTTCCTTAAAGAAGGAACCCTACGATGTCCTGTCATTAGTTGTCTATTGAGGTTGCTGTGGCCACAGGGGAAAAGATTTCCGAGTGCGTTTAGAAAGATCAATTGAAGTGGACGCTACGCAAGGAAGCCAGTGGTTTGACCCCAAACCACCGCAGAACTCGTTGAAACTGGTGTGCCATAAACATATGACATGGAGCCCTTGCAAATGGATATAGTTCTGTTCTCCGATGAGTCCCATTTTAGTCTACAAACAGATTCTAGATATTATTTCATTTGGAGACAGCGAAGAATGCGGTACAATCCCTCCAATATCAGAGAAAGGGTGGTCACTTACGGCGGAGACAGGGTTCTTATGTGCCAGCACCCCTCTTCATGCTTTTGATAGGGGTACGATAACTGCGCAGAGGCAGCGAGAACAGATCCTCGAAACCGATGTACCACTTTTTAGGGGTGCGGTTAGCTCAGATTTTCTTTTTCATGCACGACAGCGCCACTGCACACAGAGCTGAAGTGGTGGATGGTGGAGGAATATCTTAAAACTGAAGATATCCAACGACTGCCGTGGCCAGCACGATCTTGAGATTTAAATATGATTTCCTGCCATAGAATATCATGGACACCGTTATATCGAGCATATTTCACTGCTGTCAGGCCTGTTTAGCCGTTGGAGGGGATCATACGCCATACTGATGTCATGTGGCTGTATTTTCGAGCATCTTGTATCCACTTCTGTAATGTGACCTTTTTGGCAATTCTTATAGAACCTCTACAAATATTCCTTATCCCTGTCCGAGGTTTCTCTGTCTCTCCTCATTTCATCATTATTCTATGGTACACGACCATACTAAATTTTGTCCGTTTATCACAAGCTGCCAAGTTTTCTGTGTTCTGTTAATTTTGTCGAGGAGTGTAGTACGAACCCAGCCGAATAGATCCTAATGAAAAGAGAGAGAAAGGAAGGAAACTAATTCTTAGATGTAAGATTCAAACATTGTAGACAGAGTTTATTAAAGCGAAAGGAAAAGTTTTTAATTTTACAATTTACATTCTAATAACCCAATAATTCCTATCAATTTCAGGAAAAGTTTTTCTTGGGAATACTGGACAAAACCATTTATTTTTAGGCCAAAGTAACACCGTTAAGTGGTAAATCCGCTGCTTAGCAGATGGCTTTTGGTGTCATCACTTTTACTCTTGGCTCCATTCTCAATATGTATATAGATTTAACGTCAATCGAAGATGCTCGTCTTCTGCAGTGATAAGCTAGATAATCTCTTTTGCTGCATCATTTGATTACAATTCGAAAGATTCCATCAGCTCCTGCTTCCTTTTTCCCATTGATAATTTCTCTTCCAGTCCATTTTCGTGACCACAAAATCGTCATCAGTCAGTAGCTTAACCAGTTTCAAAAATCGATACAGTACCGGTGCGTTTATTCGTTTCATTATCTTTCAGGTGGAAGAAGTCATCCTTATTCCAGATCATTATCGGTTGTAGGTGAAATGGTACTTATAAGTGAGTGTGTATGTTTTTCTTAGCTATCAAATGATGTCTATCATTGTCTTATGCATATCACATTAAGCTCTACGATTTGCAGTATCCTGCGTATAATGCGCATTACTCATCCAGGCACTCATTAAATTTTTACAAAGGCTTTCGATGAATCTCAGCATATCAAAATGTTCAAACTTAAGTTATACTGTCTTTAGAAAGAAAAAGATTCAGTGTTTATCATTTACAATACATTGGAAGAAAGAAATGAACTTGTTTAAAATTGCATGAATAAAATTAAGTTTCTCAAATGAGATGAACTCCTCATAAACAATTCGGTGTACCTCCAATCGCCAACGAAGCAATAAAAGAATTTTTACTTACAAGAGGCGTATTCGACAGTTAGGACTAATGCTACCACCAGAAACAACTTCATCGTCGGATTTGACCTTCCAAACAGAAGTATTCTCTGAACCACTTGTGCATATCACATTAAGCGCCACATAAAGTGGTTCTTAGCGTCACTGAGCTTTAGATAGCAACGTTTCCAATAAGAGATGAGTAGGTGGGGCTGCTATCTTCAAGTACATTTTAAGATGACCTGTGACCTGATAAAGTCAGATCGTTTGTCGGATAAACATTTATCAAAACAAATCGGCGATCCAGGAAAGGTTTGTGTACTCGTTTGAACGATGAAGGAATGAAAAAAGAGCTCCTCCCTTTTCAAGATTAAGCTCTACATTGGCGATTTTCGATCAGAAGAAATAATTTTATAGGAGAGTATACAAAAGAGATATAGAATAGGAAATAAATGGGAGCGCATGTTTCTATGAGTGTACAATATTAAATGACGTGACGTGAGGAATTTGTATGAGCCCTTTCACAACGGGACTGAGTTGGTCTCAACAGAGGAGTCTGTGGTTCCCCCCAATAAACTCGTGTCCAGAAAACAAAAAAATCGATCATAAAATACACTTCATAGCTTTAGTTTCTTTGGCGCTTAGCGTAATGTTCATTTAATAGTGACCACTCAAGTTTCGACGAACTTCTAATAGATTGGCAGATGAGAGCATGCCCAAGAAGGTTCCCGTCGATGACACGAGGAAATTTAATGGGCTTTTTTCCCTACGTGGCTCAGTTGTAGATAGCAAGGTTTTTGCCCTCAGAAACTGGGGTTTTTCGTCCAGCAAAACAGGCAAATCGGCCATAGAACACATGCAATTAACAGACACACAGCACGGCAGATTAATTTAATTATTCGGGTGGCATAAACATAATAGTTTGTTTGTTGTTTTTGCCCAAGAAAGTGCATAACACTACGCTGAAGTTGTACGGGACTTCCACCTATAGTTAGGAAGACAGCATTAAAAACATTCTCGATACCATCAACCCGGTTGCAGAGGCACCCTTCACGAATCAGCAACGAGAAATTATAAATCAAAATCTACAATATAATACCGATACTATCGAGCCCCACCCCCTTCGCTGCTATTGATATGGACCTATAATTTGCATACACAAAATGAAGGAAGGAAAGATACCAGGTGCAGACCTGCTAGAAGTCGTTATGGTAAAAAAATTGCTGAGGATTATCCAACCACACTCCTAAGTCTCCTGAACAGATGCCTGATGGCAGCCATATTCCCTTCGTGGAAAACTGTCACTCTTAAGATGAATTTTAAAACACCCGGACAGGTCGCCGCAGAATCCATCTTCATATTGCCCAGTCGTCCTGCTGTCCGTGATGGCCAAACCTTTGGAGCGTCTCTTCCTATTCCGTCTAACCTCTTTCTGGAATAACCTTCCTTCATACGTATTTTCTGAAAATTACAGTCTACCGAAGATCAAGTCTAATGTCAAAAAATATCTTCTTTTGTCTTTTCAACCTCCAACCCATGCATGGTACTAAGTTCTACTACCTCTAGTGTTTGGGATTTTCATAAAAAAAAAAAAAAAGCTACGAACAGCACGGACTCTACTCCGATAAACAATTCGGTTTCAAAACAGGCTGCAGCACAGTGGACGCCATCAATAAACTGATCACACAAGCAACTCACTCAGATTTCAAGTACTCGCTTGCCATAGTGGTGGACTTTGCAGGGGCCTTCGATCGCTTGTGGTGGCCCAGCGTTCTCTGGAGGCTCCGGCATGGCAACATCTCTGTCAACCTTTATTGCATTTTGAAGTCACACCTAACAGACAGGAAAGTGCAAGCAACAAAAAATTTCGAACGCTGTCGAGATTCATCTACCGCGGCTGTCCGCAGGGCTCTGTTCTTGGCCCGTTTTTCTGATCCGTTGCCATGGATGAGCTCCTTGGGTATGGACCTGGGGGGTGGGGGACTGAGCCCCTGGCTTTTGCGGACGACCTTGTCTTACTAGTGCGTGCCGACACCAGTGCGGCCTTGGAAACTATCTCTAATGGAGCGTGGAGAGGCACTGATCTGGGTGGATTGAAAGAGATCCACGATGCCATTGTGGAGAAGAGGAGTCCTGAGGGCATCTCATATATAAGTGCCCCACCTATGACACCAGTAGGCTCAAATTGCTCACATCAATCCAAAGAAAACTCGAAACCGAGAGTTCTCAGTGTTTATGGACGAAACCACGTACAAGACACTAACTGTGCTTAGAAGAATAAAGATCGCTGAACAGAGAACAGCGCTGGATCCGGTGTCTCAAACTTCGAACCGAATGGGAGTGGGATAGTCCTCCTAGCTAGATGACCCTCTGAATGAACATTTTAACCAAACGGGATTGAATACTGCTGGTGCCACTAGGTGCGGGATTGCTGGCTCTCTTGGACAGCTCCTTGGAAAGCGGGATTTAATGCTAACCCATAGTGAGTAGAATATTGCTGGCACCCCTCAGGGTGTGGGATACAGATCTCTATCGCCAGATGGCGATCATACAGGGGAACCTTCCCTCTGTAACTTTAACCCCCCAACCCCATCCCCTACTTCACCTTACTCAAGGCGGGCTTCCTTCTTACCTATCAATCTGTCTGCGTGGATAGCACAGTGGTACCGCCACCGTCCTCCCCACACCGGGTGGAAAAGGCCCTGGTTCGAATCCCGTCGATGACGGGAGGAACTTTAGTGGGCTTTTTTCACTCCGTGGCTGAGTTAGTCGGTCTCAGGCGTAGATAGCAAGGTTTTTTCCCTCAGAAACTGAGGTTTTTTCGTCCAGCAAAACAGGCAGGTCGACCAGAGAACACACGCAATTTACAGACACGAATACGGGTTAATGTATTTAATTACGGGAAACCCTAAAATAATAATAATAATAATTACCTATCAGTCTGACTTCTCCTTCCATCTTCAAAACCCAATTTTTAAAAATATGATTATACCCTATAATCATATCTTACTTTCTCTCTTTTTTTGGTCTCCGTCAGGAAGCTTAGGTGACCTTGGCGGAGGCCAACCAGAGTATGATAGGCTGCCTGGCTCACCTCCCCGTGGTGGTGGCGGACAACGTAGGTACCCACTAGGGGCCCTGCGGCCAAGACGCCAGAGACATAACAATAGAACAAAACACAATACTTCATAAACCAGACGTTGCACTCTTTCTGCAGTAGTTCTGCATTCCACCACAGAGTATATACGGCGCAGATGTGGGAAACCACTGGTGGCGCCTTCCACAAAACACTATGCCCAAGAATATGTCTGCGCGTGTAGTAGTACAGTGGTATCGTCACTGTCTTCCCCACACCGGGTAGAAAAGGCCCGGGTTTGAATCCCGTCAATGATGCGAGGAACGTTTTCACTTCGTGGCTGAGTTAGTCGGTCTCAGGAATAGATAGCAAAGTTTTTTCTCCAGAAACTGGGGTTTTTCGTCCAGCAAAACAAACAAATCAACCATAGAAAACACGCAATTAATAGACATAAGACACACAGCACAGCAGATGAATTTAATTATTCGGGTGGCCTAATATAATAATAAAAAAATGCCCATGAATATGCGGGTTTGCACTTTAGGGGTAGCCTTAATTGGTAGTGTAGACGAATGTTCCATTAACGCCTCGTCACATCTGGACATGTCGGAGTCTTTGAGTTCCTCCTCCTGCTCCATTCCCCCCCCTCCTGCTGCAGAGGCTACAGAGTTTCAATAGACACTTACCAAATGTGACTTTGGACACTCTCAACACTCTCAACGTCGACTTGGACCTATTGGTCGATTGACAAGTCACGAGATGACATCTTGGGCTTTCTTAATGTATAAAAAGGACAGTTGTGCAAGTGCCGGTCCTAGTATGCTGATGTCATTTTATATTATGCTTAATTTGTAGTCTTGTTTTTATTAAGATTAATTCCCTGTTCAGATATTTTGTCTTTAATGGTTACTTAGTAGCTGAACTTTGTATCTTTGTGATTGGTCACTTGTATAGTGAATGATTTGTAAGATTCCTCTGGTTATCTGTGCTCTGGTTATTCCTCTGGAATCAAAAATGTACACCAGTTAATTTATTAAACAATTTTATTATTATAATAACAGCATATCAAAATTGAATCAATAAAGTCTAATCCAGGAACAGATACCATGTGAACCATTCCTCCACGCATCTAGATTACAGGAATTCGTGGTTCACAGAATAGAGTGATGCAGTTGGAAGTTTTTCACAGTTTCCAGATAGATTTTACAGTTCAAATTCGTCCCTCTATTGGGTGGGGAGCAGATCGCACGCTTTTGTTAAGGCCCTTCTCCTGTACTTCTCCATTAGCGCTGACATGCGTCCTACCGTCAGTCTCTCTAAAAGTAAGGTTGACATAACTTAAATGGAGGACTTAGAAGAGGTGGATGACCCAAGACCCTGCCCTATATGTAAAAATGAATTCAAAAAGCAGTCCACTAAGACGGACCGTAAAACTCGCAGCAACTGGGATGAGCACAAGGAACCAAAAACTCAACTAATAAGCAAAATGATGACACTGAAGACAAAACCAAAACTAAACTATTACATTAGGCTCACCCGGAAAGTTAATTCATGTACCCGTGTGTATTGTGTCTGTAAATTGGGACAAAACCTTGCTATCTACACTTCAGCTAACTCAGCCACGAAGTGAAAAAGCCCCATAAAAGTTCCTCGCGTCATCGACGGGGTTCAAACTTGGCCTTTTGCACCCGTATGGGGAGGACGGTGACGATACCATTGTGCGCGCAGACACGCTACTATACTGAGGTAATCCTTCCCCACGTACGTCTGTTCCGAGGTGCCACTGGCCCCGAATTCGTGTTTCGGGGCCAGTGGCACCTCATCGCACTGCAGCTGTTGATACGCTTTTGGAAAGTGAGGACATTGTTCATATGGATTGGCTTGCCCATTCTGCCAATCTAAATCCAATAGAACACGCATGGGATGCTCTAGGGAGACGCCTAGTGGCACGTCCACACCCACCAGAAAATGTTCACCACCTGAAGACGGCGCTGACAGAGGAATGGACGATGTTACCGTAAGAACTTATCAACAACATTGTTCTAAGTATGGACAGGCGGTGCATCGACATTAGGGGTGGCCATATCTCCTACTGAGGACCACCTCTTTCCTTTGTTTCATCTTTGGCAGTGATGCATCTGTATCATGGTAGCCAGCGCTGTTGCCATTTTTGAATAAAGTTCCTCTGTGCCGTTGTCTTTGGTACAGAGGAACTACACCCCTACACCCCTTTTTCTACATACCTCAAAGAATCCACTGTTTGACACTCGATTTAAGCACACAAAATGGCGTTTATCAGATGAGTGTACAATAGAAAATGACACTCATTTTGTTCATCCTTGAATTTTCGAAACAGGAAAAAGGAGAAGGAGGAAGGTATTCCTATTGGGAGGTTGGCGGAATTATTTTGATGCAATACTTCCTCTTGTGTGCAGTTATGCATTATCAAGAAATATTTGAGAATCTCTGATTCAATTTCATTTCTCTAAAATATCATGGTAATATTGCCCAGGCACAGCGTGAGCGAAAATAATGCTTTTCTTATCAACAGCCTTTCACGGACAGTGCCTTCTTTTGAAGCTCTCGTGGGTAGCACAGTTGGTATAATCTCCATTCTCCCCAAACCAGACAACCTGAGTTCGAATCCAATCGATGACATGTGCATTTTTTATGAATCTTTTGCACATCGTAGCTAAGTTAGTCATTCTCAGGCGAGGGTAGAATGGTTTTTCTCCCAGAAACAGCAAATCGATCTCAGAAAACACGCAGTTTACAGACATAATATATATACGTGCCAACATGGCCTTAGTGATGCGCCTAAAACCTTACAGCAACAGATCTTTTGAGGCGATATGATATGCTTCCATTGCGAACTGTGTTGTTTCGATCAAAATCATAGGTGATGCATCCTGGATCAAAATCATCTCCGGTGATTATTCTGCTTAAACTTATATTTGAACGTTGGGATATGTCAACTTCAATATGCCTTTGTTCAAGAGTAAGCAGTCAGTGAACAAATGCATGTTATTCCTAAATGCTTTTTCAAAACGCACTATGTGCTTCCATGACTAATGTCCTCGGGATCTGCAAGCTTCTTGAGTGTAATTCGTCTTTCTTTAAGGAAAATAGTAGATGCTGTTCTAATAATCCTATCAATCATTGATGTTGATGGATATCCTGGGACAGGGTGATGTTATATTCTGGTTCTTCCATTTTTGAACTGCATATGTAACTAAATACAGTGGATAGATTCTATCTACATAGCTCTTCCCAAAAAAAAAAAGCACAAACGATTACGTTAGTGTTTTGTTGAGTAGGATTTCATGTTGGCTTGCTCTTCATTCATTATTTTCCTTTCCCGGGTATGTCGTCCATGTATGAAGTTGATGCTGGTTTTCAGAAATTACTGGAGACTTGTAGAGATAAAAAATATGCTATAGATGAATATCGGATGGAGTCAGCTTCAGGGATGGCCAGAAAAGTGTCAGCGATGTTTTCATGATGGAAAATTGTACGGTTCACTTAGGGGAACAACAACTCCAAGATAACTCATACATTTGAAATTTGAAACGATTAAATCAAAAGCACTGGAGGAAGAAAGGGATTTGGAGGATTACGATACGGGCAGACATAAAATTGTCTGTGGGAAGACGTATAATATTCATTTCACAGGAGAAAACTAAACAAACTGTTTTTACTACGCTTCCACGCCTGAGATTTAAATAGTCACGCTTGTAATTCTGAGAGAATTCGAAGTTTTTTCAACCAAACAGATTGGGATTTTATGATCACTTGCAGATTAATCCTTACTCTCCACGGCATGATAATGCCGTGGAGAGTAAGGCATTAATGACTGCCAATCCGTTAATATCCGATCTGTAATTCCAGCACATACATATCTTTCTTTTCCGACTCTTCGCTATACCACATTCGGATCTTTCGAGAGCATTCGAACCCCCACCCCCAATCGGTAGCAATCGTTTATTCCAAGAAATACGTACGCATGCCCCATTTTCTGAGTATTCTCTTAAAATATGCTTACATTGTCAACAAAATGGCTTCTCTGCAATCTCGCCTTCCCCTCGAAAGATTTAACATTATTTGCGTTCAAGAAAGCTGGTTTAATTATTGAAGACAGCTCACCCACACAGCTATTCTTCTCCACCAATAAGGAAGTATTTGCAATGGTACAGATCAGAGACGTGGAGGAGGCGTCTGCATCGCATTCAAAGACATCTCCCAACCGGCAAGCATACAGCTCAGCGTCTCGCATCACTTGAAGCCACATGTGCAATATTTGAAATCCAAGAACTTTGGATCCAGCCACTGTTGAAAACCAAAATCAAATCAAAATATTGATCTCCCATTTCATAACCTGTACAGTCTCATTCTAACGACTACGACTTTTAAATCTGCATCTGATCATATCATCCAATTTGATGGGGAAACCTTTACCGTTCCCAACAAGTAGACTGATGTAATCAGGAACAAGAATCCAATGGAATTTTCTCATTAAAGAATCCACCCAAGTTAATAATTCTGCAAAGACTAAAAGCTACTCGCTGGAAACAAATCATTGAAAATTGTCCTGATGAAACGCTCAACTATTTGTCGAACATCTTAAAAATACGTGCACCTCTCTCTCTCTCTCTCTCTCTCAGGAACAAGAACTGAAACTAAGGCGCTCAGTGTTAAACAAAATGTCATTCTCCTACTTATCCAGAGAAAAAAGCGCTTTTCATGTGTTTCATAAGTATGGGATGAAAAACCAGTGTCTCATGGTGAGAGGAAACGCACCTCCGTCTGAAATCGATTAATTACAGCCCCAGTGATGCATGCATTTCATTAATTCACTAATACCTTGCACTTGCCTCTCTGCTTTCTTCTGACCATCATGAGATGGCTGAAGCATCTTTGTACTTCAGCAACAAACATCTCTGTCTAGACTCTATAGCGACAAAACGACAAATTCGAAATAGAATACAATATACACTATATTACCAAAAGCACATGGACCACTCTAAGAACTGGAAGTTAAGTGACGGGTATGGGTCGCTTTTTTCCAAAATTGAACCATACCTGCCATCCACATATCAAGAACAGGTAAAAAACCACTTTTTCATGCTTGGTTGGTCAAGGCATTGAGCTTAGCTACTTCATCGGGAGTCATCGTAGGATGCCATGCACGCAGAAAAGCTATAATACTTATCAACAGTAGTTGACCTAGTATCAGCCACTGTTGATTTTTATGAATACAGTTTTATATGGCTTCTTCAGATTTGATTTTCTATTAAGAAGTAAGTTTTTTAAACCGATTATTGTCCATATTTTTTGATAGCATAAAAATGTTAGCAGCTTCTATAATTATTTCATTCAACGTTTATTATTGGTAGATGTCAGAAATACCAGTTGATTCCACTGAATGTGATCTTGTTACTTACAAGACTTTTGTTTTCTTCTTGGGAAAATGAAAACCCTTCCGTTTTGTCTCAACAACAGACACTTCTTCGGGAAATCAGTGTGTCTCATCCACTACATTCTAGTAATTTCTTGATTTGACGATCCTTAATGTTGATAGAACTTTAATCATTTATAAAGTGTTGCTTGTTTCAGATGATGTTTCTTTCCACCGAAACCTTCGTCACCATACGCTGGGCTGATTTGGATGAATCCCTTATGTGTACTTCATACAGGTATACTGAAAATGTACTTCCATTATACATTACATTGCATCTACCCACACTGACCAAAAAATACGAACCTTTATTCATCGAACCGGACCTTTATTTCGAATAACAGCAAATGTTCCACGCGGCTTGGATTGTATAAGGTGTTTCAGTGAGTTTGGCCTAATTATAACCATTCTTCGAGCAAAATATCGAGCAGCTGCAACAAAGTTGAAGGAAGAGAAATTCACTGCCGAATAGCTCTCTCCAGCATATCTCACACATCTCAATAGGATTGAGATCAGGTGAATGTGGGAGCCAGGAAAGATGGTGGAAATCCTTGTCATGTTCTCCGAACCACACTTACTCGATTCCGGCACGATGCGCTAATGAATTTTCATCCAAAAAGTGGCCATCACCTTCGGGATAAAAGTGTAACACTGCAGAGTGCAGTAAACCTAACACAAAATTCAGGTACTCCCTGGATGACATGCGACCTTCCACCGCTATCAACGGACCAATTCCGTGCTAAAGATATTCCCATACCATGATACCTCCTCAGATGTAGGGCTGTTTAACAAGTCAAGCAGGATTCATCACCTTGCCAAACTTTTCTTGCCAAAGTGTATCATGATTCATCTGACCGCTCAACTTTCTTTCATTTTTCCACTATCTAATCACGACGTTCTCGGCACCACTGCAAGCGAAGTTTTTTGTTTTTCTCTGAAACAAATGGATTCCGAATAGGCAAGTGACTTCTAATACCTCATTCCTTCAATTCACTTTGCAAGGTACGCGTTAATATAGGGCAGTTCTGGGCTTCGTTGAATTTCACACTGGATGGCCTATTTTTCCGTACAATCCTTAGAGTAAGACGGTTTTGCTCTTGAAGTGCCGTTTTTCTGCCACCTCTATGCCTTTGAAATGTGAAAGAACCGCTTGCTTTCCAGCCATTAAAACCTATGATATCCATGCTTTTGAGAAACGAGTTGTCTTTCGTTTCTTGAGTCGTGGCTCCTGCTAAATACACCCACGATAAGACCTTTTTCAACGTCTGATAGATTATATTTTTTTCCCAAATTCTGGCTTCAGATCTTGGGTGGAAATTACTTCAGTTTGAGTCCTATCAATGACGGAAAGAATTTCTATGGGCCTTTTTCACAACGGGGCTCAGTTAGTCCGTCGCAGTCGAGGGTAGCATGGTTTTTTCCCCCAGAAACTCGGGTTTTTCGTTCAACAAACAGAAAATTGACATCAGAATATACGCAATTTGCAGACAATACACACGGAGCAATATGACCTTAGTCGCTGATGCTCTTAAAGCTCTACTACAATAACTGGCTTCAGATTATTGCAGTCGAATAGCCTGCATAGTCTTTATGCTCCACAAGCAACAGGTAATCACCCCCCCGTGTATTAAGACAGTCGTCCCATGACTGTCTTAATGTTTCATATTTTTTTGACCAGTGTGTGTGTAATGTATCTCTAGCATATGCATACACAGCGTCTGAGTAATCCAAGCCAATTTTATCAGATAAGAAGTGAAAAAGTTGAATTCATATCGTAATATCAATCATCCTAGCCTTCCTGAGAGATATTTTATTATTATTATTTTAGGGTTTCCCGTAATTAAATACATTAACCCGTATTCGTATCTGTAAATTGCGTGTGTTCTCTGGTCGATTTGCCTGTTTTGCTGGACGAAAAACCCCAGTTTCTGAGGGAAAAAACCTTGCTATCTACGCCTGAGACCGACTAACTCAGCCACGGAGTGAAAAAAGCCCACAAAAGTTCCTCCCGTCATCGACGGGATTCGAACCCGGGCCTTTTCCACCCGGTGTGGGGAGAACGGTGGCGGTATCACTGTGCTACCCACGCAGACCTTCCTGAGAGATAGCAAAAATACGTGTTATCAGTTGCACGTGTTCCAAGGATGTCTGGAATCCGAACGGAATTCAACCAAGAAAGAGATAATAAAACGCGAACTGATACGAACTGGGTTTTGAAACCAGTCTACCAACGTAAACAACATAAACTTTTTATTTGGTTCGATGAAAAGCAATTGTGCTAGGCATTATTATGAGAATACCACCACCACTTATCTCAGAGTATCACCCTATAAATAAACAGCACCTGCCGAAAGAGAATACTATTTTGTAATGTGGACTGTAGTCAAGTGAACCTGTAATGAAAGCTAGGTGGTGCCAGAATAATTTCTTAGGTGTAATGGATGATTGGAGTTCGAGATTTGTTGAGTCCTATCTCAGGATTTAAGTACATGTACAGTGCAGTTCCAGTTATCCAAAATTTCACTTAACCACAGTTATGTGGGGAGTGTGCTTCAGATAGTAACCTGTCCAGTAAGCGATGGGTGTTGATGTTTGTAGCATGCATCCGACAAGATAAACCAAAAGGAGAAGTCACATGATTTGTCTCATAGAATAACCAAAACCATGTTGGGCAGCCTGAGAAATACACCGTGTATCGATAATGGATAGCAAAGTTTAATATTCATGAAATGGCTGGGTATGGGCGAATCTGCACGCTGCAGGAGAAACTCTAGCAGTTTCTTGAAGACAAGGCTTTGCAAGGTAAAAATATAATAGTAAGAAACGCAACGATTAAAATATTTATTCATACTAGCTGTATGTTTTTTATTCATTTATTTACTAGTATTTTATTATTTTTTACCTTTCAAAACTGGCTCCTTACTTGGAGCGATTCTCCTTATGCTCTCCACAGCTGCTGTGCTTATCGATCTTTGATTCTGTTAGCCACTTTGACCCGTTTCCCCCAGTAGAGGGATTCGCTTCTTGGCTTCACAGGAGTACTCTTTGGAGATTTGTGTGTAAACCCAATACAGATACACGTCATGGCAAAAAATGTCATATCCATCTGCTTCACTTGTTTAATAGAGAAGCTCCAGCTGATTATAAAAAAAAGGAGTGTCCAAATAGTTTTCAGATGGACAGTGTAGTCTACATACAAAGCATTCTTACCATAAACAGAACCTGAGATTAATTTGCTTTCTGTTTACATCACTCGCTATTTTGCTTTCATCTGCCTTCATCTGGTTGTGGATTGAACGTAATGAAGGGAATTTGAATTTTCGTGTGAAATGAGGAATGATCGATGCAGGATACTCTAAGAGGATGTATTCGAATGCATTAGATCAGATTAGAAAAGGGTTCTTTTTTTTTTTTTTTTTCAAAACTAAATATACATTGTATTAAGGCTTAAGGTATGTATCATTTAAGAAATCCAAAATGCGACTGCTACCAGCCCTATGTACGTCCACTCTGAAAACAGTTCACAGCATACTTCTGTACCACATCACAATTTGGTCGGCGTCCTCAACGGTCAGGTCTTGAGGTCCTGTAGAGGTACGAAAAAAATATCACATCAGCTTACACCCTTGAGATAAAAAAAATATATATATACAGTAATACCCCGACTTACGCTACCCCGACTTACGCGAACTCGGAGTTACGCGGTTCTTGATTTTTTTTCGTTTGGCAACGCTGCCGCCCACTATCTTCAAGGTCGTTTTTCATATGTTATCGATATACGGTGCGACGGCGTTGAATGAGAGCGAAAGATGAACAAAATTCAACTTTGCTGCTTTTATGTTTTTTATATCAGTGAACATTTCACCATAATAACGTAAAAACCAACACAATTCCAGCTATCGGTATAATCGCAAATGCAATTAGATCGAGTTTACTACCAGTTTATAACAGATTTCACTAGCAGAAACGCAACTGGATTTTTATTGTTTTATGGTAGTAACCCCTAGAAATGTGAGGTGTTAATAGTGTATCTCTGCCTTTATGGTGTTGTTTATTCAGTTGCTACATGCGCGCAGCTTTGTTTATGCGTATCAAGCGTGCCTCCTCGTTTTGTAATTGTGCTTTATTCCCTAAAAATGAGTAAAATACTTAATTAAAAGGTGTGAAAAGGAAGCGTCCTGGTGAAGACACTGCAGATTCAGAGAGAAAAAGAAAAGCAATTATCGATAAACAGAGGCGGACTGGGTCAAAAATTCTTACCCGGGAAAATTTATAGTGGCCTCATACTATGGTTTATGGCCAAAATTACACTGGCCCACCGGGGTTTCCCCGGTAAGGCTTATGGCCAGTCCGCCTCTGTCGATAGAGAAAAAATATGAAATTGTGAAACGCTTTGAGCGAAATGAAAGACCATGTGATATTGCACGTGCTACAGGCCTAAATGAAGCAACGGCGAAAAGCACATGACAATTGCAAACTGACAGGTTGAAAATTGAAAAGGGCTCAATTGTAAAGGGCTTAAAAATTTTAGAAAACATAGACTCCAACGAAGAACGCGTTATAGCTACAAAGCAAGGAATAAAAAAATTATTAGCTTGCTACGAAGAAATTCTGCGTGAAAAAAAGAACGCGCTGTGTCGTCAGACGAATTTGTTAGATTTTCTGAAGCCATCGACATCGAAATAACTTTTTTACGTAAGTCATTTGTTTTTTTAATACATATTTTGTATTAATATGTATAAAGAACTGCAATTTTATTAATATTTTTCTTCTAAACTAGTGTTTTTGTTAGTCCTTGGTCCCAATTAAGCAAAATTTATATGTATTTATATGCAAAGTTGTACCCCGACTTACGCGAATTCGACTTACGCGATTTTCGTCGGACCCACCTATCGCGTAACTTCGGGGTATTACTGTATATAATAATCACAGCTATTTAACACTCACATAATATCACATTTAAGTTGACGAATCCGCAAAAGAATGAGAAAAATTTCGATCATGAATTTCATGATATCAGGAGAACAGAGAATGTAATTGTTTTCTTGATGGATATCAAGTCCTTGAGCTTAACATCTGTCAAGTGGTACTTATGATGTTATGATGCAGCCAGTTCTACTTTGGAACATAGAACTGGGACAAGTAGGACCAATATCCATCATGCATCTTAGAATGGGTAATCATGGTTGAAGAAAAATGTCTCCGAGCAATGCAAGCCACCCCGAATCCTGTCTCAGAGACAGGATTCGGGAGTGGTTTGCTTGCATTGCTAATTATCTGCTTCAACGTCCTCTTTCGGCTCTTCGAGCCGAAATTAGCAATGCAAGATAATTAGACCAGCCGTACAGGAAGTATAGATCAGTTCCGAAATTCCAAAACTGATTTCCTCCTGTCTTTCATTTGGTATTTTTTAAGATAAACTCCTGAACTTACTGCTTTTTATATCGATCTATTCGTATTTACTTTTAGCTGTCTGTATTTGTGTACCAAACTGATTGGTTGTACAATTGCAGAAATTCAGCTTCTAAGAATACGGGCTAATTTATCTCGGCCACATTTACAGACGTTAGAAGAAATGGTCATCAACAACCATCTTTGGACAGAGAAAATATAAAAAGTTGAACTCTCTCGCTCATTCCCAGAGTTCCGATTTCTCCCATCTTAAAACATCTGTCCATGTTGATTTTTATGAACCCAGGTATTACCAAAATTTACGACATCTGCAGAATACAAACCAACCAATCAACGCTGATTAGAAGTTAGAACTTAAATAGTAAAATATTTGCAAATTTTCACGAAGCGTCAAATTATTATACAGACTTCAGCTGATAAACAAAATTTTAACTTATGTTATGTGGTAAGAGTAGATTAAGATAAAGTTCTGCAAGAGTAGAAACTGATATCAGTTTGGTTTTGGTTTCGTTAGGCGTCCGAGAGAGATAGGACTCGTAAACATGGCCTACATTTTATCTCTTGTCCTACGTGATGTACAAACACCATTCAAGGTCGGTGGAATAAAAGGAAGGAACTGATAACGCGCGAAACAATTCTATTAATAACTCTGTGTTTGAGTAAGTTCAAATGAAAATGTTCAAGAAAAAGTTCTAAGAAGGCCGTAATTCATTTAACAACCAAACAGAAGTTTCTTTCTTCTGTTTTAGAAAAATAGGGGACTCCGTTAACTTTGAATTCTGAATTTGAAAATTTTGCGTCAGCTACAATTTTTAAGAAAAACGAAACGAAAAACATTTTAAATTTCATTGCAAAAACGAATAAAATTTCATTGTAATTAATAATATAGAAAATTAAATATAAAATATTTATTTTTATTTTTCTAACTGATACTGGAGCTTCTCTAAATCAACATCCAATGTGTGTCGGCCAGAATATTTCGACTGCTCTTCCCTAGTCAGCATCTCTCAGTTAGCAAGGTGGTTACGATCATCATCATTCCACACTGTTTGGTGTGGGTTCAAATCTTGTCCTCACAGCGGTTTCTTCTACCAGAGACTCGGATGTTTCGTACAGCAAACAGGAAAACCGATCTAAGAATACACACATTTACATAAATTTGCATTTTTCAATGCTAAACTTCAGTTGCTACATCTCAAACCTTCTGTTCAACTTTTCTAGACCCTGTTGCAGTAGCAAACTATTATTAGTGTCCTTAACAATCCTCCCAACCTTTGTATCATCTGCAAACTTCGACACTAAGCCTGATATACCTTCATCAATATCATTGATAAATATCGAAAACAATTATGTGCCCAATACCAAACCGTGGGGTTCTCCACTAATAACATTCGTCTACTAAGAGCAGTGTCCACTGATTGCCACTCTCTGTCTTCTCCCACTCAACCATCCTTTTATCCATAGCAGAAACTTGCCTCTAATGGCACACTGATCCAATTTGTGCAGCAGTCTTCCATGTGCAGCAGTATCAAAAGCTTTCTTAAAATCCAAGTTTATGATATCAAAATTAATTTTTGTTTGTGACCACATCGTAGTACCCAATCATTCCCCCCCCCTTTTGGATGGATGTATGGGGAAAAAAACATATAATTAAAAAAATAAAGTTGTATAATATGAAATGTAAGAAAAAAGCGTTAAATCGGAAGAATGCAGAGTGTAAACAAGTGATATGAGTGAAGCAAAGTCTCTCCTAACCCCGCTTCGGATTGATTGGTGGGAAAGTGGGCCATTTATGCCCCCCCCATTCCCATCTAAGCAGACACTATGCTGTGGCTACTTAGCAGGCGTGGTGTGCAATGAAAACACTGGCCAGCAGGGTTTCGACCCCTGGCCTGTGTTGGATAGAGTGTCCAAAATGGAACTCCAACATAAGGAACCTTTCCCTACGATCTTTCATCCCTACCACCTGGGGTGGTGGTTCCCACTTCCCCTATCCTACGTGGCACCCTCCCCTTCCTTCGTCTGGTTGGCCACCCTCATTGTCAACTATTAACTCCTACCCCCAGTCAGCAATTGGTATGATGACCCTTCTGTTCCCTTTTCAGCCTAGTGGGCGTCTTCACTACTACTGCTCTCCTCTTTCTCTCTACCACTTTTACCCCTTTTCACTTGCTATTTTTTATTTATTGAGCTCTTCTTATATGTAGCCTTGGCTACTACAGGGTTTGCCCCACCAGTGCTTTATACTTCCTGCTCTCCGGCTCGCCTCCTGGTGGTGCTGGACGGTAAACTAGATGTTTTTGTGTGAAAACACAGGCTCTTAGGCTAGGAGGCCGGATAAACAGCACAACCAATACAATCTACACTAACACGACACAAACACTCATTAACCTACATAAATCTGGCCTTTACTAGATCCCTGTTACAGTTTGATAATCTCGCCTCCACTTCCCTACATAATTCCTCATGTGTGAATGTAGATGCAAATTACTCATTGACATCGATGGTTCGATAGTTGAAGAACCTGGTGAGGCAGCTGACATAACTATCGAACCATCGATGTCAAGTGGACCAATCTTATTCATCCCCGTTCCTTCTACAGTTTACGTAAGTAAAGAAGTCTTCGTTGTTTTTCTTTGCATCATTTACCAAAGATTTATAATCTGCCTTGGCCTGCCAAACCACCTTTTTGACTTGATTACAGACTAGCTTATAATAACATATGGCTCTGTGTCGAATGATAATGGTAGCTTCTAAGATTAATTCATTGAATGCTTCCCATTTAGAATTTGCTGTTGGTAACATCGTCAGTTGGTTCCAATGCATAGGATTTAAGAAGTGTTTGAGACTGTAGTCTCCTTTACGAAAGCAAATGCCCTCCTTTTTACCCGTGATGGTAGTTAAATCTTTATGTAAATCCCATATGAGTACACTGTGATCACTGTCACTTAGTGGTTCCTTTATCTTCAGATTCTTTTTGCATGAATAAATGTGTAAACATTCTGCAAGAGTCCGGTTGGGACTGAGAAATTGCAGTTAGAAAGAAGTTTCCAGAATCTTTTTCACTGAAAGAGCACACAAAGATGTTTTTAAAAGCAAAATACATTGTCCTCGTGGGTAGCACAGTTGTAAAATCGGCTTCGTCCTCACACCAGGTGAAAGGAGTGATGATGGTGGATGATGTAGGATACCCGGTGGTGTTCTCCCCACATCATCGAATCCCGTCGATGATGTAAGGAATTTTTATGGGCCTTTTTTTTTTTTTCACAACGTGGCCTAGTTAGCCGGTCTTAGGCGAGGACAGCATGATTTTCTCTTCCGGAAACTTGGGTTTTTCGTTCAGCAAACAGAAAATCGGAGAAGACACGCAATACAGACGGTATACACGGAGTAATATGGCCTTAGTTGCTGGCTGATGCTCTTAAAAGTTGATCAGCAAGTATTTATGCGGAAGTTTGTCTCATTACGGCTTAACTGATTTAAAAGGACCAACTCACCATTCTCGTATTTTTCGAGCGGAGATTTTTGGTGCTTTTTGTGGAAAAGCCACGCAAGGCCGTGATGTGCATCATTGGAAACGCCTGCTAAAGAGTAAATGTAAGGGCCCTCTTCTGTATCCCTGTATTCCATTCTGCAACAAACAGAACGCATTTCTCTGAATCTGAGAGTTTTCGGACTTTTTTTGTTTTTAACTGACGATTTATCTAAGAAAATAAATTCAAAAAACTGATTCAGATTAGATCCATATTTAGTCAAGGCAAAATAAGTTTCACTACTTTATACCTTCTTACCTAAATTTTGGGTCCAATTTTGCAGCCAATTTCATAACATCAAATAATGAAGTTGTTACTGGTACGCGCTGCACGATGTTATAGGAGCGGTCTACTTTGTCCCCAAATCTAATGATGTATTCCACGTGGGTCTTTGGTCCAAACTTGTTCTCTAAATCTTCCCAGAGTTCGTCAACTATGGTAGTTGATGTTGATTAGTGGACAAAATTTAAGGATGGTAAAATAATACACTAACATGCACATTTGTCAAAAGTAATTAATCAATTTAAAAGCTTGAAACAAACCGAAATACTAACCAACATTTCGGAGATAATTAAAACTCACTTGTTTTGTCGTCGAACTCTGTGCAGTTGACTTCCCTGAGGTCGAGGAGACTGGTGTCTTTGAGAACTGGTAGTATCCAGTAATTAGCCAGGAATGTTCCGAAAGATCCATCACCCTGCTGATGGGATAAGAGATACAATGCAGCTGATCGCATATCCCAACCATAACCAAAATCACCTGCAGCAAATAGGGACTGGAAATGCATGGGGAAAAAAACAACAGCAATTGTCACAACATCATCAGTATGCAGGTAAAGAAATCGGTCAACGAATGACCATCTAACAGTGCGCAATGAATTTAACACGCTTGAGGGGATGTTGTGTGGAACTGACTTTGAAAGGTATTGGATCAGATGCTGGATGGTCAATAACTCAAGTCGTGTTCAGGGTGGCAGTGATGTCAAACTGCTTGGCAACGTGGGTACAAGAAGTGCTCGGACCTTGATGGTACATTGGCTGCAAGACATTATACTGAAACCATTCAAAGATCAGCGAGTCTGCCCCTTCACCTTCATCCCATAGTAGGTGAATCCATAAGTCCTTCAGTTCGGAGATTCTTTTGAGGCCAATAATTCGATCCTTTCCAGAATCCATCAGCTGCACATAACTTCGGCTGCGCATATTAATAATGAATTTCTTTATTGCTGTTAAGTACGGTACAATTACGTCCACGAGTTTTGCATGTGATTAAAATTTTGGAAAAGGAAAAGTTACAGAGTAAATTATAAGTTTTACAAAATTAAAAAAAAAAGGCATTTAAAAATGAAATTATAATAAATAGGAAAACATAATAAGAAAAAAAATTATAATAAGAAAAAAAATTATGAAACATCATAGTGCAAATCAAGAACCATTAAAACAATTGGAAGTAAGGTTGAATTAAAGTCACACCGTGGATTTTGTTCAAACGCAGATGAGAAATAATTGTTGTTTCTCATCTGAGAATAATTGTTTATTTTAGATGAGAAATAATTTCTCATCTAAAACATCGAAAACACAGCATGGTAGGGATTGGAGAGGTGTCGATGTTTAGTAATCTGGCACAGTTTGCCACAACATTTGGAAGGAGTTATTCTAATTGAACAGCTGCAATCTGTTCTAGGAGAATGCGATGGTATTTGCAATCGGTAGCCATTTTCTACAGGTTAATTCCAAGACGCAGCAGTGCCCCTATTTTAGGCAGTACCTGGGCAGGTAGGAAACGATTACTAAATTTCAGATGGTTGTATTTGATGATTCGTGTGGGAACTGACCTCAAGGATGGCAGAGATTTGTGCCCCTGACAGAAATCCGAGATGTTCGGGGCTTTTATCATTCCTGTGAACATTTTTACGAACTTGGCTTGAATTTTGCAATGTGGTCTATCCAGTTATCTGTATCAAGATTTGAATTAATCACGCTGTGTCTGGAAGAGCATGGTACTTTTATTTAGACAAGGTAGCATCGGTGCAACTCTTTATGGCAGATTCCTTGAGCTTGTTGAAAATAGCTCTTGCTCTGGAATACGGGATGAGATCTTGGGTTGTGCTAGTGATTTTCCACTGCTTGTGAAGGTACTGCTCATTGTGAAAACTGCACACCAAATCCTTGGTCAACCAAACTCTAGTCCTTGGAGAAATGCGTACGGTTTGGCCTCCACATAGTGGGCGATTGTATTCATCCATTTTGTGATTAGATCAGCTGCAGCGGGGGTGGGAGAGTATCATCTAATGGCTTTGCTCATAAGATGAAGTTGAAGTGGGTGGTTTGGTGCCTTTCGGTTCACAAAATGGCCTGCTTAGGATGCCAACTGGCCACATTGATGCGAATACAACACAACTGTTGTATTCGCATAAGTTGTATTCGCAACTGAAGGCCCGACTGTCGCAATTCACTTTAAAGGAGGAATAATTTGGTGTTTTCCTCAGTAAAAATGCTGATACTTTGGTATGTAGTTGTTGACTCATTGCAGCCTCAGTATCCTCAGCTGTTGTCAGTGGCCCCAGTCGGGAAATAAAAAGGCTTCTGTGATGAGAGGTGGGAGGCTTCTTCATTGGTCTTAGAACAGAGGATGTGGAGGTACCAATCCTAATCACCATTCGAGGTTGGCATTCGAGGTGAGCGGACGCGCTTAGACAGGGCTCCTCAGTTAAGTGGTTTACTTTTGGATAGTGCTTTTAAATATTTGATTTATTTAGATATTGTTGGATTATTTTGTTATACGTTTTCCTGTAACTGTTTGATTTTAATAATATTATAGATATAATTTTTTAAAGTTACTTTCATTGATATTTATTTAATTTTATAATGGTAGTTACGAGATCTGCCTTAAACACGTCACAGGGTATCGTGACTCACACGGAAATAGCAGATGGCGATTTACGGGTGAGTCATGATTTAATCCGTTGTGGAACCTGTGGAATGTTTTCCAAGGTCGACCTGGTGACTAATCCTAGCTCACCTGGGGATTCTTTTCTTTGTGATCGATGTAAGGAGTGCACCGATCTTAAATTACAATTTGGTGCACTGAGGGAACAATTTGAGTCCCTGAAAAAACGAGTGCTTGCCCTCGAAAATAATGCATCTGGGAGCTCGTCAGGGACTCAAGACTCCAGCAATCTACCAAGTGATGCACACCCGATTCGGGCCTCAAAACAGAAAAACCAAATGCAAACTACTCTGGTTAAAAAGGACATTGTTTTATTAGGAGACTCCATTGTCAGGGAAACGGGGAATATTTTTTGTAATAAGGGTAGGTGGAGCAGAACCAGGGTATGTCTGCCGGGAGCAACTATTGATGATGTCACCAACAGACTGTCAGATTTTAAAGGGGGTAAAGAAAATATTATTATTCATGTGGGGACAAACGATATTAAACGTACACGATCTGACGATTTGTTGGAAAAATACAGAACCATGCTGAGGAAATGTCGCGAGCTAGGCCATAATGTCTATGTGTCTGCAATTCTGCCCAGACACGATAGGAGGGATTATATGTTAAGAGTCTTGTGGATTAACTCAAGACTTGAAGGAATCTGCAAGGCTTTAGGGGGTAAATTTCTATCAGCATGGCCCACACTTGTAGGTAGAAGGAATTTGTTTTGTAGAGACGGGATACACTTAACCAAAGGTGGTGCAAAAGTTTTTGCCAGTATTATTGAGGATACCTTAAAGGTTCAGGGAAACTGCTAGTTAGGGGGGATGTGGGTAATACTGACACGCGTTTATCTGATAATATTGGTCAAAGTAACTCTTGCACATACCTCAAGAGTTCTTATCTGTTACCCCAACTGGACGTATTATCTAGATGTTCTGGGGGCACAAACGTTTCACGTGCGCGGGTAGCTAATGCGAGGGAAGAGAGCCTAAAAAACTTCAAGGGTTGTGTTAGGGTTGTTAAATATACAAGAACAGTAAATCTTAATTGTTTATACAGTAACGTTAGAAGTGTCGTCAATAAAATGAGCGAATTCGAACTGCTGGTTAAAACAAGTAACGCGGACATAATAGGGCTTACAGAGACGTGGTGCCACCCGGAAATTGGGGATGATGAATTTCAGTACGGCTTGTATAATGTATTTAGGAAGGATAGGTTAGATAGAAGGGGTGGTGGGGTAATGCTTCTTATCAGAAGCAGCCTGAGTGCGACGATAGCTTTCCCGGATTCAGACGTTTCACATGCTAGTATAGAGTCTGTATGGTGTGAGATAGTTGGAAACAAAGGTATAATGCGAGTAGGAGTAATCTACAGACCAGGTGATGGTGAAGATTATGACAAAAGCCTCTACATGCAAATGGAATGGGCAAGTAAGCGTCAATGCCTTATTATGGGTGATTTCAATCTGCCTCTAATTGATTGGAGTAAATGGGAAGGAAACTCGGCATGGGGAACAAAATTTTTAAATCAACTAGATGACTGTTATTTGTATCAACATGCCAGGGAAAATACTAGAGAAAAGAGTATCCTAGACCTCATCATCACACATGAATCAGATGACATAACAGGGCTGACAGTAGAGGAACCAGTAGCAGGAAGTGATCACGGAGTTCTACGGTGGATGATGACGAGAGAGGTAGCAGAAGTAAAAGGCAAAGGAATGGGTTTTAATTTCAGAAAAGGAAATTACGATGCCTTAAGGTACTACATGGCCTCTATTAACTGGGTAGATATCGCGCAGAGAATGAATACAATTGAACTGTGGTACGCTTTTAAAACATTAATCACAGATGCCTTGAATGCGTATATACCATTAAAAAAATACTCCACGAGGAGGGTTCCAAGTTGGATGACTAGTGAAGTTGCCGCATTACTTGAGCAGAAAAAGGTGGCATGGAAAGGTTACAGAACAACAAAAAGTACTGAAGCCTATAACAGCTACAAGGTGATGTGTAATAGAGCCACAGAAAAGGTTCGACAGGCAAAGGCAGTTTATGAGAAATCACTAGCAAACAGAGCAAAGAGGGGGGATAAAGAATTCTTCACATATATAAATGCCAAGAAGAGCAGGACAAACCAGATCGGACCTTTATGTAAGGGAAAGGGGATAGTAATAAATACACCAGCTGCCGTTGCAGATGAACTCAACAGTTATTTTGCATCGATATTTACAAATGAAAAGCCTTTTGTGGCAAAGGGAAATTGTGGGAGCGAAGTTAAAAAATATGTAATTAATGATATTGAAATTTCGCAAGATTATTTAATGAAAAAACTTTCGAGCCTACAGACCAGTAAGGCTCCTGGAGTTGATGGAATATACCCTATAATCTTAAGAGAGGCGGCAAGCGAGTGCATTGAACCATTGAGGCTAATTATGCGAGCATCATTAGACTCTGGGGAGATTCCCCTGGATTGGAAAAGTGCAAATGTATCTCCCATACATAAGGGTGGCTCTAAAAGTGAAGTTGGAAATTATCGACCTGTCAGTCTGACTTCAGTAGTAGGGAAAATCATGGAGGCAATGATCAAGGGTGGAATTCAGGATCATTTGGATCGAATTGAAATTCTCAAGGATACTCAGCATGGTTTCGTAAAGGGAAAATCATGTTTAACAAATCTGGTTCGCTATTTCGAAAGGGTCACTCACGAGCTGGATTTAGGGAATAATTTCGACATTGTTTATTTAGATTTCAGCAAAGCTTTTGACTCAGTCCCACATGAGCGGTTGCTTTATAAGCTGGAACAGGTTGGAATCACTGGGAAAATCCTTAGATGGATAGAAGGATGGCTTCAGGGCAGGAGGCAGAGGGTTGTGATAAATGGCTGTTCCTCAGATTGGGTTGATGTAAGAAGTGGGGTTCCCCAAGGATCAGTATTAGGACCACTGTTGTTTTTAATTTTCATAAACGACATTGATGAAGGGATAGAGGGCGTGATGTCTAAATTTGCAGATGATGTTAAAATTGGGAGAGTAGTTAATGATCACTGTCAAGCTGAGCTTCTTCAGAGAGACCTAGATAGACTTCAGGAATGGTCAGAAAAATGGCAGCTGTGCTTTAATCCAACAAAGTGTAAGGTATTACACCTGGGAAACAGTAATCCCAAAAAAACTTATTCACTTGGTGGAGTTCAACTAAACCCAGTACTGGAGGAAAGGGACTTGGGTGTTACGATACGGTCAGACATGAAATTCTCTGAGCATTGTAAACAGGTTGCAAGGAAGGCCCATGGTGTCCTATCAATGATCTATCGAACTTTTGCAAGTAGAGATAGGGACGTGATAATCCCATTATATAAGACTTATGTTAGACCACACTTGGAATACTGTGTTCAAGTATGGAGACCGCACCTGAAGAAAGACATCGAGCTTCTTGAAAGGGTGCAAAGAAGGGTAACTCGCCTGGTGAGATCGGCAAAAGGGCGTCCGTATGAAGAAAGACTTCGAATATGTGGGTTGCAGAGTTTGGAAACTAGACACCTTAGAGGAGATTTGATTGAGGTGTTTAAGGCTCTGAGAGGCATCAGTAAAATGAACGAGGACAAAATTTTCAAGATTATAAATGATGCTAGAACTAGGGGACATAAATTCAAGTTACGGGGGGAAATGTTTAGATTGGACTGCAGGAAGTTTTATTTTAGCCAGCGAGTTATAAATTACTGGAATAAGTTGCCTTCATGGGTGGTAGAGGCCGACAGTTTGGGGAAATTCAAAGGTCATCTGGATAGTACTTTCGGGTAAGGGAAGCACATAGGATGATAGGTTTAATTTCCTTTTTATTTATTTTTTATTTTATTAATTATTATTATTTAGTTATTTATTTTTATTTTTTTGTTTTTATCATTGTTTTGTTCGGATTTATTTTTTTTAATTTTATTTTATTTTTTTATTTTTTTATTTTTTTTTTTTTTTGGCTGGTGCAGCATAAGCCATAGGCTTTCTTGCACCATGCGGCCGTTACTAATACTACTAATACTAATACTAATACTAATCTGAAAATTCCTTGATCGTTTCAGGGTGACTCTTAATTTCAGAAGGTAACCTGCAGGAATGTGGGTTCTGATTAGCTGTCGATTGAGGAGATGGAACAGCGCATGCGCTCCGGTCAGAGCTGTCATTATTACCCAATTACAATGACGCTTAAAATCACGTGGTTTCGTCTGCACGCACTGCAAGCACCCGCTGTTGTCATGTTTTTTGGTATTTTAGCTAGTGACACCAACACTAGTGACGCCACTGCATAGTGGTAACTTGTTTACTGAGTTTTTTGTTTCGTTGTTTTCTTTTTGCAACTCAGTTATATGGGATTTCGAGTCTTGATGATTTGTTTTGCTTCGATTTATTGAAGATTTCTGCTCTGAAAATATCTTATTAACTAACTGCAGAGTGTATTTACAACTGACATCTTGTACGTTGATTTTGGGTGCAAGGATTTCTATCGCTGATTTCTCAAAAGAAACTTCGTTATCTGAGAAATTGTCATTTATCTTATCTTAGAGACAACTTCTGTTCGTTTTTCTTCTGATGTTTTCCCGGTTCGGTTTATTTATATTACACAATCAGAACACCACAGTCAGATCACATCGCACGTCCCTAGTCTCCAGGCTTTGCAATTTGCAGAACTTAATAGTAGAACTTTCTTGGTAACAGCAACCCTTTGTTCTACTCACTAATCTCGTTACCCTTCTCTGTCCTTGTTCCAGCAGCTCTACATCCTCACTAAAATGAGCCCTCTAGACCTGTATGCGGAACTCAAGGTGTGGCCTGACCATTGTCTTATACAAGAAGATTATCACCTCCTTATCCTTGCTAGAAAAGTTCCTGTATATCATTCACAAGATCCCATGAGGTGCTCTGAGATCCTGTCTCATCGAGGTGATCTGATATATAATCAGATCACCTCGCAGGTTCCTAGTCTCCAGACACTGTAATTTGCAAAATTTAAGACTGTCTTCGTAAGAGCAACCCTTTGTTCCATACACTAATCTTGTTGCCCTTCTCTGTACTCGTTGAGATACATTAAGATAGATTCTTAATGCGTGAATCAAGAGTATTACTCCCTCTGGTTGCCTCTCGAACATGCTGTAGAAAACAGTGATCCAATAAATCCACAAAAGCCTTGATAGTGTGCGAGTGACCAACTTACAAGTTCCAATAGATATCACTTGGACAGTTAAAATCCAACGTTATAAGGCATTCTGCCTTATAACGTCTGATTTACTGGCTCACTCTGTTTATCTGCACAGTTCTTCATTGTACTCACCACATATGGAAACGCGTTGTGTCTTATATACGGCGGCACCTAAACGTTAGTTCAACTCCTCCTCAAAATATCACAGTCGTTCTGCCTAGAATACACTCCTACTTTCATTTTTGTTTTTCTAGTGCTTATGCCACATCAAACTTACTCAACATTGCAATGGCCACCCACGTTAACTAGATGCATGCCTTAAATTTTATTTTCTTCTTAACTTAGAGCAATAAAAAAGATAAAGTGCAGCCATTATTAACCCACTGCAGGATGGAAGCCTCTTCAACAATTCATGCTGAGGGAAATGGACCATAATCTGCCACGCTGGTCCAGTGCGGGTTGGCAGATCGACCGTATTCAGCAGTCAGGGGCTTGAACCCCGGTCTACTCAAAGAGCGCGTGCTACTGCACTCCTGCTCCTGACCACTCGGCTACGGAGGCCTGTTTAGAGCAATAAGCCCCCTCCTATTCTGTCTGTTCTTCTGTATACGTTGTACTCCCAAATTTCAATACTGCGTTGCTTATGTCTGTGTGGCACCATGACGCTGATGTCCCTAAATATCCCAATGATAGAATGATCAAATCTGGAGCTAAGTTTTCTCAGACAACTAGTGGAATCCATACCACGACGGTACGCTGTAATTCTGTTTTTTTGGCCAGTGAATGTAGCTGATGATCAGCTCGGAGATAAATGTGACTCAATTGTTTCGTTGTCAAACTCTGAGCAGTCGACTTCCCTAAGGTCGATGAGGGTGGAGTCTTTGAGAACTGGTAGTACGAAATAAGTAGCGAGAGAAGTCCCAAAAGTCCCATCCTTTTTTTGGTGGGATAAAAGATATGATTGTTGCTGATTGCATATTCCAGCCTAAACCAACATCACCTGCAGCAAATAGGATCTGGAAAGTAAGAGGAATAAACTGATTTAAATATATATGTATTTTTTAAGGTGGAAAAATATGATTATTATTCCTTGTACTTCATTCCAATTTGAAAGTTCCTTCTGTCAATCTTGACAGAAGAATCTTTAAAAGTATAAGTACACGAATATTTATTTTCCCCCAGTTTTCGAAATAAGGGTGTCCATTATTTTCTAATCTAACCTAACCTGGTTTTAAAATTTCGAAATGAAAGCGAATGGTAAACCAGTGATTAATTTTATTATTACGATTCGTGATTATCAGCTATCCTAATTTGCAAAACGTTAAGCCGGCAGACGGCATATTCATCTATTTAAAAATTAGCAATCACTTTACATTAACAAATGCTGTCCAACAGCATCTGTTTGTATTTCATCTCAGGACTCATCTGGATGAAATAATATTCTGCATACTTTCTGATTCATTCTTTATTTATAAATAGCATTCGTAAAGTAACTTGTGTATTCGTGGGTATAAAATAAGGTGGTATAATTATTGTCCTTCCCCACACTGAGCTGAGTTCAAATCCCGCCAATGACGTCAGGAATTTTTATCTGTATTTTTCACATTGTGGCTGAATTAGTCTGTCTCGGGCGAGGGTAGCATGATTTTTTTCTCTCGGAAACTCGGGTTTTTCGTCCAGCAAATTGACCACAGTTCACATCCAATTTGCAGACATATTATATTCGGGACAATACAGCCTAAGTTGCTGATACGCCACAACACCCAACCAACCAAACAGCCATTCATGGGGAACGGTATCAAAAAATTAGATGCTCACTTTTTGGAAGAGGGGAAGGTACGAACAATTGATATTCTTTTTTGAAGGAGTTCATTTCAGGACGATGGAGAGGGGTCCAGAATGAACCCATCCTTGAGGAACACCAACCAAAATCCGTCTGGTAAAAACTTTTCCCCCTTGCTAATAAGCTGATCATCGGTTCCTGCAGGAGTGAAGACAGGAAGTGGAGAATGTCCCCTCTGATTTATATTATTACATTACATGTATAAATAATACAAACTCTTGAGTTGCCACTCTTAACAAGTAAAGAGTGGCAGCAGTCTAGCAGGATAAAATAAAATTAGAAATATATTTTAATCTCTGTAGTAGAGATGAAACGTTGGAGATGCACTCACCTGCATTGCAAGAGCACATTTCCAAATCCTACGTCGGAAAATTGGAGAGTCCTGATGTAAGGAAGTCTCTGAAGTACCACATCTTCTAGATTATCATTGGTAGAGTAATTACTAGGAAATTCGTCCCACGATGCCACAGAAGGCACCGTGTGGTTGGAGTTATATTTCTTTTGAATCCTTTTTCTAATGGCCGTTGTGTTCGCGATGCAAGCCAGAGAAAGCATCGACAAGATCTTAAAGTCTGAAATCAAAAATATGCAGTATCAATCTTAGAAGTGCTTTCAGGCCGCCTAAAAGATCCTTATACATCTCAATAAGGTCCTTTAAGTTTTTATTTGTTTATTTGCAATTTGCATTTTAACAAGTTGAATTCCACGTTTACAAAGTCTAAGGAAGATACACTTCTAAAATGTTATAAAAATATACATAAATTTATTATAAATGTATTTTAAATTTATAAAACATATTTCACAGTAATCGTCAAGTATCTAAAAAGATAATTGACAATTATTGAATATGCAGCCGTCTTAACATACCTACAAGAAATTACTTGAAATTTAAATAATTTAGATATGTCATAAATTTAAATAAATTAAATGCATATAATAAATTTAAAATTTAAATGGTCCTTCACACTTATGAACTGTATAAATACATTGTATTTCTTAATTTAAGTAAATACAGAGTGTCATGATCTATTTCTTCCATATTCCATTCTGAAAGTAACGCTAAATGTATTTAAATTTCAAATAATTCTAATCGGTACTTTTAGAGTACTATAAGGTAATAGCAGAGTAAAGACAAGCACCATTAATTACTTTTTATACGAGGGGATATCAAAATAATTGCCCTAGAAAAGTGAAACTTCACGGGAACTTTAATCCATATTCCATCCTCTGCTATGTACTCTCCATGTATAGTAATACATTTCTCCCATTGATGGATCAGTTGTTTAATGCCTTGTTCATAGAAGTCCGCACTTTTTGCATGAAACCACGATTCCACTTCATTGATGACTTCCTCAGAAAAATCAAAGCCACTGCTTTGATATGTCTTTAGTCTCCGGATCATACTGGTACACCCAGCATTCGTCATTTGTCACCAACCGATCAAAAAAGTTCTCAACATCCGCATTACACAAATCCAACAGTTAGAGAGAACATTGCATTCAACATTGCTTCTGAAAAGGCGTCAGTAATCTTGAAACCCATCGTGCGGACTGCTTTCTGCTCTTCAGCAAGATGGACCCCTACGTTGTCCAGTCATCAACTGTCTCTTGAGGTTGCTGGAGCCACAGGTGAAAACAGTTCTAACCTTACTGTGAAAAAGGTTCGATTCTAGTGGACTCCACGCAAAGAAGCCAGTGGTTTGTATCCCATTAACCTCAAACCACTACAGAGCTCGTTCAAACTGGTACCGTGAAAATGTAACTTAGAGCCTGGCAAATGGGATTCAGTTCTGTTCTGTGATAAGTCCCTTTATAGCCTGCACATAGAATTCGTCTGGAGACAACGAGGAATGTGGTACCATCCCTCCAACGTCAGAGAAAGGGACACTTACCGTGAAGGCTGCGTTCTCGTGTGGGGCAGAACAACGATCAACGACCGCACCCCTCATCGTGTTTTTGATCTTAAAAATGAAGACATCTAAAGACCACGGCCAGCACGATGACCTGCCTTAAGCCGATCGAACATGTGTGGACGCCCTTGAGCGTCGTATTGCTCGCCGACGGCCAACTCCTCGGTCACTTGGTGAGCTAGGATGTGCGCTGGTTGAAGAATGGATTTGTTCCCACAGAATCTTGTAGATAACCTTATATCGAGAATGGTTCACCGCTGTCTAGCCTGTTTGGCCATTGGAGGAGATCATACCCCATACTAATGTCATGTGACCATATTTTCGAGCATCTTGTGTCGACTTCGGTAATTTATAGGGATTTTATAAGAATTACCAAAAGGATAATTCTTATAAAACCCCTATAAATGTCCCTTATACCAGTCTCAAGTTTCTCACCGGCCCCTTATTTCATCATTATCCTGTAGTACCAAACCCCATACCAAATTTCGTTCTGCTTCATCGCAAGCTGCACAAGTTACCCCACGTTTTCTACGTGTTCTGTTAATTTTGTCGAGCAGTGTACAAGTAATATTTGTTCGTGTGGTAATCCTGGATATCTTTGCGTCGTAAAATAAATATTCGCATAAAAATTAGTTTATTGTGATTCAGGTCAGTATCGTTTCTATTTTGTTGACTAAACTTTGAGAATTAACTGGCGAGTCTGATGAGACATATTCGAGTAGTGGTACAATCAAAGATAAATAAGGGATTTAGCATAACTCTCATAACAGTTTTTCATCTCTACGTAGACAAGAATATACACACTTTACAGATTCTATATTCTCACGCCTCGTTATATTATTAGTATTAATCTAAACAACCTACATTAGCACGGTAAAGCAAATTGATCAAAGAGTGATAATCACCTGTATAGTAGAGATGGTTGTCAGAATGCAGAGCCTCCAGGAGAGTAGCAGTTTGTTTCGAAGTTGGTTCCTCTCCGGCAATACAAAGAGGCATAGGAAAAATGGTGGTATTCTTAAAGGAAGTCTTTAAATAGTCGACCAAGTCGAATCCGTGTAAATTACGGCACGTGATCAGAATTGTCCGTACATATTGCCCTAGCTGTACGGTGGTCAGAGGATTAACGTGCTTCCTGGAAAACAAATGGGATTTTCTTCACAACCCTGCCAGATAAAGTTCAAATATTTGCTAAGTTGATTCTCTAAGCGTTATTACAGAAAGTCCCTCATGTCATTTACTCAGTTTCGTTCTCAGGAATTGTAATTACTGAATGTGATCTTCAGTAATTACAATTCATTATTACACTGGTGTGCAAAATTTAAGGCCCAGTCAGGTTATCACCTGTAGTTTCTCATTGGAGTGGCCTGGATATGGGAAAAGCATACCAAAGGAACCTCGTGAGGTTAAGAAATGATGAAGGAAACAAAACGATACAGAGGGATTTTATTCAAAAATGGCAACATAGCACTCCATGATACAGATGCATCACTGCCAAAAAGAACAAAGGGAAGAGGTGGTCCTCGGTAGGAGATATGGCCATCCCTATTTTCGATGCACAACCTGTCCATACATAGAACAATGTTGTTGATATGTTCTTGCGGTAACATCGTCTATTCCTCTGTCAGCGCCATCTTCAGCTGGTGAACATTTCTGGTCGGTATGGACGTGCGGCTAGGCGTCTCTCCAGAGCGTCCCATTATGTGTTTGATAGGATTTAGATCAGTTCGAAGGAACGGGCAAGTCAATCCATCGAACAATGTCCTCACTTTCCAAAAGCATATCAACAGCTGCAGTGAGTGCAATGGGATGTGGCGTTATCATCCATAAACACGAACTCGGGGCCAATGGAACCTCGGAACAGACGCACATAGGGAAGGATTACCACAGTACAGTAACCTGCACCGGTTACAGTACCGCCTTGCAGTATCTGTTGTGTACGTCCATCCAAGATAACGCCTTTTGCAGACAAGAACACCTCGACCGCCATATCGACCCCTTTCAGTGATGTTTGCCGGGTGATACCGTGTGCCAACCTCTCGCCAGAATAGCTGACGTCCAGAATCACTGCTGAGACTGAACCTCTTCTCATCAGTAAACAGTACCTTATCCCATTGCACTGCAGTCCAGTCCTTGTGTTCGATGTATCACTGTAAACGGTGTCTACGATGGGCAGTGGGATACAGCGTACTGGCCGTCGGGCAAAGAGTCCACCTTTGTGGAGTCGCCTGGACACAATAAACCGCGATATACTGCGTTCTGTGCAGCTGGTTTGCAATGGATCCCGCTGACTGGTATTAGTCCTTCTTGCCTGTAGGAATAGCATTAGTAGAGGCATATGATGCAAGAAAGGAAGCTTATGCAGTATCAGCCAAAAAAAAAAAAAAAAACACTCCCATTTCACCCCTTCGTTTGTTCGAAATACCTGTCCAGCTGAGCCTTAAATTTATTTAGGCTATCAACTTCCACTACAAGGGATGGAAGTCTGTTCCACCAACCAACTACCCGCAGGCTAAAGGCAAATTTCCGCACATCTATCCTACATCTGTCTTTCCTCAATTTGAATTTATGCCCTCTCAGGTGATTATTCTGAGCAAGAGGAAGAATCCCATCAGCATTGAGCATGCTCAAACCATCCGAGGAGACTAGGCACCTCGCAGGTGAATAGTCTCCAGGCACTGTAATTTACAAACCTTAAGCCTTTCTTCGTAAGAGTAACCCTTTGTTCCCCTTCTCTGTACTCGTTCCAGTAGCTCTACATCCTTCTTGAAATGAGGCCTCCAGACCTGTATACAGTACTCAAGTTCTACAAGGGAATAATCATCTCCTTATCCCTGCTAGAAAAATTCCTGTATATCATTGACAAGACACCATCAGGTACCCTTGCAGCCCGTCTGCACTACTCAGAGAACTTCATATCTGCCCACAACCACCCCCAGGTCCCTTTCATTCTCTACCACTGTCAGTGTAGTACCACAGAGTTGATACGTTGCTCTGGGGTTGCTGTTTCCCATGTGTAGTACTTTACATTTGTCAATGTTAAACTTCATTTGCCACCTCTCAGCCCATCTGCACAACCTTTCCAGATCCTGTTGCAGCAGCATAGTAGTGTCCTTACCAACCCTGCCAACCTTTGTATCGTCTGCAAACTTGGACATTAAGCTTGATATATCATCATCAATATCATTTATAAATACAAAAAACAATAATGGACCCAACACTGAACCCTGAGGGACTCCACTAATAACATTAGTCCACGATGAGCAGTGTCCATTGATTACCACTCTCTGTCTTCTCCCCCTCTGCCATCCCTTTGTCCATAGCAGCAATTTGCCTCCAATGCCACACTGCTCCAATTTGTTCAGCAGTCTTCCATGTGCAACAATATCAAAAGCCTTTCTAAGATCCAAATATCAAAGTTATTCCCTGTATCCAGTTCTTATGTGACTACATCATAGTATCCAATCAAATTGGTCAGGCAAGACCTCCCCTTAGCAAAACCATGCTGTGTCCGAGCTATAACTGAAGTCTTGTCTAGATGATCCCGCAGTGCTTCTTTAACCAGTGCCTCCATTAATTTTCCTGGAACAGAAGTTAAACTCACAGGTCTATAATTACTTGTGTCAGCTTTTGATCCTTCTTTGTGAATTGGGGTCACATTTGCACATCTCCAGTCTATTGGTACCTCCCCTGAGTCCAAAGAAGCTCTCATAATTATGACTAAGGGTTTGCTTACTTACTTTGCTGCCTCGTTTAATATAACTGGATAAATCCCATCAACCCCAGGTGCCTTTCTTGTGTTTATCTTCAACAATTTCTCCACCACTTTTCTATCAGTTATTACAAGGTTATCTAGCTCACTGCCAGAGTTTACTTCACCTCTGGAATTCCCCTTCCTGAATAACTCCTCATTCGGGAATGTAGATGCAAAATACTCGTTTAGTTTGTTAGCCACCTGAGCAGGATCATCGACAGTTGAACCAACAGTATCCAGTGGACCAATCTGATTCATCTCCTTCCTTCTATAGCTTACATAGCTAAAGAACTCTTTGTTGTTTTTCTTTGCATCCTTTGCCAAGGATTTTTCATAATCTGCCTTTGCCTTTGCCTGCCTAATCTCCTTTGTGATTTGGTTACAGACCAGCTTATATCTATCGTAGGCTTCCATGTCACCCATTAATTTGTATGTATCCCATGCATTTTTCTTCTCTGCCACACGTCTCATTAGTTCATCTGACATCCATTTAGGCCTACACCTTGAACAATATTTCTTAGTTGGTATGCAAAGCCTAGTAGCTTCCAAGATAAGTTCTTTGAATGCTTCCCACTTTGAATTTTTTGTTGGTAACATTATCAGTTGGTCCCACTGTATAGAATTTAAATACTGTCTCAGCCCATCGTAGTCGCCTTTACGAAAGCAATAACCCTTCCCTTTACCCCTAATGGTAGTTACCTCTTTGAGTAAATCCCACTTCAGCACACTGTGATCACTGCCACCTAGTGGTTCATTTATCTGCAGATTCTTAATGCATGAAGAATCACTGCTGATAATCAAATCAAGAGTATTGCTCCCTCTAGTTGCGTCCCGAACATGCTGATGTAGAAAACAATCATCCAATAAATCCACAAAAGCCTTACTAGTGTGTGAGTGACCAGCCCCCAAATTCCAGTCAATATCTGGGAAATTAAAATCTCCCATTATAAGACTCTCTGATTTATTGGCCCACTCTATTTCCCTGTACAGTTTCTTATTATACTCATCAGAGTCATTAGGCCTATAGCACACTCCTTCTTTCAATTTTGATCTCCCAATGTCACACCAAACTGACTCGACACTGCACTGTCCAGCGATGTCAACTGGCTTTATTTCCTTTGATTTTATTTGTTTCTTAACTAATAGCATAACCCCTCCTCCCTTCCTGTCCTGTCTATCCTTTCTGTACACATGTACTTCCTAAATTCCAGTTCTGCATTCCTTTTTCCTTTTTCGTGGACGGCCACCACTTGTCCTTCAAACAGCTGTACCTTTTGGTCTTGTTGGTCGACCACGCACGTCAGACGATGCTATGGGCGATACGGAACTCTGCAGCCACACTCCTCGCACTTCGACCTTCCCATTTATTCGACTCCGGGTAAAGTCACCCAGATGTTGTCTACTTGCCATTTCGTTGTCTGTAGAACTGTATGAAATCAATGGAACGTCTGTAACAATCGTGCTCATCTACCATTCGGTAATTTGCACACAACTGCTGAAATGCTGCTTTTATCTGTTTATGTGATCCCTCTCATCACGATTCAAATTTTTGCATGTGCACCAGATTTCTATTGAACGGCCACAGTTATGGAAATGTCCCAGGCTGTTTTGTTTGATTTTATGGTTGTAACCTTTAGAAATAGTGTTGGTCCTTAAGTTTTGCACACCAGTGTATTTCAACGATTTAACCCAGTCTGGATTTGGTACAGAAGTCAAAGGAGTAGAAATTTTATAAAGTACTTCGGTACAAATAACTTTTTAAAAAGCTTAACATTTATCATTTCGCATAAATTATTTAAAAAAATCTCATATTTTGACTCTTGCATTTAATTCGTAGCACAAAATATAGTTTCTTAGCTGACGTGAGTGTAATTCGTAATAGTTCAAAGCACATTAAGTCGCCAAAGTCCAAACATTCAAATAATTTTTACTTACAAGTGATGAACTGGACAGTTAGGCCTAACCCTATCAAGAGAAACAACTTCATCATTGGTTTTTCTACTGAAAGTTTCTGACTGGTGTAGTCAGTCTTCCGATATCTTAATTTATATTTATTCTCCCTCCGTGAAACAGGTTTATTGGTTATCACTGCGACTGCGCATTAGACAGTAGTCTCTTGGGGTGATGTGATTAATTTGAGAGTGACTGCGCTGGTTTGTGGTCTAACTGGTCCATGGACTTGAATACCGTTTCTGCCTAAACAAAGATGTAATCTTTATAATATCGCCATCGGTATCCATTTTATAAAATTATTCTATGTTAAAAATCCGCCGAACTTTTTTGATCACCAGAGAGAAGGAATTTGGACTCTCATCGAACCATTTCTTCAGCTTCTGCAGAATTAGTATGTATATGGTCGGGTTCTCTTAGGAAGCCTGTTGTTTTAAGTTAAATCTATAGCTTTAATTTTGAAAAATTTCTTACAATACCTATTTGAGGGATACTGGAGTAGAGTTTCCTGGTCCTATTTGAGTATTGTTTTTGTATTGCCAAAAGATTAATAATTATACTGAGAAATTAAAAATTTTTGAATAGAAATCTGGTGGAATAGATATTTTTAGCCAGCCCATTTCATCCCACTTTTCTGGCATTCTCAGTTCGCAAGGTATTTCATATTTAATTTTTCGCGAACCTAGATTATTTGTTGGATGAAAATCCACCAAATAGGACAAATGCTTTACGGAGGAAAAAAATATCTATAAAATTCTTCCTCTCTGGAAAAGATTCGAACTCAGGCCTTTTCCACATGTTGTAGAAGGATAGCGAAGGAAGTACGATCTCGATAACAGCGCTGTCCACAAGCTTATAACTATGCCTTGTATTTTACTATCTATAGTTGGACATAAAAGTTATTTGCAGTTAACATATTGAAGGAAAGATTAAACTAATCACGATTTTCACATTAAAATGCCATTTTTTGTAAACATGAATTGCAGAGGCATAAATTGTAAGAAAAAAAGTAGCTCAAAAGAACGTTGGAAGCATTATTCACTGTATTTTATTTTTACAAAGACTTTCAAAATTTGATTTTATGAATTTCTTATTCATGTGTGTGTGAAAATCTAATTCAATAGTCGTCTTTTGTGGCTAACGTCCTCAAACAGTTCACAACATACTTCTGTACCACAGCACGATCTGGTCACCGTCCTCAACATTCAGGTGCTGAGGCCCTACAGAGAGAGAGAAAGGTCGCATTATAAGGTTGAATTATTGTGTCATTATAAAGCGAAATTTGAAGATTTTTTAATTTATTTAAATGTCGTTTATTGAATTTGTTTTTGTAATTCTTACTTCCACTTGCAATTTTTAAATTATATTTAAAAACAAAACAAAAAGACAGAGGGTATATTTTAATATATTTATCTGAGGCAGGGTTGATTACTTTGTATAAAATTAGACCTCCTAAACAAATGTAATTTCATTATAATTATTTATAATCACAAATATTGAATTTTTGACATTTTATTTCGATTTAATTTAGTATTTTAAAAGGGCAAATTACCAATTTTAGCTCCAGCTAAAAATGTTTAAAAAAATTACGATCAACAGATCCTAAAAGATATCACTTTGTATTTCCAATGAACAAAGCGCAATTTATTTTGATTTGTATTTCCTTTTGTTCTAGGAGGGTGAAATTATGTTTTTTTTTTTTGTTTTTTTTTTACAGTCTGCTTCAAAATGAACTTCAGATATACATTTTCGTGAAATACCCATTAACATTGAGTTACTTAAATAATGGCTGAAATCATAAATATAATACAATTACATTAGGCACTACCTAACATGAAAAGTTATAGCTCATTGAAAGAGTAAAGTGCGATTTTTTACAAACATGCTAACTCCACAAGGCGCACATACAAAGACGTGGCATGAATCCATTAATAATATCCTGGATGCCATGTTCTTGCAACATCTAGACTCAAGTACCCCGGAACAAATACTGATCTGCCATGAAAACAGTATCTACTGTACGACTCAAGTGGAGGGCCCCTTCACCAGAATCGAATTGGACATCGCTGCTGCCAAACTGAGAAATAAGAAATCACCCAGTGCAGACCTTCTGGAGACAGAGATAATGTAAAAGTCTGTTGAAACCATCCCTGAGAGAATACTGAACCTTTTTAACCAGTGATTTGTGGAAGGCTACTTTCCTCATGTATCTGCAAAGCTCCGACTTATCGTCAAGAACCCTACTAAACAGCACGACCTTCCGGTGTCCTACCGACCCATTGCACTCTTATCAGTGCTAAGCAAACTGTTAGAACGCCTCCTTCACAATAGGATTGAAGCCCACTACTCCAATGCAGGTCTACACTCTGAGAACCAGTTTGGTTTCAGGAAAGGATGCTCCACTGTAGACGCATTAGAAAACATCATCAATGAAGAAAATACAACTAACTACAAGTATTTCCTCGTCATCGAATTAAACTTCGCCGGGGCGTTTGACACCATCTGGTGGCAAAGCGTCCTCGGCAAGCCAACCTCTTCAAATGTACAAGACGTATATCTCCGATAGAACTGTCAGTCAGCGCTCCATAACATGCTCCATCTCGCGACCGATTTTCAGAGGATGCCCACAAGGGTCCATTCTGGTCCCGCTCCTCTGGAACATGGTTCTTGACAGTTTTTTAAGCGTCTATCGTGGCAATGTGAGGTCTCAGGCCTATGCGGACGACCTGATCCTGATGCTGGCCAGGGACTCTAGAGCACAATTGGAGATCTCAGCAATTGAGCACGTCACATACTGTAAGACTGAGACGATCAGAACAATTTAAGGAGCTCTCCAACAAAAACCTGTTCCATTTTACTCAAAGGGATCCTCGATACAAGAAGGCCTCCCGAAATCAGAATCCAAGGAACCACCATCAATTTAGCTACAGAACTCAAACATCTCGGAGTTATCCCAGACAAGAACATATCGTTCACACCCCAACTTATCGATATCCAGAAAAAGATCAAAAACTACTCTGCAATGATTGCGAGAGTTACCCACAGGGACTGGAGCCTAAAGAAGAGGAACCTCGCTCTTTTCTACAAGGCGGTTTTTCTACTGCCACCACTTATGCATCGGGGTTCTGGTTTCGCAAGGCGACCACCGCTGTAAATAGAAGAAAACTGGAGACTATACAGCGCTCCACCCTATTAACGATCTCTAGAGCCTGCGGACTTGAAGCTCGTGGGTATTGACCCACGAACTTCAAGTCCTGGTGGAAGCTCGCCCCTGGACCTGGAGATTGTCCACTGGTGGACTGCTCTTCCATCTCTCCAAAGGCAGAGATGGAAGACTGGATTTTACTTTGAACTCTGCCAATTACCAAAAAATCGAAAAGAGGCATCTCGCTGCACATTTACAGCAAGCTTGGCAGTCTCGCTGGGAAACCTCAACAAAGGGTAAAATTACCCAGAAATTTGTATCAATTATCCAAATGGTGACCCCAAAATATATACACAGGCTCTCTCCAGGGCTCTTAATCACATCACCTACCTGCTCACTGAACACGGCTCGATCAGGGAAAGTTCTCAACTTTTGTACTCAGCGACTCCCCTATCTGCCACTGCGGTCACCATGAAACATGGGAGAATCTCATGTACCACTGCCGCCTCTATGAAGTCTTTCGCTGCAGCCTTATAACCAAAACTCATTTCTTACTTAGAGATCAGGAACAGCTTGTAATGGAAAACGAAGACAGCTACAAGGCGCTAACACAGTACGCCCAGGACCTCTTCACCAGAAGACCGACATACCCTCAGCCACAACAGCAGCATTAACCACCATGTAAAATCTTTCTCCACTACTCAAACTCCTGGACACTCAACTAACTCTCTCTCTCTACCACTGAATGACGACAAACCTACCGGAACTGACACCGCGCCTTGGAGGGAACCTGTCCCCATGAATGACTATCCACCGAACTGGACATTGAACGAGAGACGCAGCCTTGCTTCATATACGCCTTTTTGGCTATCTGAACTGGGCCTTATACCGGGTTCCCTTTAAATCCCCACTCCCTGGCAGGGAAGGAGGAGACGGGTTTCTGTCTCCTCCCCCTTCTGCCTCCCACTCTGTCCTCTGGTGGGCACGTTCCTGCTGACACTCTCTGTGGTCGCCTTCTTTATTGTCCCCATACTTCTGCCTATTCTCCAGCCTTCAGTGTTCCTCCCCTACTCTACCTTAACCTACCGCGTACGCCCATAAATTCAAATCCAATCTAAATTAGCGTTAAACTTAAGCTCTCTTTCTCTCTCCCCTCATTCTAACTTTTATTCCAAATTCGGCTATAAATTTACTCACAGCTCAATGTTTTTTATTATTATATACATATATATATATATATATATATATAATAAAAAAGTTTTTTTATATAATAATAAAAAGCTTTTTATATATATACAGGGTGTCCCAGGAGGAAAGGTCAATATTCTAGGAGGTGAAAGGATAGGTCATTTTAGGCAAAAAAGTTCATATAAATATGTGCCCTATCCTGAATGGTTTCCGAGATAGAGCTGATTTAAATGTACATTTGTTTTGAAATTGGCTCGCAATATTTTCCTTCCCTACAATCAGACTATGGCATTTGATTGTCAGATGCCAGCCATCAGTTGATTAGGGGACAGAGTGGCATAGTGTTTTGTGGAAGGCGTCACCGGTGGTTTCCCACATCTGCACCATGGTACTTTGTGAAGAATTACAGAATCTCTGTAAAAGCCAGAAAAAGTGTGGTGTCTGGTTTGTGACAGAGTAGTGCTACGTTCCGTTGTTCTGTCTCTGGTTGCTTGGCTGCAGGGCCCCTAAGGGAACCGCACGTTGCCCGCCACCACTACTGGGAGGTGAGCCAGGCTGCCCATTATACTCTGGCTGGCCTCCGCCAGGGTTGCCTGAGCTTCCTGACAGAGACCAAATAAAAAAAAAATAATTAATTAATTAAAAAAAAAATAATAATAATAAAATAAAAAAATAATAAATAAAAAAAGATAAAATAAAATAAAATAAACAAATAAAGTAATAGATTAAAAAAAAAGAAAAAAAACAGAGAGAGCTAGAAGAGAGGGGCATATAAGAAGAGATGATTGAAGGAGGAATGAATTTGGGTGGGTTGACAGGGATAGGATTAATCCACCCTAGTTTAGGCGAAGTATAGGAAATGGTGTGGGTTTAAAAGTCACAGGGGACAGGCGCCCCTGTGTAATTGCCAATGATATAGTGCCTGTAGATCCCGCACTGTGGTCAGTGCCAGCAGTATATCTTACCCATTTCGGTTTTGAGATGACTTTTAAATCCCGCACTCCGAGGAGTGCCAACATCTCGCACCTTGGATGGTGCCTGCAATAAATCCTACCCTATTCGGGTTAGCATGGTCATGTCGGTGTTGTCCTTGGGGGGGGGGATTGGAGAGTTACCCCACGCCGGTCCGGTTTAGCTCTTGGGCTCTAAGTTCTGCAACCTGAGCTCGCCTAAGTGCAAATGTTTCCTGCGCATAGGTGGTTAATGCCTTATAGGTATCTTCCTCGAGTAGCAGCGTGAATTCTTGATTGCGCGGGTTTCTTTGTATTGTGGTGAGGAATTTAAGCCTAATGTTGTCGTAGCTGGGGCACTCATACATGACGTGCCCCCAGGACTCCTCTTCGAAGTAGTGGCAACTTGGATCATTCTCGATTCCCATGGCCGTCAATTTTTGTTGTAAGAAGGATCCATGCGGAGTGATGATAAAGGTCACATGGAGGCCAGGCGAAAACCGGGGTGGAGGTTCTGGGTGAGTTGAACTTATAGATGGAAGGAATCGTTTTGTGATGGCCCCTTTTGTTGTGGTTTCCCAGTCATGTTGCCATATTTCTTGTAGATGTTGGGTTATCCGTTGTCTTTCCTGCCTGGTGCCGTTTGTGGTGTCAAGTTGAAAATTAAGCAGTTGGGTTGGAACTCCCTTCCTTAGATGATAAAAAGCCCTCTTTTAACCACTTCTAAGTATAGTGGCTGACATCCAGTTAATACCTGCAGAGCAGGGATGCTGACGGTGCGGCACGCCCTGCAAATTGAAAGGAGCATGCACCTCTGGATTAAATCCAGCTTACGTTTGTTTCTTGCTAGGATGGTTTTTCAGTACGGTAGATGGAGGCACCATAACACACGATTGGCACGTATACCGCTTGGTATATGAGAGTAAGAGCCTTGTATTTCAGCCCCCAGTCTGCTCTGCTGACCCGCCTTATCATAGCACTGTACCTTTAAATTTTGTTGGCTAGATACTTTAGGTGGTGGTGGAAGGTAAGCCCCGAGTCTAAGAAGATACCTAGGAGCTTGGCTTCAGTGTGCAGTCGTATGGGTGTAAAGTTTAATTAATTATTGTAGGCGGTCTTGTGATTTGTAGCCTGCCTTTAAGGAGTATGGATTTTGTTTTCTCTCCTGAAATGGTAAGATTGTGCAGGGCTGCCTAGTTCTGGAGTTTCACCAGTGCTCCATTTGCCATTGTCTCCAGGGTCACCCTGGAGACAATGGCAAATTCCAAAAGGACAAGATCATCCGCCAAGGCCAATGGCTCAACTTCCCCCAGGTCCATGCCTAGGAACTCGTCCAGGACAATAGACCAGAGGAACGGGCCAAGCACAGAGCCATGCGGACAGCCTCGATCGATGTACCTAGTCACTGTCTAGTGACTAGGTACATCGATCTGGAATCTGTTGGTAACTTGGACTTTTCTACAAGTTAGATATGACCTTAAGCTGTTTTATAGGTTGTTGGAAACATTTTATTGGATTGCCGAAGCCTCCCAAGAACACTGGGCCACCATAGTCGATCAAAGGCTCCAGTGAAGTCTACCATGATTGCAAGGGAGTTCTTAAAGGCTGTGTGGGTTGCTTGAGTGATTAATCTGTTGATGGCATCTTCTGTGCTGCAGCCTGCTTTGAATCCAAATTGCTTGTCACTTGGAAGTTTTTTTTCTTCTCTTCATATCTGGCGGTTAAGCGAAATAGGAGCAGGCGTTCTTATAACTTGGCCATTACAGAGAGCAAGGCAATCTGGCGGTAGGAGGTTGGAATTTGTGTTGGCCTGTCGGGATTTTTCAATATAAATTTCAGGGTTGCCGTTTTCCAGGATGTTGGAAAGGTGTCTTCTCTCAGGCACCTATTTAGAAGGCTTAGGAGAGTAACAGGATAGTATTCTGCAAATTTTTTTAACCACATCCACTTCCAGCAGATCTGAACTGGTGTTTTTCCTTCTTTCATTTTATTTATTGCCAAGTCCATCTCGATGTTAGTGTAGGGGGATTCCACAGAGGCAGGATGATAGTTGTGATTTTCATCTACTATTTCTTGTTGTTGTTGAGTCATAGCTGCAGCTTCAGTGGGATAAATGGTGTCTAGAATATTGTTAATGCTATCCTTCCAGGTGTAAGTAGAGGAGCCATCCACCTTTAGTGTCGTGTCGAGTACCTCTCCTCGCGGCAGCTTGATTAGGAGACAGTGCCACGCGTCTTTGAATTTTGTCATTGTTAAATGTCAATCATGAAGTGCATCCATCAATATTATTTACTAATAAACCATGAAGCCACGTTTAACCGGAATGGAATCAACAACACACGTAACACTCATCGATGGTCTCACGAGAATTCACATGGTACAGCGGAAACAAATTTCCAAGTTCGTTTCTCAATCAATATGTGGTGCGGTGCGGTATGATCGATAACCTGTTGATAGGTCCTTCAAAGGATTGATTTCTAATTTCTGTTTTTAATTTTCTTTAAAACACAACTGATTTTTCTATTTTATATATTATCCTTCAGTTCAGCCAAAGCTATTTAATTAGTTAAAAACTCACCCTCCTCGCATTTTTCTAGGCTTGAATTTTTACGTTTGGTGTACATTAACCAAGCTAGGCTGTGTTCTGGATCGTTGGGTATGTCGGCTACAGAGTAGATGTGAGGCCCCTCTTCTGTGTCCTTATACTCGAATCTGGAAAAGAGAGAAAATTTCCTTGAGCTGGTGATTTTCTCAGTAACTTATTTTGTTGGTTAAGACACTAAAATGTCTTAGGTAACAAAATAATAACTTAAGCAACGATAATCTTTCTTGGAAAAGAGTTTACAGTCTTCAGCTTGTTTTATTTGAATCGCGGGTTTTGGTGAAAACATTGATACCTGAATTTTTTGTCCATTTTCTCAGCTGTCTGCATTATATCAAAGAATGTTGTATTCATTGGGAAAAACATCACGAGGTTATAGGCTAGGTTCACATCGTCCCCAAATTTAATGATGTATTCCACACGCGCCTTTGGTCCCAGCTTGTTCTCTAGATCTTGCAGAAGTTTCTCACCTGCAGAAAAGAATGGTGTTTAGTGGACAGGCCTGAGTGGTGGAAAAAATGTAAAGTTAATAACATGGAATGCTCTTGGAACACACAAATAATATTCGTGAGCAATTCAACTCACCTGTTGTGCGGATAGAATTTGGACAGTTGACAGTCTCGAGGTCCAGGAGAGTGGATTCTTTAAGAACTGGCAGTATCAGGTAAGTGGCGAAAAAAGTTCCAAAAGATCCGTCCATTTTTTGATGAGATACAAGATACGCTGCTGCCGATCGGCTATTCCACCCTAATCCTACATCGCCTACGGCAATCAGGGCCTGGAAATAAGAGTAAAATGAGATGCAAGTTTTTTTTCTTCACCTTAGCCCTACTCTGTAAAAGAAAATAGATTATTTTCCTTTTACGAGGGAAAATAACCTCCCTGTTTCAGAATTTCCTGTTTACGGTATTTGCTGTACTATTTACAATCCTTCTGCCTGCAGGAGGATTGCAAATATGGGCAAATATGAAGCAGCGATGATGTACTTACCTGCATTACAAGAGCTGTGGTGTATATGCTTCCAAATCCGCCATCCGGAAGTTGCAGAGCCCTAACGTAAGGGAGGCTCTGCAGTATTATGTCCTCTACAGTGTCCATATTGGAGTAATTCCTAGGAAAATCAGTCCACGCGGCCGACGTCGATCTATTGCTGAAAGTTTGTTCCTCTTGAATCCTTTTTCTAATCATCTTTCTGTCAGCAATGCAGATCAATGAAAGTAATGTCAAGATCTTGAAGTCTAAAAGTAAAGAAAATATATTTATTCAAAAAAGTGAATATACTTTCTTTCTCATCTGAAATTTTCAGTGGTAAATATTCATTTGCACCTATGTGGGAAAATAAACCAATTAATCATCCTGCAGTAATAGCGCCCCTATTTGTAACAAAAATAGCGCACGACTTGACAGGTTTAAACTTTCTTTCTAATTACTAGAGAAAATGTATGGGTCTTTTGAATTCTACTTGGAATTTGCCAATATTATTTCATAATTTCTTAAGCTGTGCAAGTATTATTACACATTAAGTATTATTACCGATTCAGAACGCAACACCGAACAGTAAAAACATATTAACCCTTATTATAGTTAACAAACTAATATAAAGATTAATTCACCTGTGTCGTAGGGATAGTTGTCAGCATTCAGTGCCTTCAGAAGGACGGTAGTTTGGTCGGAAGTAAGTTCTTCGCCGGCAACACAAAGAGTCAACATCACCATAGGGACATTGTAAATGGACGCATTTTCAAAACAAGTTTTCAGATATTCGATCAAGTCGAATCCGTAAAAATTGTGTGGATCATGGCACGTGGCTATAAGTGCACGGATATATTGAGATAACTGTATGGTGGTCAAAGGAATGTCCTCTCTCCTGGAAAGCAAATGGACTCTGTTGACAGGTTTTTCAAATACAAAATAAAGTAATATTTTTAAAATCAATACTCTGAGAAATAAAAGGAACTCATATATTTTATTCCAGCTTATTTTGATACAATCTTGTTCTATTTAAACAAGGTCATCAGGAATTTTCTGAATACAAAGTCAATGAAATACATTAAAACCAAAAGTATTAGGAAACATTCAACATTCGCTGGCAGTAAATCCATCGCATGAAATTCGAGTGTTGTTGAGTTTTTAGGAGCATCGTCTACTAAGGCCATGTTGATCCGTGTATATTGTCTGTAAATTGAGTGTTCTGAGGTCGATTTTCTGTTTGCTGGACGAAAAACCCGAGTTTCAGGGAGAAAAACCATGCTACCCTCGCCTGAGACCGACTAATTCAGCCACCTTGTGAAAAAGACTCATAAAATTTCCTCCCGTCGTCGACGGGAATCGAACTCAGGTCTTTTCCGCTCGGTGTGGGGAAGATGGCGAGCGTACCAACTGTGCTACCCAAGAGGCGCAGTTCGAGTGGATAACTTCGGTAAATTTTGGATGATTTACAGAAGTTTCGTGGAAAATAAGTGAGAAATTAATTGTCCACATCAATGTATAGCAGCAATAAAGATTAATTAATGGAAGACGACTCGTCCAATGACCACACTTTTTTCCTTTCACCCATTGTCCGCCCATGGTAATTACATCAATGTAATTACCATGGACGTCGCGATCCCTTTGAAGTGCAGTCAGAAGAGGATGGTGAGCCGACCATGTTCTCTGATACTCCCATCTGATGAAGAGTACTTTGAATAATTATACTTCAAAGTTCTCTTGTCTGTCCCGCATCACATCTTGCGTTTCAATTTAATTTCCAATCCCACTTCATGCCTTCCACGCAACACAAATGTAAAAATGTTTCACGTGGGAATCTTACAGTTCTTGTACTTCTCGGTATTATTTTAATGATTTTTATTAATTAAAGCTACATTTTATTTTTATACTGAAATATCATAAATATGAAACTATAACTGTTATTTTTTTATAAATTATAGAGAAATATGGTTATTACTTTGTCAAGCTTATTGCGACTTCCACTTCCAGGAATTCGCTCAGTACTTCAAAGAGGGAGTTATTATTGGTGAGGTTTTCTTTCTGGGCCAAGTACAAGGCCACAATCGCTCGAGGTGTCTCTTTTTTCAATCTCCAGCTATGATGTCGCTCTCGAGTCAGATGGTCTATTCCCTTTCTAAGGGCTTCTCTCACCCCTACGACAGAACCGATTTCTCCTGCGAAATGAATAACAAGCATTTAAGCGTGGCTGACTCTGACAAATTAAGAATGTTATAATAGATAAGGCAAACAAAATCATTTTATTTTTAAGAGGCATTTGTTTTTGTAAATGTTTGTTCAATCCTCCTACTCAATGGTCCTGATGACAAGATTCAAGAATCGTAGCCTACTGTTTAGAGGTTTAGCAACTGATTATGTTGGATAGTTGGGGCATTGAAATACTCGCACCGTATGCAAGTAATTTCAATAAACTAAACTCATTTTACTTAGAACTGTTCCCTTTAATTTAATTTTCTTGGTAGGATAATTCTTAGGAAGAATTTAAGTATCCTCATCAAGTAAGTCTCATGTAATCAATGACTTATCTTTGGCTGCTTGATAGGCGCTCAGATTAAAAATAAGATTCATTTCTGAGAAAGATAAAAACAAACAATCAATCTGAAAAACAATCTCGTATAATTAATACTGCGAGGACTTGCTTAACTTCTTTCATTTAATGATACAAATTCCACCATTCAAGAATTGCTTCCAAACCTCTGTTATGCATATTCGATTATAGGACCCAAGTAATAATAAATGTAATCCAGCTTTTATCCGATAAAATTACTTGCACTGCGATATAAAATATATTTTTATGTATACTTGTATAATATAACTGCATGTGAGACTTCCCTGTATCGATTTTAAAATTACTCGGCAATTGAAAGATAAACTGCCATACCATTAATATCCGGACACCCCTCTATCGATAGTTGGTTACGTTCTATCCAAGCACCAAGGGCCTTCCACGAGACATTAGTACCACTGGTCACATAAGCAATAGGGCTGCGTGAAATTTCAAAGACACTGAAAATCCTTATCGACGATTGGTGAAGATTTCAGTACCAGGGACCATCAGTGGATGGTCCCTGGTACCATCAGTGACCATCAGTGGATTGAATTGGATCGTCGAGTGCGGATGAGGATAGACTACCCAAAAAAACAAAGCCGAACTAATCGTCACTTTGGAGTCCGAATGGCAAAAATATCGGAAGACATTTACGAAAAAAATAGGTGAAGAGTATTCTACGGTGACTACAGGCTGACATAAAGGCTAGAGGTTTCAGAACACGTTATTGGTTTCCTGTAAATGAAGGTTATTTGTAGACAAGCAGGTGTCCGGATATTAATGGCAGGGCAGTGTATTTTAACACTTACTGCAGTATTGCTCATCGGAGTTGTCTCCACAATTGTTCACTCCATTGCAAGTGTCACTTCTTTTTATACAGCGTTTGTTATTGCAGTTGAATGAATCCATATTCCTGTAACGATATCCACCTGAGAGAAAAAGAGAAACACTTACGTAACGTTTCAGAGTAATGCAATGTTATGCAAAGTGTACCAAAATAAACTTCATTTTGAAACAAACACAGAGCAGTTAAAGGATGTCTGCATTATTAATTCACACGCAAACGTCATAAATTAGAATATTTTACCCGTAGGATATCCATTAAAGCATCCCCGTCTCTGGTTAATACCTACAATTGCAAGATTGCTCATCAGATCTATCGCTGCAGTGATATCTTCCATCGCAGACCTTGGATCTCTCGATGCACTCTCCGTTGTTGCACTGGAATACGTGAAACCCTCGTTGACAGCCTGAATAAATTAAAATATAAAATATCAGGTATAAAAATTTCATACACAGTGCGGATCGAATTTTAGTGGCACAAATGCTACAGGCCACAATGCACCTATTATGGATGTTGTGCAAAAATAAATAAATAAATAAAACATGCATCACTTTTTGGTTCTGTTTTAAGATAGTTTATAGCTCTTCGATGTTTTTCATATTTCTTAAAAATAGAGTATTTTCATGATATAGAATAAAGAATAAATAGGAAAGTGCTTCTTGCTCTTCAAGCACAAATCTTTGATACAACCCTAAATATTCAGGAGCAGGGAAGAGTTCTTCAGTGTAGATTACATCGAGCAGAACAATTCATCCCCTTTATGTCAATGACAAATTCTGGCAGTGAAGTTGAAAAATATGCAATTCGTCATATTGAAATTTCATGATTATTTAATGAAAAACTTTCCAGCCTACAGGCGAGTAAGGCTTCTGGGGTTGATGGCATAATTTTAAGGGAGCCGGCAAGAGAGTGCATTGAACCATTGAGGCTAATTATGAGAGCATCGCTGGGCTTAGGAAAGATTCCATTGGATCGGAAAACTGCCACTGTATCTCCAATACATAAGGGCGGATCTAAGAGTGAAGTGAGAAATTACCAACCTGTCAGTCTGACTTCAGTGTTAGGGAAAATCATAGAGGCAATGATTAAGGGTGGAATTCACATTATTTAGATAAAAATGGAATACTGAAGGATGTGCAGCATGGTTTTGTAAAGGAAAAATCATGTTTAACAAATTTGGCTAGCTATTTTGACAGGGTCACTCATGAGCTGGATTTAGGGAATAATTTCGACATTTTTTATTTAGATTTCAGCAAAGCATTTGACTCAGTCCCACATGAGCGACTACTTTATAAGCTGGAACAGGTTGGTCACATGGAAAAGTTTTATATGGACAGCAGGATGGCTTTAGGGCAGAGGCAGAGTGTTTTGATAAATGGCTATTCCTCAGATTGGGTTGATGAAAGAAGCGGTGTTCCCCAAGGCTATCGTTAGACCACACTTGGAATACTGTGTTCAAAATACAAAGGTTGGCAGGGTTGTTAATGACAGCAATGGCAGTGTGCTAGTGCAACAGGATCTAGATAATTTTGGCAGATGGGCTAAGAAGTAGCAACTGAAGTTTAACCTTGACAAATCAAAGTACTGCATATGGGTAGAAGTAACCCCCAGAGAAACGTACCAACTGTGTGGTACTACACTTAACGTGATAGAAAATGAAAAAGACCTGGGAGTAATTGTGCAGTCAGATATGGAGTTTTCTGAGCAATGGAAACAGGCTGCCAGGGCAGGTCATGGGGTTTTGTCAATGATATATAGGAATTTTGCTAGCAGGGAGAAGGAGGTGATTGTCCCTCTGTATAAGGCAATGGTCAGGCCACGCCTTGAGTACTGCGTAAGGTCTGGAGGCCTCACTTGAGCGTGTACGAAGGGCAACAAGATTGGTGTGGGGAATGAAGGGATCCTCTTACCAAGAGAGGCTTAAGTTCTGCAAATTGCAGTGGCTGGAGACTAGGCACCTGCGCGGTGATCTGATTGAGGTGTGTAAGGCCTTGAATGGGTTGAGCACGCTGAATTCTGATGGGATCCTTCCACTTGTTCAGATTACGAACCTAAGGGGGCATAAATTCAAATTAAAAAAAGACAGATGTAGATTAGATGTGCGGAAATTTGCCTTTAGCCAGCGGGTGGTTAATTGCTGGAACAAACTTCCATCTGTCGTTGTGGAAGTTGATAGGTTGAATAAATTTAAGGAGGAACTGGACAGGATTTGGAGGGAATGGTGTGATTTTTTTTTTTTTTGGCTGATGCTGCATAAGCTCATAATACACTTGCTTTCATGCATCACATGCCACTACTACTACTACTACTACTACTACTACTTTTTTTTTCAGTTCTTTGCCAACTCCATTATTAACTTCAGGAAAGAAATTAACCCATCTTAACTCTATCCTTTTGATGTTGGCAACAACAACTTCATGGAGACCACGAAAAGCACTGAAGTATTCTTGTAATTTATCTTCATCAAATGTTAATTTTAGTGTATGTTAAAGATTTCTAAGTTCATCTCACGCAATCTTCCTTTCCATTCATAATATATTCATGCTTTTAAACCGAGAACTCTCAAAATCACAACATAGGCCTGTTCAGGGGTCTCGCTCCTGCCCATAGGTCAGTGGTCAGGAGCGAGAATCCATAGCACGCGTTCCTTGAGTAGACCAGCGTTCAAGCCCGTGACTACTAAATACGATAAATATTTGTATTAACGATTTATTGTAAACTCTACTGACTTGGTTGTCGTGCCGGAGTATAAACAGAAAATTTAATTTAATTTTAATTTTTCCAGATAAGCTAGGCGCCTTTGAAAAAAAAATCATTTATGAACAAAAAAAAGATGTGGATCAATTGCAATCTATTCACATCTTTTAAGCCAGTGGTCTCCAAACTCTTTTGGTCGCGACCCTTATTTTATTTAAAAGGACTAGCGCGCACCACGAAAAAAAAATTAAATATATAAGTTTAATATTCTTTCTGGTATGCATTATATCTAGATTTTATTAATTATATCTGGATTATATCTACATCAGTGTGGAAAACAGCCCTAACGATTTTATTGAGGATTATCTCGTGCACCCCTAGGGAAGCGCACACCACACTTTGGAGACCACAGTTGAATATAACTTGTTTGCTGCCCATGAAATCCGTCCTTTTTTTCTGTCTCCAATCTTTTCGTGGATTTCTATCATACGAAACGTATTCACCTTCTAAAATTTTAACACTCTACTCAAGAATTTTTCAAATATTTTGCAAAAATTAGGAATAGCAAAGTGCAGGTGTATTAATTTCTTCAAATGCCTCCCATGTTATTTGGAAGCACACTCTTTCATTTTACTCCAAGGAGTACTCTTTTAAAGCTTCCTAGTTTGCGATCACCCATTGAATAGCTGCTAGCAGAGACCCCCATCTGTTGGCACATCAGTTAAAATTCGGGTATATTCGACATTAACGAATTGACAGAAAGATTTGAATTTTTCTTTGCACTTACGAAAGTAGAACACTCTACATGTACTGCGATAAGAAATCTAGGAGTAATACACTCTTCTACAATATTAATAGAACACGTAGAAAACGTGGTGAAACTCGTGCAGCTTGAGATGACGCGGACAAAATTAAGCCAATTGTGCAATGACACCTGAGGTGACAAACATATCAAAGAATTTTTCTCTAACCTTTTTGAAGAAATTAAACTCATTACATAAAAGGCATAAATTTAAGCATATTTTCGGGATAAACGATTAAGGTATTGGATTAGATGTTTCTCGACAGAAAAAAAACTCCCGTAATCCACCGGACTCGAACAAAAGTCTTCAGACTCACAAAGGTGCAACTCTAATGTCCTATTTCCTTCAATAGATTAACGCAGTTTTCTTGAATGTAAAGTAGAGGAGATTTTGTGATGAAACTGAGTATACACGCAGCTGCAAGGTTAGCTATTCAGACATACAACAGGTGCTCAAATACATGACTACTATGAGCTAACTTTTCGTAAAGGAAACTGTCGTATACATAAGAGAAAAAAACCCGGTTAACCTACAGCACAATAAAAAAAGAAAGCTTTTAGACTTATTAGTTCCGAACAGCAAAGCGTTCTTCTGGCGCTGTCCCCAAACAGCAATTTATACTTTTATCTAAATCACAAAACTTTGATTGATTGACCCCAGTTGGTAGCAGGTCAACTCGTTTTGTTCCTCTTCTGCAGCAAGTACTTCTAATGAAGAAAACTCTGATAATCCCCCTATGCCTGTCCTTGAAGAAATGAACTCTTCTAAACTGACAGATTCAAATACCAGCGATAACTTGGGATGTACGGCCCAAAACTATCTACTTCAGAAATAGATCCAAAGCTAAATGTTCCCAAGACTGCAAACACCGGAATTAAAAACCCGACCTATGAGGATGTTCCCTCAGCATAAGAAGCCATGTGAAAACTAAAAAACGAGTCGTCGGCTTTTTAACGCGTCATTCGAACAAACCAAGGCAGCTATTAACTTCATTCTAGAGAAGTGGACCAACTTGGTAACTATAGCCATTGCCATCCTAATCGAAAATGAGCGTCTAAAGGTTCATTGAGACGAACTACAAACCTTTATGACAATTTTTGTGAAAAACGCAAATGCGAAACAAGTTTCCCCTTCTTTTGTACAGATTCTTCAAAAAGATATTTCTTCTACCCCTGCTAACCAAAGATACCACCTTTCTATCACTCTCCATAATGAGACTACACGCCTGGATGATCCTTCAAAGGAAAAGCAGAACTTGTTAATACTGAGAGCTTCCGACCAATGCAAGCTAAATACAAGTCAGGAAATCAAAGACACTGTAGCTGAAACATTAAAACATGAGTATAAAGATGTAAGAATTAAAACTCTTCGTCTCATTCGCAACAAACGAGTACTGATAGGAACTGTATCCCAAAAAGATCTTGAAAGGATTGCTTCTTCATCTTCCTTCTCTAATATAGGAATCTCTAAAGATAAACAAAAACTTTCAAATCCAACTCTGCTCATTTATAAGGTTCCAAAAGAAACGACCAAAGAAAATATAGTGAGTGACCTTTTCTACAAGAATCTCAGAAACTATAGCTTTTCTCATGAAGAAGTTGCACAAGAAACATCTTTCTGTTTTAATGCAGCTTCAAAATCAAAGTCAACTGTGAATTGGGTAATTGGCTTCGAGAATTCTTAAGCGCTTACAGAGTAATGACAAAATATACTTAGGGCATAATGCACACAAATATCGGAGGTTCACTGTTACAACCTAATGTTTTAAATGCTTGGGGTACGGACACCCTTCTCATCACTGCTCCCATAACTCAACATCCTGTGCCACTGTGCCAATGGTGGACACATTTTTGCAGATTTCCCGTACAAAGTTGAACCATCCACATGCATCAACTGTAAAAGAAGAAAGAGAGATCACAACCATTTGGTCAGGGACACTGCCAAATGGTCGTGATCTCATTTTGAATATCCACCATATGACTGTTTTGAGAAATAGGGCTCCTGTATACATATTAAGTCCAGATGATTAAGTTCCTGAATACTTATGCGCTCCTGAGATAGCGCGTACGAAACTAATAAATGAATATAAACAGCAATAAGTAATAAATCCAATAGAAATACTACAAATAAATGCACACAGATCTCGAAGTGTTACAGGTGAATTAAGAATTGTCAGTGAAGAACACCATCTGGACTTAATAGGCATACAGAGAAGCCCTATTTCTCAAGACAGTCATATGGTGGATATTCAAAAGTCACGGGATTTTTTTTAGCCTCTTGCATTATCCATGCTCAAGTTCCTGATCCTAAATCGGCCATTGTCCTATTAAACAAAAAACTAGATATTACAGTCATCTCAAGTCTGTGCGATCAATATTCTACTTGTATTCTTGTAACCGTATCGTCTTTTTCTTTCTACATTATATCGCTGTACTGTCTGCCTTCTACAGACCTGAACTCTTCCTTTTTGTACCTCGAAAAAGTCTTTGAAACTCTCGGAACAGCCAATTTATTAATAACAACAGACTCAAATTCTAAACCATATTTATGGCACAGCGGCGTGTTATCAACGGCAACTTTATTTGAAGAGTCTTCGCGCACAATCTGACTATTCATAATCTGCCACATCAGCCATATACTTTCTCTAATACTGTGGGAGAATCTAATATAGATCTTACCTTGTCTTTAAACGGCATCTCTCCAAAAATTGCAGGCTGGAAAGTAAACACTGACCTTACAAATAGTGATCACAGAGCTATTACCTTTAACATTTCTATAGGATCTCTAACAGGCTTAAACTGGTCTCCTCCACAGGATATAGTCAGATACTCAATCAAAAACATCAAGTGGAACAGTTTCTGCTCGTTCGACCTTACATATCTTCTTCCCTGGCCGCCTCGTCTGCTACTGAATATGCCACTTATGTGCAAAACGCTCTAATAAAGGCTACAACCCAATCCACTAAGAAGAAAGTTGTTCGCTCAAACACTGTTCCTTGGTGGACTGGAGAGTTTGCTGATTTCCGTAAGCAAGTGCATAAAGCACGCAAAAATTATCAGAGGAAAAGGAAAATTGCCTGGTCCAAAAGTAGACAGACTTAAAAAGATATATCGCGACTTGAAGAAGAGGTATGTAAAAGCCATCGATAATCAAAAACTTGCTTCATGGCAAAATTTTGTCCAAACTGTTGGCAACTCCGACTCATGGGGCCTGTTACATAAACTCAGCAAAAATAAAATTCACTCTACTGAGATTTACAATACAGTCATTAGCAACAATGTAGAAGCTCTAAATTGGCAGGACACCACCAACGCCATACTGGACAGGCTTCTTCCACACGATGATCAATCCACTGATTCCCCTGAGCATTATTCCATTAGAAATACCAACTGTGCATACCAACCCCTTGAAGACACAGAACTCTTTACCATGAGTAAACTGAAATCAGCCATCTCCAACATCAGCATCAAGAAATGTCCAGGCCTCGGCTTAGTTGAAAACATAATTCATAATAAAAATTTTTGAAATAACGCCAGAAGTATTCATCAATTTATATAACAAATGCCTTATGGAAGGAATCTTTCCAGATGTACGAAAAAGCGCACTCATCAAAATTATACAAAAACCAGGAAAGCCAGCTTCAGATCCGAAAGCCTACCGATCAATTTCGTTGCTAACAAATCTAGGAAAATTATTTGAAAGACTACCTACTCTAAGAATTATAAACTTCTTTTAAAACAGCAACCTAAATTCTTCCCGACAGTTCAGGTTTAAGAAGTGAAAATCTTGCGAAGATGCACTTGTGGATCTCATCCATCATATTGAGACCTCTCAGGCTAAATTATGAGCCATTTTTATTGACTTCAAAGGCGCTTTCGACTGCTTGTAGTGGGAGCGCCCTCGATAGACTCGTCAAGGCCAATTGCTTCCGACAACTGTTCCACCTAATTAGAAGCTACTTTCAAGACATATATATCACAGACATCTCAAAACAGAGTCTCTAACAAGAAAAGTTTCCAGAGGGTGTCCCCAAGGTTCTGTCTTGGGATCCATCATCTGGAATATATTCCTAGAGAGTTGGTTACTTCGCAGTTTTGATAAGACACACGCAATAGCATATGTCGACGATTTAACTCTCATCTTTGCAGGCAAATCTCGCTCGAATCTCGAATCTCTCGCCAACATGGTCTTATCTGATCTTCTTGCTTGGGCAGCTACTAATAAATTGAGTATATCTCCTTCAAAGACCAAGATGATGACTTTATGGGGAAATTTTGATTATAGTAGACTTCCGCTCTTTAAAATGAATGGCAATTCCATCCCAATGGTTCCACAGCTCAAATATCTCGGAGTTATTGTGGATGACCGATTAAATTTTGTGGCCCACGTCAACTATCTAACTTCAAATATCAAACAAGTATACTAACGCTCTAATCAGAATCACCAAGACTGAATGGGGATTAAATAGGAAAACTCTTTGCCTATATTTCAAGTCTGTTTTTGTCTCAATGGTCACGTACGCCTTTGGAGCGTGGTTTCACAGGGCAACAAACATCAAATTTAAAGCTAAACTAATCACATTTCAAAAATCTATTCTCCTTTCCATGCTTCGCGCTTGCAGGACATTATCCTGTGTTGCACTGCAGGTCTTGAGAGATGTGCTTCCAATGGACCTTCACCTCGTGTACAAAGGTCTCAGCTACCGAATAAAACATAGAATTCTCAATGAAATTCTTTGCATAACTTGTAATTTCGATGGAAAAATATGATAAACATCTGGCAAACCAGATGGGATACCAGCCAAACTGGGCATGTGACACGAAATTTTATATCAGATGTTACCTTTGCCACGGAAAGAAATGATAAGAAATGGTTCAGCCCTCTTCATACTTAATCACTGGTCACTGATCCCTAAATTCAAAATTATTTCGATTAGGCCTTGTCAACTCACAGCTTTGCTCCTGCGGGTCCAAGGAAACTTGGGCTCATGTGATTTATCATTGCTCCAACTACAATGACCACAGATCAACAATAAAATCTTATCATAATAACTTTGCTGAGGGAAATGAAGCTATTTTCGTGGAAAATGAAGAATCCTTTCAGACATTCCAAAGATTTGCGCTAGAAGTATTCACAAAAAAGAGAAGAGATTGGCTGTGCTCCATCTCCTGCTTCTTCTTCAACTGTCGGACCGCTGGCAAATATACCTACGCCATCTACAACAAACTCTTAAACTTCCGACCACTAACTGTACAATAGGCTTTTTTTTTGCATTTATTTAGAAATGTGTCCTGAACTTCAAACAACAGAGAAGAGGAGAAAAAAAATAAAAAAAAACTTATGACGATACTTGACTAGGCTCTTGGATTCTATTGAAACAAATACATATTCTGCGCACCTATCACGATTATCAAAATTATAAACTGGACCTACTTACCTAACAGGACGCACTTAAGACAGAATGCTTGCTATGATATTTCTCTTTACCCAAAAGAACTGATTCAAACCAGAATGACTTTACGATAGGACTCACCTGACTGGACTACCTGATTGGACTTTACTGGCTGCACTTACCTGACAATACGAACTTGCCTTCTCCTTCAAGTTTAACTCGATTTTATGTTTCTGATTATGCATCCTTCGACAAGATGTAAAATATTACTAAAGGCCCGAATCAGTAAAGTAAAACTATGAAGTCCTTATGAAACTATGCCACAGAGTCCTCAGTCCACAGAGTAATACAATCCATTGAATTACTATTCTATACTAGTTGGACTGGGAGACTTTCAATAACGAACAGGATTATTCAAAGGTTTTACTTACAAGTTACATCGGCAATGAAGCCTAATATTACCACCAGCAGCACCTCCATAGTCAGATTTTCTCCCTTCGCTGGAAACTTCGAACAGATGCGTTTAATCTTTGAATATCTTGCTTATATTTCTCTTTGTGAAACGTTTTCCTTATGCGACTGCGCGTTACTGGTGGTGACTCCAAGAAGAAACGGAAGGCAGTAATATAATAAGAAAGCCAGTTATTCTATAAAATTACATAGATTCGCGACTTAATTTTAGTGGAAATTGTCTTTAAAATTAACATTAAGGAATTATTAATTCCCAGCTGTGATTTTCAATAAAGAAACATCACTGCCAATTGGGATATATTGAAAAATATACATTTGCTATAAATTAGATTTATTCAACATTTATGGCAGGTTTATAAGGAATCTTCGGAACTGCGCAAGATATGAGAAACGTTCTGGGTTTAAACATTGCACTCTCCCTCTTCTCCTATAAAGTATGAGACTTGAAGCTTGACAGACCCATTTGTCACTACTTGAAGCTTGCTTTTTTTTTATTATTTTAGTATAGAGCTGCAGTTTTACTCTGTTTCTAATTAATGTGCCTCAGGATTTAAAAAATCTACTGTATTCAAAAAAGTGTTTACCAAATTTCGCACGTGATATTCGCATGATGGTACTGTTTTCTACAACATTCTGATGTAGAAAACAATCATCCAATAAATCCACAAAAGCGAGAGAGAGAGAGAGAGAGTTAATCTTTAATGCCCTTCACGGCCAAAAAGCCAGGGGTTTACATTTTTACAGCCTCCCGAAACTTCCGGGAAAATCTAACAATTATTTACAGAAAAAGGTAATTTTACAAATTAAAACATATTTTGATACAAAGGAGACAACTCCTTAGGAGAGTTAGGTCTGATTGAGCTGGCTTAACATCGAGATAAGAGCACCAGCTCAATCAGACAGGAACAGATGCAAGGTATACATCAGTCATTGCTGATTAGTCCTACTAGTCATAATTTTTTTTCGGTAAGTCCAGTCAACAGCGAATTTGTTCAGGTCGGCATCAAGTGCCTGGGTTTGCTTGAACATCTGCTGAGGGAGGAACCTGTCCGAGAGATGGAGTCGCGCTGAGTAGAGCTCGGGATTGGCCCTAAGAGCAGCAGGGGGAATCCTCCAGCCACAGGTATCCCAGAATGAAGGTATCCCAGAATTGCCACAGGTATCCCACAGGTATCCCAGAATTGCCACTATGCCTGTTATCATCTTGACTGTTGCTAGGAGGCGTTGGTCGTCGACTAAGGTGGGAAGCCTTGGAATCCCGAGAGAGTTGGCAAGCTGCGTGGTAAGAATCAGAGCTGGAAGGTTGTGCTTCCTGTTGGCCCACTTTAGGAGCCAGAATTCTGTGGCAAAGAGTGGTTTCTTTATTGACGGTGCCGCTGACGCCCAAATTTCAGCAGCATAGAGTAAAGGTGGAATGATAACTGTTCTTATGTACCTCACGGTTGTCTTTTTATCTCTGATATGAAGGAGATGCTGTTTTGCTATCCACCGGAGTCTTGAAGCACGTGTGAGGAGCATGTCTTTGTGGGCGTTGAATCGAAGTTTGGAGTCGAATACAACGCCCAGATCACGATGGCTGGATACAATTGGGATGAGGGTGTTGCCGACCGAAGGCTGGAGAGAAGAAGGAGTTTGCTTCAATGAATACGCCATGAATTCGGACTTAGCAGGATTGATCTTGAGCCCGAACTGGCAGAGGTAAGCTGTGACTGCAGTGAGAGTGTTGTTAATTTCCGTTTTCACCAGATCAAGGTCTTGACCAGGGATGATGGGAGTAAGTATCTTGATATCATCTGCATAGCTCAGCAGACATCGAGAATTTGCAACCAGTGGGAAGATAATAGATGAGAACAGAAGGCCGGAAAGGACCCCTCCTTGTGGGACTCCTGCGGTGACGGATCTAGTAAGGGTGCGATCTCCTGTATGAAGCTTTATAACTCTGTTATTCAGAAGAGAGGAGAGAAAGCATAATATGTTCCCTGTGATCTGGAAGTGGCATTCCAGGAGAGTGAGTAGTTGGTTTACTTGGACGGCATCAAATGCAGCCTCAATGTCTAAGTAAGTAACAGCTAGTTCGTGCCTTTTCTCGAATGCTGACAAGATAGTATTCGTGGTGGCTAGCAGATTGGTGATCGTTGATCTGTTTGGAAGGGAGTAGTGAATTTGGGCTGGATTACTGGGCAAGATCTGCCTCGTGAGGATGGGGAGTAAGGTCTTCTCCAGGTGCTTCAGCAGGCTGGAGGAGTTGGAGATGGGTCGGAAGTGTTTAGGTTTCGATGGCGACTGAACTTTGGCTAAAGGTTTGATGAGATAGTTTTCCCATTGCTCTAGGAAAATTTGGTTCGAGAGTAACTGGTTGAAGATAATTAAAAGTGGCTGAATAATGTACGGACTTAGGCATTTGAGCATGAATTGGGGAACTCCATCATCACCAGTGGTTGACGAGGCAGGTAGAGAATTGATGGCGACGATCAGCTGTTGTTTTGTGATCTGAATGGTGTTCAACACTTCTTGCTGGGTGGCCGCTGTTAATAGAGCCAGATCTGAGTTTGGTATAGGATTACGATTAAATCTTGTGACGAAATCGAGCCACAATTCAGGATCAAGTTGCAAAGGAAAATGAAGGTTCACTTTCTTGTATGGAATTTTTCCTTTAGCCAGATCTCGGTTAACATATAATTTGATTACCTCAGATTTCAGGCGATTAAATTGAGCCCGTGCACTTGAATAAACGATGCGATCATTGACATTTTGCGACTGTTTCCATGTGCGATGGAACTATTGCTTCAGCTGGAAACTCATTTTGAGTTCTGAATTCCACCAAAGTCTTGTATATGGACTGATTGTGATTTTTTTAGAGGCAGCATATTACTAGTGTGTGAGTGACCAACCCACAAATTCCAGTCAATATCTGGGAAATTAAAATCCCCCATTATAAGACTCTCTTATTTCCCTGTACAGTTTCTTATTATACTCATCAGAGTCATTAGGCCTATAGCACACTCCTACTCTCAATTTTGATCTCCCAATGCTTATGTCACACCCAAACTGACTCGACATTGCACTGTCCAGCGATGTCGACTGGCTTCACTTCCTTGGATTTTGTGTTTCTTAACTAATAGCATAACCCCTCCTCCCTTCCTATCCTCTCTGTACACATTGTACTCCCCAAATTCCAGTTCTTCATTCCTTATATCTGTGTGACACCACGTCTCTGATATCCCAACATTATCCGCCTTTGATGTTTTGAGCAATACCTCAAATTCATCAAATTTATTTACCAAACTCCTAGCATTGGTGCACACGCAAGTATACATGCACCTGTTCTTTTTCTTAGCTACCCTAACACAACCCATGTGTTTACTTGTACCACAATGACTCCCAGCAGTCTCTGAAATATCCTGTATCTTGTTTTCCAGGCTTCTGCTCATTTCAATAGAAGCAGTGCAAGAATCTCTTTCACCTCTGCCAGTGGCTACTGTTAATCTATTCGTCTTTGTATCCCCCCAAGCTAGCAGTTTTCAGACCCACCTAACACTGCCTCAATAGCATCAGCAAATATTCTTGCACCCTTTCTATTTAAGTGTATCCCATCCCTGTAGAAACAGTCTCTCCTGTTAACAAGTACAGTCCAGGCTGAAAAAAATTCTACCCCTTGAGCCTTGCACAATCTTTCCAGGGCCGAATTGATCAACAAGGCTCTCATCATATACTCCCTCCTATCGTGTTTGGGCAGAATTGCAGACACTTTCAAATTCAACCCTATTTCATGGCTTTTTTTCAACAGTGACCTGTACTTGTTAAGCAATTCTGCCGGTCTCCTACTCTTGATATCGTTAGTGCCAACGTGTACAACTATATCACCTTTTGTGCCCTTAAAAGATGATATCTGCTCTACAACGTCATCAACCTTTGCCCCTGGCAGACATACCCTGGTCCTGTTCCACCTATCCTTTTTACAAAGCTTGTTCCCAGTTTCCCTGACAGTAGAGTCACCAACAACTACTAGTTCCTTTGGAACCTGCGCATTCTGCCTTGGGGGCTGCCACTGTGTTGCACGATGACCAAGTGCAAGCTCTGGCATTGGTGTGGGCAGCTGAGAGCTTGATGGGCCCCTCACTTTAAATCCTTCGAGGGCATCCACCCTGTCTTTCAAGCTCTCATATAGGCCCATAACAACGTTGAGTTGTCGCCTGATTTTATTACACTCCTTGCATCGCGCACATACAAAGACATCCCCCATGACAATATCATGTCCCGTACCCGATTGCTCCACAAACATCATACAAGCAGTGCATTTTAAAAGGCTGTGATTCAGAGGGCAACTGACCCCCTCAGTTCTCCTCTGAGCCACAGCATCGTATTATCGGATTAAATGGTTAAGATTTTTGATTGGATTAGACGTTTCTCAACGAAAAAAAAAAAAAAAAAATCTCCCGAAATCCAGCGGATTCACAAAGTTGGAACTCTAATGTCCTATTTCCTTCAATAGATTAGCGAAGTTTTCTTCAATTTGAAAGTAGAGGAGATTTGTGATGAAATTGAGAGCACACACTCAGCTGCAAGGCAGCTATTCAGGCGTCCAACAGGTGTTCAAATACATGACTATTATGAGCTAACTTTTCTAAGAAAGCAAAATATCATGTACAGAAGAGAAAGAAATCAGGTTAACCACAGCCTAATAAAAAAAAAGAAAGCTTTTAGACTTAATAATTCCGATTAGCAAAGCGTTCTTCTGGAGCTGTCCCCAGGCAACAATTTATACTTTTAGAAGAAGAACTCTTTATTGCATACAAAACGCACATGCCGTACACAATACCCTTCACGGCTAAAAGCCAGGGGTTTTATTATCTAAATGACAAAACCTGGATTGATTGATTTGGTAGCAGGTAAACTCGTTTTGGTTGTCTCGGGTTCACTGAAATACAGTGCAGAAGACAAGCCGATCATTTCCCAATCCTATTTTAACAAAATGAACGTGAAACCTCACGCGCCGGGGGAAATTTCCTAAAGGGTTTTGTATGCTGTTTGCATCTTAATGCGTTACAGATTACAGCATTACATTCGTATGTTACCATCAGATCCAGAATTTTTTTCTGGGTTGGTGGGAAAGCACAAGTTCTCATGTCAATTATGAGAGTCCAGATGCTGTGTACAGGATGGAAGCCGGTACAGTAAATCCATTTTTTTTTTTTTTTTTTCATATCAGGAGAACCACAAGGATCAGGAAATTGTAGTAAAACAGACTCCTTTAAACTTAAATTTTATACTCACTTTTTTTCGCAGTCTTTTCTTTCCTTGTTTTCGCTTTCTATCCGGCACAAAAGTGTTAAGGTATGATGGTTGAAGAGGTACGTGCCCGCCCAATCTGCATATGCATGTTACCCATTAAATGTAATGTAATTTCATATGAAACTTTTAGAGGCGAAAACATTTTTCTGAGTAACAAAAAGACAACCGATATTTCTGGTTCTTTGGAAACGAAATTTCTTCCAAATACACTGGTGTGCAAAAACTTAAGGACCAACACTATGTCTAAAGGTTAAAACCACAAAATCAAACGAAACAGCCTGTGGTGATTTGCATAACTGTGGCCGTTCAGTAGAAAGCTGGTGTACATGGAAAAATTAGAATCGGGATGAGAGGGATCACATAAACAGATAAAAGCAGCAGTTCAGCAGTTGTGTGCAAATTACCGAATGGTGAGCACGATTGTTACAGACGTGCGATTGGTTTCATACAGAAAACGAAATGGCCAGTAGACAACATCTGGATGACTTTACGTGGGGTGGGTCGAATAACTGTGAAGCTCGAAGTGCGAGGACTGTGGCTGCAGAGTTCGGTATCGCCCATAGCATCGTCTCACGTGCGTGGTCGGACTTCAGAACGCCAGGTACAGCTGTTCAAGGACCAGTGGTGATTGTCCACGAAAAACAACGCCCCAATGATGACCGCTATATACTTCTACAGGCCACCAGACAGCGGGATCCATTGGAAATCAGCTGCACAGGACGCAAGATATCGCAGTTTACCGTGGACAGGCGACTCCACAAAGGTGGAGTCGCCTGTCCACAGTAAACTGCGATATCTTACCCAACGGCCAATACGCTGTGTCCCTTTAACACCAGTCCATCGGAGACAATGTTTACAGTGGACTGGACAGCAGCGCAATGGGGTAAGGTACTTTATACTAATGGTAAGTTTATACTTTACTGATGAGAGTAGATTCAGTCTTAGCAGCGATTCTGGAAGTCAGCTAATCTGGCGGTCGAGGTGTTCTCGACTGGGGAGGTGTTACCTTGGATGGACGTACCCAATTCCAGATACTGGAAGGCGGTACTGGAACCGGTGCACGATACTGTACTGAGGTAATTCTTCCTCATGTGCATCTGTTTCGAGGTGCCATTGGCTCCGAATTCGTGTTTATGGTTGATAACGCCACACCCCATCGCACTGCAGCTGTTGATATGCTTTTGGAAAGTGAGGACATTGTTCATAGGAATTGGCCTGTCCGTTCCGGCGATCTAAATCCCATCGAGCACATATAGGATGCTCTGGGGAGATGCCTAGTGGCACGTCCACACCCACAAGAAAATGTTCACCAGCTGAAGATGGCGCTGACAGAGAATGGACAATGTTACAGCAAGAACTTATTAACAACATTGTTCTAGGCATGGACAGGTAGTGCAAAGCGTGCATCGACATCAGTCGTGTCCATATCTCCTACTGAGGACCACCTCTTCCCTTCGTTCGATCTTTGGCAGTGATGCATCTGTATCGTGGCAGCCAGTGCTATGTTGCCCTTTTTGAATAAAGTCCCTCTGTTTCCGTTGTTGTTTCCTTCATCATTTCTGTACCTCATGAGGTTCCTTTGGTATGCTTTTCCCATATCCAAGCCACTCCCATGAGAAGCTACAAGTGAAAACCTGACTGATCCCAAGTTTTGCACACCAGTGTACTACCGGGGGGGAGAGGGTATTGTGAAATTTGTGTCTTCTACTACGTCATGTGCTATTCAATCTCCTTATAGCGATAGAACATCAATTTTGCTGAGTTACTTTTAACATAACATTGGATATGTAGGTGGTAATGTAAAATACGAAAAGTTTCTAGCTTCTCGGAATCACTACAAGAAGAAATTCTTTTATAAGCGCTAAACATATAGTATAAAGTTAGGGTATCGGAGCATTAGCATTAGCATTAGTAGAGGCATTTGATGCAAGAAAGCAAGCTTATGCAGCATCAGTCAAAAAAAAAAAAAAAAAAAAACCACTTCCACTTCACCCCTCTGTTCGTTCAAAATACCTGTCCAGCTGAGCCTTAAACTTATTTAGGCTATCAACCTCCACCACAAGGGATGGAAGTCTGTTCCACCAACCAACCACCCGCTGGCTAAAGTCAAATTTCCGCACGTCTATCCTACATCTGTCTTTCCTCAATTTGAATTTATGCCCTCTCAGGTGATTTTTCTGAGCTAGAGGAAGAATCCCATCAGCAATGAGCATGCTCAAACCATTCAAGGCTTTATACACCTCTATCAGATCACCTCGCTGGTGCCTAGTCTCCAGACACTGTAATTTGCAAAACTTAAGCCTTTCTTCGTAAGAGCACCCCTTTGTTCCATTCACTAATCTTGTTGCCCTTCTCTGTACACGTTCCAGCAGCTCTACATCCTTCTTGAAATGAGGCCTCCAGACCTGTATACAGTACTCTAGGTGTGGCCTGACCATTGCCTTATACAATGGAATAATCACCTCCTTATCCCTGCTGGAAAAATTCCTGTATATCATTGACAATACTCCATGAGCTACTCTTGCAGCCCGTCTGCACTGCTCAGAGAACTTCATATCTGCCTGCACAACCACCCCCAAGTCCCTTTCATTCTTTACCACTGTCAGTGTAGTACCACAGAGTTGATACGTTGCTCTGGGGTTGCTGTTTCCCATGTGTAGTACTTTACATTTGTCAATGTTAAACTTCATTTGCCACCTCTCAGCCCATCTGCTCAACCTTTCCAGATCCTGTTGCAGCAGCATAGTGTCAGTAGTGCCCTTGACAACCCTGCCATCCTTTGTATCGTCTGCAAACTTGGACATTAAGCTTGATATACCATCATCAATATCATTTATAAATACAGAAAACAACAATGGACCCAACACTGAACCCTGAAGGACTCCACTAATAACATTAGTCCATGATGAGCAGTGTCCATAGATTACCACTCTCTCTCTTCTCCCACTCAACCATCCCTTTATCCATAGCAGCAATTTGCCTCCAATGCCACACTGCTCGAATTTGTTTAGCAGTCTTCCTTGTGCAAGAGTATCAAAAGCCTTTCTAAGATCCAAGTGTATAATATCAAAGTTATTCCCTGCATCCAGTTCTTTTGTGACTGCATCATAGTATCCAATCAAATTGGTCAGGCAAGACTTCCCCTTAACAAAACCATGCTGTGTCTGAGCTACAACTGAAGTCTTGTCTAAATGATCCTGCAGTGCTTCTTTAACCAGTGCCTCCATTAATTTTCCTGGAACAGAAGTTAAGCTCACAGGTCTATAATTACTTGTGTCAGCCTTTGATCCTCCTTTGTGAATTGGGGTCACATTTGCACATTTCCAGTCTATGGGTACCTCCCCTGAGTCCAAGAAAGCTCTCATAATTATGGCTAAGGGTTTGCTTACTTCCTTTGCTGCCTCCTTTAATATAACTGGATAGATCCCATCCACTCCGGGTGCCTTTCTTGTGTTTATCTTCAACAGTTTCTCCTCCACTTTACTCCCAGTTATTTCAAGATTCTGTAGCTTACTGCTAGAGTTGAATACACCTCTGGCATTCCTCTTGCTGAATAACTCCTCATGTGTGAATGTCGATGCAAAATATTCATTTAGTTTGTTAGCTACCTGAGCAGGATCATCAACAGTTGACCCATCAATATCAAGTGGACCAATCTGATTCATCCCCTTCCTTCTAGAGTTTACATAAATAAAGAACTCTTTGCTGTTTTTCTTTGCATCCCTTGCCAAGGATTTCTCGTAATCTGCCTTCGCCTGCCTAACCTCCTTTGTAACTTGGTTGCATATCAACTTGTATCTATCATAGGCTTCTGTGTCATGTGTTAATTTGTAAGTATCCCATGCATTTTTCTTCTCTGCCATATGCCTCATTAGTTCATCTGACATCCATTTTGGCCTAAACTTTGAACAATATTTCTTAGTTGGTATGTAAAGCCTAGTAGCTTCCAAGATACGTTCTTTGAATGCTTCCCATTTTGAATTTTCTGTTGGTAACATCATCAGTTGGTCGCACTGTATAGAATTTAAATACTGTCTCAGTCCATCGTAGTCGCCTTTACGGAAGCAATAACCCTTCCCTTTACCCCTAATGGTAGTTACCTCTTTCAGTAAATCCCACTTCAGCACACTGTGATCACTGCCACCTAGTGGTTCATTTATCTGCAGATTCTTAATGCCTGAAGAATCACTGCTGATAATCAAATCAAGAGTATTACTCCCTCTAGTTGCCTCCCGGACATGCTGATGTAGAAAAGAATCATCCAATAAATCCACAAAAGCCTTGCTAGTGTGTGAGTAACCAGCCCCCAAATTCCAGTCAATATCTGGGAAATTAAAATCTCCCATTATAAGACTCTCTGATTTACTGGCCCACTCTATTTCCCTGTACAGTTTCTTATTATACTCATCAGAGTCATTAGGCCTATAGCACACTCCTACTCTCAATTTTGATCTCCCAATGCTTATGTCACACCAAACTGACTCCACACTGCACTGTCCAGCGATGTCGACTGGCTTCACTTCCTTGGTTTTTATGTGTTTCTTAACTAATAGCATAACCCCTCCCCCCTTCCTATCCTGTCTATCCTTTCTGTAGACGTTGTACTCCCCAAATTCCAGTTCTGCATCCCTTATATCTGTGTGACACCACGTCTCTGATATCCCAACAATATCTGCCTTTGATGTTTTGAGCAATACCTGAAATTCATCAAATTTATTTACTAAACTCCTAGCATTGGTGTACACGCAAGTATACATGCACCTATCTCTATTCTTAGCTACTCTAACACAACCCATTTGTTTACTTGTACCGCAATGACCCCCAGCAGTCTCTGAAATATCCTGAATCTTGTTTTTCAGGCTTCTGCTCATTCCTATAGAAGCAGTGCAAGAATCTCTTTCACCTCTGCCAGTGGCTACTGTCAATCTATTGGTCTTTGTCTCCCCCCCCAAGCTAGCAGTTTTCCGACCCACCTAACACTGCCTCGATAGCATCAGCAAATATTCTTGCACCCTTTCTATTTAAGTGTATCCCATCCCTGTATAAGCAATCTCTCCTGTTAACAAGTACAGTCCAGGCTGAAAAAAATTCTACCCCTTGAGCCTTGCACAATCTTTCCAGGGCCGAATTGATCGACAAGGCTCTCATCATATACTCCCTCCTATCGTGTCTGGGCAGAATTGCAGACACTTTCAAATTCAACCCTAATTCTCGGCTTTTGTTCAACAGTGACCTGTACTTGTTAAGTAATTCTGCCGGTCTCCTACTCTTAATATTATTAGTGCCAACGTGTACAACTATATCACCTTTTGTGCCCTTAAAAGATGATATTCGCTCTACAACGTCATCAACCTTTGCCCCTGGCAGGCATTTTAAGACATTTTCTTGAGCACACTATTTTTATAGTACTGTTACCCTAAACATGAAATTTCTTGAAAGTGTACTCTAGTTATGCGGGGTGGAGAATTGTTGGATGCTAATATTTGGAGCAGAGATATTAACCTGAAGTAGTACCATAAATATATTATAAACAAGCCTGACTCGATTTTATGTTTCTGATTATGCATTCTTCGACAAGATGTAAAATATTACTGAAGGCCCGAACCAGTAAAGTAAATCTACAGTATATGAAGTCCTTATGAAACTATGCCACAGAGTCCTCATAGTTTTTATACAATCCATTTACCTTTATAGTATATTAGATTGAATTACTAATCTATATTACATTGGACTGCAAGACTTTCAGTAACGAACATGAATATTCAAAGATTTAATTACAAGTGACATCAGCAATTATGCCTAATATTACCAGCAAAATTCGGACAGGTGTATATAATCTTTGAATATCTTGCTAATACTGTATATACATTTGCTATAAATTAGATTTATACAATATTTAGAGCAAGTTTTTAAGGGCTCTTCAGAACTGTGCAAGATATGCGAATATATTCTGGGATTAAACGTTGTACTCTTCCCCTCTTTTCCAATAACGTATAAGACTTGAAGCTTACTTTTTTGTTATTTTAAGTATTGAGTTGCAGTTTTACTCTGCTACTGATTAATGTGCATCAGGGTTTAAAAAAAAAATTCAAAAAGGGGTTTTGAATTTTTTTTAAACCCTGTATTCAAAAGGGGTTTACCAAATTTCACACGTGAGCAGTAACGGACAGTGATCTGAATAGATCTTAATGGCGCCGTTTGTGTTGTGAATGAAGTCGAGGGTTGTGCAGGGCAAAGGTGACAAAAATTTATTTCTGGTGTTGTTTTTATTTTTTGTCCCCAAATAACGTTTGTTATACATTATTTTCCGATTTTATTTTCTCGAGAACGATTTGATTGCGGGTTGGTACATTTCCTCTGGGCTATGGGGTTTCTTGGGAGACAGAGTAAAGGTGGTAGTTGAAGATAGCAGTCTGTGACATCAAAAAAGTTTGTGAATGTGTAATTAGGCTTGCACTTTGAATTGTAGTTATGAGTTGTGGGGTGGGTCATTTGTTCTACAAACAACAAGGCCTGGCCGCCACTGCCTGGCTGCAGATGAAGGTCATTTGAGAGGCTAAAGTTATAATTTAATCTTACCAAGATTTTGGCTCCATCTGTTGGAAGCTACCTGAAAAAGTGTTTATTCTTCTCTCTGTAGTTGAAAAGTTGAAAATCAAAAACTGTGTGCTTTTCAAGTGCAAGTGAATATTTTCTTGACAGAGAGTTTATCTGCAATGAGTATGTTTTTCTCAAATCTCTGAATATACTTGATGTGAAAATGTCCAAAGTAAAAAAAATTTAAGAGTAAAAAATTAAGAAGTTGTCAATATTTTAACCATTAAAAGTATATTTTTCTCAATAATGCTAAGGAATAACACAGATAAAATTTGCAAAAAGAATAATTTTATTGGTTATAACCAATAGACATTGGTTATAAGACAAAGAACACAAATTATTTTCTAAGTTAGCAATAGAATGTGAAATTCATGTCCATAAATATAATAGTGACTAACATTTTTTTTTTTTTTACCAAGAACGCATTTTTCTGTCCTTTTTCAGCTAGTTGAACAGGAATGTGCTGTATTTGAGAGAATACCTGGACTCTAATTCCGAGATCATAGCTATGACTGCCTGGAAGATGGCGTAGGAATTGAATATGGAGTGTTTATTTTCCCCTCTTACATTTAGCTAAAAAATTTGCACCGCTTTAAAAGGTACGACCGTTTTCAGACAAACAGGTATAAAAGGTATTTTGAATGATGTTGGAAAATATTCTGCTCTCAGTCGCTCATGAGCTTGATCGAGATCTTCCATCACTGTAAGTTCCATTAGATGGAATAATGGTTTCTCTGATTCCAATGTTTGTAGGAAATCATCAATAAATGGAATTTTAATAGATAAAAGCTCTAATTCTGAAATGTCAAGAATTAATTGTACTTCAATCTTACCATTGTCAGTGAGCCAACTTATAGCTGCCTTGGAATTACGCTGTACCTGTTTCGACTGTTAATCGATGAGGATGTAAAGTCTCTTTAGCCCTTCCACATAGGAGTGGAGTGTAACTCCTGCCATTGGCTTTTGGACATCCTTATGCATTGGCATTTTCAAGCAAGATACTGGGCTGGAAATCAATGAGCATAACTTGGATCATTGAGTGCATACCCATACTCATTGAGTGCCAGCATCTATAGAAAACAACATTTTTCTTCTCCAAGTTGGCCCCATCGTAATTAGTAGCACCAATCATTTTATGAACTACACAAACAGAGATCAAACTGAGAATGACTTTCTTAACCCAGAACAAAAGCAATCGTTGGATGTGACATATACAGCAATTTTGAACATCACACGACCTTTACTTATTAGGGCACATATTTTGGTATATTCTAATATTCAAACAAAACAAGCCCGAGCCTGTCCTTTCAGTGATAATGGACCAGCTATTGATTCATTTCCTGTGGAACTACCGGTTGACATCACAGATACTCCTGGAAGTTTCTTCTCAAAGTAGCATCGTCTCTAGCCTTGAACAACCATCTGTTTCCAAAGACATAACGATTTCTGATTGGCTGAAAGTGTGGCGTGATATTTATTTTCCTTCTTATTTGGAATGAAATTGATACATTTTTCCCCATTCAGTATCTGTATCCATCTTTTGAAAAATTATGATTGTGTGAAACTAGAATAAAAATCAACCAGCCTGTTCGCTTTTGGTTCTCACGGAAAAAACAGATGCTCTTGTGAGTTTATTTTTAATTTATGATTATATTATTTTTTTTTTCAATTTTATTTTGAGAAGTTAACTTCGAAAACAAAAAATGAAGGATGTAAATCCATACAGACCGGAAATCAGACAGGCGAGATCAAAGGGGTAACTTCCTCCCTTTACCAGCATACGTCATAGACCTACATTTGAAAACAAAATATTTTTTCTTCTTTGATATTAAATGGATATTTTCCCCTTGAAAAAAAACTATTGAGAAATCTTTTTCTTTCAACTCTATAGTTGCCTCTTTTTTTGTAAATCTAAAAATACTTTGCTGTCTGTATTTTCAAAGTCAGAATTCAAATAAGAATTCTCTTGGGAAAAACACAGTGAGTGTGTTTATTTCCCAATATACGCTATCATCGACTCAAACTCCCGATGTACATAACCTTCAAGACGAACACATTACAGAAAAAAACGAATCGTTGTTCCCAAACAATATGATCTCTAATTTCGAATTTTAAAAATGAATAATCTGCTTTTTAATGCAAAAAAAAAAAAAAAAAAAAAACAATTAGCAAACACATTAACTCCATACAAATCGGCAGAAAATGTAAAGAAATACATCTTTAAAAGCAAGTATATGGTATTCTTGAAGCTGTGACCTAGGAACTGATTCTAGTTGAAACCTGTCAGTGTTTCAACTAGAATCAGTTGAAATACACAGACTAAATGCAAGAAGACATTTAAAAAAAAAAAGTAACGAATAGACAAACTACTTATGTCCTTTTAACATTATTTCCTTGCTGTTTGAACACAACTTGATTTTTTTTTTATGAACAAGCCGTATTTTCCCTCCCAAAAAAAACAACGCTTTGTTTTTTCTTTCCTTTCAGCTTCAAAAAGTTTTTTTCTACTATTTATTTGAAGATTTTAAGTTTACATTTCAAAGAAAAAATACACAGATTTTGTGTTCTTAAAACAAAAAAACTATTGGTTACTTTGTACCTTTTTCGAGTCTTCCCACTGGCCAAGGCCCCTTTTGGTTCTAATCTCCGATTGGTCGGTTTCAACTGCTGTTCAATCTGAACTATGGTTTAAAAGAGCGATTATTGGCACTATTTGTCACTTGCTTGTTGCCACTGCATTTTGCTTATCGCTCCATTCTCTATGGATTCACAAGACTTAGCTCTTTTTGAAGATTTTGAGGATGATGCCTGTGCATCTTGAGACTGAATATCAAATCGCTAAGCAGATCGAGGTTGAGAAGTTCTGCCATGAGCTGGTTTATACTAGAGTATTTTTTTTTCTTACTGAAGAAGAATGGCTGTTATTCTTTACTGTTTTAATTGGTGATACTTCTCGAGTTTTAAAACAACAACCTTCATTTTCCGGAATGCCAAGTTCTTTAGCCCATCTCAGCTTGATATTTTTGCCCCTCATACTAGTGAGGCCACCCAACCTCTAGGCAAGCCAGGCTGCTCAAGCAAGGGCCATCAGATTCTCGGCGACGTGGTCCACCCAGAATAGGTGGCCACAAGCTCCAATGTTGGGTCACTTCATGATGACTCAGTTAATGAGCAGTTAAGTTGGTCTAAATTTTTGTTTAGTTGAGGTCTAAATTTATGGGATTTTTTAATGAGAAAAGCTGGTCTTTCTTTTTAAACCTAACAAGTGGCCGTTTCTTTTTAAACCGAATTTAAAAAAGTACGACTGTTATTCTTTACTATCTTTTTCTTGTGATATTTTCGAGTTCTAAAAAACAACGATCTTCATTTTTTCAGAATACCGAGTTCTTTAGCCCGTCTCAGCTTGATGTTTTGGACCCTCGTACTAACGAGACTGCCAAATCTCTAGGTCTGGCAGACTACTCAAGCGAGGTCCCTCAGATTCTTGGCAATGTAAGCACTCACAGAAATCACCATGCAGCAACATGCCGTTTGGGCTGCAGGGTGACTCTGCAGCGAGCAGGTAAGCTTAAGTCTAAATTTTTGTAATGCGAAAAAGCACTACTTTTTTTTGAGTGAAAACTATGTCTTATGCAATTTTTTTTATTATCAGGTGTGGGGTGAAGATGACACTGTTAGTGCTGGGGAGGTTCAAGCACTTTTACAGCATTCAAGATGGTCTTGAGTAGAATTTGAAAAAATACCATACACTATTTAAGACTTATGAAAGTCGTTTCATTAACATGGCTATGTTGGGGGAAGCTGATGATTTTTTGCTGCATTCTGTCAGATGCCTGAAGAAATAAGGAACTTAAGTGCACAGAGTAATTTCTTCCACGTGAGATTTTCTTGATGCTCCAACTTTGAAGATGCCAATTAATTTGCCGTTCATGGCATCGTCTGACCTACCTCTGGATCACGTTATGGCAGCCTTTATGCTGTTGAGCAGCCAAACACTGATTTCACACCACCTTTAATTGAAAGATTAATATTTCAAATAAAGGTGGTGTGCGTAGCAATCATTCTGTGAACATCAAAAAAGGGGAATATTGCATTTGAACTTTTTGAAAAAAAAAAAAAACATCCTGTCATTCAGATCAATAATACCGACAGTCTGTGCCTTTCATGAGTTCTATCTGTTAGTATTTCTTCCCACCAGGATGATGCTAAAACATACCAGCAAGTGCAAGAAGATAGAAATATTGAGCAGAGTTCAGGAGCTTTGGATTTGCAGGGGTTGCTTTGGGGAGTTCTGGTTTGGCAGAGGTTGAGATGTTTCAGTGTGTTTCCCCAATTTTCAAATCATTGTCATTTCTGCCGAGTGCAGATTAGAACCTATTTATTGGGGGCCTGAGGTGGCTAAACAGATTTTTCTTCTCCATCATGACAGCTACTATGATCTTACGCACTCTTTGAAGGCTTCGTTTGGTAGACTATTGCCCACTGTGTTTAAAGGTTTTCTCGAATAAATGTCTTTCTACTCCCACTTGTCCACATAGATGAAATCGATGTACTGCACACGCTGTGCATAGTGGAAGCAACCTTCTTTTGTGCAGCGACACAAGAGATATTTCAAGGGCAATGAATGCTCGGAAAGTCACAGGGAAAAGAAAACTTGCTCTAAACTGCATCGCTTTTGCATTTGTGCAGCTTTCACATAGACAAAGCACCCAAATGTCAGAATCCCAAGTACTGTAGCCACTATAAGACTGGGAAAAAGCATCAACACTGTTTCATCTAAAAACCAGAGGAACGAAAAAATTCTGTTTCTGTTGTTTATTTTGATACAAAAACGACCCTCTTAAATGGCAGACACGGCTGTACTTTGCATTGCTTCTTTTGGCGACCACGAACGCGTATACTGGGGCCAATCCTTTGTGGCCGAGTTTTTGGGGGGAACTGTTTGGGGTCACCATGAAATGTGCCCGTGATGGCCGAAAACTTCGAAATGTCCATGTGAGGTATAAGAATATATGGGTAGATGCTTGTAACCTTCATGGTTTCGATGGCTACTTCATCCTTTCTTATCTCTACTCAAATCACATGGAACCACACATGATCTATGTGTTTCGAAGATGTTGGGCATTTTTCTCACCTTGTTGAACATTCTCTTCTTGTACTCTTATTTTTTTTCTTTCAATTCTGCTCTGAAAACTGCCTTCAATGTTCAAGCTGCCTGAGGTCCGTAAAGGATTCTTTCCTCGTGATTTCGACAAGATGGCACAATTTAGACTATGAGGGTGCATTGCCTGATAAAAAATATTTTAAACTGGAATTTATGAAGAAAATATCATGGACGGAATTCGAGTTATGGTACCAAGATGTCACACAAAACCTATAGTCTCAAGTTGGAGCTCTTGACATATGACCTCGATGATGTTATTGAATTGCGAAATTCATGCAACAAGTTTCGATCTCTCTTTATAGCCATCTCGCGAGTTGATCCTTTCAGTTAGGACATCACAATCGCCTGGGCGTATAGCAGGATCTTTGCCCATAACTTTCTAGAACCAAACACAATAGTGGTCCTAGCCCCCAGGCAGATACATGGGCACCAACATGTAGAGTTGTAAAGTGTTGGCTTTGATTTTGTGGCTGGAACAACAGAACAACATTAAAATTCAGCATTCTCATTCACAGGAAAATGAAGTTTGAGTAGGGCCTTTTTTGATAGATGGGGTACATGGTAACACTGCCTACAGTTTTATGGCTGTTACTATCACAGGTGTAAGAAATGTTTTTGACCTAACACTCTACAGAGACAAAGAAACAAGATGATGGGCATCCTGCATGAAGAAACCATGGATCGCAAGTCTTTCATCAAAGCTCAAAGGTATGCAGTGGTTTTTATCTGGGAATGCCAATTTAACAGCCAAAGAAAAACAACCCAGCCATGAAAGTTTTCAGCTTTCACAGTGCATGAACTGATTACAGCAAGTAGTACTCTCAGAGGCGGTAGAGTTGATTGCTTTTAACTTTACCACCAGGTGGCAGATAACGAGGAGAACCATAATGATTTCTGTTCGTTGTATTCGTGGGTTGGTAAATACAGCATCTTTCCATGCAGTCACCGTAAAGGCATTCTTAGAAACTTTGACTGTGGTCGTAATGCATACTTTAGTATTATCCATACACATGTCCCAAGAAGCAGTTTTTGCCTGTCCTCCCAATAAGCCCCAATGGCAAGATAGTGTTGCCACTATGCAGTGATTGTGCTGAGCAGATGTCACCCAAGTGTAATCACGAGGACAGGAGCTTTTCGGGAATCTGATGTACACCCGAGTTTACTTGCAGTCGAGAGTGGCTATAAAATTAATGAAATCTATGAAGCTTGGCATTTTGAAGAGACACATAAGTCTTTATTTGGTGGCTACATAGATACCTTCCTTAAAATTAAGCAGGAGGAATAAGGATGGGCCGAGTGGGTACCCTAACGTACATCTCTAACTTTAAGGGTTAAGCAGGTGTCACTATGGACAGGTATGAAATAAAGTAAACCCCGCAAAGCGTGCACTTGCTAAACTTTGTTTGACTCCTCTGTGGAGACACCTTGCAATGAGAACCAATAGGGTGAGCACTAAAGTGTGTAACACTTAGGAAAGCATTGTAGAGCTTTTCTTGGACGATAACAAAATCATTCACGAGACCATGCTAGTATCAGAGGAAATAATGTTAATTGGATCCTCCCCGATCAAGGGAATGGAGGAACCCAGTCATACGCAGGTGTTTCCATGCCAGTCGTATGTCCCTTTGGACATCTATAAAGAGGCAACGGCGATCTCTTTCCTATTTGCTATTTGATTTCTGTCAGGAGACTGATGACAGATTAAGACTGCTCACGCACGTGTTACCAGACAAATGGGATACAATTGCCTATGTGCCTTCATGGGAGGACGTTTAAAATTACACAAATTTTATCGAGTATCTGGTGGAAGCACACCCCAAGCATGCCAGTGCTCTTCTGAAGGCTTCAACACCCTCGCAAATTACATCACTTTGTGAAATTTGCAAAAATTTGAATCAAGGTAACATTCCTGTGGCTGCTCAAGAATGCTACCCCGAGTAAAAGTGCTGTGAGTAAAAACTCGCAACACTTGCGGACAAGAAGGTAGCCTTTAAAACCAGGCAGAAGTTAATACTGCAGCAAGGGGTGCAATGTTTATGCTTTTGGGCAATCTCACAGCCTTGCTAAGAAGATGAACGAGTCTATCCGTAAATTCCTGCTTGTTACGACTCCACCTAAACAGCAGCAACTAGTGTCTTTAGATGAGCAGATGTCATCAGTCTTTAAAAAGACAATACCTCCTGGCCAAGTCCAAAATTAAAATGCACCAGCAAACTCTTCAATATTATTTAGCCCTAATATCCAATTCAGCTATGCATTGCTCCATATTGTTACCCAACATTCCCTCTGAGGAGGAAACGCAGCAGCAACAGCCACCGGCTATAGATTCAAAGGAGCAGAGAAGGAAAAGATCAAAGCAGAAATATGCAGTGCTTCTTTCGTTTGATGCATGAGAAGCAAATTCAGCTGGGTTGGTTGGTTTGTAAATATGAATTTTCAATAAATAGACTTATTTATTTAGGTACTATACGCCGAATTACATCTAAAATAGCAATTACATCATTCATCCACAAAACTTGACAATATTGGTTTGCAATCTTTGGCATAGATATGCCCATATATCTATGAATTAAGAAAAATATACAGTGAAGGTAACAAGCTACAGATTCTAGATGTTGAATTAACACTTTGTTATAAGCACATGTCTTATTCTGTTTGTTTAAACAGCAGGCAGCTTTATCTGGTGGTGGTCTTGCAAAGCCATGAAGATGTTGGCTTTCATTTTTTCCTGGGAACATACACACCCAGTACGTTCCTGGTTGGTGTGGAAAATCTGTATTCAGCACTAGTAGGGCTGGTTTTTGAGTTATCCTTGCCGGTAACTCATCATGCACACAAACACCGATTGGAAGTTTCCCCGATGCACCGTCGGCTTCTAAGACTCTCACAATTATTTCAGTGTTCATAGTCAATGAGGACGGATCAGTCCTTTGTCATAGAATGTTTTAAAACTCAGCATACAGAATCACACTTATGTTCTCAGGAAGGGGGGGGATGCAAATTTCATTTCAATGCTTGAACTTCAGCGACATAGAACTCACATGCTCGACAACTGCATTCTGATCAGGTGTTAAATCTAAAGCATTTAGAGCATTGCTTTCTGAGTATTCCAAATTTGACACACTGTTCCCTGAATCTGAATTCCACTTGTTTAGAGCTGTAAAAAGTGACAGGTAGGACCTGGTGTAATGTCTGTGCATGTAGTCAGGCATAATGGTATGGGTGGAAACGGAACACCGTCAGCAGTGAGGAGCAAGTGACACAAATTGTAGTAGGAAAAATGAAATGGTTGCATTTAAAGGAACCATTGAAGCTTTCACTTGACAATACCACAATTAGATGCACTGGTATCTGGCCCAGATAAATATTGTCTTGGGTCGAGTCGCGCATCCCTTTGGGAACAGGAAAATAAGTAACATTGACTGTTAATCAGGTAAACAAGCAGGTTCTTTTCTAAAACAGACAGGTCAGAAAGTTGACTCTGTGGGTTCAGCATAACTTCGCAGACAAAAAGCATGTTTCTTGTATGTGTAATTACACCATGGCATCTAGAGATAACAGGCAAAATTCCGGGAAACTGCAAACCATTCTCAGGCGAAGTGACAGGTTGTATTTGGCTTGATGGCACCAAATCTAGACTGAGACGACCCAACAGTTTTTGACCTTGAAAAGAACTTCATCTGTTGATGCATGCTACTATCAGATCAGGAAAACATGTCCGGTGTCGCAAAGTCTTTAACAAATGGCTCTGTACTAAGTTGAGAGTTTTTAGCACTGCTGTCAAAGTTCGGAAGAATTTCTAAATAAGCTCTATAGGTGTCCGAAGCTCATCATGCACAAAAACGTCAAGACATGGCTAAACAGAGTGGAAAAAATTAACAACACCCACGTTCTTCTCTTTCCTGTTTCCATCAGCCTGTGTATGTGTGTAGGCTTCGAGGCGTAAATAACTTTTTCCTAGATCTTAATAAATTTCCGACGTTCCTTGGATGAAAAATTCAATCAGCTCTATCGTGTCCGCAGAAGCAATAGGTAGGAATGTCATGTAGGAAGAATGTTGTTCAACACAGATTAGTTGCAGGTTGGGCAAACCAGTTCAGACAGCATGAGCTCCATTATAAAAAAAATATCTTGGTATTTCCAACATCTACCTCCTTTCTGATTGTGGACTTTTTGTTTAATGGCTTTGTTCCACTTCGAATGCTCGATTTATAAACGCCTGCTTCGTGGATACTCCAGAAATAACACCATTAACCATGTTACTCCTGGTAAACAGCACTTGGTGACCGATGAACCGAACAGTCGGTTTCAGAATTGGAGAAATGTATAGGCTGAATGGAAGACTGTCTAACCTGTGGCCTCTTCGGATCGGGAGCCCAGAAAAGTATGGAATTTTGCCCACCTATACACTGTAGTATTGTAGGTAGGCATTCATCATGGTCGGAAATGCAGCTTAATTATTTTTCCCACCTCTGAATGGGAACAGTTGACTGCTGTCTGTGCAAATTTGGATACAGAGTGGAAAGTTGAAGGTAGCAGTGGGTAATAATCTAGATGTGGGAATTCGCCTGTTTCTAAATGGCACAACTGGAGGTATTGCCTTAGTATTGCCTAAAATCTGATCTTCGATCACTGCTGTATACAAAATGTGAGTTGACGCCTCTATATCGCTTGGATATTTAGATCTCAGTTCCTTCAGTCACAGCCTGTATTGTCAAAGCCTAACAGCTCCCCCTAGGTCTAAAGGTTATTTCAAGCATCAGAGGAACTGGATGCAGGGAATAACTTTGATATCATATATTTAGATCTTAGAAAGGCTTTTGATACTGTTGCACATGAAAGACTGCTGCACAAATTGGAGCAGTGTGGCATTGGAGCCAAATTGCTGCTATGGATAAAGGGATGGTTGAGTGGGAGAAGACAGAGTAGTAATCAATGGACACTGCTCATCGTGGACTAATGTTATTAGTGGAGTCCCTCAGGGTTCAGTGTTGGGTCCATTGTTGTTTTCTGTATTTATAAATGATATTGATGATGGTGTATTAAGCTTAATGTCTAAGTTTGCAGACGATACAAAGGTTGGCAGGGTTGTTAAGGACACAAATGACAGTACGCTGCTGCAAGAGGATCTAGAAAAGTTGAGCAGATGGGCTGAGAGGTGGCAAATGAAGTTTAACAGTGACAAATGTAAAATACTACATATTACACCACAGAGTTGATACTACACTGACATATTGCACCATTATACCACAGAGTTGATACTACACTGACAGTGGTAGAGAATGAAAAGGACCTGGGGGTAATTGTGCAGGCAGACATGAAGTTATCTGAGCAGTGCAGACGGGCTGAAAGAGTAGTTCATGATGTCTTGTGAGTGATATACAGGAATTCAAACTCAACAGCTTCAATGTGCTCTCAATAAATTCTCTCTGTGGCTATCTCTGAATGGCTTGTCTGCTAACCCCTCGAAGTGCAAAGTAATCTCTTTCTCATCTTGCAGATCTCCACAACTAATGAATACGGAGTACACTGTTAACTCTGTGATCATCGAAAGGTGTGACCAAGTTAACGACTTAGGGATTCTCTTTTCCAGCAGTGCTAAATTCGATGCCCATGTCCTTAAAATCACCAGCAAAGCATTCAAAACACTGGGATTCATCAAACGGAACACATACAAGTTCAAAAGCTACAGATATGCGGTTATCCTCTATAAAACTATTGTTCTGCCAATCCTTGAATTCAGTTCACCCATCTGGAATCCTCACACAAAGATTTTAACTAACAAAATTGAAGCAGTCCAAAAAACCTTTGTCCGTTACCTTACGTACCGCAATCCTCTATTCTATCACTCAGTGTATTATGAATCGCTGTGTGGTTACTTTCATCTGAGGCCTCTGTGCACTAGAAGAGTTACTGCTGACATCGCCCTTCTAGCCAAAGTAATCACTGGAATTTACGAAGCATCTGATATCCTGAGTAAAATAAACTTCAATGCTCCTTGTAGACAAGTCAGGAACCTTACACCGTTTCGCCTTGACTCTGCCAACACGGACTTAATGAAGTTCAGTCCACTGAACAGAATCAGCAAATGACTCTCGCATTGACTTCTTTGACAACTCCCAATCACTGATGAACTCCATCCACAAGTTTGCCTCTTCACTTAAACTGCAAAGTGACTAGCTCACATCTAATTATTGTAGCTTTTTATTTGTTATATTATTTTTCTATTCTCTAACGGATTAATTATTACTTGTTTTACCGGTAACTTAACTTAATACAATCCTCTTTTGTACATATGCTTTTATTGTTTGAATCTATATCAATGTTTATCGTCCTGTTGGATTTCATATTATTGTTATTATGTTTATTGATCTGATCTCAGATACACTGTTAATGGTTACCTGTTGTGTATCTTGTTATTAATAAAATAAAAAATAAAATAAAAAATAAAATAAAATTTTTCTAGCAGGGATAAAGAGATGATTATCCCCTTGTATAAGGCAATGGTTATGTTACGTCTGGTGGCCTCATTTCAAGAAGGATGTAGAGCTGTTGGAACGAGTACAGAGAAGGGCAACAAAATTAGTGAGTGGAACAAAGGGTTGCTCATACGAAGAAAGGCTTAAGTTTTGCAAATTACAGTGTCTGGAGACTAGACACCTGCGAGGTGATCTGATAGAGGTGTATAAAGCCTTGAATGGTTTGAGCATGCTCAATGCTGATGGGATTCTTCCTCTTGCTCAGAATAATCACCTGAGAGGGCGTAAATACAAATTGAGGAAAGACAGTTGTAGGATAGATGTGGGGAAGTTTGCCTTAAGCCAGCGGGTAGTTGGTTGGTGGAACAGACTTCCATCCTTTGTTGTGGAAGTTGATAGCCTAAACAAATTTAAGGCTGAGCTGGACAGGTATTTGGTACGAACGGAAGGGTGAAATGGGAGCGGTTTTTTTTTTTTTGTTTTTTGGCTGATACTGCATAAGCTGGTTTTCTTGCATCATATGCCTCAACTAATGCTAATGTTTTGCAGCTGAAATATCAGAAAATATTTTCCCTCGGTAAAGATTTTTTCATTGACGAAAATCTTATTCCTTGAAGGGGCAGGCTTATATTCCTCCGACAGTATATTCCAAATAAAGCGCACAGGTATGGAATCAAGCTGTTCAAGTTATGTTCCACTCAAGGATATACCTGGTCGAGCAAGATCTATCCAGGTAAATCTGAAAATTACATAAAATCAGTAGGTTTAGCTGCAAGGAGTTATCGCTAGGTCTTCTAAAGGAAGGTCGCACGTAGACAATTTGTAAGGACCCGTCCTTACATTAATTAATAAAAATGGTTAAATATTATGAGAATTTAACTGTAATACGAATAGTGGTTTTCTGGTAAAAACAACATGAGTTAAGAAGCACTGGAATTCAAAAATACCTTCCAGTCACTCCCTGTTTAGTTGTAGCTTATTTGTATGGAAGTTCTTTGACGAGTCAGTGAAAGTAATATACCATGACAAATCCCCCATTAAGACAGAGGCAGATGCACCATAGAAAGGGCCAAGAGTGCTTAAGCTGGCCCTCTTAAAGATTTCACGGTGAAACGCTATTAGAGGTAGGCGACGTCACCAGGTGTGCGCGCGTGAGGTCACGGGAGGAGCTGTGACGCTTCTCAGTTGACCTGAACTTCCGCCTCTCTTTCTGGATTGTTCTCGTATGTTCGAGGCTCACGGAAGTTGGGACACAAAGAGTAAAGAAGACCCCACGGAAGAGGAGAGGAGACAAATGAGAACACAGGAAAAAGGATGTGCAGATCTCCTATTGGCCAGGAAGAAAATAGAGGGAATTTTGAGAGGGAGATTCTGAAAAGGTTTTCGTGGCATTCTGAAAAAGTTTTCGTGGCAATCGGAAGGAGTTTTCGGAGGAGGCTGAAGAAGTTCACGGAGCGGTCTGGAGAATGAATTGAAGGAGTTGGAGAACGATACTAAGCAGAGCAGTAGTCTAATTTGGGTGATAGCTGCAGACCTGAGATAGATGGAAGCAGTGATAGAAATTCTGCATATCCCGACAGCCCATAGGAATGTTCACCTGTAAACATGGAAGCCGTAGTGAGGAAGAAGGAAGAATCACGCCCTGAGAATCATATAGGCAAAGCCAGTCGAATGAGTGGTCGAACCATTGACCTACTCGAAAACCCCTCTATCCACGGAAGAAGAAATGCTGACCTGTAAAGAGTATGCTACACTGATTGATTTCAGCTGTGCAGTACCCGGTAGGGAAACACCATGATCACCGAGATCCCCAAATGAGCGCCCCCGCATTCCAGTACCTGAATGACCGATATGAAAGGAAGCCGAGCAGGGAGGAAAGTTCCAGGCCAAACACGTAAGTGCTAGAGAGTTTACCGAAATAGGTGTACTTAATTTATTAAGGAGAGGACTTTAGGAGAAATTTGTATATATAGTTAAGGAGGGAGATTTAAGTAAGGAATATATGTATAACAGTGTAATGTATTTAAGACGGACGTAGCCTATAATTTGAAGTGAAGCCCCTCATATAAATGCTTACTGGAAGGAGAGGGTATAATAGATAACTGAGAATTGTTTAAAGCTGGGAAAGGTTTTTATAATATGTATGAAATTGAAGGTTGAAATTTCAATTTATTATGATTTGATTTGTGGAGAGTATTTCTGGTTTGAGTAGGGGCTAATTAATAAGTTATATATAAAGGTATAGTGGGTTAACTGTTCAGAAGGGTAATGTTAAATTGAATTGATTAATATTTCCTGTTGACCTGAACGCAGAAAGGGTGTCTAATTGAATAAATGCAATTTTTTTACAAATTGAGACACGAACTCTGAAGGTTTTTGTGAGCCAGTTCATTGGCTGGTAGTTGTTGGTTTATTATACAGACTGTTCAGAAGAAGAGTGGGAAGAATCTATGTAAAGTGTATGACACGACCTATTGAAGTCCCTGTAAAGAACATGAAGAGACACCATGTCATAATTAATAATAATGTGTATTAGAATAAGATATCTGATGATGAAACAATTGAGTTTGAACAAGATACTTACACATATAAAGGTTAATGAAATAACAAGTCACCAGCCAAATATGGTTTGACTAAACACTATTGCTAGTTTCTGTATGACATGTTAATAAACATTGTTTTATTTTACATTCATGTGTTGGAGTCTGTCATTCCGAAACTCAGCCAATCCGGTAGAAAAATACCTATAATAATTGGGGTCCCCTTTGGGTCTGGTAATCTTCTGAGAACAACCAAGTCAGATGCTAAGTGGGAGGATTGGACTACGGGGATATACATATAAAAAAGGGGATAAATTACAATAATTAAAATATAAAAAAAAAAAAAAAACAATAATACCCACACCCCCAAAATAACCAAGAACAACCCCCACAAATTTTTACATCAGCTACCATGTGGCGTTATCGTTTCTTCATAAAAAAAACTCATGTTGTTTGTAAATTACGAGCAAATAAAAGATATGCCCAAAGAAGTCATGTACTGAAAGCTAAAAAAGGGGAGATGATCGCCAAGGAATAAAAAAAAAAAAAAAGGAATTATTGTTCTAAAGTGGCGAGATGCTTGAGATGTGATACTACTGACAACAAAGCATGCCCCAGAAATGGTTGATGGACCCTCTACCAGTAAAGGAAGACGCAAAGAAGCAAAAAAAAAAAAAAACCACTTCCTATTCTAGCTTATAATAAGGGAAAGGCAAGCATTGATCTGTCGAATGAAATGGGTTCATATGCCAGAATGCTAAGAAAGGGGGGTAAAGTGGTACCAGAAACTAGCGTTAGAATATATGCTTGGAATATCAGTTGTCAATGTGCATGTGGTATACAAGAGTGCCAGGTGAAAACAAATAAAAATAAGAAGCTTTCGGGAAGAGGTAGTTACAGATTTGCTAAATATAGAACGGAAAGAGAAAGTGAAAATCCAAAATGTGGTAACACTCATATAGTAACAACAAAAATCGACACAAACAACAAGAAAGTTAGAAGGATCTGCATTTTTTGTTACACAAAATTGAAAGAGTCAGAAGGAAGATCAGTTGCTAGCAGAAAGGGGAAGAGTTTCGACGTATTGCCCAGACTGTATTCATCAGCCTTTCATGTGTTTGGAATGTTTTGGACAGCACTATAAATCTTCATAATTTTTTAATTATAAAATTTTTTAATAAAGAATTTTTAAATAATGACCAGTTACTCGCTTATTTTTTTTTTCTCATAGTGCCATGCAATTTCATAACATGTATCACTAGATGCCATGCTTTTCAAAAACTATGCAAATTTCCAACAATCGTCAGCACTGTACAGCCAACGCAGCTTCCACTGAAACATATTTCTTACTTTGAGAATAAGTTATCCATTTAAAGATTTTCTCTTTCAGGGTTCTGATGAAGCACTTGGCTATTGCTGCCTTTTTTCTGATCTAGTCAGAAATTAATGTTAAGAGGCTTAAATAAAGCCTTTACCTCTATTTGTAAACTCCTTTCCTTGGTCGGTGTTGACATTGAAAGTTTTTTTTTGAAAAGATTTGAATGCCTTAACCATTTGTTGTGAAGTTTTATTTTTAAGCACTCTCATCCAGGCGTATCTTGAAATGGCGTCGATACAAATGAGAAGATAGGATATACCTCCATTCTCTTTACACAGATCGGTAACGCCTGCTAAATCACACCAAAATATGTGAATTCCTGGAACTACTACCTTGTTCCTCGAGAAATTAACTCTTTGCAGTCTGTGTCTCGCATAACTCAGCTGGCTTGCCTAGTTCTCTTTCATGATGTTACTGGATAACTTTGTGTATTTGCAATGCTTTCATACCACTGAAATTACCCACTATGCATGGGTCATCGTAATCTAACATCTTGTTCTTTTCCAGATAGAGGAACTATATGAAGACCTTGTATAATTCCTTCATATGGCACTTATATTGACAACAACAGGCTGCTTTTACAACATACTAGAGTACATACAGTTAAGAGTGAATGTCACAAAAGAATCTACAATGGCAAAAAACATGGCAATGAGCATTCCTCCATTGTAAAATTTGTGTATTTTATTTTTATCTAATTGGCTACCATCAATAAAATTATTCTTTTTGCAAATTTTATCTGTCTCTGTGATTCTTTAGTATTATTAAGAAAAATAAGCTTTTAATTGCTAAAAAATTTACAACTGCTTAATTTATAATCTTAAACTTTTTTTTTCTTTGGAAATTATTTACACATGAATTATATTCAGATTTCAGAAAAAAAGGCAATCATTGCAGGAATACTTGATAAGACTTCAAAGTCACATACATGCTTTTAATTTTCAGCAGTACAGACAACTGGAGAGAAACTGTCAATGCACTTGAAAAACAATTTTTTGATTTCCAGCTTTTTAACTACAGAGATAAACACTTTTTCAGGTAGCTTTCAACAGATGGAACCAAAATCTTGGTAAGCTTAAATTATAACTTTAGTGGTGCAAACGACCTTCATCTGGGGGCCCGCAGTGGTAAGTGGGCCTCATCATTTGTGGAGAAAATGATCCAGTCCACAACTCATACCCACAATTCAAAGTGCAAGCCTAATTACAAATTGACAAACTTTTTTTTACATAACAGACTGCCATCTTCAACTACCACCTTTACTCTGTCTCCCAAGAAACCCCGTAGCCCAGAGGAAATGCACCAAGCTGCCGAACAAATGCGTGAGCAAATCATCAAGAAAATAAAATCGAAGATACCACTAACATCATCTAGGGACAAAAAATAACACCAGAACTAAAATTTTTAACCCTCCCCACATACCATTCCCTTCCCCCACCTTGAACCACAACGCAAATGGCTTCCATTAAGGTTGTTCAGATCACCATCCATTACTACTCACATGATGGTAACTGAAGTGAGTTTAGGTAAGTTCTTTTTGGGTTGAGTGATTGACTGCAGAGATTTGGGTCAATAGTTCACAAGATTTATAAGTCCTGAAATTTTGAAATTGATCACACAGGCACAGACCTAGGGTTTTTCCACTCCTAAGAAGAAATGTATTTGGCACCCTTAAAATAATTTTTATTAAATATTACTAGCAGTACCCATTGTAAAACTTTCACAATTGGTAGCAGCAGTTTTTCTCTAGTTGTCTAAAAGAAATTTAGTCCGTTTTGTCAAGATCAGGCAAGCCAGTACGTGTCGAATAGCAAATAGCTGTATGAGTTGTGAAAATTTCGCAATTGGTAGCAGTTTTTGCCTATTTTCCCGAAAATTTTTGGACTATTCATTATCACCTCTATAAAATACTGCTGGGACAATAATAAAAAAAATTACACTAAAAACTCAGTCAAACTTTCATTATTAGTGTTTCGTTTTCTTGTAGATGCTTCTACTGTACAGTGCCTCTTCAGTATCCAGGAAATACAGCCCTGATGTTGACATTTCAACTCCCCTGGTACCTCATCTCAGTGTGTTTAATATCCTTTTTAAAGCTCCCACCCTGTTCTTCACTTATGCTTCCTAATGTGAAGTGTAAAAATGTACCATGGCAATCACGTTGCAGCCCCACTTCTTGAAGTTCACCAACATATTTTCAACTGTCTGATAATCTGGATCTTTGTTCTCTAAAAAATTCTTCTCAACCACAGACTTGAAACTAATGCATACCTGACTATTTCTCTTAAATTTCATTCCTCATTAGTATGCAAATTTAGTTTTCTCTAGCTGTTCTACAGAAATGTAGTGTGTTTTGTTGTAAGCAGGTATGCATTGAATCCTGTATCTGATTCTTCTATCTGAAGAAACCAATTTTCTTTAATTTCACCATTTCAGACCGATTCTGAATACATTTGCAGAAACATGAAAGGAGTGATCTTCACTGCAAGGTACGTTCAACACTTCCTATGACATAACTCTAAATTCTTCAATTACTCACCTTAAAAAACAAACTGAAATTTGATAACAATAAAATGACTTCTGAACGTTTTAAACATAAATGAGCTCACATTTGTAATGTGAGTTGTTTGATTATCAGTTAATGTTAAACCAATAATGCAATAGATTCCTAAAGATCAGTTCTTTCTTTTAAGGTTAACATCTTCCCATGGCTCCATCTATGAAGTGAACGTTGAAATATTCTTGTTTGTACTACAAAACTGGCCCATTCTGTAAAAAAACTACTTGGAATTTTTAACAACCTTGTGTACACCTAGGAAGAAATAGCTTCAATTTGAGACCACTTCCAACCAGCCCCATTGGTTAAGACTATCGTTCACACTGACTGTCAAAAGAAAACCCCTTCCATATTAAATATATAGAAAATAAAAATTTTGAATTTTGGAGCCCCCATGCCTACTTACCAGACTTAGCGTGTTCCACCAGCCCTGGAATCACAGCTGCTGTTCGAAATTTATTGCAATGATTTCATAAAGGTGTGGATGGGGATCTATGAAATTGGAATTCGACCTACGGAAACCAACAAAACGTGCTGAAATTTATATTGATTCGGCTTACAAGTGACCTCGAGTTATATGTGTTAAACTCCGGAGCAACTAAGGGTATGAGGCGTCAGTCTACCATCTCTATAACTGAATTATTTTTTTGCCGGTTTGGTGCTTGCAAGACGAAAAACCCAAGCTTTCAGTAACAAAGAATGCAACCCTTGCCTGACCAATTCAGCCACATTGTGGGATTATTTGCAAGTGGCATGCGACAAGACAGTCAGATAGATGTAATGGTAAAAAAAAATTAGAAGCCTTTTGCAACTGGAGTTAAATTATTAAATTTAGGGTATGCAAATGTAACCTGTCTCATGTTATGGTAACAAGTTCCTTTTGGTCCGAAATAAATACGAGGGCGGTTCAATAAAGAATCGCCCTCACCTACTTCCACATATCGCAGTCACGATATTTTGTGTGTAGCATCATACATATCTCTGTAATAAAGGTGTAAAATTTCAGCAGTCTTAATTTGTTTTTCTCTTACAGAGCTGAGCATATGACGAAGTAGCATCATGGATAAATTTGAAGCCAGAGTTGTAATCCGGTATCTGTTCTTGAAGGAGAAATTTCCTAAAGAAATCCACGAGATGACTGCTGTATATAAGGATAGAGCCCCATCCAATGGCATTGTGAAGCACTGGCATAGACTGTTTAGGTGTAGTCGGACAGCAGTAGAATCTGAGCCCATTCCAGGTCGTCCCCCATTCAGCCATTGATGACAGCACGATCAGAAAACGTGGAGTCGTTAATCATGGAAGATCGCTGGATATCTGTGCGTCAATTATCCCAGGAGGTGACGATTAGTGTGGGTTCTGTTGAAAGTCGTTCATGACCAACTCCAGTTACGGAAATTGGGTGCCAGATGGATTCCCCGATTATTGACTGGTTTCCAGAAGGCTAATCGACAACAGAAATCACAAGTTGTTAGCCATGTGCCAAAAATATGAGGAAGACTTTCTCTTGTCTAATCTCTTTCTCTTGTCTGATGGTGTTGGATATACCATTTCAACCCTAAAAGTAAAAAGTCCATGGAATGGCGACATCATGGTTCCCAACTCCCCAAGAAGGCAAGCATCCAAGCGTCAGCAGGAAAGGTCTTGCTGACAGCGTTTTAGGATGAGATAGCATTAGTAGAGGCAAATGATACAAGAAAGCAAGCTTACGCAGCATCAGCAAAAAAAAAAAAAAAAAACGCTCCCATTTCACCCCTCCGTTCGTATCAAATACCTGTCCAGCTCAGCCATAAATTTATTTAGACTACCAACTTTCACAACAAAAGATCGAAGTCTGTTCCACCAATCAACTATCCGCTGGCTAAATGCAAACTTCCGCACATCTATCCTAAAACCAGGGCTTACAATACCGGTCAAAATCTTAATACCGGTATTTTTAATTTATGAAACCGGGTTACCGGTATTAATACTGGTATTCCAAAAACATCATAATCGTTTTTGGAATATCATCGGTTTGGCTGAAACAAGAAGAAGAAATGAATCACTTATAAGTTTATCAAGTGGAAATCTGCTGTACACCAATGGAAACAGTGAAAGGAGTGAAGGTGGAGTTGGGTTTCTGGTCCATAAAGATTTTAAAAACAACATCCTGGAATTCAAAACTACATCACCAAGGGTGTCAAGACTAATACTCAAGATTTCTAAGAGGTACAAGCTAAAGATTATAATGATTTATGCACCAACATCGAGCCATGATGATGAAGAGGTTGAAGAAATGTACACCGAAATTGAGAGTCTTCTAGATGAGCAGAAAACCCACTACACTATTATTATGGGGGACTTCAATGCTAAAGTTGGAAAAAGACAAAACAGTGCAGAAAGGGGAACTATAGGAAATTTTGGAATTGGTGAAAGAAATGAAAGAGGTGAAAGACTTGTGGAATTTGCAGAATCTCAAGGAATGTCAGTAATGAACACTTTTTTCAAGAAAAGGGTGAACAGAAAGTGGACATGGAAGAGTCCAAATGGATTAACAACTAATGAAATCGACTTCATCCTCACTAACAGAAGATATATTGTGACTGATGTTACCGTCCTGAATAAGGTAAATGTTGGAAGTGATCACAGAATGGTAAGATGTACACTTGATATAGATGTAGGAAAAGAAAGGAAAAAACTGACTCGAGTAAATAATACAAAGGTCTTTGAGATAACAGAAGAGGAGAAAAAGCAGTATGTACTGGAACTTAAGAACAAGTATGAGCTTCTGCAGACTGCTGAGGACCAAGATATCGACGAGGAATATTACAACTTTTTGAAAGTGATAAAGCCCAAGAAACCTATAGGGAAACAGAAATCCAAAGAAGAAAAAATTAGTCAAGAAACACTTGTCATGATGAACCAAAGACGACAAATGAAGAGCAAGAAAAACACTGACAGGGAGAAAATTGAGTATACTGAGTTATGCAAAGCCATTAGAAAGAGACTCAGAGAGGACATAAGAAGATTTAACACAAGAAAAGTAGAACAAGCATTAAGGGAAAACAAAGGATTTAAATCAGCAGCCATGAGCAGTAATACAGAAAGACAAATGTACTGAAACTGAAGAATAGCGATGGTGTACTTATAAACAGCAGAGAAAGCATAATTCAAATAGCAGAAGACTACTATAGAGAATTATACAAGGAGCGAGGGTATGATACCAGCAGTGGGGAAGATGGATTGCAAAGTAGCAACACATACGACATACCCGATATTCTTCCTGATGAGGTAGAACATGCATTGAAGAAAATGAAGAATCGGAAAGCCCCGGGGGAAGATGAAGTTACTGTAGAGTTGTTAAAATTGGGAGGAAGAGAGACAACACAAAAACTGGCAAGGCTCTTCACAAAGTGCATTAGAAAAGGTGTGATGCCTAAGCAGTGGAATAATGCAATCATAGTTTTGCTGCATAAGAAAGGAGATAAATCAGAAATTGGAAATTATAGACCAATTAGCTTGTTATCCCATATCTACAAGTTGTTCACAAGGGTCATTACTAACAGATTAGAAAGAATACTTGATGAGAATCAACCGAAAGAGCAAGCTGGCTTTAGGACAGGATTCTCAACTATGGATCACCTTCACGTAATATCACAGCTAATGGAGAAAGCAAATGAATATAAAACACCATTATGCCTGGCATTTGTGGATTATGAAAAGGCATTTGACTCCATACAGCATAAGGCAATGTTTCGGGCACTGGAAAGACAAGGCATAGATACTCCATATATTATGATTTTGAAGAAAATATATGAGAGTGCTACATCCTTTATTAGACTAGACAAAGACAGTAGCAAATTTAAAATCGAGAAAGGAGTTCGACAAGGAGACACAATATCTCCGAAGCTGTTTACTGCCTCCCTTGAGGAAGCTTTCAGAAGATTAGACTGGTCGCAGAAAGGAGTCAATGTGAACGGAGAGTACCTAAACCATTTACGATTTGCAGATGACATTGTGGTCATAAACCACGATCCCAAAGAATTAGAGGAAAATCTTAATCAGTTATGCACAGTTAGTAAGGATTTTGGACTAAAGATGAATATGGCTAAAACAAAAGTAATGATGAACAAGTATGCCACGGAAAGGGAAATAATGATTGAAGGAGCAGTAATTGAAAAGGTGGAGTCATATACTTATCTGGGACAAGTTATTAGCTGTAATAATGATAAATGGCTGGAATTCAAGAGAAGAATAAATTTTGGATGGATAGCATTCAGGAAATATAGTCACATACTGAAGAGCAATATCCCAGTTTGTCTGAAACGTGCTACATCCTTTAATGTCTTAACACCTGGCATAATGAATCAATGTATACTCCCCACCATGACTTATGGAAGTGAAACTTGGGCACTCACCAAAAGAATGGAAGAGAAGCTAAGAACTACACAGCGAAGAATGGAACGAATTATATTGGGAATCAGGCTGTTAGATAAGAAGAGAAACACATGGATTAGGCAGCAAACTCAAGTAAAGGACATTCTTATCAAAACTAAAGAACTAAAATGGTCTTGGGCAGGACACATAGCTCGAAGACATGATGACAGATGGACTAAGAAAATAACAGAATGGTACCCAAGAGGAGCTAGAAGAAAACCTGGAAGACAAAGGCGGAGATGGATAGATAAAATTCATGAGTTTTTGAGTAGTAAATGGATGGCCAGTGCTCAAAACAGAAGGAACTGGAAAGTTGCTGGAGAGGCCTTCATCCTGCAGTGGATTGAAAATGGCTGATGATGATTATGATGATGATTCCAAAAACAAACATTTTTCTGAATAAATTTCGATGACAATTAGGTGCAATAAAGTAAGAAAACTTATACTGTAATTACTTGAATTCATGTTTTAAATAAACTTTTATTGCAATAATAAATATTCTGAAAAAAAAAATCATTAAAATACAGTTATTCTAAAAACAAAAAAATACATATTGTTACTGCAAACTTTAGTTATGTTTAAGCATCCACACTACCTGTCCGAATAAAGTGAGCTCTTAAGAAACAATCAATAGTATGATCGTTTAAAATGGATCTAATTTTTTGGTACATATATGATTAGCGGCAGAAAACGCCCTTTCGGATTCTATTCTGGTACTGAGATAATCGTAGACGATCCCAGTCCATATTTTCTAGGCTTTGAACTTTTTTTAGCAAAAATAGTTAAAAGTATTTCATTAATTTCCGACTCAAGTTCATCTTTTAAAATCTCATTGGAGTCGGGCAATTTCTTATTTTGGAAAGAATTTGTGGAACACTAATGTTCTGCTCCATATTAGTCTTCCGTGGTTAAATTATGTTCATCATTTTCTGAAGTAGAAAGACGTTTTATTAAGCGAAGTATAATTCTCACTATAGTATCTTTACTGAGTCTGGCAGAGAGGGGATAAAGAATAAAGCAAAGTATGCAGTTAAGGAATTCTTCACATATATAAATGCAAAGAACATAATGGCAAATCAGATTGAACCCTTATGTAATTGACATGGATAGTATTAGATAACATAGCAGAAGATGCAGATGAACTCAACAGTTACTTTGCATGGATATTTACATAAAAAAACCCTTTGTGTCAATGAGATATGATGGAAGTGAAGTTGAAAAAAAAGTAATTAATGATGTTGAAATTTCAAATGATTATTTAATGAGAACTTTCGCGCCAGGCGAGTAAGTCTCCTGTGGTTGATGGCATATACCCTATAATCTTAAAGGAGGCAGCAAGTGAGTGCATTGAACCATTAAGGCTAGTTATGAGAGCATCACTGGACAGGAGAGATTCCGTTGGATTGGTATAAATTCCATCTAACATAGAACAGAAAAGGCGATTCTAGGAGTGTACCAACCGGCCAGTCTAACTTCAGTAGTAGGGAAAATCATGGAGGCATTGATCAAGGGTGGAATTCAAGTTCATTTAGATGGAAATGGAATTCTGCAGGATATACATCATGGTTTTTGTAAATGGAAAATCATGTACATCAAATCTGGTTAGCCATTTTGAACCGGTCACTCATGAGCTGGATTTAGGGAATAATTTCGACATTTGGATTTCAGCCCCACATGAGTGGTTACTTTATAAGTTGGAGCAGGCTGGAATCATAAGGAAAATCCTTAGATGGATAGCACAATGGCTTGAGGGGACCAGGCAGAGGGTTGTGATAAATGGTTATTCCTCAAATTGGGTTAATGTAAGTAGTGGCGTTCCCCAAGGATCAGTATTGGGACCACTGTTGTTTTTGATTATCTTAAATGACATCTATAAAGGGATGGAGGGCATGAGGTCTAAACTTGCAGATGACATAAAGATCAGTCTGCAAGGGGATTGCCGCCAAGCAGAGCTTCTTCAGAGTGACCTAGATAGACTTCTGGGATGGTCAGAAAAGTGGCAGCTATGCTTTAATTCAGCAAAATTCAATGTCTTAACACCTGGCGAATAGCAACCCAAAAATAACTTTTACACTTGGTGCAGTTGAACTAAAGTCTGAAGTGGAGGAACGAGATTGGGAGTTACGATACGGTCAGACATGAAGTTGTCCGAGAATTGTGGCCAGGTATCAATGTTGCATGGTGTCCTATCGATGATTTATCGAACATTTGCTAGTAGAGATAACGACATCATAATCACATAAAGGTGATTTTATAACTTTTATGTGATTAAATTATAAACTATTTTTTTAAATTAGTACCGAAAAACCAGTACATTTTTGTATCAATACCGGTATTTCAATACCAGAAAAAAAATGACCGGGATCCCAGTATTGTAAGCCCTATCTACAACTGCCTTTCCTCAATTTGAATTTATGCCCTCTCAGGTGATTACTCTGAGCAAGAGGAAGAATCCCATCAGCATTGAGCATACTCAAACCATTCAAGGTTTTATACACCCCAATCAGATCACCTTGCAGGTGCCTAGTCTCCAGACACTGTAATCTGCAAAAATTAAGCCTTTCTTCGTAAGAGCAACCCTTCATTCCATTCACTAATCTCGTTGCCCTTCTCCGTACTCGTTCCAACAACTCTACATCCTTCTTAAAATGAGGCCTCCAGACTTGTATACAGTACTCAAGATGTGGCCCAACCATTGCCTTATACAAGGGGATAATCACATCCTTATCCCTGCTAGATAAATTCCTGTATACAATTTACAAGACACCATGAGCTACTCTTGCAGACTGTCTGCACTGCCCAGAAAACTTCATATATGCCTGCACAATTACGCCAGGTCCTTTTCATTCTCTACCACTTTCAGTGTAGTACCTCAGAGTTGATACGTTACTCTGGGGTTTACTGCTTCACATATGTAGTACTTTACATTTGTCGATGTTAAACTTCAATTGCCACCTCTCAGCCCATCTGCTCAACTTTTCTAGATCTGCAGACTAGGGCTCTCTTTAATATGCTTCACAGATATGGTCTTGAACAACTTTGTAATTTTCCAACCAAAGAAAATGCCTACCTTGACCTAATATTCTCCTCTACTCACACAGAGGTTCACAATGACAACCCTATATTTCACTCGGATCATTCGCCATCACTGTGACTTCTCATATCTTTAAATGCAGCTCCCGTTCTCCACGATTCAATTTCATAATGGCTGACTGGCCTCTGCTCAACCTAGCTCTCAGCAACATAGACATGCAGCTCTTTGACGATACGGATGACATTGATGTGCTCACCTGATCAACTGTGTCCACTCAGTTATATGACATTGTTCCTCAATCCCATCTGACCACACGCTCTACCTACCCGTACTGGTATAACAGCGAACTAATACATAAAATTAAATCCCAAGAATTCTATAGAAACAAGTATAAGTAATCAGGTGACAGTCAATGCTATGAAATATTCAGCCAACTCCGCAAAGAAGTGAAAACGTTCATATTAAACTCTTACAGTATGTATACAGAGTCAGTTTATGATAGCCTGGTTACTCACAAAGATATTAAACCATTCTTGAATTTCATGAAGCATAAGAATATAACCTGTAGAAAGTTACAACTCCATAACGCAGATCGAATTCAGTATTGCCCAAGAGTTTGCCAAACATTTTTCCAGAATTCAAACAAATGATACATTGAGACCTGCCTCATTTCTTGACTTCACACCCGTTAAAGATATCCTCATTAACCTCTTTATCACTGATGAAGATTTAAATTCGACATTAAAAAGCATGAGAAATGACCTAGAGGTCCAGATGAAATTTCAGGCTTATCTTGGAAAATGACTGTCGCTACCTTAAAACCCCTCATACTGCGGATCTACAACTTGTCTCTCAGGCTGGGGAAGTATTCTGAGCACTTTAAGCAGGTCAATATAGTTCCTATTTTCAAAAAAGGTAATAAAAATGATGTAACTGATTACAGACCCATATCCTTGCAAAACAGCCTGGCTAAACTCTTCGACACAGCAGACACAAACAGCTCTTCGAATTCTTCAGGCCTTTCATTCATCAGAATCAACATGGTTTCTGCAGTGACGTCAGTAGTCACAAATTTGCTTCCTTTCTGGCAATACACCTCTGAAGTCCTTGATAACCACCTTCAATTTGATGCAGTCTACACAGATATATCTAAGGTATTTGATAAAGTCCCGCACGAACAACTTCTGGAAAAACTTAAGCTATATGGTATCCGTGACCCTTTGCTCTCATGGCTACGCAGCTATATTACGCATCGTTCCTTGAGCGTTATCACCAATCAAGTGAACCCAGACTCTTTTATGCCACTAAGTGGAGTACTACAAGGCTCTCCCTTAAGTCTTCTTCTTCTTTTCGTAAATGATCTTCCTTCTTTCATCTACACCTCCAATGTTGAAGTTACTCTCTATGCAGATGATCTTAAGATCTACTCAGCAGTGGAGATTACCTATTCTCAACAGCTTCAATGTGCTCTCAATAAATTCTATCTGTGGCTATCTTTGAGTGGCTTGTCTGCTAACCCCTCGAAGTGCAAAGTAATCTTTCTCATCCAGCAGATCTCCACAACTAATAAATACAGAGTACGGTATTAACTCTGTGATCATTGAAAGGTGTGACCAAGTTAACAAATTGGGGATTATCTTCTCCAGCAGTGCTAAATTCGATGCCCATGTCTTTAAAATCACCAGCAAAGCATTCAAAACACTGGGATTCATCAAACGGAACACTTACAAGTTCAAAAACTACAGATACGCGGCTATATATAGCAGTCCAAAAAAATTTTGTCCGTTACCTTACGTAACGTAATCCTCTATTCTATCACTCAGTGTAATATGATTCGCTGGGTGATTATTTTCATCTGAGGCCTCTGTGCACTAGAAGAGTCACTGATAACATCACTCTTCTAGCCAAAGTACTCACTGGAACTTATGAAGCATCCGATATCCTTAGCAAAATTAACTTCAATTCTCCTTGCAGACAAGTCAGGAACCTTACACCATTTCGCTTCGACTCTGCCACCATGGAATTTATGAAGTTCAGTCCACGGAATAGAATCAACAAATGACTGTCATTGACTTCTTTGAAAACTCCCAAGCACTGATGAACTCCAACCACAAGTTTTCCTTTTCTCTTAAACTGCAAAGTGACTAGCTCTCATCTAATCATTGTAGTTTATTATTTTTCTATTCTCTAATTAATTAATTTATTTATTTTACCGGTAACTTAACTTAATGCAATCCTCTTTTGTACATATGATTTTAATGTTTGAATCTATATCAATGTTTAGCTTCCTGTTGGATCTCTTATGTTTATTGTTCTGATCTCAGATACACTGTTAATGGTCCTGTTGTGTATCTTATTAATAAAAATATCCTGTTGCAGCAGTGTACTGTCATTTTTTAGTGCCCTTAACAACCCTGCCGATCTTCGTATCGTCTGCAAACTTGGATATTAAGCTTGATGTGTCCATTGATTACCACTCTCGCTTCTCCCACTCAACCATCCGTTTATCCATAGCAGCAATTTGCCTCCAATGCCACACTGCTCCAATTGCAGCAGTCTTCCATTTGCAACAGTACCAAAAGAATTTCTAAGATCCAAATATATGATATCAACGTTATTCCCTGCATCCAGTTCCTTGATGACCATATCATAGTATCCAATCAAATTGTCAGACAAGACTTCTCCTTAACAAAACCATGCTGTGTCCGAACTATAACTGAAGTCTTGTTTAGATAATCCTGCAGGGCTTCTTTAACCAGTGCCTCCATTAATTTCCCTGGAACAAGTTAAACAGGTCTATAATTACTTGTAGCCCTTTTCTTCCTTTTTGAATTGGGGTCACATTTGCACATTTCAGTCAATGGGTTCCTCCCGAGTCCAAGGAAGCTCTAATAATTATGGCTAAGGGTTTGCTTACTTCCTTTGCTGCCTCCTTTAATATAACTGGATAGATCCTGTCCATTCCAGGTGCCTTTTTAGGTGATCTTCAACAATTTCTCCTCCACTTTCCTCTGTTATTACAAAATCACTAGCTCACTGCCAGTGTTTAATTCACCTCCGGCATTCCTCTCTCTGAATAACTCATGTGTGAATGTAGATGCAAAATACTCAGTTTGTTAGCCACCTGAGCAGGATCATCAACAGTTGAACCATCAATATCCAGTGACCACTCTGATTTGTCCCTTTCCTTCTAGAGTTTACATAGGCAAAGAAGAACTCTGCTGTTTTTATCTGCATCCTTTGCCAAAGATCTCATAATCTGCCTTTGCCTACCTAATCTCCTTTGCATGTGATACATAAATTAATGGCACCGCTTAATTTATGTATCACATGCATTTTTCTTCTCTGCCACATGTCTCATTAGTTCATCTGACATCTATTTATACCTAAACCTTGAACGATATTTCTTAGTTGGTATGAAGAGCCTAGTAGTTTCCAAGATTAATTCTTTGAATGCCTCCCATTTTGAGTTTGTTGTTGGTAACATCATCAGTTGGTCCCACCGTATAGAATCTACTGTCTCAGACCACCGTAGTCGCCTTTACAAAAGCAAAAATCCTTCCCTTTACCCCTGATGGTAGTTATCTGAGTCAATCCCACTTCAGCAAACTGCAATCACTGCCACCTCGTGGTTCCTCTATCTGCAGATTCTTAATGCATGAAGAATCACTACTGATAATCAGATCGAGTATTACTCCCTCCAGTTGCCTCCCGAACATGCTGATGTAGTAAACAATCATCCAATAAATACACAAAACCCTTGTTAGTGTGTGTGTGTGACCAACCCACAAATTCCAGTTTATATCTGGGAAATTAAAATCCCCCATTATAAGACTGATTTACTAGCCTACTATTTCCCTGTAGTTTATTATGCTCATCAGAGTCATTAGGTCTATAACACACTCCTACTCTTAATTTTGATCTCCCAATGCTTATGCCACACCAAACTGACTCGACGTTGCACTGTCCAGTGATGTTGACTGGCTGCACTTCCTTGGATTTTGTGTTTTTTAACTAATAGCATAACCCCTCCTCCCTTCCTATACACATTGTGCTCCCCAAATTCCAGTTCTGCATTCCTTATTGTGAGTCTCTGATATCCCAATATCTGCCTTTGATATTTTGACCAACACCTCAAATTTAATTACCAAACTCCTGGCATTGGTGTATTTGCAAGTATGCGTGCACCTTTTCCTATTCCTAGCTACTTGAAAGGCGTGATGACTGACTGATTACCCGCCAAAAGGTAGAATTACAGGTGCCTATTGTCAACTTACAAAATTAAGGGAGAAAATCTAAAAGTGTAGGCATAGCATGGTGTCCAAAGGTGTGAGAATGCTTAAAACAATGTCACAGTTCACACTTATGAAATTGCAACAATACAAGCTGCTACTTGTGGATATGAAATACTACCCCATCCTGCTTACTCACCCGACCTTGCACCATCAGACTTCATTTCCTTCCCTTAACTCATTTCCCAAAGAAATCAGTTGAGGGAAGCAACACTCATTTCTGCAAGAGTCGTGGTTCAAAGACCAACCTCTCCACTTCTACAAAAATGGTATATGTAGCCTCATCTACTGCACGGTGGCTATGTAGAGGACTAAAACCTGTGCCAAGAATCAACAGGCTAGCACTTCTGCAGGTAGGTCAGGGCAATTCTTTATTGAACCACCCTTGTACACTTTCCTGGAGCTTAGTCAGTTTGGTCATAGGGAAGCAAGGTGATCTCCCAGATTTTCAGAAAGGAGCTAGTTTAGCAGGAAGCACAATCGAGAAAACAAAGGAAATTTCTGATTTGTCAAAAACAACCATCTCAAAAAAGTATACAATGACAAATGCAAAAGGATAATGCAAGTGGATACTCAAAAAAAACAAGACCATAAGATTTTAAAGTGAATTAATGTCAAAATAGGTAAAAATGCTTGTACATTTTCTTGTTTGTAGATAGCTCTTCCATGATCTTTGCATTTTGACAATACCAAGCCTGTTCGTATGTATAGAAATTTTCCAAGATTGGACTATGGAAAACAAATGGTGAGACTAGCCTCAATTTACACGTGGTACAGCAAAAGCGTGGCATAAAGCAAACAAAGCCATGCATCAACAATCATGTCCACCACTCAAACTGGAGGTGCTGTTATTATGGTATGGGCATGTTTTGTTGGAATGAGGACTGAAAATCCCGCTGAAAATAGAAATTTGTTTTTGACGAAAATTTCAAGTGTGTTCTTTTCTTAAATTTGAAAACAAACACTACACAAAACTCATAGAAGGCAGTGGCTAAACATGGAGTGCCAGTGATCCTGAACTATAGGATCCCTGTCACTCCATGTGACAAAGGTCAGGAATCTTCAGGTCCAAAGTCATCAACATAATAGAAAGTCCATTAAATCTTGGAAATCAGAAATTCTTTTAAATATAATTTTAGTTCCAAACAGTTTAACTTCTAGTTCTCAATTTGGAATCAGAGGAGGGAGCTGAAATTTTCCAACTAATGAAAACCTATTGAGCATACTGCTGACATGCAAAGGAATCATTGCTGATGAAACAGCAATGATTCCTTTGCAAAAATGAATGAATGAATATTTGTTCATTCATTCATTCATTTTCATAAAACTAAATGAATATTTTGCATCGACATTCACACATGAGGAGTTATTCAGCAAGGGGAATGCCAGAGGTGTATTCAACTCTAGCAGTAAGCTACAGAATCTTGAAATAACTGGGAGTACAGAATCTTGAAATAACTGGGAGAGAGTAGGAGTGTGCTATAGGCCTAATGACTCTGATGAGTATAATAAGGAACTGTACAGGGAAATAGAGTGGGCCAGTAAATCAGAGAGTCTTATAATGGGAGATTTTAATTTCCCAGATATTGACTGGAATTTGGGGGCTGGTTACTCACGCACTAGCAGGGCTTTTGTGGATTTATTGGATGATTGTTTTCTACATCAGCATGTTCGGGAGGCAACTAGAGGGAGTAATACTCTTGATTTGATTATCAGCAGTGATTCTTCATGCATTAAGAATCTGCAGGTAAATGAACCACTTGGTGGCAGTGATCACAGTGTGCTGAAGTGGGATTTACTCAAAGAGGTAACTACCATTAGGGGTAAAGGGAAGGGTTATTGCTTCCGTAAAGGCGACTACGATGGACTGAGACAATATTTAAATTCTATACAGTGGGACCAACTGATGATGTTACCAACAGCAAATTCAAAATGGGAAGCATTCAAAGAACTTATCTTGGAAGCTACTAGGCTTTACATACCAACTAAGAAATATTGTTCAAGGTTTAGGCCAAAATGGATGTCAGATGAACTAATGAGGCATATGGCAGAGAAGAAAAATGCATGGGATACTCACAAATTAACACATGACGCAGAAGCCTATGATAGATACAAGTTGATATGCAACCAAGTTACAAAGGAGGTTAGGCAGGCGAAGGCAGATTACGAGAAATCCTTGGCAAGGGATGCAAAGAAAAACAGCAAAGAGTTCTTTACTTATGTAAACTCTAGAAGGAAGGGGATGAATCACATTGGTCCACTTGATATTGATGGGTCAACTGTTGATGATCCTGCTCAGGTAGCTAACAAACTAAATGAATATTTTGCATCGACATTCACACATGAGGAGTTATTCAGCAAGGGAAATGCCAGAGGTGTATTCAACTCTAGCAGTAAGCTACAGAATCTTGAAATAACTGGGAGTAAAGTGGAGGAGAAACTGTTGAAGATAAACACAAGAAAGGCACCCGGGGTGGATGGGATCTATCCAGTTATATTAAAGGAGGCAGCAAAGGAAGTAAGCAAACCCTTAGCCATAATTATGAGAGCTTCCTTGGACTCAGGGGAGGTACCCATAGACTGGAAATGTGCAAATGTGACCCCAATTCACAAAGGAGGATCAAAGGCTGACAAGTAATTATAGACCTGTGAGCGTAACTTCTGTTCCAGGAAAATTAATGGAGGCACTGGTTAAAGAAACACTGCAGGATCATTTAGACAAGACTTCAGTTATAGCTCAGACACAGCATGGTTTTGTTAAGGGGAAGTCTTGCCTGACCAACTTGATTGGATACTATGATGCAGTCACAAAAGAACTGGATGCAGGGAATAACTTTGATATTATATACTTGGATCTTAGAAAGGCTTTTGATACTGTTGCACATGGAAGACTGCTACACAAATTGGAGCAGTGTGACATTGGAGGCAAATTGCTACTATGGATAAAGGGGTGGTTGAGGGGGAGAAGACAGAGTGGTAATCAATGGACACTGCTCATTGTGGACAAATGTTATTAGTGGAGTCCCTCAGGGCTCAGTGTTGGGTCCATTATTGTTTTCTGTATTTATAAATGATATTGATGATGGTATATCACGCTTAATGTCCAAGTTTGCAGACGATACGAAGGTTGGCAGGGTTGTCAAGGACACCAATGACACTATGCTGCTGCAACAGGATCTGGAAAGGTTGAGCAGATGGGCTTCGAGGTGGCAAATGAAGTTTAACATTGACAAATGTAAAGTACTACACATGGGAAACAGCAACCCCAGAGCAACGTATCAACTCTGTGGTACTACACTGACAGTGGTAGAGAATGAAAGGGACTTGGGGGTGATTGTGCAGGCAGATATGAAGTTCTCTGAGCAGTGCAGACGGGCTGCAAGAGTAGCTCATGGAGTATTGTCAATGATATACAGGAATTTTTCCAGCAGGGATAAGGAGGCGATTATTCCATTGTATAAGGCAATGGTCAGGCCACACCTAGAGTACTGTATACAGGTCTGGAGGCCTCATTTCAAGAAGGATGTAGAGCTGCTGGAACGAGTACAGAGAAGGGCAACAAGATTAGTGAATGGAACAAAGGGGTGCTCTTACGAAGAAAGGCTTAAGTTTTGCAAATTACAGTGTCTGGAGACTAGGCACCAGCGAGGTGATCTGATAGAGGTGTATAAAGCCTTGAATGGTTTAAGCATGCTCAATGCTGATGGGATTCTTCCTCTAGCTAAGAAAAATCACCTGAGAGGGCATAAATTCAAATTGAGGAAAGACAGATGTAGGATAGACGTGCGGAAATTTGCCTTTAGCCAGCGGGTGGTTGGTTGGTGGAACAGACTGCCATTCCTTGTGTTGGAGGTTGATAGCCTAAATAAGTTTAAGGCTCAGCTGGACAGGTATTTTGAACAAACAGAGGGGTGAAGTGGAAGTGGGTTTTTTTTTTTTTTTTTTTTTTGGCTGATGCTGCATAAGCTTGCTTTCTTGCATCAAATGCCTCTACTAATGCTAATGCTAAAAAACAGGTCTTGCTACCTTGGTAAGTGGATCCAGATGCAAGGACTATGATCGTTGTATAGTGGATAGAAATACAGGCATTTCACCTTCCTTCCCTCAATGACATATCAGAAGCCTAGCATTTTGCATTTATTTGATGTGAGCAAGATTTTGAATAGGTTGGGGATAGGCGAGTGGGGGAACATTGTGGTTTTGAATTGCAGAGATCATTTTACGTGCCTGACACATTACATTAGCAAGGGCACATGATGCAAGAAAGCAAGTCTTTATAGCATCAGCCAAAAAAAAAAAAAAAACCTTCTCATTTCACCCATCCACTCGGTCCATTGTTTGTCCAGTTCTGCCTTGAATCTATCAACTTCTCTGACAGATGGAAGTTTGTTAAAGCAATCACTCACCCACTGGCTAAAGGCAAACTTCTGCACATCTAGCCTACACTGTCTTTCCTCAATTTGAATTTATGCCCTCAGGCAATTATTCTGAGTGAGAGGGAGGATCCCTTCAGCATTGAGCATGCTTAAACCATTCAAGGCTCACTTGGCACACCTCAATCAGATCACCTCACAGGTGCCTAGTCTTCAGACACTAATTTGCAAAACTTAAGCCTTTCTTCGTACGAGCACCCTTGTTCCATTCACTAATCTTTTTGCCCTTCTCTGTACTCATTCCTGCAGCTCTAAATCCTTCTTAAAATGAGACCTCCAGACCTGTATACAGTACTCAAGGTGTGGCCTGACCACTGCCTTATACAAGGGGATAACACCTTATCCTTGCAAGAGAAATTCATATCTGGCTACACAATTACCCCCCCCCCCCAAGTCATTTTCATTCTCTGTGGTAGAGATACGACACAGTTTTTTTTTTTTTTTTTTTTATGAAAACCCCAAACACGAAAGGTATCAAAACCTATAGTACTTAGTACCGTGCATGGGTTGAAGGAGAAGTATGGGGGGAGGGGGATGCCGGAAACCTTGCTCTAGAGACTAAACATGGGTTTCATCACTTCAAGCCTCCAATAAGCAAAGTGGTGGTATACGTTACTCTGGGGTTACTGCTTTCCATATGCAGTACTTTACATTTGTCAATTTTAAACTTCAGTTGCTACCTCTGAGCCTATCTGCTCAACTTTTTTAGATCCTGTTGCAGCAGCCTACTGTCATTAACCCTGCCAAACTTAGTATCGTCTGCAAAATTAAGCCTGATATACCATCATCAAAATCAATAATAAATACAGAAAACAATGGACCCAACACTGAACCCTTGGGGACTCCACTAATAACATTAGTCCACAAAGAGCAGTGTCCATTGATTTCCAGTCTTTTCCCACTCAACCATCCCTTTATCTTTAGGAGCAATTTGCCTCTAATGCCACACTGCTCCACGTTGTGCAGCAGTCTTCCATACGCAACAGTATCAAAAAGCCTTTCAGATATCCAAATATATATCAAAATTTATTCTTTGCACCCAGTTCCTTTGATACCACATCATAGTATCCAATCAAGTTGGCCAGACAAAACTTTCCCTAAACAAACCCATGCTGTGTCCAAGCTATAACTGAAGTCTTGTCTAGATGATCCTGCATTGTTTCGTTAACTAGACTCATTTTCCCAGGAACAGAAGTCAAACTAAAACTAACAGGTCTATAATTCTTTGTGCCACCCTTTGATCCTCCTTTGTGAATTGGAGTCACATTTGCACATCTCCAGTCCATGGATACCCCCACCCCTTCCAAGTCAAAGGAAGCTCTCATAATTATGGCTAAAGGTTTGCTTACTTCCTCTGTTGCCTCCTTTAATATAACTGGATTGATCCCATCCACCCCAGGTGCCTTATGTTTATCTTCAACAATTTCTCCTCCACTTTCCTGTTATTTCAAAATCATCTAGCTCACTGCCACAGTTTAGTTCACCTCTGGCAGTCCCATCCCTGAATAACTCATGTGTGAATGTAGACGCAAAATACTCATTTAGTTTGTTAGTTGCCTGAGCAGGAACATCAACGGTTGAACCAACGATATCAAGTGGACCAATCTGATTCATCCCTTTACTTCTAGAGTTTACATAAGTAAAGAACCTTTTTTTAATATTTTCTTTGCATCCTTTTCCAGATTTCTCATAATCTGCCTTTGCCTGCCTAACCTCCTTTGTGACTTGGTTAGAGACCAGCTTATATCTATCATAGACTTCTGTGTCAACTGTTAATTTATATGTATCCAATACATTTTTCTTCTCTGCCATGTCTGTTCATCTGACATCCATTTAGGCTTAAATGGATGTCAGATGTCAAACTAACAGGTCTATAACGTTGAACAATATTTCTTATTTGGTATGAAAAGTATAGTAGCTTCCAAGATAATTCTTTGAATGCTTCTCATTTTGAATTTGCTGTTGGTAACATCATCAGTTGGTCCCACCGTGTAGAATTTAAATACTGTCTCAGACCACCATGGTCACCTTTACAAAAGCAAAAACCTTTTACCCCAGTGGTAGTTACCTATGAGTAAATCTCACTTCAGCACACTGTGATCACTGCCAAGTAGTGATTCCTTTATCTGCAGATTCTTAATGCATGAAGAATCAGTATTGATAATCAGATCTCAAATCAGGAGCATAACATAACCACTCCTTTTTTCCTGTACACATTGTACTCCCAAATTCCATATTTGCATTCTTTATATGTGTGACACCACATCTCTCTCTCACACACATTAAGGATGCTTTCCCAAGAAACACTCCCATGAAGTCTGTGGAGACAGAATAGCCCATATTTAGAGCTGTTTCTATGTAATGCCAAAAATCAGAGCATTTTCACAAGAACTCAATGAAAACCAATCCTCAATAAAGTAGGATCATGCTATTCATTCAATTAAAGAAGTTCTGTTAGTAATTAGTCACTTTAATAGCTTCCTAAAATTAGCTGGGAAGGGTTTGCTTAGCTTTCAGAAAATTATTTGTAATAAGGCTACTTTTGCAATAAGATCCCAAGGCATTTGTTGTATACAAACAAGAGTATTTTTAATAGGAATATGTTTTAAAACAAGTCCAGGTTTGTTGGCCTGCATTGTGTTCCGAATATGCAGATCTTGGGAGTCGAGCAATCTGTCTAGAAGAAGTTTAACAGAATTAGTTCAATTTACTTTTTCCACTATTCCTAATGACAGCTGTAAACATCGGCAGCAAATTTTGCTGTGGGCATCTTCATACAGCAGACATGACACCCTGAATTCAGGTTGCTAGATGACTGCAAAAGGCACTGCCACCAATTGATTCTTGCACTATGATGGCTTTTATATTTTCTTGAGTTTGTAGATAGCTCTTCCATGATCTTTGGGTTGAGACCAGTGTTCTTTGTAAGTAATTTTGTAATTTTTAGTTCTGTTAGTTCTACAGACTAATCTGTCCTGAAGATAGGATTCATCAAGTATTCACAAAGCCAATCAAATTAGTGTTGATAATCTCCGTATTAGTTTGGCAATAAAATAAACTTGTGACTCACCACGTCCATTGTTCATATATAATGGACTTGGTTCTCCCTGTATAAATTTCATTTGACTAACTGGGATCAGACAAATGAAAACAGATCGAGAAACAAGTGGAGCCCAAACCATCAACTTTTCTTAAGTCATAGGCTACATCACAGCACTCCTCCTGTAACTTACGAAACATAAGGTCCTATTGTGATACTACCAAGCTAGTACATTATTTAGTACATTATTATGGAGCTAACCGACATCTAGTACCTTGCATTGTGAAGTTACTAAATGGAAGCTCTAAAAGCCTGTATGTTGCACTATCAATCATTGCAAACCCAAAGTCATTGCAGATAGCAATCATATATCCATATTTACTTTCAGACAGTTGTTCTTTTCCATCTGTTTTGAGTGTAATTATTGCAGTTCTTTTCCATCTGTTTCCATGTATAAAAGCATTCATCAACAAGACCATTGTCCTTGATTAATGTCCATACTGTACACGGCATTGCACATCCTGCATACAGCTCATAGAACTCAGATTTCTGCTAGACTAAAAAGCACTGGAAGGACAGTGCTTCAGGTCAGCAGAATGCAGGAAGCAATCCAGTCTCAGTCCCTCTATCAGCCAAGGGAATACCGTCTGCCAATGTACCCATCCTGGAGTATACAAACAAAAAATTTAATTACAAGTGTTTACCTACGTTTACATATCTAGTGATAACAAACTTTATTTGTAGATGGTGTATCAGAGCTATTTACAAGAGATATGCTGAGGATCACAGACAACTGTATACTGTTAAACTACCCAAATTGGCAAACTCGAGAACTGATCCTTGCTGAATATTTTAATTTTCTTGATTTCAGGTCATATATCATAGTTACAAAAAATACTGTATTTTTTAATTTGGCAATCGGCACAGTGCTGTATGTGAAAAAAGTATAATAAATATTGAACAGTAAATATAATATAATGGAAATGATTTCCCCCTTCCAAAACATACTATAAATGGTATTCTGCAACCAGTATATTTTGGAAAGGGGAAGAGCCAAAATGTTTCCTACAAATGCTTCACCAAAGCCCCAGTGTGAAGCACCTTGAACACTACATCCTTTTTAAAACAGATAAGAACTTACATTTTGAAAGGACAATCCTCTGGATTATTACATTTTATTTCAGGTGACCCATGTAACATCTAACCCATCTAACAGTGAGAGCACACTGTTGCTCTGAAAAAAACGGCATTTAATAGCTTTAAAACATTCAGTAAACAGTAAACGTGTTTAATAAACCTTCACTCTAGGCTAATTTTTCATGTATAAATTGTGAAACTCAGAAATTGACATTGCTTATTATTAATGAGCTTGATCATGTTCAGCAAAGGCAATTTGAAGCACAGTAAAAACTTATGGTTGATTTTTACCCTGTGCAATTAGTTTTAAAACTACTGCAACAAATGAACAAAGTGAGAAATAAATTTTCCACTACAGGTGGTTTGTCGGATATGGATTCCTGGATCTGGGCGGTTTGACTGTATAGCTGTTCCTTGCAATTTCACTTATTCTCTTTGACTTGCCACAAAGAGAATGTTTACTGATGATTTGCGTTTAATGCTGTTATGTCATACATTTTTTAAATCTGGAATTATTTTCCATTTGTTGCCAGTAAGAAGAAAAATTGAAAACAGGCATATTAATTCTGGATGACTCCATACAGATAAAAGCAACAGTTATTCTAGTAATCTTGCCACTATTTTTGATGGAAGAGGAAGAATAGAGGACACAGCAAACAAAAAATTGACAGCTACTGACTGTTAAGAGTGAGAACTGTTTCTGCCCGTAAAGAGAATTTACATGTTCTTTGCAAATCCCATTGCAGTTTAACAAACCAGAAAACAAAATAAAAGTAACATGGTCTCTGAGAACAATAATTCACTTCAGAAATAAGTGTACACGAATTACATGCACAAAAACATTCAAGTTTTACTATAACTAGTTGCAGAGTGTTCCACATAACATGATTGTTCGTTACTGCAAACAGAACATAGTGGTACCCCCCCCCCCCATCTCATTGACTGTAATTTCAACATTCAAGTTTTAATGAATCCTGAAATAATAACTTTGCTACAGATGTTATAAGCCGCATTATTTTCAGCAAAATAATATTGCAGAACAATCTAGAGTCAATTATCCTCAGTACTGTAATTTCTGACTTCATTCTATGCACATATTTCCTATTCAAGCAAAACAAAAACACTATATATTGCTTGAACTTTTATGAATGGCATTTAACCTTTGAGATTTGCAAAAAGGAGCCCTTAAATATGTAATTAATTTCAATTTGCTGTCAATAAAATAAAACTGATAACAGGCAGATTAATCTTGGGTGACTCAATACAGATAAAATCAATAATTAAGACCTGCAGCCTGAATTTGAGGAAAGACCACAACTATGCAGATTACAGAGCCTTCCAACCAGACACCTTAGAGGGGGCCCCGACTGAGGTCTGTAAGGGGATAGTAATATGAATGCAGGCAAAATTTTTACTGTTATTTCAGAACTAGGGGCCATAAATTCAAATTATGGGGGTTAAGATTGACCCATTTTAGGAAGTTTCCTTTCATCCAGCAAGTTGTTAATAAAATAGGTTAGTCAAAGCTGACAGCTTGGAGAAATTCAAGGGTCAGCCAAATAGTTACATCAGGAAAACAAGTAGTTTATTTTGTTTAAATATTTATTTTATTATTAATTTAGATGGTGCAGCAAAATCAGGCAATTTTTCTGCACCATCTAATATGCCATACATTGTATTCGTTTCCTTGCATTATATGATACCTTTTATCATGAGTTATAAAAAATAGAAGTTCTGTCCACTATGTAACAGTTACTATTATAATGAGAAATCACTGTCCCAAAGGGGACAACAAATGTCTCAGTTTTAATAACAAATGAAGAAATAAGCATGTTTATTTACTTCTGCAAGTAGCACCAAAAATGACTTTCTCGTTGCAGCATATGCATCATGTATGCAGAAGAATGTCCACACATACTGATATTCATGATTACAATTTTTTTAAAGTTAAGGAGTAGAGGTTATGTTACACTAATGCAAAATGGTGTGTATGACTGAAAATGAAAAATATTACTGGAAAACAGAAGGAGAAAAAAACAGAAGTTTCTAAAAGCCTTGTGTTATAAAATCGTAAGTGTTTAAGTCAAGAAAATCAAAATTTTGTAAATTAGCAACTATTTATAGTATGGTCTAAATCCCAAACTAATTATATAATAAATGCTAATATATACAATGTATTACCCTAAATGTTTAAACAAAATACAAATAGCAACATTCAAAGATCAACTGGCAACAAAAACTTCACATGTGGGAGGGTGGAACAATCAAAGCCACAACTTATATTCCATCTACAGCATGATCTCTAGTAAATAATTAGTTTCTTGTATGATGCCATGAAACAATCAAAAATGAATATCAATGAAATACATCACAAAGAAATGCAAGCAAATTATAATTGGAAATTATGCCATATTTGTGTAGTTTAAAGCAATGAGACTAAGTAAATAGTAGTGAAAACATTAAGATCTTTGATTTTATTCAGGAAAACAAGGTTTCTTTTTTGTTTTCATAAATAAACAATTTTATTTAAATCTACACAAATTTACTGTTAATACTTGTTTTACCACTTGAAAATAGCAAGAATTCAAATAATTTTTAGATTTGCCATGACAAGTGTGGACCAAGTACAAAGCTTTGTTCCTTAGGTCCTCATTCTACACATTTATATTACAGTATATATGAGCAAGCTAAATTTGCTCCAAGGCTCCAAAGGCAAATCTGTGACCAAGTTACACTTAACTTGCAGTGCCACATGGACCAATGCCATACATATTGTATTTAACTAACATGGAGGTCAGTGTGCTAGAAAACATTCTGTAATTCCTGGCTAGCTGCTAAATTGTACACTGAACTGATTGTATTGAATTTCTTCTGCAAAATGATACAAAATAAGCACATGGAATGTTTAAGTGAGGAAAATAAAAAATTCTCAAAACAATCTTCATTCATTGAGAATTTGAGCTAAAAACAGATTCTTTGTTTATGTGCCATTAAAGGCATCATTAAAGTGACAACTGTGGCACCCATGGATTTTTAATTATGGATATGAGAATGCTTCACTATAATTGGAAATGTGAAAGCTTAATTACTAAGGTAATTAAGTAATGATTCCTATAAGTAGGGATCCCTAAAACAGTTACTTACAGAAATTTAAGTTTTCTTTCCAAGACAAATTTAAAAACTGAAGAATTCAATTTTTATTGAAACCATGTAAAAACTGTAATAGTTCTTCCACTTTTTTTTTTTTTTTTTTTTAAATCAAATTCTACACATTTTTAGAGGAATGCATTTCATGTTCTAAAAATGTTTTGATACAGTTTTGATAACAAATAACTGCATGTTAAGCAGAAATATGGTTGATAAAGTCAACATTAGCTGAACATTAAAGTGGCCACAAAAATACAGAGTATTGTAAACACTTTCCCAATGTTTAGATAAAATTATCAGTTGCTTGAGAAGTTAGAAAATTTCCCCTGAAAATGAGAATGAAGAATGTTCGCCTGAGCAACAATGATGAGCAGAGCTGTAATAAATTGTCCCATTATGAAGGTTATTACTTACCATATTTCTAAACTATATTATACTGATAACAAAAGAATGTATTGCAATATCAAAAACTATTGAATACATTACATGTAAATAAAATGTCTAATTTTAAAATACATGACAACATGATTACGATCAAACATCATATTAATGAGAACTTCTTTCAGTTTTTATAAAATAATTAAAATATTAAGGGTTTCATCTGAAAAATGATTGGATTATTATTGCAAAAAAGGTACTTCTCTTACGGTAATTAATGCTGATGAAATGAAAATCAGTGTGCGAAAGAGTGATACTAATGATTTTCAGATGAATGTGTAGCTGTGCATGAAAGCATTCCTAAACCACACAGATATAACACTGAACACGAATTTTTGTTTTGAAACAAAATGCAATTCACAAATTGCACTATAGTTTTAAATGCCTGCTCAGGTTGAACTTTGCCAACAACAACTTCTTCATTAAAAAAAAAGGATAATTGTCTAATTTTTTTAAGACTAATAAAGGGGTCCTTTCATACAAATGTTTTGTGGAATAAATTAAATTAAAATTATTAACAAAAATATATATTTAAGAGTCATCAATATGCAGTGTAGTATCAGTACTACTACTGAATTAAATAAGATAATAAATATGAATAAACAATTTCATTCACACATTAATGCTTCAGGAATAAAAATTCATATTATAGAAATTAAAAATTATATTTTCAGCTTATAACAATGTGAAAGAGGCAAAACAAGTACTTTAAAAGCATGGAATCAGTTCAATTTTAATTAATGTTCTTTATTTGATCTTCAGGTGAGAGGTATTCCAGAAGAAATGATTAACCCAATAAGACATTGCATGGTATCGGAACACATTCAAGTCTAGGGACAACCACTGAACAGTTCATACAGAAAATGAATGATTAGGGTTACAATGAGATGTGTGGAAGAAAGAAAGTGATTTAGATTATGACTTAATCCTCAGACAAACATGGTAAATATATATATATATTTTTATAAATTGCCATCTGAATGCTAATATATATAACTTTTTTTTTTTTTTAAATCTTCCCACCTGAGTATGATATACAACCAATTCTACATTTAACAGTCAACTAGAATATCCTCCACAAAACAATACTATACAGCATTTAAATTTCCTAAAACAGTGCATCTGTACTACTTATAATTTAACCCTGCAGCTTTTGTTGCCACGTTGCCCAAAGAAATTATCGCTGAATGTGAGTGATAGTACATAGTGTCAAACTATTAACATTACCTGATAATTAAAATAGTACTTTTCTGATTTCAAAATCAAATAAAAATTATAAAAAATAAAAAAGAAACAAAACAGTTTATGGTACATAGATTAATTTCTACAACTGTATGCACTATGACCTTCAACGTCTACAATTATTTTCTTCTGGAGCAGATACAGCATGAACAGTGTTATTACAAAGGAAATGACTATTTTGTAGTGACAGATAATTACAGATGAGTCACAATTTCCCCTTACCTTAAAAAATTATTCTGAATTTGTTTTTAATGGAAGCTTAACTTTAATCTGGTCCATTTTGGTCACTACTCATAATGGTATTCTCCAAACTAGTGCAACAATGACAATACCAAACACCAGTGTCAACCTGCACAATGCAATTAAATCTGAATTATCTCAGTATACTTTGTCAGGACCTTCCATTTGAATGACAAATTTATTCAAATACAAATGATTGTGGTCAAAAATCAGAAAGAATGTTGGTTACCAAGATTAAATAGATAGAACAAATAAAACATACAAGCGTTTTTATCAACAAAATATTGACTGCAGAAACTCACAGTTTACGGCTAGTCAAAAGTCAACCATTTTCATTACAAGTATTTCACTGCATATACAAAACAGTCATGCAGTCTTTGAAGTAGACTGCACTTTTTTTCCTTTCTTAGGCCTGGTACCTGCAGGCTACATGCACTCTAATGGCAAGGAGATACGGTGAAATTAATATACAGTTTTACATTCCATAACCCTGATAGCCAGGCATAGGTTGTCCATAAGGCTGGTATCCTGGACCCATCATACCTGGACCTGCTGTCAACATTAGCTGAGGTTCTGGTGCTGTAAAATATAAAATTTTTATTAAGGCTTTTTTTTTGTGTGGGTGTGAAACTTGTTTAGTTTAAACCAAATAATCAGATATAGAACACTACTGACAGTACATAACCAAAAATAAAGGCACCAAGTAATAAAAAAAAGTTGTTCACATATTTAACATCACAACTCATTGCTAAAAGAAAATCTTTTAGGAGTAAAGTACAGGGTTGTTAAAATTAAAGTATCCCTATGTAGAGGGCTCTGGAGCGAGTTCTAAGGCTCGTACTGAAGAGAAATTTGGACAACAGGTACAATAAAGAATGTGCTTGGCATTTATTGGAAAAAATAATCAGTTACAAAATTTGTCACTATATGGTGCTATGGCCAATACAAATCACTTGAACAGTGTTACAATTATTTGATGTGCCCTCCATTTTGGTCAACAACAGTTTCCATTCGAAGAACAGCATTTTCTACAGCAGAACATAACGTGTCAACTGGAATAGCCAGCACAATGACGTCTAATGCTGTCCTTCAGATCTGCCAGAGTTTGACATCCTTCCCGATACACCTGGTTCTTCATAACCCCACAACCAGAAGTTGGCCACCCCGATCACCTGATCGGGGTGGCCAAGATGTCTGGAAGCAATGGCTGATGACCCATTCGTCTATAAAGTGTTGCCTTTGCAATCTTTGGATACAACGGTGTATTGGCGCACCATCTTGCATGAATATGGTATCCACGTTGTTGCAGTTCTGGTATTGCAAAATTTACCAACATTTCATAATATCGCTGTCCAGTGGCGGAACAGGTGTGGGGTCCAGTCGGTATTATCTGTTCAAAAAAATATGGCCCAATCATGAACGTAGCCATAAATCCACACTACACTGTCACTTTTGGAAAATGCAATGGGATCTCTTGGATAACTCGAGGGTTTTCTGTTGCCCAAATGCGATAGTTGTGCGTATTCATTTGTCCATTTAAGCAGAAGTGGGCTTAATCACTCCAAAGGATGTTCCATGGCCAAGTGATATCCACTGTCATTCGCGACAGAAACTGAAGTGGTATGTGAAACAAATATCTGCATCACCATGCTTTAGCATGTGCATCTTGTAAGGATAGTACCACAACACCTGACGCATTACTAGCCTTACAGTGGAATACGGCATGTCCACTTCACGAGAAACAGCAGGCACACTTGCGCTACCACATGGAGATTGACTCGATAAATCCATGAGAGCCATAGCCACATCTTCAACACGAGAGGAGTCCACTCGTTTTCGATCTCTACCTGGTTGAACACCAAGATGTCCTGTTGCTTTAAATTTCGCAATCATTTTGCTTCACTAATAGTGTCTTTTCCTGCAATGTTGTTGGCATTGCTGCTGTAGTGCAGGCAATGCATCTACTGTATGCCTGCACTACAGCAGCTATTGAAGAGACTGCTTTGCTTTTATTCAGTAAAGTACAGCTGAGTAGTGGCGCTGTGGAAATAACTTACGATTATGCAAATAATGTAAATTATTTGCATAATCGTAACTAAGATAGTTATGTGCCACACAATGACAAATTTTGTAACTAATTTTTTTTCTCCAAAAAATGGCGAGCGCATTCTTTATTGTACCTGTTATCGGAATTTCTCTTCAGTAAGAGCCTTAGAACTCACTCCAGAGCCCTCTACATAGAGATACTTTAATTTTAACAACCCTGTAGTGCTTGGAAGCAGATTTAAAAAAAAAAAAAAAATCAACAAAGCCAAACTGCTTAAGATTAGTGCTAATGCAATTTGGGCCAGGTGGTTTTGGTGTGCTCCATTCGCTAGATATGTTTTAAGGCCAATGTGTCTAGTTGAAGAATGAAAAATCAAAAACTCGGCATCCGAGGGGCTGCATTGGTTTGAAACTATAACTCACATAAAAAGTTAATTTCCTCATAACTGCCAAGGTTCAAACTGAGAATGTTTTCAAACAGATGACAAGCAGAAAATCCACTTAGTCAGAAGTTATGGCCAGGGATTTGATGAACACCCTGATGGACTATAATTGGAATAAGTAGTTCATTAAGTAGAATAAGTAGTAGGACTACTGAAAGCCATTTCCAGGAATAGTGCATGTAATGCAATAAACCATTCCAAATATATATTATGGCAATGTTTCTTAATCCTTACTTTCTAGCAAAGAGTAGGAGACCGGCAGAATTACTTAACAAATACAGGTCACTGTTGAAAAAAAGCAGTGAATTAGGGTTGAATTTGTCTGCAATTCTGCCAAGACACGATAGGAGGGAGTATATAATGAGAGCCTTGTCGATCAATTCGGCCTTGGAAAGATTGTGCAAGGCTCAAGGGGTAGAATTTTTTTTTCAGCCTGGTCTGTACTTGTTAACAGAAGGGACTGCTTATACAGGGATGGGATAGACTTAAATAGAAAGGGTGCAAGAATATTTGCTGCTGCTATCGAGGCAGTGTTAGGTGGGTTGGAAAACTGCTAGCTTAGGGGGGGATACAAGGACTAATAGATTAACAGTAGCCAATGGCAGAGGTGGAAGTGATTCTTGCACTGCTTCTATTGGAATGAGCAGAAGCCTGGAAAACAAGATGCAGGATATTTCAGAGACTGCTGGGAGTCATTGCGGTACAAGTAAACACATGGGTTGTGTTAGGCTAGCTAAGAAAAAGAACAGGTGCATGTATACTTGCGTGTACACCAATTCTAGGAGTTCGGTAAATAAATTTGATGAATTTGAGATATTGCTCAAAGCATCAAAGGCGGATATTGTTGGGATATCAGAGATGTGGTGTCACACAGATATAGGGAATGCAGAACTGGAATTTGGGGAGTATGTCTACAGAAAGGGCAGACAGCATAGGAAGGGAGGAGGGGTTATGCTATTAGTTAAGAAACACAAAATCCAAGGAAGTGAAGCCAGTCGACATCGTGGGACAGTGCAGTGTTGAGTCAGTTTGGTGTGACATAAGCACTGGGAGATCAAAATTGAGAGTAGGAGTGTGCTATAGGCCTAATGACTCTGATGAGTATAATAAGAAACTGTACAGGGAAATAGTGGGCCAGTAAATCAGAGAGTCTTAGAATGGGGGATTTTAATTTCCCAGATATTGACTGGAATTTGTGGGTTGGTCACTCACACACTAGCAAGGCTTTTCTAGATTTATTGGATGATTGTTTTCTACATCAGCATGTTCGGGAGGCAACTAGAGGGAGTAATACTCTTGATTTGATTATCAGTAGTGATTCTTCATGCATTAAGAATCTGCAGATAGAGGAACCACTAGGTGGCAGTGATCACAGTGTGCTGAAGTGGGATTTACTCAAAGAGGTAACTACCATCAGGGGTAAAGGGAAGGGTTATTGCTTTCGTAAAGGCGACTACGATGGTCTGACACAGTATTTAAATTCTATACAGTGGGCCCAACTGATGATGTTACCAACAGCAAATTCAAAATGGGAAGCATTCAAAGAACTTATCTTGGAAGCTACTAGGCTTTACATACCAACTAAGAAATATTGTTCAAGGTTTAGGCCTAAATGGATGTCAGATGAACTAATGAGACATAGGGCAGAGAAGAAAAATGCTTGGGATACATATAAATTAACATTTGACACCTAAGCCTATGATAGATATAAGTTGATCTGTAACCAAGTTACAAAGGAGGTTAGGCAGGCGAAGGCAGATTAAGAGAAATCTTTGGCAAAGGATGCAAAGAAAAACAGCAAAGACATCTTTTTCTTATGTAACCTCTAGAAGGAAGGGGATGAATCAGACTGGTCCACTTGATATCGACGGTTCAACTGTTGATGATCCTGCTCAGGTAGCTAACAAACTAAATGAATATTTTGCATCGACATTCAAACATGAGGAGTTATTCAGCAAGGGGAATACCAGAGGTGTATTCAACTCTGGCAGTAAGCTAGATAATCTTGTAATAACAGAGTAAAATGGAGGAGAAATTGTTGAAGATAAACACAAGAAAGGCACCTGGGGTGGATGGGATCTATCCAGTTATATTAAAGGAGGCAGCAAAGGAAGTAAGCAAACCCTTAGCCATAATTATGAGAGCTTCCTTGGACTCAGGGGAGGTACCCACAGACTGGAGATGTGCAAATGTAACCCAAATTCACAAAGGAGGATCAAAGGCTGACACAAATAATTATAGACCTGTGAGTTTAACTTCTGTTCCAGGAACATTAATGGAGGCACTGGTTAAAGAAGCACTGCAGGATCATCTAGACAAGACATCAGTTATAGCTCGGACACAGCATGGTTTTGTTAAGGGGAAGTCTTGCCTGACCAATTTGATTGGATACTATGATGCAGTCACAAAAGAACTGGATGCAGGGAATAACTTTGATATACTTGGATCTTAGAAAGGCTTTTGATACTGTTGCACATGGAAGACTGCTGCACAAATTAGAGCAGTGTGGCATTGGAGGCAAATTGCTGCTATGGATAAAGGGGTGGTTGAGGGGGAGAAGACAGAGTGGTAATCAATGGACGCTGCTCATCGTGGACTAATGTTATTAGTGGAATCCCTCAGGGTTCAGTGTTGGGTCCATTATTGTTTTCTGTATTTATAAATAATGTTGATGATGGTATATCAAGCTTAATGTCAAAGTTTGCAGGGTTGCTAAGGACACTACTGATGCTATGCTGCTGCTGCAACAGGATCTGGAAAGGTTGAGCAGATGGGCTGAGAGGTGGCAAATGAAGTTTAACATTGACAAATGTAAAGTACTACACATATGGGAAACAGCAACCCCAGAGCAACGTACCAACTCTGTGGTACTACACTGGCAGTGGTAGAGAATGAAAGGACCTGGGGGTAATTGTGCAGGCAGATATGAAGTTCTCTGAGATACTCTTGCAGACGGGCTGCAAGAGTATCTCATGGTGCCTTATCAATGATATACAGGAATATTTCTAGCAGGGATAAGGAGGTGATTATTCCCTTGTATAAGGCAATGGTCAGGCCACACCTTGAGTACTGTATACAGGTCTGGAGGCCTCATTTCAAGAAGGATGTAGAGCTGCCGGAACGAGTACAGAGAAGGGCAACAAGGGGTTGCTCTTACGAAGAAAGGCTTAAGTTTTGCAAATTACAGTGTCTGGAGACTAGGCACCGGTGAGGTGATCTGATAGAGGTGTATAAAGCCTTGAATGGTTTGAGCATGCTCAATGCTGATGGGATTCTGCCTCTTGCTCAGAATAATCACCTGAGAGGGCATAAATTCAAATTGAGGAAAGACAGATGTAGGATAGATGTGCGGAAATTTGCCTTTAGCCAGCGGGTAGTTGGTTGATGGAACAGACTTCCATCCCTTGTTGTGGAAGTTGATAGCCTAAATAAATTTAAGGCTCAGCTGGACAGGTATTTCGAACGAACGGAGGGGTGAAGAGTAAGTTTTTTTTTTTTTTTTTTCTGGCTGATGCTGCATAAGCTTGTTTTCTTGCATCATATGCCTCTACTAATGCTAATCCTTTTTAATCCTGAATGGTAATGTAAGAACATCACATGGTAAAAATTGGGATGCAAAGAGGTGGTTTTTTTTTTTTTTTTTTCTTTTTTTTTGTTGTAATTTCATATTTCAGGTTCAGAGGGAAATCATCTGAGTGATTCCCTCTTCTGTATCCATGTTATAATCACCATAAAATGCATTATCTTCTATTTCACTTGATTAATTATCAAAATATTCTTTACATCCTCCTCTCCCCTAGCATTAGAGTGGCTCACCATTTGACACTCATTTGTAGAGATAGAGCTTGTACTCTGGGGAGTTCTCCAGTCGTGGAACTTCCCCAGCCCAAATGGGTCTGTAAAAATAGTTAAAGACATCATACAAGTACTGCATCTATTACCATAAGAACTGCTGTACCATGACCAAAGAAATAAATTCTGCTCCAAGGAGCTTTCAAAACACAACTAACCAGTTTATACATCCAACAATTTTAGTAATCTTTGTTCTTCTTTCATCATCCTCCATACACATATTGTAGTTTTCAAATTATTTATCTACGATTAATACTTGACATTTTATTGAAAAAAATGTCAGGTAGTCATCAAATACTTAATATTTCTGTACTGCATATATTTTAGTATTGGATGTGTACCTATTTTGTAAACTCAGCACTAGTCATAAGCAAACAGAATAAACCAGTTTGGAAAATCTGAACAAAACAACAATGAAAGAAATATAGTAAGCATTTTACCATATTATTATTATTATTACAGAATACTAAATAACAACCATGAAAACATACTTACAACCTCTTAACTAATAAAACATAATGAAGATTCATAAAATGTATGAACTTTGCTTGCAAAAAGAAAGAAAGCTATTGGCATTATGTTTTGTCTTGTATTAAGCATTACAGCTCTGGTTCATACTATCTAACAGTGAATATGTATAAAATCAAAATGTATCAATGGTGTGAAAGAAAAAAATCTGTTGATTAATAGAAGAGGGTACTATTTTAACACAGGTATTGAAAAGTTTAAAAAAGCAGGCTACTCTGCATTGTTTGTCTGTCTACTTCTGGGGGCACTATTGTCTTAACAGTAACACAGTTTGGACATATGCTTGAGACATATGTCCAAACTGTGGACAAAACTTGAGACAACTCAATAGCTGACAACTGATTATAATTCCTGTAGATTGTAATTACAAGAAAATTTCTAATGAAAGAACTCTTGCATCAATCAGCAATAACAACCATATCACTTTCTTGTATACCTTGATGCCACTTTGACTAAATAAATAATTATGAGTCCACACAATATAAAAGTAAACTGGCATTTTAATACAAATGCATAATTTAAAATATTACAAGCCAGAATTGCACATTTTATATCTTTATTTTAAGCAGGTATATTTAAATGCCACTTCAATTTTCAGATTGTGTGGATTCTTATTTAGTCGTAGTGGTATTAGAGTACAGTAAACCCCCGCTATTTGCAGTTTCGCGTATTCGTGGACGCTGATTTAATATAAAATGAAACCTAAAAAAAAAAAAATGTGAATTTTAAAGTGCCGTGAACATTTTCCGCCATAAAAAAACATGGGCATGTCCAAAATTATCTTTCCTTGTCAAAACAGCACTCAGTGGGTGGGGGGGGTGACAAAATCGCAAGCGTGGATGTTTCTCGCTAATCCTTGTTCAGTGTGCGTTATGCGCTTGTCATGGAAGGTTTCGTCGTTTGCTTTTAATTTATATGCTTATAAATTGGTAAAACAGACGTTTGAGTGTGTTAATGGAAGAAAGTAACTTTATTGTGGACAATTTCTTTCTAACCCGTACAAAAATATGAATAACAAGGGAAATGTGAAAAGATCAAAGAAGGTGATGACATTAGCGAATAAAATTGAGTTATTGGATAAAATTTCTAATGGTGAAAGTGTCTCCTCAGTGACAAAACATTATAAAATCAATGAGTCAACGGTACGATCAATCAAGAAATCAGAAGAAAAAATCTGCCGTAGTGTCCATGAAAACGCGCTAATTGTTTAAAAAATTTGCTCTGTAACTCGTGATGTTAAATTAGAAAAAATTGGAAAAAGCTTTAAATCTGTGGATAGAAGACCGAACTCAAAATAAAATTCCCTTAAGTTCACTCATCATTCGTGAAAAGGCAAAACTCCTTTATCAACACTTTAGCGAAACTGGTGATAGCACTGGCGGGATAAGTTTTTTAGCTATAGCAAAAGTGCTGGATTGAAAGATTTGTTTGAAATTTCTAATAAATATTACATTTAATATTAAATTGTTTCTTATTTTCATTTCGATGCCTTATGCTTGCATTTCACTATGTATTGTCTATGCACATAATCATATTATGAAGGTACATATAATACAGTCTGTCCTCGTATAGCACGATAGTTGTGTTCCTAGAAACCCTCGTGCAATGCAAAATCGTGCAATATAAACAACAGGCCCTATGGGAAAAGTGGGGTTAGGTGCCGATAACCCAAGATTGAACACACATTTAGAACCAAAACATTACCAAACACAATAAATAATCGGGTAATTTTAATCGTTATAAAATACGTTACGTATTTTATAACGATTAAAATACGTAATAAAAAATAATATTATAATATTTTTTTATTATAATATAATAAATAATAAAAAATAAATATTTTTTATTATTTATTTAAATAATAAAAAATTTATTAATAAAATAGTAAAAAATTTATTATATTAAATAAAATAGTCGCAATAAAATACTTACGTATTTTATAATACGTAAGTATAAATTATAATACGTAAGTCGTAATAAAATGCTTACGTATTTTATTACGACTATTACGTAATAAAATATTGCTAATGCTTTTGCTTCTATCGTAAGCAAACTTGTTTTTTGTTTGATTTTCTATCCAAACAGATGACAGCCATTCCATCTCTTCCAATTCTTTGTGTCTTAATCTAATGGATTTTAATTACACTTTGTGTTGTTCCTGCTATCAAAGTTGTTTTTATTTTCTCTGCCTTCTTTCTAATTCTCGGCGTTGCCTCATTTCGGTCTGTAGCACGTGCAATATCACATGGTCTTTCATTTTGCTCAAAGCGTTTCACAATTTCATATTTTTTCTCTATCGACAGAGGCGGACTGGCCATAAGCCTTACCCGGGAAATCCCGGTGGGCCGGAGGCCGGTGTGATTTTGGCCATAAACCATAGTATGAGGCCACTATAAATTTTCCCGGGTAAGAATTTTTGACCCAGTCCGCCTCTGTTTATCGATATTGCTTTTTTTTTTTTTTCTCTCTCTGAATCTGCAGTGTCTTCGCCAGGATGCTTCCTTTTCACACCTTTTAAGTATTTTACTAATTTTTAGGAAATAAAGCGCAATTACAAAACGAGGAGGCACGCTTGATACACATAAACAAAGCTGCGCCCGTGTAACAACTGAATAAACAACACCGTAAAGGCCAAGATACACTATTAAACACCTCACATTTTACTAAAGCACATTATTTCCATAAAACAATTTCCAGTTGCGTTTCTGCTAGTGGAATCTGTTATAAACTAGTAGTAAACTCCATCTAATTGCATTTGCGATTATATCGATAGCTGGAATTCTTTTGGTTTTTACGTTATTATGCTGATATGTGTTTCCCCTTCACTGATATAAAAAACATAAATACATTTCCAGAATCTTCTCTTCATTCCTATCGTGTTGCGTTCGGTTGGCGTGATTCTGTGTTCAACTGCCATTTCTTGTAAACACAAAGGCGAATCGTGCTAAAGCGAATTCGGTTCGTGTTATATAAGATATAATTCCCCTATTTATAAATCGTGTATGATCGAATTCGTGTAATGTAAACACATGTTATACGAGGACCGACTGTACATACATAGACAAAATATTAGACTAGTTTTTTTTATATATTTCATACTTTGGAACGAAACCCCTTTATTACTATGGGAGCCATAACTCAGTATTCGCGTTTTCGGTATTCGCGGCATTTCTCAGGAACATAAACCCCGTGAATAGCGGGGGTTTACTGTATACAAGAAAGTGATATGATTATCTGTAAATACATGGGAAGGTTGGTTCAAAGAAAGAAAGTAATGAATGAGGAAAAGTTCTGCAAGTATCTAGGTCAACAGTGAATAGACATTGACTAGTTCTGACTAGAATAGAAGAAATAGAATTACAGATATACTTTTCAGAAGAACGGCCATGGAAATATCTATGGAAAAGGTATGTAGCAGAAAATGAATTTTAGGATAAGTTGTAAAATTTTAAAATTTAAAATCAGCATAATTTTTTTTAACAGATTTCATTCAAGATAATGTTTTGTCTATTGGAAGCAGATTAATGTCAATATTAGCATTAGTAGAGGCATTTGATGCAATAAAGCAAGCTTATAATACATCTCAGCCAAAAAAACCCATTCCCATTTCACACAACCATTCGCTCTAAAAGTTTATCCAGTTCTTCCTTGAATTTATTTAAGCTATCAACTTCCACAATGACAGATGGAGGTTTGTTCCCACAATCACCTACCTGCTGACTAAAGGCAAATTTCTGCATATCTATTCTACAACTGTTTTTCCTTTCCTCGATTTGAATTTATGCCCCCTCAGGTTTGTAATTTAAGCAAGAGGAAGAATCCCATCAGATGAACCTGCTCAACCCATTCAAAGCCTTATACACCTGAATCAGATTACCTTGCAAGTGCCTACTCTCCGGACATTGCAATTTTGCAGAATCTAAGCCTTTCTTGGCAAGAGCACCCCTTCGTTCCCCTCAATCTTGTTGCCCTTCTCTGTACTCGTTCTACCAACTCTACATCCTTCCTAAAATTTGGCCTCCAAGTCCTGTAAGCAGTACTCAATGCATGGCCTGACTGTTGTCTTATACCAGGGCTGTCAAACTCATTTGGGCCACAGGCCAATTCCCATATTAGTGTACCTCATGCGGGCCACACAACCTACAAAACCTTGCCATTGCTGATTGGTACTTGCAGATGAGAATGCACTAATAACTAAGTGAAAGGAAATAAGTCTGAATAAACAACAGAACGAATAATGAAAAGCAAGTTTATTCCATATAATAGAATATTTTAAAGAAGGAATATACATGAAATTAGGTAATCTAGGCCTTTTTGCCAGACACTTGACTCTGTTTACCTGCAACCAGCTTGGCAAGATTTGGAGTCAAAGATTGAGAAGACACAACTTTCATTATGGAAGAAAGATTGGCATCAGTTAGCCTTGTTAGCTTTTATATGGGAAAACAGTTGTTCACATAAATACGTGCTCCTAAAGTAACATAGAATTTGTGCGGCAAACTTTCTTATCTCTGGGTATATTTTTGCCCTACATACAAGTGGAGAATTTTGGGATCCCAACATCTCTGTATTTTTCTTTTAAAAATTCAGTCATTCTGCAGATCAATTATTCCATTTGTACAGACATGGAAGCTCTCTCAACATTAAAAGAAAAAGGACCCGTGAAAAGAGAAGAATCTTCTTGAACTCTTTAAACGCCTCTCAAATTCATCTTTAATATTTTCTATTATGTCACAATATTTTGAAACTGATTTTTGAACTGTTCACACATAGAAAAGTAAGTCAGAGTATCCTCTTTTAATTGATTTTGCCACGCAATCAACTTTTTTTAAAAAGTAGCCAGTGCATCATACATGTCTGTTATACTGATCTTTCCCTTGTAGTCTGATGTTTAGATGACCTGTAATATCTACTAGTAAGGCCAGATCTAGTACCTAAGACTGTTCCTTCAGAAGCAATACATCCTGACTTTTCAACCTTTCATTTCTAGGAACAGTATTATTTCTTTCAAAAGAAGAAGGAAAAAAAAAAAAAAAAAAAAAAAAACCCTCTTTAGTACGTTTTGGCAAGACAACCAATGAACCTCTGTGTAGTACAGCAACCATTCAAATTTACTTTCCAAGTCCTTAAGAAGGAGAGCAAACTGGCAGTGATTCAGTCCTCTGGACCGGATGAAGTTCAGTTTTGGCCACAGTCTTGAGCACATAGTCCATTTTCAGTATTTTGATTCATGTTTTCTAATTTTCAATTCTCGTTTGTCCAGATACTCATCCTTCGGTTTTACTTCTAGCATTGATACAAATCCTTTGACTTTGCCTGTCATCACTGAAGCGCCATTGGTAGTCACAGCCATGAGTCTCTTGAGAGGAAGCTTGTATTTCTCCAGAATTCTCCATGCAGTGTCACAAATGACTTCCCAAGTAGTAGTTCCATGAATGGGAATCATTTCCAAAAACTCTTCAGTTACTTTCAAATTGTTATCGCAGGCTCGAAGAAACAGTGCAACTTTGCCACGTCTTGAATATCATTACTTTCATCAAGTGCAATTGAAAAATGTTGAAATGTTGCGGATGCTTCCTGCAGTTGTTCAAGCAAATTGTCTGCTATCTCTGTTATCCTTTCAGCCACTGTTTTTGACAATGAAATTTCTTGGAACACTTTCATATATCCGGGACAGACGTTTTCAGTCACTTTTATCATGCATTCTTTAACCACAGAGCCTTCACTGAAAGGTTTGGAATGTTTTGCCAGTAAATAGCTGATTTCATAACAGGCTTTCCCTACTGATTCACTGCATTCGTTAATTTTTGTAATTAATTTTGCTGCTTTTGAAGTGAGTACTTCATATCCTTTAGCTTTTCTTCTCTTAATTTATCCTCTAAGTGGGAAAATTTTTTCTTTGTGAATTGTATCATAGTGTCGTTTAATACTGTACTCTTTGATGACACTAATTGATTCATTGCAAATAATACACACAATTTTACCTTTTACCTCTGTGCAAAAGTAACTACATTCCCATCTTTCTTGGAATTGTCTCCCCTCATCAACAACCTTTCTTTTTCTGGTTGGCCTGGAAAGTGATATCGCGTCGGAATCACATGTATATAAGAGTCACAACACAAATATTAGCTCACTCATATTATGATTTAACCAACTCGATCAGTATGAAAGCCACAGTAAAACTGTCAGTGTGCGAAAGTCACTTAAATAGGCAATGGAAAATACTGGAAATTGTGCGATCACAGAAAGCAGTGGAAGATGGTAGAAACGCATTTTAGAAATGTCATTATTTTCCATGGAAGCGGCACAGGCCTAAAAAAAAAAAAAAAAAAAAAAAAACCTTATACAAAGGAATAATCACTCTGTGCTGTCAAAATTCCTGTGTATATCATTGACAAGACCCCATGACGTTCTCTGGAAGCCTGTCAGCACTGCTCAGAAAACTTCATACCTGACTGCACAATTACCCCACCACCGGGTCTTTTCATTCTCTACCACCTTGAGTGCAGTACCACAGAGTTGGTATGTTTCTCTGGGGTTACTTCTACCCACATGCAGTACTTTGCATTTGTCAATGTTAAACTTCAGTTGCCACTTGCATACTGTCATTAACAACCCTGTCAACCTTTGTATCATCTGCAAACTTGGACATTAAGCCTGATATACATTCATCAATATCACTGATAAATATATAAAACATCAATGGACCCAATACCCTGGAAAACTCCACTAATAATATTAGTCCATGAAGAGCAGTGTCCATTAATTACTATGATCTGTCTTCTCCCACTCAATCACCTTTTAACCATTGTAGCAACTTGCCCTTAATACCAATTTGAACAGTATTCTTCCATCTGCAACAGCATCAAAAGTTTTTCTGAAATCCAAGTACAGGTAACCTCATAATGCAAAACCATGAAGTAAGAACCAGTACAAGGGGTGGGAAGGGGGGTTACATTCCAAAAGCTAACAAAAATACACCATTTTTTTTATAACTATTGGACACTTCATTTTTATAATGTTAATAACTGAACAAATGTCATAACTTGCAAACTGTGATACATATATGTCAGATAATGTACGTTCATTTAATTTTATTTCACTTCATCACTGCTAAGCATAATCAAACGAGAATGTTTTCTCTATTGCAGATTATCTTCACCTTCTGCTCTCTTTAAAAACTAATAACTGGTTTGTTTGCTTTTGCTTGATAGATCTTTGTAAATTCCTTGGTATGGAGCTAAACATTTTTGAAGCTCTCTTTTGAACTTTGTGCTCCTTTCAATAGAAGGATCTGCATTCAAAAAATAAGATTCTAATTGCTTGGCTAAGTTTATGCCTTCCCATATGCTTTTTTAGAACTTCAGAATTTTTAACCGCGCTATCATCCTCTGAATTGATTTGGTTTACCTCCAATGCAATTTCCACCAAATCCACTTTTGCCAGCCTATTTTCCTACCAATAATTCGTGAACGTCTTCAGTAGTCATATCACCAAAACCTTCCTCTCCTACCAACTTAGCAAGTTCTACTATTGCATCGATTACGTTTTCTGTCGGTTCGACCAAAGTTCCTGAATGAACTGGCTCTGGCAATAATTTTTCCAACACGCATTTAATGTTGACTGTTTTACTTCTTTGAGTGATAAAGCTATGGTTCCGATACAGACCACAATTGAAAAATTGTTTCCATGCCTCCATCACTTCAATAGATTTGGAATCAATTTTTTCCAAAATCCATTGTAACGATGTAATGAGTTTTAAAGGTAGATATAATGCTTTGATCAAATGGCTGAATTAAAGAAGTTGCATTAGGTGGTAGGAAAATTACTTCAACGTCTGGATGACTTAAACCTTTTGATGGCCTGGCACGTTATCCAATAGTAATAAAACTTTGAAATCTAGATTTTTCTGTTTTAAATACTTTTCCACAGCTGACACAAAACAATTTAGAGACCATTCTTTAAACAAATCAGTAGTTATCCAAGCTTTTTTATTTGCTTTTCAATATACCAGTAGTGCATTTTTATTTGCACCTTTCATCGCGCTAGGATTAGCAGATCTATAAACCACTATAGGTTTTAAACACTTTGCAACGTATGACACCCTTTCCCCTTTTTTAAGACGATCCAAAATTTGGATCTTTGATTCTTATGAAATAAAGTTTCTTTTGAACAGTGCCTTTTTTTTTTTTTTTTTTATAGCTACAGGGAATTTAAATGATTGGTGTACATTCTCTGAAAAACGATGGGAGGGGGGGATGTGGCCTGGTGCCCCTACCCTGAATACACCACTGACAAAAATTATTCCATACAGTTCTTAAGAGCAAAGTTTAGTAACCCGGAACAATGAATAACAATCAAATAAAAACCAAAATACCCTTACAAAAACCTTAAAACTCACAAATTGCACACTTAAGTCAATTTTTTATGGTCTCAAACAAGCACAAGTTCAATAGCAAAGAACCTAACCCAGGGATCTCTCAACAAAATACAGTGGACCCCTGCTTTACGATTGGTTCACTGCAATCAAATCAACTTTATGATGGATTCGTCATAATAAAATGCCAATTTAAATGGCATATCTAATAAGCAAAAATAGGAGGAATATTATCCGCAGGCTATAAAAGTAAAGATATAAAGTACAAATTTAACTTTATTACCTTAATGATTAGCAAAGTTAAATGACACATGAAAATCTGAAGAATATTTTCCAGTTAGCCAAACAAAAATAAATTTATGCTTACGTACATAGCTTAATTAATGTACTGTTAATTGATATTTCTGTTCACTGGCTTTTTTTTTCCTTTTGGTTGTAAAATTTAAAACAGTATAAAATGATAAGCAATTAGTAACAAAAAACACTACATGCACAATTTGCAACAAACACAATATGTGCAAGTGAGATACTGAGTAATGAGTTTCTGAAATTTGTTTTTTATACGATTGAATATTCCATGGAAGGGGAAACACGTTTCACCATAACATGAAAACTCACAGAATTCCAGCTATCGGTACAATTGCAAAAGCAATAAGACAGTTTACTACCCGTTTATAATGGATCGCACTAACAGAAAAGCCCAACACATCGGAAAGTGCAAATTGTTTTTGTTTTATGGTAGTTACCTCCAGATATGTGCTTTAGAAAAATATCACAAAGGCGATAACGACTAGTAAGTCAACAGTGGGAGATTCATAAAAAGGAATGGAAATGTTGAAAAATCAAATCTAACACAATAGCATTTTCCCAGCACAAAAGCTCAAAAATACCGTGTTATGCGAGGCTTACCGCAATTCTCTAACCACGTTAGAGCAAAATCATGTTGTATAAGTACTGTATTATGCGAGGATTGCTGCAATTTCAATCATGTTAGAGTCAAACCATGTTTAAAAAGTTATATAGGGGGTTGACTGTATATGATATCAAAATTATTTTTTGCATCCAGTAACATCCCTTGTAACCACATCATAGTATCATCAAATTGGTCAGATAAGACTTCCCCTTAACAAACCCATGCTGTGTCTGAATAATTACTGCAGTCTTGTCTGGATGATCCTGCAATGCTTCTGTTTCCCTGGTACAGAAGTTAAACTAAAAGGTCTGTAATTACTTGTGTCACCCTTTTTGTGAATTGGGAGCATTTAGCTTTTTGACTGATTAGAGTAACGGGACTAGAAAAAAAAAATTTTCAGCGTCATGTTTAATAGGAATCAAGGATGACACACACAGATAGTTATATAATTTTCTAAAGATTTTCAACCTTTAGAAAGAGATTTTTGGAATTATTCTGGATATGGAACATCAATAACGTTGAATGGCTTTTAAGTTAACCCATTCAAGAAGTTGGTACTTGACACAGAATCAAGGATGACACACAGATAGTTATATAATTTTCTAAAGATTTTCAACCTTTAGAAAGAGATTTTTGGAATTATTCTGGATATGGAACACCAATAACGTTGAATGGCTTTTAAGCTAAAACAGAAAGTAATCCCCCCCCCCAATTATTAAAATAAAGGCCCATATTTCTAGGTCATATAATATTGAAGAAAGAAGAGTATTAGAGAAGAATCTTAAGGCTGCAACATGTTTTCTAGAATCCATTTTTTTTTTTTTTTTTTTTTTCAGGAAGGAGATAGTTGGTGTTGTATAAGTTTTAGTTTGACGAAAAAATTTAAGAGAGAATCAGATAACCAATTAGACAGGATGGATCGATGAGATGGGAAGTGGAGGGTGTTTTTTTTTTTTTTTTTTGACTGATGCATAAGCTTGCTTTTTTGCATCATCTGACACTACTAATACTAAATCACGAGGGGGGGGGGGAGGAGAATGAATGACAGGTTATATTTAAGAATTTGAAATCTAGATGTATACAATACAAATAAAAAGAACAAGAAACATACCATAAACAATAGGTTTTTGTTCATTCTGTGCTGATTCCTCTAGTCGTTGATTTTCAAGCTCTTCTAGTTTATCAACCTATGGTTAAAAAGAATGCCTTTAATGCCTTCATTTCGAAAATGTTACTTTTTTTTGTTTTTTTAAGCTAATGAGAGAAAGTTTAAATTATGCACTAATCCTAATTAAGGAATTACTTCTCTAATTTTAATTTTATTGAGGATAAATATGAAAAGCTACAGTTTAAAATCAGCTATAATGAAGTAATCTTTATAACCTTTACCCATGGTCAGACTGAATGCCGGTTAATATTATCGCTGGTTATTCTTATTAGCTTCTTTATTATAACCAAAAAATGAAAATTCAAAACCATTTATATTATAAGGGTATGTAAATTCTGCCACTTTATTATTTTTCATTTCAATTAGGAGAAATATGTCTTCCAGAACATCTAAAATTGTGTATGTCTGAAATTTGTGACTTATTTCAAACCCCGACCATGCCAATAATGTTTACAATCTTGTCCCTTAGCATGAAAGTGGTACTTTAACTTTAATTCCTGCCACATGTCCAAAGCCTTCAGGAAAATCAGGAGAATGCCTATAAACAAAAGCAAGTGAACAATCAAGAAAATGCTTTTGCTATTGAGCTATATGGTTGGAGAAAGGAGAAATCTAACCCACTATGGTAAAGTTTTACATAGAAATCTAACCCACTATCTAACCCAGAAATCTAAAGTTATTGGTGTTAAATTACACCATTCAAATATCAGTTTTCCATTAAGTAATCATGTGATCTCACAGTACGTATGTGCAGTACTGTATCCACTGTCTGCTTTCTGTGAATACAGTAGTTTACTTTGCAATAGACACCCGTCAAGAATTGAACCACGATTTATTTCATCTTAGAACAGAAATTTTGCAGAAATGTAGAGGTTAAGTGTGAGTGAAAAGAACAAAATTCTAAGTGCTTATGATGTCTCACCTAAGTGTAGTCAGAGAGAAGCTGCATTAAAACACAGCATTTCACAGCCGCTTTTGTGTAACCTTTTAAAGAATAGAAGAAAATTGTATGAATTACGAGTGACTGTGAACGATAACCTGAATAGGAAAAGAAAAAGATATAGAAAGAATGAATTGCAAAGAAGCACTTCTGAGAGGGCTCACAAATGCAAAATTAAAAAATGCCAATAGCCGAGTGGTCAGTAGCGGGAGTGGAGTAGCACACGCTCTTTGAGTAGACCAGGGTTCAAGCCCCTGACTGCTAAATACGGTCGATCTGCCAACCCGTACTAGACAGCGTGGCAGATTATGGTCCATTTCCCTCAGCATGAATTGTTGAGGAGGCTTCCATCCTGCAGTGGGTTGATAATAGCTGCAGTTGAACTTTTTTTTTTTTTTTTTTCAATCAGCAGAAATATCCTATGTAAAAAAGGTTAAGAAATTTGCAAATGAACTGTGTAAATGATTTTAAGCTTATAGATGGGTGGCTAAGCAGGCAGAAGGAGAAACAACATTGTGTACAAAAAATTTTATGGAGAAAAATCACTCTTGGATATAGGTTCAGCATAAACATGGGTGGAAAGTGTCATACCTAATATACCAGAAGAATTTAGGTCCTGACTACTTTCAACACTGACAAAACTGGTGTTTATTTAAGAGCAATGCATGAGTATACTTTACTATTCAGATATGAACATTTGACACCTGTTAAAAAGCAGAGAGCAAAAGTGACTGTACTTATGTGCAATATGACAGGCAAAATAAAAAAAATAATAAAAAACTTTTCGTAATTGGAAAAAGTAAGCATCCATGTGTTTTCAGAGGGACAAAAAAAAAAAAAAAAAAAAAACTTACCAGTTGAATATAACAGCAACACAAAGCCTCAAATTTTCGCAAGTCAGTAAAGAAAATTGCTCTTACCTTAGATAACTGTATGGGCTCATTCGAATGAGCGGTCAAACAAAGTAAAACTCTTATTTCTTCCAGCGAATATGATGTCCATAGTGCAACCTTTGGATCCGGAAATCAAAGGTTTTCAAAACATTTAACAGGAGTGCAATGCAACAAAAAAATATTTCAGAAATTGAAGACAGTGATGATGTCCGAGCTAAGGGCCTCGCAAAAAGAATCGACTTATTAGATGCAGTACATATGATGCCTAGTGCTTGAGATTTAATTTCCAAACAAGCAAAAATGTTTTCATAAACTGGATTTATTCAACCAGGTGTTGTGATAAATATTGAAGGAAGTGGTACAGTGCCAGAGTATACCAGTAATTCATTTAATATTACACAGTTTCAATGAGTGGATAAAAATTTATGAAAACCTTCTGACAACAAGTGAGCTTCAGATTTGGGTGGTCCCAATAAGACAGTTATAGTATGAAGTGCTTACCAGATTTACTGCAAAACGATTATCTGTCAGTAAATGATATAGTTGATGGAATTATACCAGATACACCTGACACCGAGTGAAATGAAAATTCTGATGTTGTTGCTGTTTTGGTTTTTAGGAGCATTAGCAACTATGGCCATACTGCTCCGGGGATATGCGGTGGTCATTCCCTAACCTTTCCGTATTTGGTGGGCACAGACTCGAACCCCGGTCTAATCAAGAAGCATGTGCTACGCACTGCTGCTCCTGCCCACCTGGCTACAGAGGCGCTGAAAATTCTGATAACAAGATGGAGGACCATAGAGTTATGCTCATGACCAGAGAAATTAAGAAATCTTTTGAAGTGTTACAAAGTGCAGTAGAAGTTAAGGGAGGGAAAAGTGGAAACAAATTATTATACAGGTTACAAGAATGTATTGAAAATTTAACTGCTAATGATTTAAAATAAAAAAATTGGAGAAATTTAAATAGGTTGGTATTTTTATAATGTTTTTCATATTCATTAATATAAGGATCATCTTGAACATTCAGTACATGCTGCCATCTTTTATTTATGTTTCCAATTAACTATACAAAATTTATAATAGATGACCAAAAGCTGAAAATTCAATGAGATTGCACATGGGCTAACAAGAACCAAAATTAAAGAAATTCTCTGAAGAATCATTTGGCTCAATAAGTTGATAAATCAAGTAATACATAAATATATTCAGAGCACATTATTACATCAAAAAAATTTTTTTTTTTTTTTTTTTTTTTTACATGCTGATTTGTTATAATGTTCAGCAATCAAGTTAAAACAAAATAAGAACATGTTTTAAAGCATTTATATAGATAGGGTTTATTTTTAAAAAACTTCAATATTGCAAGGGAAAAAAAAAAAAAAAAAAAACACTGTAGAGCCTGCTGCTAGAGGTCTGCACAGGTTCGGGCTTGGCCCTGGTAGCACAAATCACAATCGGGCTCATGCCAGATCGAGTAGCACAGATAACATTTGAGTTAGTGTTGGTGACAAACTTTTATGAAATGTTATAAGTATTTCAGGCTGTCTCAAGCAATTTTTTTATTCCAAAGAATAAGTTCTTTGTATTAGCAGGTAGCTTGTGATGGAGAAAATATAGAACAAAGTTATCTGGCACTGTTTGTGTTGCAATCAAGGACAATATGTGGACTAGGAATACCTGATTGGTACTAGAGAAAGGCAAAGTCCCATATTATTATAAGCAGACTATTCAATCAAGCTAAATAAAACAAGTATTGAAACATGGATGAAATGAGGAATTGTAATAAAATAAAGCCGTCCTTTCCCTTTAGTTGTATTGAAGTAGAGCTCTCATATGTGCAGGAAGGGATGAACTGCCATAGTTGGCAGTGTTTTTAACTAAGGCAATAAGTAACAAATTGTACGTGGTTTAAAAAGTGAGTTAATTATAAAATGTTTAGAAATGCTCTAAGAAGTTTGGAAACAAACTGCTGTTTGTATGGAATACTAGGAAGTGATTTGCACAGGATTAGACTAATCACACAATAGGTTCATAACCTGCTACTGTTATACCTGCAGCAGCAGTTCAATCTGATATTTCTGACTCATGTCAGAAAGAAATGTGGATGAAGAAGAAGAAGAATGCTTCATTTTTGTACAGGTAACTGTTACATATTTTTAATGTCATAAAATTTGATTTGGCAACTTTTTATGGGAAAACAGACTTTTAACTGTATTTAGCAACTTATTAGTAGAAAGTGTTGGCAATGCTGATTTCTGGATCACTTGTGTTGTCTGATCATGCATTCAGGAATGTTGTAACTGAGCATGTGAACAATATTTATCATGAATAGGTTGAGTTTTAGTTCTTTTTCAAATACACAAAAGAATGCACACCCCTCAAAATGAATTTTGATAAAATCAAAGGGAAATTAAAAAGTTAATATATTTTGATGGCAAAGAACATGCTAAAAGTGAGGTATGGAAATTGTTTTATGAAATACAAGATTGAAACAGCTACTGAAGTGAAAACTGGTGCCATTCAGTATATACAATGCCACTTTTTTAAGTTACTTTGCCAAAAAACTTCATATTTAAGTGACCATTCTTGTAAAAATCAGTGTTGGGAAAAGCAGCATAGAGAAACTTACATCCACCTTTACACATACTACAGAAAGTAAAGGATGAAGTGACTAAAACTGTCATTACTTTGCAAAGACATTACACCCTTTGAAATTGTAACTGGCTCTGGCTTCATAAAGTACTCCCAGTTTTTAGTAAGAGAAGGTATCGCACAGAAATCAGAATTTAGAGATTTGTTACCACATCCTATTACAATTTCCACAATGCACAAAAGGAAGCTGAAAAGTTGTGCAAAACACTCATCCCAAATATTCAGTCAATTTATCCACACCAATGTAGTGCATCTACTGATATGTAGACAGATTACTATAAGCACATATCCAACAATGCTGATTGATGATAACAACTGGAAGCTGCGGAATAAAGCACCATTCACTTGTGAATTTCCCAATGATCATAAAATTGCCACTAATATCAGAAAAGAATTGAGTCGAAGGCTTGTGAAATTAGGTCTTCAGCCAGACATTATCTCCAAGTTAATTTTTGTAACAGATCAAGGAGCTAAAACTGTATGCACCCTTCAGCTGTGCTTAAGACTAAACTGAAGTTTGTATATGATCGATACCATTCGAAGAAACATCTTCAAAAGGGAATTCCCAGAAACAAACTTACCTCATGTTAACTTATTAATATTCAAGGTTTAAAGATGTTGTGACATACCTCAAACATCACCTGAAGTGTGAGTTGGCATAACAGAATAAAATGTACATAACAGAATAAAATGCACAAATCCGTTGATGCTAATTATTAAGATATTGATAACATTCTAATAGAATGCCAAGAAGAAGACAATGTCTAACATTCAACCTGAGATCCTACAGATGCTGGTGAACTTCCTTACACCATTTAAAGACACTTCACTGCAATTGAAACAGATAGGCATGCAAAACTTCCACTTCTGCCAATAAGATTTAATTTACTAAATCACTTTAATGCATTGGTTTCAGACACTCATGAACTGGCTGAATTAAAAAAAAAAAAAATCCCACTTGTGATTCTGAATTTAAAATTCAGAATACCATAAATTGCACAGTGTCATTGTTCTTCTGGCCAAATTTCAACCAGTTAAGTATGCTTTCAAGCAAAGAACAAGAAGAAACAAAGAGTGAGCAAAATTTAATAGAAAAATTTAAATGTGATGAAGAATTCCAAACCACTGCAGAAGAAATACATTAAGAAATATTTCTGAGGAAAGTGAGTAACAGTGACCAGGATATATGAAAGAAGCCAAAGATGCAGCCGAAGAGTAAAAAAGTCAAGAAGATGAAATGGAGAAATATATAAATATTGAACATCATGACTGACTTGATTGGTAGAGAAACCATAGACAGGAATTCAAGTTTCTATTGAGAATTGTCAAACATGTACTTTCTATACTTGTCACCAATGAAAGAAATTGTAGTGCAGCCAAGCTTGTTATGCAGAAGTGTCTACCCTCTAAATAGTATTAGTAATGGCCACATGGTGCAAGGAAACATGACTTATGCAATAAAAATAAAACAGTAAGAAAATTTAAAAAAAAATTAGTAAGAGAAAAGAAATAGACAAAAATATGCATTTCCCTCCTCCGGTAGATAATTATACAGCTGACCTTGGAATATTCCCAACTGTCAGCCTCTACAACCCATGTAGGTTAACTTATTCCAGTAATTTATAACTCACTGGCTAAAATAAAAAGTGGAAATGTAGTAAAAGTGTTGATTTCATTTGCTTTTACATAACAATATGGAACAAAATGCATCCAAAAGATGTTCGGCTTGAAATGCAGAGAGTACAGAATTCATCTCTCTCTCTCTTCATTGATTTACCTTTAAATGTTTATTTTGTTTATTTATTTTTTAAATAATTTAATGAATTTTTGTAGTTTTCCCCTCTGAAATGCTCTTATCTAAAGCATTGCAGAATACATGCAATTTTAATAGTCTATTCATTAACAGTAATGTTTTGGTGGTGGGGTTCCACTTGCGTGGAACCCCACCACCCAAGTAAAGAAACTTTTCCTTCCATCAGTATTAGACTGATTTGTTTATTTACATTGCACATACAAATAGCCCACATTTAAATTAAAGGAAGTTCTCTATTTTTGTAAGCACTATAATGAAATGAAATATTTGTGTATTATTTCATAATTAGCATATCTCCATGTTTCACTTCTGCATTTATTTACAGCCACAGCACAATGTTCAAAATGGTACCTAATATTTTTAATTCCATAATACAATTGAAGATACACCCTTCATGGTAATTTTTATCGTTGTTTCCACCTCTGACAAAGAAAGTCATTCTCGCCAGTTCAGTTGCGGACAAGGTCAGCGCAACCCCCCCCCCGCTGATTGTCTCCTGCTAAAGCCAGCAGCCCCAGGGCACACTTTCGAAGTGACCTTCCCATAGTTCACTCAGTTTAACGTAAAAACGCTGAAGGTATTTTAATCTTTCACTGACCCTGTTAAGCTTGCTTTGACATTACATTTCAGTTTAGTCAGCATGGACGAAAATTTGATATGTACCGGATGTCTCAAGGAAGCAGATTTTCTACTTGTATGTTCTTCCTGTAAGCAGGTATGTCTTTGCAGACCTTGTAGCCCATATTCGGATGTAAAAAAGCTTGCAAAGAAAATTAAACTTGCGTGGAAATGTGATGTCTGCAAAATGATCAATAATGACAGCGATAAAGTTGATACTGCGCATCCCACCTTTTACAGAAAACATTCGGAACAGACTGATCCCATTGGCTGTGATGAACTGAGAGTCCTAGTGAACCCAATTCAAGTCGCCGTTACGGAATTGGTATCCGGACTAGATCAGTTAAAAGATTCTCACATGCGTCTGACAGAGAATGTAGTCGCAAAACTCGAACATCAGCATGAAATGACTACAGAAAGTAATTCCACCGTCACGGAAGCGATCATCAGCAGTTCCGAAATTGTGATGTCAAGAGTCAACTTCATGGAAAACGAGCTAAGGAACCTCCAGGAGACCTCATCCGACGTCATTTCGAAAATGGAATTCGGCTTTAGTATGATGAAAGCGAACCTCACAGAACTTCATGATAACGTCACATTTCTGCACCGATGTAACAAGGACATCAAGCTTATTCTTCTAGGCATCTACAATAAAATCGAACTGAATAAGTCCGAGGATTCTAGAGAGCTTGTCAACCTGCTCAACGCACAGGACCTTATTAAGATTTATAAAAATTATGAAAAGACCAATATCGTGTTAATTTGTCCTGAGTGTAAAACAAAATCTAGTCACGTTCCTTCCGCTACAAATCCCAGAAGAAGCGACTCCGCTGAGGCCTCGATCGACATCCCTGATCAGGCCGAATCCACTGGTCTCCAACAGCCCCCTTCAGAAGGCAAGAACGAACAGTGTTCTTCCCACGGAAAAAAATCATTCTCGATCACAGAAAAAGACAACTGATGAATATCATCCCCCACTCAGGATCAATACCAAGCCATTCAAGGAAAAAACATTAGGAGCGAATAAGAGTTTTCAACGCAATGAACGATTTCTCCCTCCTGGAGAACCAGCGTCTGAACTCCAAACCTCCTCTTACCCCTCCTCACATAAATCACAGAAGGACAGCACCACCCATTTTCTCCCGTCTCGGGTACAAAACTATTCCGTCCAAGACTCAGAAGTAAGCCAATGTGCTATATTTGCAGATGTCCTTAAATCTAATCATTCAACCGTCCGGACACCTTGGAAGAATGCCCCCAGCTTACGGGTCAGGCCGCGCGCACCGGAGGAAGAGGAGCAACCAATTCCCGGCATGCAAAGTCTACAATCTGATGCACCGGAGCATCCCTATCAACCAAATCGCACCCGGAAATTTCAGAACCACGGCAAATCATCCCGAAATTATTCATCTCGCCCCCACATCGAAGAAACAACCAAACCAAGACACCCAACATTTCCTAAGATGACACCGTGCAAAGGGAAGCAGAAATACACAAAAAACCAAGTAACTGCACCAGAAAAGCCAAACTACAACATGAAGCCCACAGTCGGGACTGCTAACTCAACGAAAATACATGCAATTCTGCTAAAAATCTCTTCACACGAAAAATCAATTTTTGTCTCCAGGCTTTCTCCACAGACAACTGTTGAAGTTGAACAGATGTGGTCTTATTTGAATGAAGACTTAGGTATAGACACAGAAGTTACCAAACAACCATACTTGCATCATTCAAAATCACTACAGCAGAATCGAACTACAAACTACTCAGCCTTGCATTTTCTTGGCCTGCAGGGGCACTAGTGAAACACTTCTACACTACAAAGCGTACCTCTACCTGGATGCGGTATCCCCAACGTATTGAAACCACAAATAATGAAAGGAAAACCTGACTCAGACCCGCCATTAAGTCTAAGTTTGGGGAGGAACATTCCGGTTATACTGAGCAGGACCTTCTTAAAAGTTCAAACACTCTCACAGAAGCTTGCCAGCGACATGATCATCCACCACAAACGTCTGAGGGAAGACATATGAAGATTGAGGTGAGAACTACCTCCAGAACGAACCATAGAAAATTGATGAAGGCCATCAGAGCTCCAACAAGGGCATACATCCAAACTTCTTTAATGTGCACAATTTTCTATCAAAATACTAGAAGTCTGAGAAATAAACGTCAGACAATGGAAATTCTTCTTTTGTCAAGGTGGTATGACATCATTTGTATCACAGAGACATGGCTGTCCCCTAATGAAGAAGATCTCACATTTTCTCAAGCCACTTGCTTCTCGGGCATTTTTGCCTCCAGGGAACGGACAACTGGTGTAGGCATTCTCTTCAACACAAGAATTCTCACTGACAAGCTCAGCAACACTAAAAACAGAACTGTTTGAAGCTGCAAGAGCCTCGCTCGGCATTCAAGGCCACAGACTTGACGTGTGCACAGTCTACATCCCCCCCTCCCATAGTAAAGAACACTTTACAAGAGATCTCCAACTGGATCATTAATCAATGCTACCCTAAAGCAATATTATTAATGTGTGGAGACTTTAATATTAGCTCAGGCCAACACAGTCTTTGCAAATTATTATCTTCTAATCTGGCATCAGTAGGTCTGACCCTCCAGAATTTTTCCCCTACCAGAGGCTCTAACCTGTTAGACCTAATATTTGCAACAGACACCCTCACCGTTGACAGCCAACCGGAAACAGCCTTCATGTCAGACCATCTACCATAGGCCTCATTCTTCCAATCCCTCCCAGGACATCCTGGCAACATCAGGCACCAGTCAAGAAGACAGTGATTAGCCCTTCTCTCCTCAATACAGAGAAATGCTGCTTTGCAGCATCTATTTTTCCTTCGGAAACCCTAAACCAATGTGATCCACAGCTCGGGCTGCACTTTCTTACCTGCTGGGTGCAGTCTATTGCTCGAACCGCAGCATCAAAAACAGTTTCAATCTCCTGTCGAAGCAAAGCATGGTGGACCCAAGATCTCAGCCATAAATTTCGGAATAAACAAACAAAGACTACATGCAAAATGGAAAGCAAAATCTGACCCACTAGACAGAATTGCATACTCAAGAGCCCGCGCCCAGTTCAATAGAAGCAAATCTGAAGCCATTAAAAGCCTATATCGACAAAACAATCAAGATCGGGAAGGCACCGTTTAAGGCAAGGCACGATGAATTCCCTCAACAACTTAATCCAATTGAATGGCTAGACTACATCACAAGATTTAAGCCAAAGTCAGCATCAGACTTTAAGAGCATTCACAACAGTTGTCAGCAAGATGTCCTCGCTTCCATCATCATCACAAAAAGAGAGCTTATTCAGGCCATCAATGATATCCCACCAACGTCTTGCACTGGATATGATGGGGTCCCACAATTCATTCTTAAGAGCGTTAGTGTATTCATCATTGATGCACTCCTAGGTATCTTCAATGGAATCCTCACAACGCAAAGTTTCCCAACGGCCTGGAATCAATATATTGTCCAACCAATCCCCAAAACACAAGGAGCGACATCAATTTCACAATTCAGGCCAATAATGAAAGCCTCGTGTCTCCTCAAAGTCATGGAGAAGTGCCTTCTTCCCATCCTAACCAACCAGGTTCTACCATGTGAATCACCATACATTCACTATGCCTTGAAACGCAGGTCCACCATTACAAACCTATTGCAAACCACCAACACCATTCTGGGGGCTCTACAAGATAGGGCTGAGATGGCAATTGTTTATCTGGATATCCAGTGTGCATTCGACAGCATAGACATCCAGCCCCTCCTGCAACTTTGTGAGGATGGATACCAGATAAAAGGCAATATACTTGAATTCTTGAAGTCGCTACTTACGACCAGGGTCCTTCACTTGACTGTGAATAAAAAATCTTTTGCAAGGAAAGTTTGTGTAGGTGTACTCCAGGGCGGAGTTCTCTCAGGGCTCCTCTTTACGGCTGCCATCCACCCATTCCTGTGTCAGCAAAAAGAATTTATCAGTTATGCAGACGACTTGAAGTTCCTCTATCGGATCAACGGGACCGCCCGACCTGATTCTGTTTCTGGAAACATTATCAACAGCCTCAAGAATCTGATTACATACTTGGCACAGTTCTCTCTTAAGATAAATCCAAAAAAAATCTGCACAAATGGTATTTTCCCTCAAATCAAACCCAATGCAACTAAACCTGGAAATCCACGGAAGCCCCATCACCCCAGTCATCAAGCACAAAGATCTCGGCGTTATATTCGACCCTAAACTCAGTTTCAAACACCATGTTGCAGACATTCACAACAAGGTCTGCAGAGCAAGATGACTTGCCAAACAACACCTCCTTCATGTCACAGAGCCTGAGTACACGCTCCAATACATATACCGGTTTCTGCAGCCAGCCATCACCTACGGGTCAGAAATCTGGGCGTCGGCAACAAAAACCACGCTAAAAACCATTGCATCTGATGAGTACTGGCTTCTTCGGTGGATCCTCTTCAAGCATAAACTGCCACCACTCATACATACTTCAGATATCACCCAACTTCTAAATTACAGAAAAGTCTCCAAACAGATATTTGCCCTCCACTTGCTTGTGTCAATTAAAATGATAGCGGGTGAAGTCAATACGCCAAATTTTTGGCAGATGTGCAATTGGAGGATCTCCCCAAAACCCTTAAGAGCCCTCCCCTCTCTGCAGTCTGTGGCGTGGAGGCTCAGAATAGGGGATAGATTCCTGCCCATGGAGATGCTCCACAATGTCCAGGAGATGGATGTGGACTACAAAAAGTTCATAGAGGACAAATCGTACAGAAGACACATCAGGTACCAGCTTTCGTCTTCAACCGAGTGACTGTCATCGTCCTTTCATGTGTCTTCATTTTACATGTTAATATTAATTTTATATGTAAAATATGTAATTATACGTTTTATGTCCTAATATATGTTTTAAGTAATTCTTCTTGTATAAGTTATTTCATGTTGGACCCCTAGCATTGTCGCTGTTGTGGGTATTATTGCATCAGGCAATCATGTAACCAATCACTGCCTGCAATAAAGATATTTAATAAAAAAAACAAAACTCACAGCACGTTATAAATGCAAGAACATCAGACAAACTAATGCAGGGACTTTGTGGTATGTGGAATAATTCTGCAAAATTCTGTAAGTTGATGTATACCAATTTTAATCTAAGGCAGCACAGCCATGTAATTAGTGTCTGCTAAACCTTTAGCACAAAAGTGGAATGAGTTTATACTGGTTTCATTTATGTTATTCCTTAAAGCATATAAAAAAAAAAAGGAAAAAAAAAAAAAAGGGAAAGTAGGAATTGTTATTACTTCTAAGAAAAAACAACAGGGGGAGTTATAAATAACTTTATTAATCACATGATACAGCTGTGATGTAGGAAATACTAAATTGGCAGTTTGTATGGAAAGGCCACCAAGTTAAGGGAAAGGTAGACAAGTTAAGAGGTTTAGATTGGCTTGGAGGGTGTGGTCTTTTTTTTTTTTTTTTTTTTTTTTTGGCCCAACTTGGCCATAAACCAGATCGGGTAGGTACAGTAGCTTTGGGTAGGGCTGGGTAAAATTCTAAAATTTCTGCCTGTGCAGTTCTCTATCTGCTGCCATTAGAAATTCACTATCTAGTGCCCAGATATGCTCAGAAACTTCATCTGCAAAAAAAATTAAGTAGATCCTTGGGGAACTTTTACCTTTTTCCTCTTGATGAAAAGGGAAAAAAGGAAAGATTTAACCCATACTTGAAATTTTTTAATCTAATAAAAAGTTCTTGATAAAAAGGTAAAGATGTCCTCCAAGACTAGGGTTATACAAGTCTTTAAAAATGCCAAATCTCCAGGCTAAAATTGTAAAATATATAATACTGTATTATATACTTTCTCAATAAGAAGAAAATCAATATCAAGTGTTCTGACTTCCGAAGGACATCATACAAAAACATTTCATGACTGATTAGGTGGTCAAAGTAGACTAATCATTCGGTTTTTCTTTCTTAGTGCATCAGCAATAGAGGCTATAACACAGCAAACACCAGATCATAAAACAGGTAAAAACAGCAACAGGTAAAAAGAAAAAAATTTTTCAGTGGCCTACGAAAACTGGCCCACTACATCAAAGGTACATATGGAATTTATAAGGTTAATACATTTGTATGTAAATATATGTTTGTGCAGTCAGATATGAAGTTCTCTGAGCAATGCAGACAGGCTGCCAGGATGGCTCATGGGATTTTGTCAATGATATACAGGAATTTTGCTAGCAGGGATAAGGAGGTGATTATCCCGTTGTATAATGGCAGTGGTCAGGCCACATCTGAGTACTGCATAGATGTCTGAAGGCCTCATTTTAGGAAGGATGTGGGGCTGCTGGAATGAGTACAGCAAACAGATTGGTGAGGGGAAACAAAGGGGTGCTCTTATGAAGAAAGGCTTAAGTTCTGCAAACTGCAGCATCTGGAGACTAGGCACCTGCAAGGTGATCTGACTGATGTGTACAAGGCCTTGAATTGATTGAGCAGGCTCAATGCTGATGGGATTCTTCCTCTTGCTCAGATTACAAACCTGAGGGGCATAAACTCAAATTGAGGAAAGACAGCTGTCGAATAGATGTGTGGAAATTTACCTATAGCCAGCGGGTATTTGATTGCTGGAACAAACTTCCATCTGTCGTTGTGGAAGTTGATAGTTTAAATAAATTCAAGGAAGAAGTGGACAAACTTCTGAAGAGAATGGATGAGTGAACTGCATGATATGGCTCTGCTAGTGCTAAGTGTCTGCAGTTGACAGATGTACTGGAGAAGTGTCAACTTATTGAATACAAGCCACAAGAACTTTATCTCAGGTGCTCCTGGAATGACATTTTTATCTGAGATTTAGTTCTGGTTTGGGGCAAAGGTTCCATTTATGGAAAATGGGAATGCAAGCAGTCTTCTGAGATGAAACCTGAAACCATTAGCCAATACAACAAGTAATTATAGACCTGTGAGTTTAACTTCTGTTCCAGGAAAATTAATGGAGGCACTGGTTAAAGAAGCACTGCATGATCATCTAGACAAAAATTCAGTTATAGCTCGGACACAGCATGGTTTTGTTAAGGGGAAGCCTTGCCTGACCAATTTGATTGGATACTATGATGCAGTCACAAAAGAGCTGGATGCAGGGAATAACTTTGATATTATATATTTGGATCTTAGAAAGGCTTTTGATACTGTTGACATGGAAAGACTGCTGCACAAATTGGAGCAATGTGGCATTGGAGGCAAATTGCTGTTATGGATAAATGGGTGGCTGAGGGGGAGAAGACAGAGAGTGGTAATCAATGGACACTGCTCATCGTGGACTAATGTTATTAGTGGAATCCCTCAAGGTTCAGTGTTGGGTCCATTATTGTTTTCTGTATTTATAAATATTGAAGATGGTATATCAAGCTTAATGTCCAAGTTTGCAGACGATACAAAGGTTGGCAGGATTGTTAAGGACACTACTGATGCTATGCTGCTGCAACAGGATCTGGAAAGGTTGAGCAGATGGGCTGAGAGGTTGCAAATGAAGTTTAACATTGACAAATGTAAAGTACTACATATGGGAAACAGCAACCCCAGAGCAACGTATCAACTCTGTGGTACTACGCTGACAGTGGTAGAGAATTAAAAGGACCTGGGGGTAATTGTGCAGGCAGATATGAAGTTCTCTGAGCAGTGCAGACGGGCTGCAAGAGTAGCTCATGGTGTCTTGTCAATGATATACAGGAATTTTTCTAGCAGGGATATAAGGAGGTGAGTATTCCCTTGTATAAGGGAATTTGTCAGGTGTGGTCAGGCCACACCTTGAGTACTGTATACAGGTCTGGAGGCCTCATTTCAAGAAGGACTTAGAGCTGCTGGAACGAGTACAGAGAAGGGCAACAAAATTAGTGAATGGAACAAAGGGGTGCTCTTACGAAGAAAGGCTTAAGTTTGCAAATTACAGTGTCTGGAGACTAGGCACCGGTGAGGTGATCTGATAGAGGTGTATACAGCCTTGAATGGTTTGAGCATGCTCAATGCCGATGGGATTCTTCCTCTTGCTCAGAATAATCACCTGAGAGGGCATAAATTCAAATTGAGGAAAGACAGATGTAGGATAGATGTGGGAAATTTGCCTTTAGCCAGCGGGTAGTTGGTTGGTGGAACAGACTTCCATCCCTTGTTGTGGTAGTTGATAGCCTAAATAAATTTAAGGCTGAGCTGGACAGGTATTTCGAATGAACGGAGGGGCGAAGTGGAAGTTTTTTTTTTTTTTTTTGACTGATGCTACATAAGCTTGCTTTCTTGCATCATAAGCCTCTACTATTGCTAATGCTAATACTCAGGAGTAGAGGTGGTCAATTGTCATTTGATGATCCACATGTTCGTGACTGCGGGAAAAAAAAAAAAAAAAAACTAAAGTCATCAACAAAGATGGCACTATTTACAGCTGGATGAAATTATTTGGTTACAGAATTAACTTTAAGCAAGAAGCATTACACTCAGAAGTGATCCTTAAGAGCATCATGTCCTTGACAAAAATGTCAAGAGAGAATGGATTCCACACAAACTGGACATAAAATTAGTAAGAACTGCAAAGTTACCTCCCCCCCCTCCAAAAAATACCTTTTAAAATTCCAAGCCATGTGATATGTTTTTTCCATAGGAAAAAGTAGACAAATTCTTGGAGGGTATCATATAATAGGTACCTTGTGTCTACTGTGTGTATTCATTCACCTAGTACCAACAATGAAGTTAGACAAGATTATGATAATTATGAGCAATTTTGTAAGATGACCAGCATACACAGTCAGCAGTGTATACTGCTGACTGTGTATGCTGAAATCCAGTTCTGACACCACCAGTCATGAATATGGCACTAATACCTAGTCTGACACAAAAATTTTCTGAAGAAAAAAAAATTTTTTAATTATGCTTGCAATATACAATATTTAACTTTTTGGTAATGTATTTTTTTAAACCTGTTATCTTCAATTAAACTCTTATTGGACTGAAAACACACAATAAACTAATCTCTTCCATTCAAGTTTATAAAATTAAGTAAAAGAAAATTTCCATTTTCTTTTACTTAATTTTTTTTTCCCAATTATTAGAATAATTATTAGCATAAATTTCCAATTAGAATTCTAGTGGAAGTCTAAGCACAATTCTAAGGACTCCAATGTTTATTAAACATGTTATAATAATAACTAAAATTAACAATAATAAAATTCAAATAATTTTAGAAATTCACAAGTTGTGTTCTTTCATGAAAAATTAAAGTATGTTCTCCAACAATATTTCCTCTCATAGACTGGACAGTTACCAACAATCCGCGTGGTAGTGACCACTTTCCGACCATTTTTGACAAAAAAAAAAGTTGATCATTATTTAATTTTTTTTAACTTTTTTCCTTATGTTCATCTTTTGGCTTTAGTTTTGTTCTCTCCATCTTACTGTTTTCTTTACACACACACACACACACACACACACACAGAGAGAGATTCAGTTACCCGAGGTTAACCACAAAAAAAAAAAAAAAAAAAAAAACTTAACACGTACTACTCGCGTGTCCAACACTATGCTTCCCTTTATATTATTTTAGATGTCGATTTTAAATCAAATAGCTTCCCTTTATTTTTTACAATGTCATGTATCGTTTGGTCACCAACAATGTTGGTGACCAAACATAATGGTTCTTTAGAGATTTAATGGATGCATTGTTTTCAAACTTCTGAATAATTTAAAATTTTTGTTTAATTTTAAATCTCAACTTTTTCATTTGCCCATCATTTTTGCGATTTCTAAACCAAAAAAAAAAAAAAAAAAAAACCGATATCCCTAACATAAATAATGAAACAAACTTTGTCCTTTTGTGGTTTGACGGAACACAAAAATCGATGCAACGCACTAAATCAGACTAAACATTTTTTTTTTTTTTTTTTTTTTTTAATTTGGAGCCATGAAGTGTCCTGGTTAATCCAATCCGGGGTCAGCAGGTGTTCGCTTATATCTGCAGTTTCAGCCATCCATGGTAGGTCTTGGAACGTATCCCCCTGCAGATGGGGGGGGGGGTGTCTTACTGTACCTTTATATTTATTTTCTTTATTTTCATATTATATTTTGTACAATTTTTTTTTATTTTTTAAATACTTCATTATGCTAATATATGTAAATAAAATGGTAGTAGTGGGTTTGATGTGCTAATTGCTGCGCCTGTACCATCTATAGTATTTTATTTATTTGTCTATATAAGCTGGCTAAGCTTACATTGTCAGTGGTGTGGCTCTGCACTGGAGTGCTAGTCTGTCTGTTCTCTATTTTTATTTTTTGCTGCATAAGGATCACCGCTATTGGTGGTTCAATCGGGGGATGAACTGGTCCTTCGGTCGGTTCACCTTTGCGGCGATTTGTCCAGCAATTGAAATGCAGTGATTCCCTGACCATTATTGGCCTTGTGGTCCTCCGTTGATATGGGGCATAATGGTCAGTCTATTTTTGTTATTTTATTGTAGTTAGTTTAGTCTATTTGTTTGTTTGTTATTTGGTTTTTAGGAGCATTAGCAATTAAGGACATATTGCTCCGGGAATATGCGGTGGTCATTCCCTGACCTTTCCGCATCCTCCGTATTTGGTGGTGATGGGCTCGAACCCCGGTCTAATCAAGAGTGTGTGCTACGCATGCACCCCTCTCTATTTGTGATATTTCACGTAATTCGGAACTGGCACCTTATGAGGGGGGGTGCCACTAAATTCTTATGTAATTGGCTCTAAATTTTAAAATTGATTTATTATTTTGAATTGGATTTTCAAAATTATTTGGAGATTTTCTGCTACAATTTTTAGTCTTACCTTTTCTTCTCCCTCCCTGTTAATTAATCATGTTTAATTTATCATTTTTTTGCTCAACAAGTTTTGTCATGCTACTGGCATTAATTTTCCTTTAATATCAGTTATACATTGGGTGCCATGTGGAGGAATGTGCATTTTGCTGCCTCTAATTATAGCTTTATATTTTTTTTCTTTATTTTCATATTATATTTTGTACAATTTTTTAAATACTTCATTATGCTTATATATATTATATATATATATATATATATTCTTGCATTACCATATTTCTTTGAAGAACTGCACCTGTATAAAGATGAAGAAAAAAACAGAGCAGCACCTGGTCTATTTTCATTTATATTCTGAGGAAATAATAATATGCCACTTCTGGAGCTTCAAGTGAAAATTCCACCACAAATCCTAAAGCAGTAACTAATTTACAATAAATAGCTATTTCCCTGAGTGTATCCTTTCAGACCATTCACTTGGTTTACATAAAGCAGGGTGGGGGAAGCAACACCACCTACACTGGTACTCGACCAATCTTACCTTTTTTCATGCATTAACATCTAATCTTGAAACAGAGCTTGACATGCAATAAATATTTTGCACTAAACAAAAATACTTTATAACCATGTGTTCCAAAATTAAAACAAAAGAAATTAGAAAATGCATAAACAAGAAACATTTAGGACTGAAGATTTCTTAATAAAGGGCTTTTAATTATAAATTTACCTTTGTTATATACTCCCTCATGACCTGTATGAGGTATGGCATGGCAAAATCCATGATACCATGGCGCCAAGCCAATTCCAAAATGACATCAGGATGCAGAAGGTCGTAACATTGAAACAAACAGGCACCAAAACACTCAAAGTTCTTTTCATCTAGGAACCAAGCTAATAACTCTTCTGCCACCTCTGGCATTTTAGATTCTGCAGCATATTCCATTGCATCCTATTAAAAGAAGAAACTGTCACATTTCAATAATATAAGAATTTACCCTTCATTCTATTCCTCACATAGAGATGCTTGCCATATCATGCAACTATAAGAAATACCTGAATAAAAATTATTTTCCATACATTGCATAAAACTCCTGTTATAACAAAAATTTCTAAACTCAGCAAAGCATTGTAAATAGTGTTAGGTTTAGTAACAAACTGGTAAATGTATTTATGTTGAAAAATAGCATTTAACCCACTATAAATATAAGGTGTGATAAAAATATTCAGGGACTGAACTAATATTTGGGAAATGAAGCTTACTGACTATTTGGATGGGTCTCCTTCAGAGCAGTCTCCCTGACACTGGGTACACTAATTCCAATACTTTTATAACTTTTTCAGAAGCATTTCCAATAGACTTCTGCAATTTATAATTGTTCCTGAGTAGCATTCTGAATAATTTCCTCAATCATTGCAAATCTGTAATCTTTCCAAGGAGCTTTAAGCTTTGGAAAAAAAAAAAAAAAAAAAAAGCTGAAGGGAGTGAAATCTAATAAGTATAGAGTAGGTAGGGGAGAAATCAATGATAGATTTTTTTGCACAAAATTCTTGAATTGAAAGTATTGAACATACAGGGACATTTGTCAAAATGCAGCACCAATTCCTTAAAGCCCCTTTGTGCCCATTTTCTCTGAAGAGCACTATGCAATTGATTTAGAATTCTTTTGTGGTATTTTTGTTTCAATGTTTGACTATGCAGGACAAATACTTAATGAACAATGTCCTGTGAATCAAAAAATGTTATAAGCACAATCTTCATATGAACAAGGAATCTTCCAACTGAGAGGAGTGGGTCTTTGTTTGAGTTATGATTTGATAATAGATAGAAGAAACAAAATGTGGGCCAGAAACAGCATGTTGAAGATCCTGACAAGCAAGAACTTGCCACTCTGTAATTATCACAGGATGCAAAGCAACAAAAACTTGGCTGAAACATGCAACATTTCCAAAACTTGTATTAAAATTGACACATCCCATAAGAAATACCAGTTTCACCAGCAACTTTGCATGTAGTAAACATCAATCAGTTCTGACAAGATCACAAACACAAGAAATTGAATTTCTAGTTTCTGGAGATGGATGGCTGGAGCGAGGATCACCTTCAATGGACAAGCAGCCATCTGTAAAATACTCAAAACTCTTCAAATGAAAAACAGTATTTTCTATGAAAGCCTTTTTAATATTTCATGAGTTTCTGTTGCACTTTTTTGAAACTAAATTTGACATATTTACTGCTCAATACAAATTACTCATTTTAAAATATGGCAAAACTGAAAACAATTATTCAGTGCATGCCTTCATACTGAATGCATATAAACAAGTGATTCAGTTAATATATATCTAGATGAGTTACTAAACACATGACAACTTAACTTGCCATATGCTCAAAATAGACAGTCCCAGATTTTTTTTTTTTTATCATTTAGATTCCAGCAGGGCATTTGAGTCGGTACCACATGAGAAGTTACTTTAAGCTGGAACATGTTGGAATTAGGAAAAATACATTATGGATCATAGGATGGCTGCAGGATAGGAGGGATTGTGATTAATTATTATAATATTCAATTTCGGTGCTGGAACTATTGTTTTTAATTTTCTTTAAGTGATACTGATGAAGGGATACCAGAGCCTATGTCAAAATTTGCATATGTTAATATTTCTAGAATAGTTAATAATCAGTACCAAACAGTGCTTCTTCAGGATAACTTAGATAGACTTCAGGGATGGTCAGAAATGTAACAGCTAAGTTTTAATGTGGAAAAATGCAAGGTTTTACACATTTGGGTCAAACGCAACCACAAAATAACACTTAGCATTAGTAGAGGCATATGATGCAAGAAAGCAAGCTTATACAGCATCAGCAAAAAAAAAAAAAAAAAAAAAAACCCAACCCAACCCTTCCCATCCATTTGCTCCAAATGGATGTCTAATTTTTGCCTAGAATTTATTTAAGCTGTCAACCTCTACAACAACAACAGATGGAAGGTTGTTCCAGCAATCAACCACCTGCTGGCTAAATGCAAATTTCCGCACATCTATTCTACAACTGTCTTTCCTCAATTTGAATTTATGTCCCCTCAGGCAATTAATCTGGGAAAGGGGAATAATTCCATCAGCATTGATGGGATTATTCATCATTTATACTTATATGGCATCAACAAAAAGAAAAAAAAAACCTACTCAGTTCACCCATCCATACCCTCCAAGAATTTTGGTTCTTCAATAAATTTATTCAACCTATCCACTTCCACAAAAACAGATGGAAGTCCATTCCAACAATCAACCACCTGCTGGCTGAAGGCAAACTTCTGAACATCCATCCTGCAACTTGAATTTGTGCCTCTCATGTGTATAGTCTCAGCAAGTACTTAATCCATTCAAGGCTTTAAACACCTCAATCAGATCTCCCCCCCCCCACAGGTGCCTGGGTCTCGAGACATTACAATTTGCAGAACTGAAACCTTTCTAGGTAAGAACATCCATTTTGTTGGCTTCACCAGTCTGGTTGCCCTTCTCTGCCCCCTGTTCCAGCAGATAATCACCTCCTTATCCCTGTTGGCAAAGTTTCTGTATGTCATTGACAAAAAACCCCATTAGCTGCACTGGCAGCATATGTTTGCACTGCTCAGAGAATTTCATGTCTCACTGCACAATTATTCCCAAGGTCTGTTTCATTTTCCACTACCCCGGGTACCCCATTAACTGCACTGGCAGCATATGTTTGCACTGCTCAGAGAATTTCATGTCTGACTGCACAATTATTCCCAAGGTCTTTTTCATTTTCCACCACCCTGGGTGTAGTAGTACCACATAGTTGATAATTTACTCTGGGATTACTGCCCATAAGCAGTTCCTTGCATTTGTCAATGTTAAACTTAAGCTGCCATTTCTCATCGTTGCTGGATATCCTGGAGTTTCTTCATCATGCACTATGGCTCTTCCACATTTGAAATCTTTATACAAATGTGCAACATTGTAACCGGGATGGTCTTCTCCCTAAACAGAGACCATTTCTTTGTGGATTGTTTTGGGTATTTCCCTTGCAGAAAGAGGAATCAAATTAGCTGCATTCCACTTTATACATTGACAGTTCACTTCATTCAGCACTGCAAACAAAAAAAAAAAAAATTCTCAGATTGAAACCAAAAAAAATTTTAGTAGTAGTTTGTAGTAGTAAAGTCATCATCAAACACAGAGGGTACTGTTAACAGTTGTTCAGTTTGTTATGTTATTTGGTTTTTAGGAGCATTAGCAACTAAGGCCATATTGCTCCGGGATATGCGGTGGTCATTCCCTGACCTTTTCCGCATCCTCCATATTTGGTGGTGACGGGCTCGAACCCCGGTTTAATCAAGAAGCGTATGCTACGCACTGCTGCTCCTTCCCACCTGGCTACGGAGGCGCCTCCAGTTGTTCAGTAATAGAACTGTGTGTGTGTGTGTGTGTGTGTGTGTGTGTGTGTGTGTGTGTGTGTGTGTGTGTGTGTGTGTGTGTGTGTGTGTAATGGTGCACAAGCTGCTGTGGCTATAGTGCGCCAAGTAATAGTACTAACTTTGATATCAAAAAGCATTATGCTTAGGACTGATCCTTGGGGTGCTCCCTCCTGGCAAAATGGCAGAGAGAGAGACCTATAAGAGCTTGGAATAACTGGTCTCAGAGGAAGTTTTTAATAACAATGGAAATGTGTTCCTTAACGCTAAGGTTGTAAATATATCTTTTAAAATTCCAAATCTCCAAGCCATGTCATATCAAAGAAACTTACATCCAGAACTCGGATTTCAGGAAATGCATCAGGTTGTAAATATATCTTTTAAAATTCCAAATCTCCAAGCCATGTCATATCAAAGAAACTTACATCCAGAACTCGCATTTCAGGAAATGCATCAAAAATAGATGTTTATGTTGATTTAAATGGTTGAGAGTTGGCCTATTTTTCTGGAAGACAAACTGTGTCCTACAAAGGAGGTTGTTAGCTTAAATACCACATAAGTCAAGCCTTGACTATTCTTTCCAGGATTTTGCATAAGCAGCCTGTCAGAGCTATAGGATGATAATTATCTGGTATTTCCAGATCCTTTCCTGGTTTGGGAAAGGCAAGTGCAATTGCCTGGTATCAGGAGTCTGAAAACTGCTCTTCCAAATAGATTCTGATGAGAGATGTTTAATCATCTCATAATGGATGTCGTCTGACTTGTTGGCACTCACCTGGGATAGAGAACGATTTTTTTTTTTTTTTTTTTTTGGTAGTTGTTGGCACATCAGCTTCTGTGGCCATAGTGCATCTCCCAAAGTTTTTGTAGTACTTTGATCCAAGCCCGAGGCGGGATTCGAACCCGCGACCTTGGGGTTGCCAGGCAGGCACTTTACCCACCTGGCTAGCCACCCGGTCGGCGATATAGAACGAGTGCTGCTTTCAATTCCAATTATGTAAAATGGCTGATTTATAGGCTTTGCAGCCATCTGAGAACAGTTTGAATTGCTGCCTTTCAGATTTTTGCTTGAGGGCCAGAAACTCTGGGGGTGTAAAATGTTTTGACGACACTTTAGCAAATGCCTTACCAAGAGAGTAGGGGACACATTACCTAATAGATGTGGAATTCCACATCCATTATATTCTAGGATTGATGAAGGGTGTGACGTGTAGAGGGGAACAGATATTCTGTGTGTTATCAGACACTCAGTCTAAAACACTGATGGATCCAATATCTTTCTATTACAGAAGATTTAGGAGAAGTCCGGTTGGCTTGCCTCTCTAAAATCCACTCATGCACACCTTCTCAATGGTAAGCCCTGTTACGTCACTTAGGTGGCAACAAACGTGTAGAGTGGTTCTCTTCAAGACGCCTGGTCAGCGTGAAGAAGAAAAGACTAAACCCTCCAGCATATGACAGCACAACGAAACAAATGGCCCTCAGTACCTAGCAGCTTTCACCCCCCCCCCTTAAAGCAGCAAGAGGATCAGAGTGGAAGCAGAGGGTGCTAAGAATCTCTGGGTACGACCAGGCTGCCATGCACAGAAACTGAACTTGGCCTGTTACAACGTAAGATCGCTCAGTGAAGACAGGATATTAGAGCTGGAAAAGGAATTAGAAAATGTGAATTGGAATATCGGTTTGGCTGAAACAAGAAGTGAATCACTTAAGTTTATCAAGTGCAAATCTTCACTCCTTTCACTGTTTCCAATGGAAACAGTGAAACGAGTGAAGGTGGAGTTGGGTTTCTGGTCCATAAAGATTTAAAAAACAACATTTTGGAATTCAAAAGTACATCACCAAGAGTGTCAAGACTAATACTCAAGATTTCTAAGAGGTACAAGCTAAAGGTTATGATTTATGCACCAACATCGAGCCATGATGATGAAGAGGTTGAAGAAATGTACACCGAAATTGAGTCTTCTAGATGAGCAGAAAACCCATTACACTATTATGGGGGACTTCAATGCTAAGGTTGGAAAAAGACAAAACAGTGCAGAAAGAGGAGCTATAGGAAATTTTGGAATTGGTGAAAGAAATGAAAGAGGTAAAAGACTTGTGGAATTTGCAGAATCTAAAGGATTGTCAGTAATGAACACTTTTTTCAAGAAAAGGGTGAAGAGAAAGTGGACACGGAAGAGTCCAAATGGATTAATAACTAATGAAATTGACTTCATCCTCACTAACAGAAGATATATTGTGATTGATGTTACCGTCCTGAATAAGGTGAATAAGGTTGGAAGTGATCACAGAATGGTAAGATGTACACTTGATATAGATGTAGGAAAGGAAAGAAAAACTGACTCGAGTAAATAATACAAAGGTCTTTGAGATAACAGAAGAGGAGGAAAAAGCAGTATGTACTGGAACTTAAGAACAAGTTTGAGCTTCTGCAGACTGCTCAGGACCAAGATATCGACGAGGAATATTACAACTTTCTGAAAGTGATAAAGCCCAAGAAACCTATAGGGAAAAAGAAATCCAAAGGAAAAAAAATTAGTCAAGAAACACTTGTTATGATGATAAACACTGACAAGGAGAAAATTGAGTATACTGAGTTATGCAAAGCCATTAGAAAGAGACTCAGAGAGGACAAAAGATTTAACACAAGAAAAGTAGAAGCATTAAGGGAAAATAAAGGACTTAAATCAGCAGCCATGAGCAGTAATACAGAACGACAAATGATACTGAAACTGAAGAATAGCGACGGTGTACTTATAAATAGCAGAGAAGGCATAATTCAAATAGCAGAAGACTACTATAGAGAATTATACAAGGAGCGAGGGAATGATGCCAGCAGTGGGGAAGATGGATCACAAATTAGCAACACATCAGAAGGTTCCAGAGGAAGATGAAGTTACTGCAGAGTTGTTAAAATTGGGAGGAAGAGACATAAAACAAAAACTGGCAAGGCTCTTCACAAAGTGCATTAAGAAAGGTGACACCTAAGGAGTGGAATAATGCAATCATAGTTTTGCTGCATAAGAAAGGAGATAAGTCGGAAATTGGAAATTATAGACCAATTATCTTGTTATCCCGCATCAACAACAAGTTGTTCACAAGGGTCATTACTAACAGATTAGAAAGAATACTTGATGAGAATCAACCGAAAGAGCAAGCTGGCTTTAGTACAGGATTCTCAACTATGGATCACCTTCACGTAATATCACAGCTAATGGAGAAAGCAAATGAATATAAAACACCATTATGCCAGGCATTTGTGGATTATGAAAAAGCATTTGACTCCATACAGCATAAGGGAATGTTTCGGGCACTGGAAAGACAAGGCATGGTTACCCCATATATTATGATTTTGAAGAAAATATATGAGAACGCTACCTCCTTTATTAGACTAGACAAAGACAGCAGGAAATTTAAAATCGAGAAAGGAGTTCAACAAGGAGACACAATATCTCCGAAGCTGTTTACTGCTGTCCTTGAGGACGCTTTCAGAAGATTATACTGGTCGCAGAAAGGAGTCAATGTGAATAGAGAGTACCTAAACCATTTACGATTTGCAGATGACATTATGGTCATAAGCCACGATCCCAAAGAATTAGTGGAAAATATTAATCAGTTATGCACAGTTATTAAGGATTTTGGACTAAAGATGAATATGGCTAAAACAAAAGTAAAGATGAACAAGTATGCCACAGAAAGGGACAATGATTGAAGGAGCAGTAATTGAAAAGGTGGAGTCATATACTTATCTCGGACAAGTTATTAGCTGTAATAATGATAAATGGCTGGAAGTCAAGAGAAGGATAAATTTTGGATGGATAGCATTCAGAAAATATAGTCACATACTGAAGAGCAATATCCCAGTTTGTCTGAAACTTAAAACCAATGTATACTCCCCACCATGACTTATGGTGGTTGTTGTTGTTGTTATTTGATTTTTAGGAGCATTAGCAGCTAAGGCCATATTGCTCCGGGAATATGCAGTGGTCACTCCCTGACTTTTACGCATCCTCCGTATTTGGTGGTGACGGTCTCGAACCCCGGTCTAATCAAGAAGCGTGTACGATGCACTGCTGCTCCTTCCCACCTGGCTACGGAGGCGCCTCATGACTCATGGAAGTGAAACTTGGGCACTTACCAAAAGAATGGAAGAGAAGCTGAGAACTACACAGCGAAGAATGGAACGAATTATATTGGGAATCAGACTGTTAGATAAGAAAAGAAACACATGGATTAGGCAGCAAAACTCAAGTAAAGGACATTCTTATCAAAACTAACGAACTAAAATGGTCTTGGGCAGGACACACAGCTCGAAGACATGATGACAGATGGACTAAGAAAATAACAGAATGGTACCAAGAGGAGCTAGAAGAAAACCTGGAAGAAAATTCATTTACTACCCAACTGAATTTGTGGGTAGTAAATGAATGGCCATTGCACAAAACAGAAGGAACTGGAAAGTTGCTGGAGAGGCCTTCATCCTGCAGTGGATTGAAAATGGCTGATGATGATGATACGTGTAGATGCCCTTCATTTTTTGGACTTTGTCCAAGATGACTTTTGGTGTAGTTGTCCGGCTGATGGATGACATGCAGTGGATTCAAGATTCCTTTCGACTCTCATATCTAACATAACATGCTTTTTCAGTTATGCATTTGAAGGCTAACAGACCTTCTGTGGTAGGATACTGACGAAATATCCCCCACAACTTGTTTTGTGCTTTTCTTGCTGCTATGCATTCGACCATGGTTCAGAAAATGGTGGAAACACAGGTAATATCTTTGGAATTGAAATCGCCAGTGCTTCGACAATACTTTGTGATGTACTTTACTGCATCATTAATTGGCTCTGGCTGGCTGTGGTGGTGGTAACACTGCTAGATGTCTGAAGGCATGGTCTCCCATTGCAAATGGTGGATATTACAGGGAAGTGATCACTGCTATAAAGGTAGTCACACAAAAGTAGTCATTTACATGTTTTTTGTTTGTTATTTGGTTTTTAGGAGCATTAGCAACTAAGGCCATATTGCTCCTTGGATATGCGGTGGTCATTCCCTACCTTTCAGCATCCTCTGTATTTGGTGGGCACGGCTCGAACTCGGTCTAATCAAGAAGCTTGTGCTACGCATTGCTGCTCCTGCCCACGGAGGCGCCCCATTTATATACATCGAGGAGGGAAGTGGAGCAGGTGGAAAGATCAATGGCAGTAAATGTATTGGTAGACATGTGGAAAAGGCAATAGAGCCAAAAATTAGAAGGGGAAGGTTGCTGTTTTCAAGCATGTGTTCTATAATCCAACCCTTTCCATTAATGTCAGCAATAACCCATAGACTATCCGTTGAAATTCATAATTGCTTAATTAGATCGGGTGAGGGGGCTTTCACAGGTGGCAAAGGGATTGAGCAGACAGAAAGGACCCAACTGTGAGACAAACTGCTATGACCTTTATGTTAATGGTCAGTGGCATAGGCTGAAAGAGGATATGGCTACCTACAAGGATGGTGACTTATCAATGGGCAAGTCAATCCCAGCTCTATCCTTCAGAATGATAGCGCAGCTATGCATAGGTAGCTCAACTGCCTCTAAATGTTTCCTGTAAGGAGAAGCACATTGGCTTGTAGAGGATGGCTCTGATATCTTCACTATTTTGATGGAAAGCACACCAGTTCCACCGAAAAAATATGAATGTGAACATTAGATTTTCTGGAACTCTCTGTGGGCTTCTGAGGAGCTGAAGGGCTTTTCCTTCTCAGTCTTGGCTTTACCTTTTTTTGGGGAACTATGGACGTTTATGACCATATTTTCCCCCACAAAAAGTTCCAAGAACCGAGTCTTCATTTTCTTCCTTCACCTCTACCTCCATATTTTTTTTTCTTTTTTTTTTTCATTTGTTGTGGGCAGTGATTTAAGTATTACTTTATTTAGTTGGTGGTGGAGCAGTAAATGGTATTGATATAGGAGTGGCAACTGATTGAATATTTTGTGCTAGCTTTTTGAGTTCAATAAATAGCATGCAATGGGAGCAAAAAGATTCTTTTCGTGGGATTTACATATCAGTTTGAGTTCCAACAGGTTGCTTCCCAGCCTACTTATTTGCATTACCAGCTTTCTTGCCTTCTGATATGGAATATTCAGCTCTGCTGTGTCGCCATATTTCTCTTTCTTGTTTCCACCACTAGCATGCCCTTCAGTATGCAGAATGTTCACCTTGGCAGTTCACATAAGTGAGGTTGGTGGCTTTCATGGCCTTTGTACCACACCAAGCATAGGCAGGTGCTCCACAGCAGGCCATTTATGAATGTCCATATTTTTTGGCATTAGAAACATCAAACTGGGTTTGGGATATATGGCCTTACTATGTAATGTAGGTACCTGGCTGTTAACAAGTTAGGAGATGGAGAATTAAAAATAAGGATGAGGTTTCTTGGTGCCAACCTCTTACCTCTTCATGGTTCAATTAAGAAATCCTCAGAATGATGCCTCTTAACTGATTTCGGGAAACTTGCACATGGAAATTCTTTTAACTGTTATTACTCCCTGCAGCTCTAGTTCTAAGCAGATTTCCCCTCCTCAGTACTCTCAAGCAAGTTCAACTCTGATATGACACCTCTCGATGAATTCAGTGTTCTGTATGGTGTCACAGTAATTGTCATTTTTATGAATGAAGTTGCTCAGAGTGCCTGTCATTTTTGATTTCAATTAAGAAATCCCCAGAATGATACCTCTTACTGATTTCGGGAAACCTGCTAATCCTTTCTGTACGAAAAAAAAAAAGGGCAACATTTGACCAATAAATTTCTCAGTTTGTGAATGCATAATCAAGAATCTTGGAGTGAGACCTGACTACTTCAGTTTGGGGGGGGGGGTTCCTCTGCTTTTGCTGCATTGCCATTGTTCATTTCACCCATTTTGATCTTCTGATAGGAACCACATTGAGGCCCCAAAAGCAATAACATTATCAGGATTCATGAGTAGGGTTTTTTTTTTTTTTTTTTTGCTTCAGAGCCTGGGCTCCCCAACCCTCTCACTCACTATAGAACCCAAAAAGCGCACCCATTACTAACAAGTGGGATGCTAGGGCTACTCAGACACCATACCCGCACTGCTGCCAGCCTGAATCCTGTCCCTTGGACCATAAGAATACGGGCGTGGTGTTGATAGTTTACCTTTGCAGATGAACCCCCCCCCCACTAGTCAACTGATCCTGGGTGAGCAGCTCCAGGACCACCCACCTTGTCAAATCAGGGGCCAAAGTGGTATATTAAAGCTGATTCCATCAACCATCAGGATCCCCCTTTTCAAGTTTCCATGGATCACAGGCAAACATGAGATCCTTATGAGTCTGCAGGCTGTGGGCACTGGATCCCAGTGATTCTAATCCAGTTGACCATCAGCAGCATCACTGGGAGGTTCCCCTCACCACTTGAATATGCTCATGTCAAGGGACGTCATAACAGCTTCAAGTTGTCAGGGCACACACTCCATGAAGTGTTGAAAGCATTCTGGAGGAAAATGGTAGTTCATGCAAACTATCACACCCCAGAGTTGATTTGGATTGGACAGCAGCATATCCCTACTAAAAAATGGTTTATTCCACAGAATCACTGGCCTGCACAATCAACAGATTTCAATCTGAGATCTGCTGACTGGGCTTCTACCAGATGGATAAAGTGTGGGCATGAAGGGATGACTGGGGTGCACAATAATGTCAAGATGCTGAGACATTCAGACAATGGTCCACACTTCCACCACAACCACCACCAGTCCTAAGTGTTAATACCTGGTGCAATGGGGCCATTCACTCATTCCACTGTATGGCACTAGGAAATAGCGCCCTACACAAATAACAAACAGTATCAGTTCATGTGCTCTCCACATCTGGTAGTAGCCATTTGTTTTAACTGACAAGAGTGGAATTGAATGAGGTTGTCCACTGTCATACCCCATTTGTGACAGGGTCTGATGTGGGGCTCACAATACCGGTCAAAATCTTAATACCGATATTTCGGGATTTTTAATTTATGAAACTGGGATACCGGTATTAAAAAAAAAAAACATTTTTTGCAATAAATTTTTATGATTAGGTGCAATAAAGTAAGAAAAAAAAAAAAAAGCACTTGAATTCACATATTAAATCAAACTTTTATTACAATAATAAATATTCTAGCAAAAATTATTAAACAGTTATTCTAAAAACAAAAAAAATAAGCATCCACACTACCTGTCTGAATAAAGTGAGCTCTTAAGAAACTCAATAGTGTTATCATTTAAACTGGATCTAATTTTGGTACATATTTAATTAGCGGCAGAAAATGTTCCTTTTGGATTCTGTACTGGTTGGTGTTTTGCAATAGTAGTAGACAAGTTGCAGTTTTCCTACTCATTTATTTATTTATTTATTTATTGAATTGATTGCAAGTTAGAATCGCCCCCTTGTACTATTTTATACGCAAGCTTATGTGCAAGTTTATTTGCAAGTTTATGTGCAAACCCCTCTGGGGTTTGCACATAAACTTGCGTATAAAATTTAAACATGAACCAATCATGGTGTTAGTCTTTAAACTCACTCTTCTTCCTTTGGTGAAAAAAAACAATATTTTCTCCACACAACAAAATGCTTTCATCTTTTACTTCAAGATCACCTGTTCACAATACTTTTGAACTGCTCCATACCGACACCCTTTCCCAAAATGCACTAAGTGTCGCATCTCAAATAGAGGGATTAAACTATTGTTGAGAAGCTTTTAATTTTAACCCTTCTTCATCCGCCATACCATTATACACCATATTCCTTGATTGCACTACCAGGCCTACTGCCACTAATGGAAATATTTTCATAATGATGTTTTCATTATTCCTTAAAAGTGCTTTACTTCCACACACACTATACTTACTAAGAGAAATATATTTGTAAGATTTTATGTCTTAGTTTCGTGAAATTTTTAGGTTTCCTTTGCATTTGCACTGTGTATAACAATCCCTCATTTGCAAATTCAGCAGTATTAATGATTTATTGTTGTCAATTTTATAACCTAATGTAAAAGTTAGTGCATTTATATCATTTCTGTACATAGCCAACTACATAAGTAGTTATAAATTGGCATCATTAGGTATATCTCATATTGTGAATACCTTCACGAGTTGCCATGATATTAGCATTAGTACAGGCATATGATGCAAGAAAGCAAGTTTATGCAGCATCAGCAAAAAAAAAAAAATAAACAAAATTTAAAAAACCTGCTCCCATTTCACCCATTTCCGTTCATTCCAAATACCTGTCCAGCTCAGCTTTAAATTTATTTAGGCTATCAACTTCCGCAACAAAAGATGGAAATCTGTTCCACCAATCAACTACCCGCTGGCTAAAGGCAAACTTCTGCACATCTATCCTACATCTGTCTTTCCTCAATTTGAATTTGTGCCCTCTCAGGTGATTATTCTGAGCAAGAGGAAGAATTCCATCAGCATGAGCATGCTCAAACCATTCAAGGGTTATACACCTCAATCAGATCACCTTGCAGGTGCCTAGTCTCCAGACACTGTAATTTGCAAAATTTAAGCCTTTCTTCATAAGAGCAACCCTTTGTTCCATTCACTAATCTTGTTGCCCTTCTCTGTACTCATTCCAAAAGCTCTACATCCTTCATAAAATGAGGCCTCCAGACCTGTATACAGTACTCAAGGTTTGGCCTGACCATTGCCTTATACAAGGGAATAATCACCTCCTTATCCCTGCTAGAAAAATTCCTGTATATCATTGACAAGACACCATGAGCTACTCTTGCAGACCGTCTGCACTGCTCAGAAAACTTCATATCTGCCTGCACAAAATTACCCCAAGGCCCTTTTCGTTCTCTACCACTGTCAGTATAGTACCACAGAGGTGATACGTCACTCTGGGGGGTTACTGCTTCCCATATGTAGAATTTTACACTTGTCAATGTTAAACTTAATTTGCCACCTCTCAGCCCATCTACTCAACTTTTCTAGATCCTGCTGCAGCAGTGTACTGTCATTAGTGTCCTTAACAACCCTGCCAAACTTCGTATCGTCTGCAAACGATACGAAGACTAGGGAATATGCTCCAGACTAGGGATTCCCAATGGGGTCAATACATGCCAAGTAATATAATAATATAATAATAATAAATATAAATAATATAATACATTAAGCTTGATATACCATCATCAATATCATTTATAAACACAGAAAATAACAATGGACCCAACATTGAACCCTGAGGGACTCCACTAATAACATTAGTCCAGGATGAGCAGTGTCCATTGATTACCACTCTGTCTTCTCCCATTCAACCATCCCTTTATTCATAGCAGCAATTTGCCTCCAATGCCACACTGCTCCAATTTGTGCAGCAGTCTTCCATGTGCAACAGTATCAAAAGCCTTTCTAAGATCCCAATTTATGATATCAAAGTTATTCCCTGCATCCAGTTCCTTTGTGACCACATCATAGTATCCAATCAAATTGGTCAGGCAAGACTTTCCCTTAACAAAACCATGCTGTGTCTGAGCTATAACTGAAGTCTTGTCTAGATGATCTTGCAGTGCTGCTTTAACCAGTGCCTCCATTAATTTTCCTGGAACAGAAGTTTAACTAACAGGTCTATAATTACTTGTGTTGCCCTTTGATCCTCCTTTGTGAATTGCGGTCACATTTGCACATCTCCAGTCCATGGGTACCTCCCCTGAGTCCAAAGAAGCTCTCATAATTATGGCTAAGGGTTTGCTTACTTCCTTTGCTGCCTCCTTTAATATAACTGGATAGATCCCGTCCACCCTGGGTGCCTTTTTTTATGTTTATCTTCAACAATTTCTCTTAGTTATTACAAGATCATCTAGCTCACTGCCAGAGTTCAACTCATCTCTGGCATTCTCCTCCCTGAATAAATATATTGCATTACCTCGAATAAGTAATGCTTCACCATAGGAGAAGACTACTGTTACTTATTCTCAGCAGATACCATCACCCATAAGGCACCGTTTCGGAGCTTATTGGATCCTCATCAGTGGGTGGGCAGGTACCCTGGTGTTCCAATGATGACAACCCAGTTAAGAAGTATAAGTGCACAATATGAGAGATGCCTGATGGTGTGGAGTAATTTAGATTACAGTATAATTTAGGGCTGAAGCCTCAGGTTACATAAATAGTTTAACTAATGTACAAGTTAGTGCATTTGCATCATTCATTTCTGTACATAGCCAACTACATAAGTAGTTACAAATTGGCATCATTAAGTATATCTCATATTGTGAATACCTTCACAATGAGATATACAAGATATATATATATATATATATATATATATATATAACCTTTATGTGAATAAATCATGGATAATTATTTTTTAAATTAATACCAAAAAACCAGTATTTTTGTATCAATACCGGGATTTGGATACCAGAAGAAAATGAACGGGATCGTGGAATCTTGGTATTGTAGGTCCTAGTCTGATGTACTGTGCATTCCAATATGCCTCTTCGCATAACATCATTGTACTTTAGTATAATTTGATCAATTATGAGCTGTCGCTTTCACATGATCTTTTTTTTTTTTTTTTTTTTTCTCTCCATCAGCCTCTCACATCAAGCAGGCTCCTCTCACAGGGCTAGCATTAGCTGAACATTTTCTGGCTGTTGGACCATTCTTAATATGCTCCAGACTAGAGATTCCCAATGGGGTCAATACATGCCAAGTAATATAATAATATAATAATAATAAATATAAATAATATAATATATGATTTAAAAACATAATGAACATTGGCCTTGTTAATTTTTGTAAATAATTAACTATACTGCTTGACAAAATTAACAGAACACCTAGAAAATGTGAACTCGTGCAGCCTGATATGAAGGTACACCTTCATATCAGGCTGCACATATTCTATGGTACACCACCATACCACAGAATATGTGCAGGAAAAAATTTGGTATGGTGGTGTACCAAAGAATAATGATGAAATGAGGAGATAGCAAGAAACTTCAGACAGGTATATGAAATTTAAGAATTACCAAAAAGGTCAATTACAGAAGTCTATATAGGACTCAAAAATATGGTCACATAACATCAGTATGGTGTATTTCCCCCTGCAACGGCTAGACAGTGGTGAACCTGAACCATGCTCAATATAAGGGCATCTATAATAGTCTAACAAATCTCAATCTTCCATAAGTGCAGACCTTAGCTCAACAAGTGACTGAGGAGCTGGCTGTTAGAATGCAATGTGCTGCAAAAGGGCATACCACACATGTGCGATCAGATTTTTTTTAAGTCTGGTGAATGTGCTGGCCACAGCTGTCACTGGATATTTCTTCACTACTCAATTTCTGTGTGCATCGGTGTTGTCGTGAATGAAAAAAAATCCTGGGTCAGCTATACCCCTAAAAAGTCATACGTGGGGTTAGAGGATCTGTTCTTGATACTTTTTCACAGTTACAGTACCCCAATCAAAAAGATGAAGAGGGGTGGCCATTGATCATTATTCCACCCCCAATGAGAACACCACCTCGACCGTAAGTATCCCTTTCTCTGATGCTAGAGAGAACTGCATTCCTTATTGTCTCCAAATGAAATAACATCTAGAATCTGTTTGTAGGCTAGAACAGAACTGTACACTATTTGTCAGGGCTCCGAGTCATGTTCATGGCATCAGTTTTGATCGATTTCTATTCATGCCAGGATGCTTATTATATCAAATATTTGCCTTTGGCAATGCTGTTCACAATAAAATATTATTGAAAAACATTTTTTGTTTATTTTGTCAAGCAATGTGTTATTAATCAAATTTTCTTATAATACAGCCACTAAAATTAAAATGTATGGGGGGGGAGTCAAGGAGCAAAAAATGTGTTTTTTTAAAAGGGTCAGAAGGTAAAAAAGGATTGGGAACCCCTGTTCTATATACTGCTGTACTGTCATACTGCATTTCAGGTTACCAGGTGTAGTGCCATTGGTACATTTTCTCAATGGGTGTGCACGCACACACATTCACTAAGTGATGACCTGTTTTATATAGCTGGTAGACTCATGGCTCTGTACTGGCTCTGGATCTGTTTACTCAGATCCAGAGCCAGTACAGAGCCATCAGGGCACTCAGCTACTTCGATTTTGGTCACCTGTTAAACTGGCCAATTAATGTATACATTCTGATTTGAAAGCCAGAAAGGAAAAAAAAAGTAACCCAATTTCCTATCTGTTAAAGGCACCAAAAGACATTCAAGTACTTCAGGAATCAATACCGCACTGCATTTGAACAGAATTATATCATAAGTACTTGTGGGGAATTAAAGTTACAAGCATTAAACAACGAATTGTAGATTTGAGTAAAAAGAGGTAAAAATAACATTTTAGTTTAGGAAAGAATTCAGGAAGACCACATTTCAAGTGACAAGTAATAAAATTAATTTATTAGAAGCTACTTTTCCCTCAATTTCAGTTCAAAATAAACAAATATGATATTTATATTTACTTTTTCTAGTGCTAGTTTCATTTTATAAAATTTACAATATACCTTAAAAAGCCTATCTTTTTTGCATAACTCAACAGACTGTTTCCATCGATTGTTTCCCTTGTAGAGATATGCAGCTATTCTCCGGAATTCTATTAGTTCATGTTTTTCAAGATGCTGGGCCAATGAAATGTTATCAAAATTATCAAAAGCATCAATTGAAGTTCTAAGCCCTTGAAAATCTTCTTCATCAATTAATAAGCCATTCAGAGCTTCATTTATGGCTTTATTATTCAGACTCTGTACAGATCGTAAATATGGTTTCACAAGTGGAAGATGATTGACCTGAAAAAGTTGACACAGAATATTAAGTTGTCTTATTAAAGAAAGTTACAAATATATAGAATAAACCAAATATTGTGGTAGTTTATTACTGTTGTGGCTAAAAAAATCCTTTCCTTTAAATGTCAAATACTGTAGAACCCAGATAAGAAGTTTTCCAAGGGACTGGAGGTTTAGCACTTATAATGCAGGAAAACTTCTTAGAAGGGAAAATGACCCAAGGGTGTGAAATATTAACTACACAAATGAAAATGAAAAGATACATACACAAGTTAAAGATGAGTTTTAAGTACTACTTCAGAATTTATAAATATTTTACACTACGGGAAACATTTTTAAACTGAAGATTTCTAATTGCTTAACATTCTATTCATTAAACTCATTACCAAATACTCATTACCAAGTTGGAAGGATGAGCTCCTTTGGAATTTCAACATACCTTAAAGGTTACAATTACAATAAGACAGAACAATCCACTAAGTAATTCAGAACTGTTCAGAAAAATCAGAACTTAACAGCAAATGCTTCACTGTGCTTCATGTTGTCGAAGCTATCCAATTATGGATATCGATGAAAACAACTGCAATATGTCACTTCCATTATATCCAGATTTTTATACTAAAAAGGTTTTAAGGCTGAAAGCATCAGACTAAGGAAAACTGACTAATCGAACAAGTTAGTGCGTAACATAATTTTGGTTCATAGTAAATCACCGAAGTAGGTGGCATCATTTTTGTGATATCTCATTGTGAATGCCTTCGCAACAAGTTGCCATGATATTGCACTACCTCCCATGGGTGGTGGTATGCGTAGAGAATAACATTAGTCTTCTCAGTGGTGAAGCATTGCTTATTGGAGGTAGTGCAATATCAGGGCAACTCATTGTGAAGGCATTCATAATATGAGATATAAAAAAACAATGCCATTTCACCTACTTCGGTGGTTTACTATGAACTAAAATGATGCTGATGCTTGGCAATAACTTATTTGATTACCAAATGTTTGTATTATTTAATATTAAAAATAAAGAAATCTGTATTCAGTAAGACTGATTTCTATATTAAAAAAACGTACTAAATGGGAAAATGTCATTATAATAACACACTGTGTATTCTTTATCACAAACTTTTTACCCAGGAAACTTCTTACGCGGGAAAACTTGTGGGAATTTCTTATCTGGGTTAAGTAGCTTTGGTTTTTTTTGTTTCTCCCTGCTTGAAGTTTAAAAACTTTGCTCAAAACAATGTGGAGATATTAAAATATAAATAATTCTTATGTTTCTGCAAGTTCAGAGTAAAAAATAAGCAAACTCGCAATTAACTCTGTAGCAACAAGTACCACATGGGTGATACACAGTGCTACATTAAGAGAAAAAAATGATACCAACTCAAAATCATTTACTGAAATCTATAGTGTGGAAAGTCATTAGTAAAAATGGAGGCTGATCAAATATAATGGAACATGGGACAAGTTTCATTATGTTCTGGATTGTCAGAGTATTCGTGGATTTAGATTCCAAGACAAACATGAAAAAAATAAGTTAAATACAATAACAAACCAATAAGAAAATTAAAACAATACAAAGTTAGATAAAATAAATGAGTTAAATATGGAGAATGAAAGTTACTTTACTATAAAGACAAGCATGGTTGTCTCCAAGATTGTAAGAAAAGGAATGTTAAATGTACCACAGAATGCAGTAAACTAATGCTACCCGAGTACCACAAGATACCTTAATAACCAAAATAAAATCACAAAGACAGAACAAATATTCACCTAACTTGAATTTTTCCTCAGAAAAATTCAAAACTTGTGCAGAAGACAACCTCTGCTAGGATCATCAACAGCTTAAAGAAGCTTTTCACACCTCAAGTCTAAGCAGCTTTTATTCATCAGTAAAATGTTGTGGAACAAACCTAGCAGAGATTTTGTCTTCTCAGATATTCTGTCAGAATTTCATGGACTGTTTCTCTTTTAATATGAAGTTGTTAACCCATCATTCAAGGAGTTGTTTGAAATCGACAGCACTTGTTTCTAGATCCTCAAGGCCATCCCAAAAAATGCAAGCAAACTGGAACAGTTACCCTATACTTGTTTTACCAATTTGTGCATTTCCGAACTTTTCTCCAAACGAAAGAGTTGGAATGTTTGCTTTATGTTTCAGCACTATATACAAGGAAAACACCTTGACTGTGGGCAAATGATTTACAAAACACAAATGACCTTGTAGAAAATGAGTCACATAACAGTGTGCTGCATTATGATCCAAATGTTTTGGCATGTATACAATGAACTTTGTCCTGGAGTGGGAAGGTGGGGGGTACAAGAAAAAAATACCAAAAAAGAGTGTGTATCCAACAAACCAAAATGACTGATCAAAGGGTGTGTGGTGTTTTTTGCAAAAACTGCAAATTATCCCTAAACCTGAAGTGATGATGTAATAGCTAATCAGTTAAAGCAACCTCAGAAATAAGAATTCTGCTAATAACATTACATTTTAAGTCCTTAAAAAAAAACCCTCCAAAAGGAATGTTTTACCTTGGTAATGTCATTTCAAAACTGCAACAACTGCATACCTCTGCTAACTTTCAAACTTTTCAGTGAACTGACTAACAATATATAAATATATATTCTATTGTTGATATGGGGGTTTGATGGCACATAAATATATATTCTACAATGAATAAAACATTCATTCATGGTCTGTTGGTATTATCATTTCAAATAGTGTGTACCATACAGTACAAAACCAAGTTCATGCCATGGTACAAAGATAATTAGCAAAAGATTATCTAAATCATGTATTTCAGTAAGCCCTCAAAGAAACATGGCATAAAATTTTAGACTAAATGCACGGTTGCTCAAGACACACTAGGAGTTTTTTTTTTTTTTTTTTGTCAGTAAGTGATTTAATAGGAGATTCATTACCAAAAAAAAAAAAAAAAACAACTTTTCAAAGTATGACTAATTTCACAAAATTAGTCATACCATTCCTTGTTAAATCAATCATTAATGCTACTTCATGTCTTAAATTTTTTTTTTTTTTTTTTTTGTAATTTTTTTTAATTCGCCCTAGCACTAGAACCACTGGTAAATTTGACTATTAATTCAATTTCATGAATTTGTTTCTCAGGATAGTTCTGATTGCTGTAAGTATTCATTATAATTTTCAACTGACCAGATAAGGTGCTTTCCTGGCTAGTCCCCCAGTAAGAACATGAGACATGACATGCAGCTGACCACAACGTCCCTGCTCCTGGACCTAGAAATCATGTAAGGGGTCTAGGTCCATAGGGGAAAGGCAGTCCAATGAGACTGACTGAACCCCCAATGAAAAATAATCCTCACTAATAGAGACACAGAACAATGGGGGTTAACACTTGTAACATCAATTGGTTATAATGTTATACCTAAGTCCCCTTTTTGGGCTCTGTGTTCTTGATAAAACTGGATCAAACCAATTTTTTGTCCAACTCAATCTCAATAATAGCATTCCAATATATATATATATATATATACACACACACACACACATACATACATACATACTTTCAAAATGCAGTATGTAAAATATCAGTATTTCATATACTACATTTTAGATAATTTTTCAACTAAAAAAATTACTGTTCACAGAGAAAAATCAAATGCAAGTGGTACTTCAATCCAAGGCTTTTAAATGAATTTCAAAATTTTTTTTGCAGTTAGGTAATAAAAAAAAAAAAAAAGTGTTGCATGCCACAGGCTGAAATGTCTCTAATACAGATAAAAGTTACATGGTAGTGACAAACCTAGCCAAGGTAATGACGTTACCACACTAAAGATTTCAGAGGTTGGAGAAGAGAAAGACTTACCTTTGTGAAAAAATTAACAGCACGAGTATGATCCATGCGAGAAGCTATTACCAGTAGTAGATCATTTAAGAGCATAGGTTTGTAGTCTAAGTAGAACTGTATTGCTTTATAATAAAGCTCAATATTAGCTACTTTAGTAATTATTTCTTTGAAGTGACCTTCCCTCCATGCTTCTGTTGGATGATTCATCATTGTTACTACAGCATTATCATATTCTTCATACTTATCATACAAAAAGACTAATTCTGCCCACAGATGAGCTTGTTCAGCTGCCCGCAGCACCTGTTATACATATAAAAAAAAATACAATCAGAATTAACACCATATTTTATTATAATATAATATAATAAAATTATATTATATAATTTTATTATATTATATTATATAAGCAGAAATACAATAAAATATAATATCTTGCCAAAAATTATTAACAATTGTCTAGTACAATACACTGGTTGGGAAAATGGGCATGGAATTAAATTATTTGTTGGTGGGAATAAATAAGTACAACTGAAAAGACAAAGTGGTGGATCAATTATTATATAAAAAAGATCATGACTGTAACCTCGTAGTGAAAAATATCTAGAAGTATGTGTATAACAATATTATAATTTAGAAGCATTTATAATACTGTACTACAAGCTAATATACTTTTTTCCTTTGAAAGGGGCTTCCTCTGAATCAATGCAATGGTGGCAACTTTGGAGGCCATTAAGACTGTTTCTAAAAATGATTTTTTTTTTTTTTTTTTTTTTTGGGAATACTGTTCACACACCACCTGATCACAGCTGCTTAAATGTGTGGAATGTCCATATAGTGATGGCCTTTCATGGCTCTTCTGAACCATGGGAAGAAATGTTCATGGTGACAAATCTGGAAAACATAGTGGATAAGACGATGACTTGTCTTTCAGACAAGTTGGATAGAGTGCTGTCTATACAAGGGTTGTGCAAGCATGAATTAATGTGCAAGACAAACCAATTTCTGGATTACTATATTTTACAACTGCAAGGACAATCTTTAATCATAACCCTTTTGCACTGGAAAAAGAGAATTTTTCAACTTCGGACCACACCATCCCCAAAAAAAATAAGCACGCATAACTTCACAACTAAGCTTCTTACAAAATGTTATATTACCATGGAACTTGTGTACATCTAAAAACAGATTTAACGTTCACCCATTACACACCCATCTCTATGTGCACCAGACTAACACTGGTCAAAAGATGTAAACAGGAATGAATGTGCAAGAATTTTCGGGGAATTGGGAAACTAAGTCTGCTTTGTGCATACATAAAGGAAGTAACAAGAACAGCAATTACCACAGATTAAAAGCAGTCCAAACTTTTGGAACTTAGCTTATATATTGAGGGAAAAGTTGCATCTTTTGCATAGCTATCTTATATGATTTTATTACCAAAGGTGTTGTTGTTGGTTTGTCTTTTTCTTTTTTTTTTTTAAATCTAACAGGAATTCTACAAATTGAACCAGGACTGATTCCCAATAAAAATGCACCAGATTTTGGCCAGTATGTTTTGCCTATTCATTGCAAATTCAATGTCTAGATGTATGCTAGATTTGTGGCAGAGGTGCACATGGGCATGCATACAGTTTTTTGTATGGATAATCTAAACCAGAATCTGGTAATCTTTTTCCCATCATATGAGCTACTTTAAAAATAAACAGGGTATACCTAAAATCAAATTATCATTTTACAGATTACCTCTATCCTAAATGAAATACTATTCTCATTGTCATAATAATTTTCTATTATTATTAACACACGTGCGCGTTAATAATAAGTGTTATTATTGGCATGGGTGTCCATCATCACAAGAGCTACTAAGGCAGAGGTTCCTGAACTTTCTCGGTTCATGGGGCCCTTAGTGTCCCAGTAATTTTTTCACAGTGCCCCTAGGCCAAAAGAAATAACTAACACAGTGGTTTTCGACCTTTTAATATATACTTATATATTAATTTTATTCTTTATATAGAGGAACTAAATAAAGATCAATTATAGACCACCACAAAATTAAAAAGATATGGTACAATAGATAGTGTACACTTTTTATAATGATATAAATATATATTTTTTCAAAAAAAAAAAAAAAAAAAAACACACCTTAAACCAAAATTACATGGCACCCTAATGTGCCGCAGCACTCTGGTTGAAAACCACTGTACTAAGGCAATGTGGCTATCCATATTTTTATTTTAATTCCATTTATTAATACACTGTTTACATACATTCACTTATATACAAAACTTACATAAATTTATATACAATTATATATACATTTCTATTATCCAGGGCTTGTGTGTGTGTGTGTGTGTGTGTGTGTGTGTGTGTGTGTGTGTGTGTGTACGGGTATCATGGTGGCTCCAAGGCAGTACCCATCTCCACCTTTGTTGTCTGTGTTGGTGTAGAAACTCTAGGCCACTTTGCCACCAGGGAGCAGCGAACACCTGAGCAGCTGCCACCTGGTGCCCGTCCCTAGGCAAGATAAAACCGGCCTGGGTCTATTGTCCTATATGTGCTTATGTGCACAAAATCCCGCACCCACCGGAGGTAGTGCAGTCTATGAATAGCTGCGGATATTCATAGACTGCATGCAAGCAAATTCACATAGAAAGCAATAAATTAGCTCAGAATTTGTGGTAAAGCTGTTTTAAATAACTGCAAAACAGCCAGGTTTGCAAAACTTCCTATTATATGGTTTAGTGTCAACAGCTCCTGTAATAAGTTTCATAAACATTGCACAGTTGTTTGTATTAGTAATGGCCATATTGTGCAAGAAAGCCTAAGGCTTATGCAGCACCAGCCAAAAAATAAAAAACAATAATAAAATAAAATTAATTAATAAATAATAAAAGAAAAGGAAAGAGACAACACCTATGCATTTCCCTCCTCCCATAGGTAAAAAATTTTTTTTTTTTTATTTATTTATGTTTTTTTTGGCTGATGCTGTATAAGCTTGCTTTCTTGCATTGTTTGCCACTACTAGAAGAATTAATGAAAAATTAGAACTATCAAGTTGACCTTTAAATTCCCCAAACTGTCAAGCCTCAACCACCCATGTAGATAGCTTATTCTAGTCATTCATAACTCACTGGCTATATAAAACTTCCTGCAATCCAGTCTAAACATCTCTGCCCCCTCCCGTAACATTAATTTTTGCCCCTATAGTTCTAGAATCATTTATAACCGTAAAAATTTCTTGCTCACTCATTTTAATTTTGCCTCTCAGAGCCTCAAACATCTCAATCAAATCTCCCCTATGGCTTAAAATCTCTACCTCACTGTGTCAAATTCATCTGTTCTCTCTACCATTCTCCCAACTCCACTAATCACTTGGAGCTCTGACTTTCTCCAGTCCAACTTTCCTAACAGTGAAGTAACTTTCCTTGGTGATTTTAACATTCACAACTCCAGCTGGCTTCTGTTTTCTAGTCACACCGACCCAGCTGGTTGAGAAGCTGAGGTTTTCGCAATTACTAATGACTTTGCACAGATTGCTCATTTACCTACAAGAATACTGAACAATCCTAATCATACAGCCAACACACTTGATCTTTTTCTTACAAACAACCCTTCTAAGTACATGGCCGAGGTGAGTGGTCCTTTAGGCACCTACGATCACAACTTGGTGATTGTCTCTTCTTCAATGGAACCTTTATCTCATGGCTATTCCCAACCTCGTGTTATTTGGCATTACAAGAATGCAACATGGGATGACCTGCGAGATTTCTTTTTTTCTTTTCCTTGGTTGTACTACTGTTTCAAAACTTCTGATGTCAATGTTTGCTCAGATTGTGTCAGTGAAATTATTCTTGTAGGAATGGAATCCTTTATCCCACACTCCACTTTAAAATCTCATCCTTTATCTAAACCTTCGTTTTCCAATAAATGTGCTAAGGCCGTTCCAGGAGAAGAATGTTGCATATCGTAATTGGATTGTTTCCAATTCTTCAGTTTCATTTTCTGCCTACATCAATATTCGCAACAATTGTAAAGCAGTTATTAATCAGTCCAAACTAGATTTTGAACACACTAAGAGTAGAAAACTTGCTTCTTGCCCTAATGGTAGTCGAGCATTCTGGTCTCTTGCCAAAGCTATTGGCTGCAACTTTTGCCTATCTCTGCTCCCACCTATGTCAAAACCAGATGGTTCTGTTGTCACTTCGGCCAAGGATAAAGCTGACCTGCTAGTATCCCATTTTTCTTCCAACCCATGTATTAATGATCTTGGTAAAACACCTCCCACCATTCCCAACATGCTCCATTCAATGCCTCCTGTGGTATTCCATCAAATTGATGTCAGAAGGATTTTGACGAATCTTGATGCTAAGAAAGCTCCAGGTCCTGATGGTATTTCTCCACTTGTTCTCAAAACCTGTGCTCTGAACTTACTCCTGTTCTTTGCCGCCTTTTTTCACTTTCTTATTCCAAAGGTGTTTTTCCTTCTGCTTGGAAATTTGCTCATATCCAGCCAGTTCCTAAAAAGGGTGACAAATCCCTCCCATCCAATTATCGTTCCATTGCAATTACTTCTACTCTTTCTAAAGTAATGGAGAAATCAATTAATTGCCAACTTTTAAACTACCTAGAAACCTTTCGTCTGATCAATGATTGCCAGTATGGATTCTATCATTGTCAATCCACTGATGATATTCCTGGCTTATGTTACCCATTTATGGACAAATTCAATGGAAAAGCTCGGTGAAACAAGCAGTTGCTCTTGACATCTCAAAGGCTTTTGATCATGTTTGGCATAAATGTCTTCTAAACAAGCTTCCATTTTATGGTTTGCCAACTGTTTTTTGTAACTGGTTATACAGTTTTCTCTGATTGCTCACTGAGGGCGATGGTAGATGGCTCTGTCTTCTAACTTCTCCACTAATGCTGGTGTCTCCCAAGGTTCAGTTCTTTCCCCCACTCTTTTCCTCTTGTATATTAATGACCTTCTTCCATTGACTGGAAATCCTATCCATAGTTTTGCCGATGATAGCACATTGTATTCCACTTTCCATTTTGAGAAACCTTGCCCTGCTCAATCAGCTTAAACTTCTCGAATATCCACTACCAATTCCTTAACTGCCAATCTCCAAGTAATTCTCCAGCGGGGTAAAGACAACTTAGTTGATTTCAATCGTTCTAAAACTCAATCTTGTCTTATATCTCACAAAAAGGATTCTTCTGCTCCTATGCTTATCTTTGGTGACACTCCGATTTCTAGGCAAGTTGATATATCTCTTTTGGGGATTACCCTGACTTCTAATCTCTCTTGGCACAAGCACATCAGAAATTTTGCTTCTCTGCAGCTAAAAAACTTGGTTTTCTTTTGCTCTCGGTGTTACTTTTCTTCCAAACAGCTGTTCACTCTGTACAAATCGAATATTGTTCCCACATCTGGAGCAGTGCCCCCAAAACCTCTCTCAGACTTCTAGATTCTATTCAGAAGAGGCCAGTTATGTTACTTAATGACTCATCTCTAACAGAGTCTCTCTACTCTGTCTCATAGATGTACTGTTTCTGCTGCATGCCTTTTCTACAGATACTTCCATGGGCACTGTTCTTCTGAATTGGCTTCTAAAATTCCTGCTCTTTCAAAACAATCCGAACACATGCCAACATCAAACTCACAGAACCAACTTTTCATCTTCCCCGTTTATTCATTCAACTGCTGTTTTCTGGAACAACCTTCCTTCTTATATCTTTCCTGAAAACTACAGTCTTCAGAAGTTCAAATCTAATTTAAAAAAATACTCCTCTCGTCTTCTCAACCTCCAATACAAGCACGGTACTAAGTACTATAGGTTCTAATACCTCTCGTGTTTGGGATTTCATAAAAAAAATAAACCTTATTGAAAGACTTTGTTAAATCAGATTTAGCTTCGCACATACAAAGAAAAGAACAATAAAAGGAAATTCAGAAGATGATTCTAACAATGTTATAAAGCTGTGATTACAGAAGGATCAGATAAAAAATGCTTTCTTGAACCTGAATCAGTGGCAAGCACATTCATGTTCTTTAATGTATTGGCAATAGCATTAGTAGAGGCATACGATGCAATCTTATGCAGCATCAGCCAAAAAAAAACCTACCATTTCACCCTTCCATTCTTTCCAAATGCCTGTTAGCTCAGCCTTAAATTTATTTAGGCTATCAACTTCCACAACAAAAGATGGAAGTCTGTTCCACCAATCAACTACCCACTGGCTAAAGGAAAATTTCTGCACATCTATTCTACAACTGTCTTCCCTCAATTTGAGTCTGTGCCCCCTCAGGTTCTTAATCTGAGCAAGAGGAAGAATCCCATCAGCATTCAGCTTGCTCAACCCATTCAAGGCCTTATACACCTCAATCAGATCACCTCACAGGTGCCTACTCTCAAGGTGCTGCAATTTGCAAAACTTAAGCCTTTCTTGGTAAGAGCGCACCTTTTTTCCACTCACCAATCTTGTTGCCCTTCTTTGTACTCCTAGCAACTCTACATCCTTCCTAAAATGGCGCCTCTAGACTATTACACCGTACTCTAGGTGTGGCCTGACCATCGCCTTGTAAAACAGGATAATCACCTCCCTGTCCCTGATAGCAAAATTCCTATATATCGTTGACAAGACTCCATGACCTGCCCTAGCAGCCCCTCTGCACTGCTCAGCAAACTTCATATTTGATTGCACAGTTACCCCCAGGCCTTTTTCAATTTCCACTTTTCTGAGTGTAGTACCACACATGTAGAAGAAGTTATCAGGAATGATGCAGTTATTTACTGCTTTCATGGATTTTATATTCTCAATTTCAAGTTGTTCAGATTTTAAAAGGTCAATCAGTTTAAAGTACTGTGCTAGAGCACATTTGAATAAGGCAATTTGGAATGTCATATTTAGTTTATAATAGGACAGAGACAAATTAACAATGTAACTCCTAGGGTATTCGGAAAATAGTACTCACTTTTGGAATGTTAACTCTAGACCAGAAGAGTTCAAGGTGTTCTTTCATCTTGGAAGGCTTGTATTTGGAATATAAAATTGCTAATTCCGTAAACATTCCCATATGAGCTCTTTCCAAGCCTTAAAAAGGAATTTGCACACAAAAAAAAAAAAATTAAGATTTACAATTCTGAACACAATTTTACTATAAGCTAAATGAATCTTTCATAAACAGTTTAAATTTTCTATAATTGTTTACACTCCACAACCAAATTATACAGGATGTTTCATTTTAAAAGCAAACTCAAAAATGATCAAAGGAAAATAAATTTATTATCACAACAAATAGTAGTTTATGAACAATGCTAGAAGCATCCTCCACCATTACTAATAACAGTGGATTCTGGATTATTTGGGCCATTGGTTAATCGGGGCAAATCTTAAAAAACAGAACCCAGTCGAGAAAATAGCCAGGGTTTACTTCGCTTAATTGGGACAACATGCCGTTTAATCGGGGCAGGAGACTGCAGCACTGGAGATTACCCTACGATTGTCTCTAACCGTACCCCATGGTTCAGTCGGATTTCTGGAGGTGACAACCATAAAACAATTAGCAGTCACCTGTTTATTCGCTTTTGTTAGTGCAATCTATCATAAACAGATAGTAAACTCAATCTTACTGAATTTGCGATAATACCGACAGCTGGAATTCTGTGGGTTATTATCGTGAAATGTGTTTATACTTCCATGAAATCTTCAATCATGTAAAAAAATTAATTTTCAGAATCTTCTCTTCATTCTTATTTTTAAATCTTCGTAACTTGTTACTCTGTTCTCACTTGCGCATATTATGTTACTTGCAATTTGTGTGTGCTGTGTTCTTTGTTATTCATTGCTTATCTTTTTACTTTTAAATTTTAATCCCCACCCACAAATGTCAGTGAACAGAAATGTCAACTAGTTAGTATGTACACATTACAGTACATATTAATTAATTCGATTATTGCGTATATTCTTCTGATTTTCACGTATCATTTAATTTTTTAATTGGTAAGGTAATAAAGGGTAAATTTGTGCTTAATATATCTATTTTTATAGCCTGTGGATAACATTCTTCCTATTTTCGCTAATTAGAATCACTGTTTAATAGAATTAAAATTCATATCACAAACGTGATCACAGTGACCAGAGCTTACTACACATTGTATAGTGAATGGTACTTTACTATGGTGAGTCCATCGTAACGTTGTTGTTTTTATTTGGTTTTTAGGAGCATTAGCAACTAAGGCCACATTGCTCCAGGGATATGCGGTGGTCATTCCCTGACCTTTCCGCATCCTCCATATTTGGTGGCTCACGAGCTCGAACCCCAGTCTAATCAAGAAGCGTGTGCTACGCACTGCTGTTCCTGCTCACCTGGTTACGGAGGCGCCATCCATCGTAACGTGATTTGATTGAACAGTGAACCAATTGTAAAGCGGGAGTCCATTGTATTTTTAACTTTTTTTACGTGAAACTTCAGATAATTGGGGCAGCCGCTTAATCAGGCCAAAATTCACTAGTCCCGATGTGTCCCAAATAACTGGAATCGACTGTATATAAATTCATTAATTTGATCAGGTTGTGAGAAATACAAAGGGTGTGCATCAATACATACCCAATTATGTTCTCATAAGCTTTTAGCTTTAAAACCCCATAAAAAGAAATCTGAGGGTGTTAAAATCAGGAGACCTAGGTGGCTACCATAGTCTTTGTGATATAATTCAATCCGCAAACCCCCTTGAAACTTTTTGTAGTTGAGCATGCATTATGAGAGATTGTCTCATCCTGTTGGAGCCAGATGTCTCTTTCATTCTTCTCTAGCAATGCAATACGCTGTCATGTCTTTGTAAGCATCAGAGGTGAATTTCTTCAAAAACCACGGGCCTAACTATCCTTTGAGAATAGCTTTCAAACATCACAAGCTGATTTTTTGGGCATTTAAGGGGGTTTCATTAAAAAAAAAAAAAAAAATTACTGATTTTTTTTAATTAGAGTTCCACGTTCTCCATCAAAACTGATGGAGAAAGTGGAAGTTCCAACAATGTGTAAGAAAACTCCTTTCACGTTCCGTATTCCCGGGTGATTGACATTCAAAATTCTTTATTATCTTGAAAACTATAGCTTTTGCATGGATGGTTAGTGTTAGGGAATTTTAATAAACTTTGGTTGGTTGACAGACATGCTGATCAATTATATGCACAGTATATTCATTTACCAGTAATGATGCATGCAACTTGAATTCTCTTGCACGTTAGTTCTCTATATACCGTGCACTTCTGTATTGTACAAGCCTAATAGTTTGCGGTTTGTAATTTTATTTATTTTCTAATATGTATGCACATCTTTTTACAAAATGTTTATTCTACATGATTTTTTTTTTTCTTATTTTGAATTACTGCACTATTTAGCAAGATTTTACTTCTGATGGACAATTGTGGTATAGCAATACTGGCTGCATTCAGTATCAAATGCGTGGTTTGTTCTGTGACAGAATCAATACATTGGTGCTGAACTGGATGATTTGTTCATCAACTGAAATAATTTAAATTTGTTCCAATCTGCCTTAAAAAATTTCCACTTCACATATGCTTGAAGAACTCTATGGTTGTGGCCTGCTGATTATGATAGCTACTGATGGAAGCCTACTCAATGATCCATGTTGAAGGAAATGGACCATAATCTGCCAAACTGGTCCAGTGTGGGTTGGCAGATCGACCGTATTTAGCAGTTAGGGCTTGAACCCTGGTCTACTTAAAGAGTTTGTGCTACTGCACTCCCACTCAGCTACAGAGGCCTTACACTTGCATATAAACTATCAGCGAAGAGACAGTGTTGGCTGAGGTTGATTCTGTAGGGACAACCCAAAGGTCGTGGGTTCGAATCCCGCCTCGGGCTTCGATCAAAGTACAGTCAGTCCTCGTATAACACGTGTTTACACTACACGAATTCGATCATACGATTTATAAAAAGGGCACGATATCTTATATAACACTAACCGAATTCGTTTATGCACGATTCGCCTTTGTGTTTACAAGAAATGGCAGTCGAACGCGGAATCACCCCAACTGAACGCAACACGATGGGAATGAAGAGAAGATTCTGAAAATGTATTTATGTTTTTTTTTTATATATCAGTGAAGGGGAAACACATTTCGCCATAATAAGGTAAAAACCCACACAATTCCATCTATTGGTATTATCGCAAATGCAATTAGATGGAGTTTACTACCCGTTTATAGCAGAAACGCAACTGGAAATTGTTTTATGGTAGTAACCCCCAGAAATGTTTAGTAAAATGTGAGGTGTTAATCGTGTATCTCTGCCTTTACGGTGCGCAGCTTTGTTTATCGTGTATCTCTGCCTCTACATGCGCGCAGCTTTGTTTACGTGTATCAAGCGTGCCTCCTCATTTTGTAATTGTGCTTTATTCCCTAAAAATGAATAAAATACTTAAAAGGTGTGAAAAGGAACGGTCCTGGTGAAGACACTGCAGATTCAGAGAGAAAAAGAAAAGCAATATCGATAAACAGCGGCGGACTGGGTCAAAAATTCTTACCCGGGGAAATTTGTAGTGACCTCGTACTAGCATTTATGGCCAAAATCACACCGGCCTCCGGCCCACCGCAGTTTCCCCGGTAAGGTTTATGGCCAGTCCGCCTCTGTCGATAGAGAAAAAAAAATATGAAATTGTGAAACGCTCTGAGCGAAATGAAAGACTGTGTGATATTGCACGTGCTACAGGCCTAAATAAGGCAACGCCGAGAATTAGAAAGATGCATAAAAACAACTTTCATAGCAGGAACAACTCAAAGTGTAATTAAAATTCATTAGATCAAGACACAAAGAATTGGAAGAGATGGAACGGCTGTCATCTGTTTCGATAGAAAATCAAACAAAAAACAAGTTTGCTTACAATAGAATCAAAAGCATTAGCAATATTTTATTACGTAATAGTCATAATAAAATACTTACGTATTTTATTACAATTATTTATTGTGTTTGGTAAAGTTTTGGTAACAAATGTGTGTTCAATCTTGGGCGGTCCGCAACTAACCCTATTTTTCCCATAGAGCCTGTTGTTTATATTGCACGAGAGTTTCTAGGAACACAACTATCGTGCTATACGAGGACTGACTGAACTGCAAAAACCTTGGGAGGTGCATTATGACCACAGAAGCCTATGCGCCAACGACTAACTTAAAAAAAAAATAGTATTTAGGAATAAAGTTCAAATATGTCAAATGATTCTATTAATTTTTCTTTTAGGGAATACCCATAATGGATGGCAGTCATTAAAATTACTGAATAAGCTTTAAGGTTAGTTCTCTCATTCAGGAGTAATGCTATAAGTGGATGAGCAGCAAGTTGGGTTAGCTAAACAGAAAATAAAAAGGAAAGTTCTTTCCTTAGTTCTTACCACTTGTAAAGTGGAAGTTTCATAAACTTTAAGAGATTCCTTGCTGGGAAAATGTTTTGATAGCACTTTAAAGAAAGCACTAAGGTTACTTGGCCATGGAATGCTTGGTAGCAGAGAGCTATCACACCATCACTGCTACCACATGATGTTCTTGGGTTTGATTCCTGTCAGTGATTAGAGGAATTTCTAAACTCCTCTTCTGTGGGGGATATAGTCAACCAATGTTGAGCAGAGGGAAAAGGAGGGATTTTCCCTTGCGAGTTTTTGACTTTTCCAGTCCACTCATGCAAATCAGCTAGTGAACCTTAAAGTTCATTCAGTAATTTTAATGACTGCCATCCATTATGGGGATCCTCTAAAAAGAAAAATTAATAGAATCATTATTTGACATCTTTGAACCTTATTCCTAAATACTAGAGGCCCATATACAGATATGGGCAGTAAGCTCTAGTGCTGTTAAAGTAATTTGAATTGTTTCCTAACAGTCATGACATCCTGAAATATGTCAATCCACAGTGCCAAACTTGTGTGCAGGATAGCTTGATGAACAATGAAGCATTCTCCTCCTCTAATGGCTCCAATTTCTGACTTGAAACCCATTGAAAATCTGTGAGATGGTGAATGGGCTCTCAGAGGCATGCTCATTTCTCGATTCTCCAATATGGGACGAAATAAAGGATTCTATACATATAGCATGGCAAATCACAGGTCTTATGTTCAAGTAGCAAATTGTTAACATCCATGCCACTGTGTCAGCCATTCTGAAGATCACTGAGCCAAACTTGATATTAGGAGGTAATCTTTCATATGTATAATTATCCAGAGTATCATTCAGCAATCCTACCATGCAATAGATAAATCCTTTACTAACAGTAAAGTCTCCCCCTGCCCCAGGATTTTTAACTCATCTAATGAAAATATTAAAATGAAGCAATCTAAACTGTGCTATTATCAAGTATTCATCTGAGGACCATATCTGAAAAAGATGTTCATGCTGACAACAATGGAGAACTCTGCTCCAATACATTCTGTTTTGATTCAGAGTTCAGCAACAAAATCTCAAACCCAAGAAATTGTTACTCAATCAGAAAATAAATGGCCTTCATTTTCTAGGATACTCATGAAGTCATCCTTGTTGATTACCTTAAACATGCAACCATAATCAGAGGCCAATATTATGCAGAATGAATAATGGAACTGTATGGAATAATCAAGATTAAATGCCACGAGAAGTTGCATCACAGCATTTTTTTTCCCACCAGAACAATGTGCCAGAACACAAAAGTTCACTGTTGCAATGTCTGCTACTGCAGGAATCCTTGATCCTACATTATCCAGATAAGGCTACTAATAACTTTTTTCCACTTTCCAAAATTTGAGTACTTTTACAGAAAAAGATTCACTCAGATGTGTAATGTGAGAGAATGAACTGCAGTTTGGGGAGACTGTTGAACGTGGAAACATCTTTTTTTTTTTTGACCCTGGCCATTCATACATCTAATTCAGCCATCAGCCTATAGATATAGCCAGTGACTCTCCTCAAAATAAATTTTTTTATTACAAATTAATTAGCTCTTACACAAATATACAAAAAATATACATTTAAAAGATGGCAACACATCACTAATTTAAAGTTTTTTTAATAGAAGTAAATATCTGATTTGCAAGTATCCAATTTTATCACTTATCCTAAATAAATTCATATAACTAAGTTTAATAATACATCTGAACTGCAATATGAAATAAGACTTACCTAATGCAGCCTCTAAAAGACTTATTAATTCTTCAAAATATCCTCTGTCCTGATAATAATTAATGAGATCCTCAAGTTCATCAGCATGAACTACAATGTGAAGTCCACACATCTGGGCAAGCCTAAATTCTTCACTGTCCACACATGCAAAACATACCTGTTAAAAAATACAGTAAACTGAAATCATTTACAATTATTTTGCTGGCATAAAAAACCCAACATGAATATTTAAATTTAAGAAACTATTCCATAACTTCTCTTACAGTAGTTATGTACATATTTTACACCAAACTGAATTGAAACTAAGAAGCTATCTAGAAATGTACAAATCTCTATATACAGTGGGCCCCTGCTATATGATATTAGCCTGTTCCAGAGACAATATCATATGGTGAAAATATTGTAATGTGAACCCAATAATACTGTTTTTCGGTAATTCATTCCAAGACCTCAGAAGTTGAAATTTTTGCTATATAACTAAGATATTTATCTCTCTAAAAGGTGATTTATCAGTTTACACAAAGTTGTAAATACACAAATTCAATACAGTAATTTTATGTGAAATAAGCACAACACAAAAAAACACTTCAACTAAAGGATGCAAAAACAAAACACGCAGCCGACACGTTTACAAATGCAGCTATTGGCTGACATGTGGTCCAGTCAGAGTCCATTGTAAGCCCATCGTAAAGTGAAATAAATAGGAGCCAGTTAACATAATCACTAGTTAGTGGAGCCAGCTGCTTTACAGAATCAGATTTCAGAAAACCAATTCAAATCATTAAAATGCACTACACTTTCATTGTTATCATATGTTCGGTTATAAGAATCAATTTTAAACGCCTTTGTGATAATTTTCTAAAGCACATTTCTAGAGGTCACTACCATAAAACACTTTGCAGTTTCTGGTTTATTGGGCTTTTAGTGCAATCTATTATAAATGGGTAGTAAACTCAATCTTATTAGATTTGCGATAATACCGGGAGCTGGAATTCTGTGGATTTTTATGTTATTATTGTGAAATGAGTTTTTTTCCATGAAATTGTCAATCATAGAAAACAAATTTTCAGAATTTTCTCATCACTGATATTTTTTAAGCATGTAAACTTGTTACTCCACATATCACTTCACGTATTATGTTAGTTGCAATTTGCACATGCCATGTTCTTTGTTATTGTTTGCTCATCTTTTGTACTGTTTTAAATTTAACAATCCACAAAAGAGTTAGTGAACAGAAATATCAATTAGTATGTACATATTAAGTTTGTTTGTTAATTGGTTTTTAGGAGCATTAGCAACTAAGGCCATATTGCTCTGGGAATATGCGGTGGTCATTCCCTGACCTTTCTGCATCCTCCGTATTTGGTGGTGACGGGCTCGAACCCCGGTCCAATCAAGAAGCGTGTGCTATGCACTGCTGCTCCTTCCCACCTGGCTATGGAGGCGCCCCTACATATTAAGTACTGATTTTTATTTTGCTAACCTGTGATAACTATTCTTCCTATTTTCACGTATTTAATTTTGTTAGTTAGTGAGGTAATAAAGTGTAAATTTGTGCTTTATAGCTTTACTTTTATAGTCTGTGGATATTGAAGTCCTATTTTCACTTATTAGAATCACCGTTTAATAGAACTAAAATTCAATTCACAAACATGATCACGATGACCAGCACTTAACTACATATTGTATAGTGAACTGTATTGTATTATAGAGTCCATCATAAAGTGGTTTGATCATACAGTAAAGCGGGGGTCCACTGCATTATTTAAGGATTTCTTATATGCAGGTTAGTGCAAATGCATCATTTTAACTTAGCTACCTACCAAAGTAGTTAAATTAATTAATTAAACTGGCATCGTTTTGGCTATATCTCATATTGTGACTGCCTTCACGAGTTGCCATGGTACTGTACTACTTCGAATAAATAACACCACCCAGACGGCACCGTTTCAAAGCTTGTTGGCTTCTCTTTGGTGGGTGGGCAAGTACCCTGGTGTTGCAATAGTGACAACCCAGTTATGAAGTATAACTTCACAATATGAGATGTCTGATGGTGTAGTGATATAGACTATAAAGTATTTAAGGGCAAAGGCCTCGTGCTACGAGGTAGAGTGACTAATGTGTAGGTTAGTGCAAATGCATCATTTTAAAATGGCTATCTACCAAAGTAGTTAAATTAATTAAATTGGCATCATTTTGGTTATATCTCATATTGTGACTGCCTTCACAATGAGTTGTCATGGTATTGTACTACTTTGAATAAATAACACTTCACCAATGGAGAAGATTGTTATTTATTCTCAGCGGATACCACCACCCAGAAGGCTGTTTCAAAGCAGACTACTTTATAGTCTATATCACTATGCACCATCAGGCATCTCTCATATTGTGAAGTTATACATCATAACTGGGTTGTCACTATTGCAACACCAGGGTACCTGCCCACCCACCGAAGAGAAGCCAACAAGCTTTGAAATAGTGCCGTCTGGGTGGTGGTATCCGCTGAGAATAAATAACAATAGTCTTCTCCACTGGTGAAGTATTATTTATTCGAAGTAGTACAATACCATGGCAACTCATTGTGAAGGCAGTCACAGTTGCAGGGAATAACTTTGATATTATATACTTGGATCTTAGAAAGGCTTTTGATACTGTTGCACATGGAAGACTGCTACACAAATTGGAGCAGTGTGACATTGGAGGCAAATTGCTGCTATGGATAAAGGGGTGGTTGAGTGGGAGAAGACAGAGTGGTAATCAATGGACACTGCTCATCGTGGACTAATGTTATTAGTGGAGTCCCTCAGGGCTCAGTGTTGGGTCCATTATTGTTTTCTGTATTTATAAATGATATTGATGATGGTATATCAAGCTTAATGTCCAAGTTTGCAGATGATACAAAGGTTGGCAGGGTTGTCAAGGACACTACTGACACTACACTGCTGCAACAGGATCTGGAAAGGTTGAGCAGATGGGCTGAGAGGTGGCAAATGAAGTTTAACATTGACAAATGTAAAGTACTACACATGGGAAACAGCAACCCCAGTGCAACGTATCAACTCTGTGGTACTACACTGACAGTGGTAGAGAATGAAAGGGACTTGGGGGTGATTGTGCAGGCAGATATGAAGTTCTCTGAGCAGTGCAGACGGGCTGCAAGAGTAGCTCATGGAGTATTGTCAATGATATACAGGAATTTTTCCAGCAGGGATAAGGAGGTGATTATTCCATTGTACAAGGCAATGGTCAGGCCACACCTAGAGTACTGTATACAGGTCTGGAGGCCTCATTTCAAGAAGGATGTAGAGCTGCTGGAACGAGTACAGAGAAGGGCAACAAGATTAGTGAATGGAACAAAGGGGTGCTCTTACGAAGAAAGGCTTAAGTTTTGCAAATTACAGTGTCTGGAGACTAGGCACCAGCGAGGTGATCTGATAGAGGTGTATAAAGCCTTGAATGGTTTAAGCATGCTCAATGCTGATGGGATTCTTCCTCTAGCTCAGAAAAATCACCTGAGAGGGCATAAATTCAAATTGAGGAAAGACAGATGTAGGATAGACGTGCGGAAATTTGCCTTTAGCCAGCGGGTGGTTGGTTGGTTGGTGGAACAGACTGCCATCCCTTGTGGTGGAGGTTGATAGCCTAAATAAGTTTAAGGCTCAGCTGGACAGGTATTTTGAACGAACAGAGGGGTGAAGTGGAAGTGGTTTTTTTTTTTTTTTTTTTTGGCTGATGCTGCATAAGCTTGCTTTCTTGCATCAAATGCCTCTACTAATGCTAATGCTAATTTAATCACAATATGAGATATAACCAAAATGATGCCAATTTAATTAATTAATTTAACTACTTGGGTAGATAGCTTTGTTAAAATGATGCATTTGCACTAACCTACATATTAGTCATTCTACCTTGTAGCATGAGGCCTTCGCCCTTAAATACTTTATAGGATTTCTTATATCTGACTCAAGGATTAGAATTGTAAATTATTTGAGATTCAGTTTAATTATAATTTGACTTGTTTATAAATGTACCTCTAGAATATTATATCTGCGATCATTCTTTAGCCACATTGTCAGATGCTTATAACATAAGATGCCATTATATTACAATTTCAAAATTTGCTACAAAATGATCAGTACAAATTAAGGCTTATCTGTTAGTACATTTTGTAATACAGAACTGTTAAGCTTGTATGCCATAAATTAATAAGAGATTGAGTTATTTCAATATTGCTTTGTTCATGTGAGAACAAAACTGCTGCCAATACTCTGAGGTACAGGAGCATAAGTTATCATCTGCATAATGTCAGTGAAATATATATTAATTTAAAAGGAACTTAACAGCTGTTACTAGAAACAAGAAAGAGCATCTGAATGAAAGGGACATTTCAGTGAGAGCTTTGGAAAAAGAAAAAGAGATTTGCCTTAGAAAGGAAGTAAAGGAAATTTTTGCAGAATCATGCTATACAGTGGACTCCCACTTTATGAAGGGACCACAATACGATCAAATCACTTTACAATGAGCTTTCTATGATGTTGTGAGGGTCAATATTAAAATAAAATATGCACTTCAATGCCTGGACCACATAAGTAATGCGAGTCAATGGAGTGACAGCATGATAGAATTCATGCCAATAGCAGTGTTGCCATCATCTTAGCCAGGTGTATGGAGGAAAGGAAGTGCCTCAGTGTTTATGCTTCCTTTGGTTGAAGTATGCTATCCTTATGTACTGCAATTAGCATTAGCAGAGGCATATGATGCAAGAAAGCAAGCTTATGCAGGATCAGCCAGAAAAAAAAACAAAAACTTCCACTTCACCCCTCCGTTTCTCCGAAATACATATCCAGCTGAGCCTTAAATTTATTTAGGCTATCAACTTCCACAACAAGCGATGGAAGTCTGTTCCACCAACCAACTACCCGCTGGCTAAAGACAAATTTCCGCACATCTATCTTACATCCGTCTTTCCTCAATTTGAATTTATGCCCTCTCAGGTGATTATTCTGAGCAAGAGAAAGAATCCCATCAGCATTGAGCATGCTCAAACCATTCAAGGCTTTATACACCTCTATCAGATCACCTCGCCAGTGCCTAGTCTCCAGACACTGCAATTTGCAAAACTTAAGCCTTTCTTCGTAAGAGCAACCCCTTGTTCCATTCACTAATCTTGTTGCCCTTCTCTGTACTTGTTCCAGCAGCTCTACATCCTTCTTGAAATGAGGCCTCCAGACCTGTATACAGTACTCAAGGTGTGGCCTGACAATTGCCTTATACAGGGGGATAATCACCTCCTTATCCCTGCTAGAAAAATTCCTGTATATCATTGATAAGACACCATGAGCTACTCTTGCAGCCCGTCTGCACTGCTCAGAGAACTTCATATCTGCCTGCACAATTACCCCCAGATCCTTTTCGTTCTCTACCACTGTCAGTGTAGTACCACTGAGTTGATACCTCACTCTGGGTTTGCTGCTTCCCATATGCAGTACTTTACGTTTGTCAATGTTAAACTTCATTTGCCACTTCTCAGCCCATGTACTCAACCTTTCCAGATCCTGTTGCAGCAGCATAGCGTCAGTAGTGTTCTTAACAACCCTGCCAACCTTTGTATCGTCTGCAAACTTGGACTTTAAGCTTGATATACCATCATCAATATTATTTATAAATACAGAAAACAATAATGGACCCAACACTGAACCCTGAGGGACTCCACTCGTAACATTAGTCCACGATGGGCAGTGTCCATTGATTACCAGTCTGTCTTCTCCCCCCCTCAACCATTCCTTTATCGATAGCAGCAATTTGCCTCCAATGCAACACTGCTCCAATTTGTGCAGCAGTCTTCCATATGCAACAGTATCAAAAGCCTTTCTAAGATCCAAGTATATAATATCAAAGTTATTCCTTGCATCCAGTTCTTTTGTGACTGCATCATAGTATCCAATCAAATTGGTCAGGCAAGACTTCCCTTTAACAAAACCATGCTGTGTCCGAGCTATAACTGAAGTCTTGTCTAGATGATCCTACAGTGCTTCTTTAACCAGTACCTCCATTAATTTTCCTGGAACAGAAGTTAAACTCACAGGTCTATAATTACTTGTGTCAGCCTTTGATTCTCCTTTGTGAATTGGGGTCACATTTGCACATCTCCAGTCTATGGGTACCTCCCCCAAGTCCAAAGAAGCTCTCATAATTATGGCTAAGGGTTTGCTTACTTCCTTTGCTGCCTCCTTTAATATAACTGGATAGGTCCCATCCATCCCGGGTGCCTTTTTTATGTTTATCCTCAACAATTTCTCCTCCACTTTCCTTTCAGTTATTACAAAATCATCTAGCTCACTGCCAGAGTTTACTTCACCTCTGCCATTCCCCTTCCTGAATAACTCATGTGTGAACTCCTAGCATTGGTGTACATGCAAGTATACATGCACCTGTTCCTATTCTTAGCTACCCTAACACAACTCATGTGTTTACTTGTACCGCAATGACTACCAGCAGTATCTGAAATACCCTGCATCTTGTTTTCCATGCTGCTGCTCATTCCAATAGAAGCAGTGCAAGAATCACTTTCACCTCTGCCAGTGGCTACCGTTAATATATTAGTCCTTGTATCCCCCCAAGCTGGCAGTTTTCCAACCCACCTAACACTGTCTCAATAGCATCAACAAATATTCTTGCACCCTTTCTATTTAAGTGTATCCCATCCCTGTAGAAGCAGTCTCTCCTGTTAACAAGTAACAAGTACAAACAATCAAATGAAGCATAATGATTGATAATGTGTCCATCTATGTACAGTATTCCCATCATTTACAATTTTACACCAACTATAAGTAGTCTGCCACCAGATTTTTGTTTTTGGGTACTACTGCAGAAATACCTTTTAGGTAAAACAATCTTTCCATAAAATAAATAATTTTATTGCAAAAAAGAATACAGATGTTTGTTTTTCAAGGATTTACAGTACTTACTAGTTTTGATTTTTTTTTATCTCAAATTTCTTGTAAAAAATATCAGAACAAATGAAGTGGGAAAAACAATACTTTAAACAATTAGCATTAAAGCAATGTTTCAAAGTAAAATTGATATAAATATTACCTCCTTCCACGTACGAGTAGAGTTGGCCTTCCTCGCACTATCCACAGCACCCTGGAACTCCTTCAAGTGAACTAATGTAATAGCCAGTCTAGCAAAGTTGGACACATTATTATACAACAACTTAGCTGGTTCATATAGGCCATCATCAAAGCAACGGTCTCCAATCTAGGAAGAAAAAAAAATTTACTGAAATTAAAAGTACCAGCAAGTCTACCTTTAATTGTACAGTCGAATTTCCCTATAACGAATTGAATAAATCCAACGAAAAAATTCGTTATAGAGAAATTTCGTTATACAGAGAATCTTTTTTATTAAAAATTGTTATGTAATTAGAAAATGAATCTACATTTATTTTTAATGTATTTTATTTCAAACACTTATTTAAATTACATTTACACAATTTTTGCCAGTAATTAACACAAATTAAAAAAATCTAATTTTCGTTTGCACAGCACAATTAAAAACTTTTGATTCTCAAAAGAAAACCTCAACATTTGGTCAGAGAATTAAAAACATTATCAGGAACATTTTCACAAAACTGTAGACCCATACGAACCATTTTAAAAGCGTTAATCATTTCTTTGTGAGTTGGCTTTTCTATGGGTTGTTCTGATGAGTCTTTAGCGTCATAGTTAATTTCTTCGTGATCATGGTCGCGTCTAACACTGTTCAGCAGTATTTCATCTTCATTTAGGTGTTCTGTTGTAGTCAGATCTTGATCTACATAAACATAATTATCCAGCGCAGTGTTATTTCATTTTCGATGTTTCCGGACGATTCTAATAACGTCCAAAAGTTTTTCAGTTGTGAAAGGGGCAATTTCGTCCAGTTGTTGTTCGACTTCTGTATTCAATACAAATCCCGCTTTCGAAAAACAATTTTGAATAGTGTATTCAGTGACATCGTTTGTCCAAACTTTTGCCAATTCAGAGATGCAATCTCTGAGGTTAATTGTAACCTCCAAGTTTCTAATTTCTGATAACGAATTGACAATCTTCATTATTATTCTTTTTGGTGGTAAAAACAACAACTTCACACTTTTAAGTTTGGCAGAAATACTGGAAGGATGTGCTGGACAGTTGTCAGTTACCAACACGATTTTTCTTTTTTCTTTTGTTATACACCTGTCTAGTTTTAATATCCAGTCTTCAAAGATATCACTTGTCATCCATGCTTTTTTATTAAAGGTGTAGTCAACTTCCAAAGATTTTGTGCCTCTAAAACACTTGGATTTTTTGATTTTCCGATGACTAAAAGTCTTAATTTTTCACTTCCTGTCATATTTGCCCCAACTAGCACAGTGATTCTTTCTTTGCTTTGTTTTCCGCCAAAACATTTATCATCCTTAAAAGCAAGTGTTCTATTCGGTAAACATTTAAAGAATAAATCCATTTCGTCAGCATTAAAAACATTCTTAGGTTCATATTCTTCCAAAATCTTCTTTAAGGTATTGTTTCTCCAACTGTCGCAATCTTCTTTGCTTACATTAACACTTTCTCCACAAATAACCTTTTCCAAAATTCTGTGGCACTTCTTAAGTATATTTAGCCACCCAATGCTTGCATTAAATTCTGTATGTACAAGGGATTGTGCAAATTTCAGAGCTTGTTGCTTAATTATTGGACCCAATATTGGTATTCTTTTCACGTATCATTTGCACCCATTTTAGAACAGCTTTATCAACATCTTCGTATATACACAACTTAATTATCTTCTTGTTTGCTCCTCCTTCAATTGCATTTAACATTGATTCTCAATTTTTTAAAATCGTAGATAAGCTTCTTGCAGGTATGCCATATTTCTCCGCAACATCTTTTTTTCTTAAAATCCTGGTCAATATCATGAAGAATCTTTACTTTATCATTAATACTTAAACACTTTCTCTTCGACATTGTTTCCACAATTGTAAAAATTACTCGACTGCAGCTCTTGCCGATACACACATCGCAAACTTTGTGCACTGGCCATATAGTGAATTGTTAGTACCGCCTACTCAATGACGTTCACTTGCCAATTCAACAGTATCATGTGACCTTTCCTATCAATCACTTTGAAGAAATATACAACTTCGTGAATTTATTTTATTCTGCTTTCATTCATATATGCACACGAAAGAAAATTTATGGTTAATGTATGCTGCATGTTACTTTTCAGAAAAAAATAAATAAAAATACAAGAGCATATAGCCTATGTGATTGATGACAAATTGTTCTAAAAGAACGAAATTAAAAAAAAAAACATGAAACCATCTACTGGAAGTCCAGTTAGATGAGAATGGACGTATCATGTAATGATTGATAGGAAGGTCACTGGTACGGTTGAGGTGAGAAGCGAATGTCACTCAGTAGGCATTACTAAAATCTGACTATGATAGCATTCTATGTATTGCTGCCGCAGCACGCTAAAGGTTTACCGCAACGAATTTCTTTTTCCCCTGAGCCAATATCAATTTACAAATCTACCCTATTTATTGTAAAGTTTATGACCACTTTTAAGAAACCCATTTGGTTTTATAACTGTAACAAAAATGAAACAAAGGCCGTCCTACAGGCATCAATGGCCACAAGTTTTCAATAAAAGAATGATTAATTCCAGATGTTAATGTGCAATTCGGAGGGAAGGGGCTGTATATTTGAACGGCTGTTTAACAGTAAATGCTTGAAAATCTTCAAAAATGCTTTTACTAATTTTTTTAAAAATTAGTTATTGAGAGACTAACACTTCGCTATATGGGGTGCAAAAAATTCGTAATACAGAGAAATTCGTTAAATAGAAGTTCGTAATAGAGAAGTTCCACTGTATATACAATATACATAAAAAAAAAAGTTTTATAGCTGATTTTAAAAAGCACTAGTTATCAACATTCTAAACTATGTTAGCAACATTTATCATTTCAAAGAATCTACAATTCAATAATTTCTATTTCATCAGATCAGCATTTAAATGTATTTGAATACTCAGTGATTAAGCTTTAGATTATTCACATTGTCATGGTATCAAACACTTCTTATATCAAATAGCCAATTAAACAAATTTCATAAATGTTTAACAACTCAGCTATTGAAACAGAGTTGAGGATAAAAGGTTGCTCATGAGTGAGATTAGAGTAGGCTGCACTTATTCTTACCCTAAATAAGGAAGTGAGTTTTCAGTAATATATATATATATATCTAATCATCAAGAATAATGCAATAGAGAAGATTAGATAATACAGAGTTATAATAACGTGAATTATGGACACACACATACACACACACACAGGGTGTCTCAAAAATACATGGCATAACTTCAGGAACGAGTTCCTTATATGTAGACAAAAATATTTTATATCAACATAGTTCTGGAAATGCTTGGTTCCCGAGTTATTAACCAGAATGTCTTATCTCCCGCAGGTGATTTCCTTCATCAAAAGGTACTGACAGAATCTGGTGGTTTTCCATTCTGACCATGTACTCAAATCAGGAGTAAGCGGATATGCACTTTGTGTACGTTTTGGCAAACGGCAATGCTCTGGAGGCTCGTCGTTTGTACCATGAAAGGTTCCCAGAATGAAGATGTCCAGACAGGAAAACGTTTGAAGGTATCCCTTGCCACCTTTGTGAACATGGGATCTTTACACTTCATGCTGCCGACAGAGGATGACCAAGATCTATGACTCCTGAAGTGAATGTATTCAAAGTGAATGTATTGTGATTAGTCTGACCAAATGATTTTCTTCCATTATTCCACTGCCCAATCACAACATTCTCAGCAACAGCGTAAGCAGATTTTTGTTTTTCCTTTGAAAAAAGGTCATTTCCAAATAGGCAGGTGACTGCCAATACCTCATTTATTCAATTTCTTGTGCATGGTACAGGTTAAAATAGTGCAGTTCTGGGTTTGGTAGAATTCAGATGTTATCTGCTGCACGCTGGATGTGCTATTTTTCCGTACAGTCCCAGAATGCAACAGTTTTGCTCTTGAAGTGTTTTTCTGCCACAATTATGCCTTTGAGCTGTAGAAGAACCACTTGTTTCCCAGTTGTTAAAAACCTTTGAGATGGATTCTTTTGAGAAACAAGTTATGTCTTTCATTTCTTGAATCATGGCTCCTAAACATGCAGCCACAATAAGAGCTTTTTCAAAGTCCGATAGATCACACGTTTTCTCCATTCTAGCTTCAGATTACTGAAGTTACACATTTATTTGCATTTCTTCTGTCTGTGACTGTATTAGAACAACAGTAATTTTGTATTTGTTTTGGCCAGCATGTATACAACAGATAATCGCCTATGTCCCTGCTGGACAAGTTTTTATATATCTTTGCCAGAATTATACAAGCTGTTCTAGCAGCTAGTTTTTGTACTGAATTATTAAAAATGCAGTGCATTCATCAAAGTTGCTACCATATTCCAAAGCATTTTTTTTTTTTTTTTTTTTTACATGCAATTCAAACTGTCTACTAAAAAAGACTGTTGAAACCAACTTTAAAGATTGTTATAACAAAATTGAAGGGGACTACTACAATGAAAATTTTCTATTGCATAATATACAGTACTGTCATACAGCACGTGCCACCTTTAAATTTCATGTTTTTATCCCTTTCCCCTCATGAGATGTGTTACAGAGAGAGAGAGAGAGAGAGAGAGAGAGAGAGAGAGAGAGAGAATCACTGGGAATTAGTACACCTCTAACCTGTACTGCAAGTAAGAAAGTTAATATTTAAAATCGCCTACAATTTGTTCACATCACTGAAACCAAAATACTTATTGTGATCACCTAACGATCAAATATGTCTGAACCTGATTTCCCGAAGCAATGCTTTTCGCCATCACACATATGCAGTAATATCAGAGAATCAACAAATGTGCTTCACAGAAAAAAAATAAACCAAAAATTTAACACTGGATGATTAAATAAAAAAAACAAAAAAAAAAAAAAAAAAAAAATCTACTTTTAACGATTAATTTATAATGTATGGTCTTTTTCACTTTCACATTACATTTATTCAAATAATGCATTGGAGAAATTCATTCAATTTTTCACATAATAAAATATTTCCAACTTTCCTTTTTGCCAACAACTATTCATGCAGATGCTAAAATAAGCATTTGTTTAGTCTGTATAATTGTACATGCTTGTGTATAGTGTTTTTTGTCATTGGGCACTAGGGTTCCCCAAACTCTGTAGTAACAACTACACAAAGAATATAATAGTGTGGATTGAGTGTTTGTTACGTTCACCTGGCCTTCCGAACACCACCAAACCCTAGTTTCTGTCCTCTGGCACAGGAAGCAAGTACCAGGTAAATAGGGAGAAATGTCTCTGGCAGGGCCAACCCCAGACTCAACTGAGCTATCTAGGGAGAAGACAAAAAAAAGTTAAAACAAGCACACCAAGAACAGGCCCAGAGGTCAAAATCAGGAAGAGCCTAGTGAGGGCTGGCTCCTGGGAAATGGGATTTTAGTATTACTACCCAGGTTAGTTCACGACTGGTATTCTTTTGGAACATGCGGCATTGTTTTCGTTATATTTCAGAATGTCTGAAATATGATGAACCAACTGACTGTGAAAATTTGCCAAAGGCTTTGTAATATAAAGTTAGTAACATATCTTGGGATATCATTTGCTGTTTAATAATTGTTTTAAATATTCCATGAAAAAAAGGGTGACATCTCTTTTAGCATTAATGCTAATTTGAAAAATTTCACAAGTTAGCAAACAAACTGAGTGACCAGTTTAATACCACTTTAAGAGTGAAGAGAAAAATTTACGAGTATGAACACAGCTGGAAAAAATTTAATTACAGTTATGAAATTATCTTTGTTACATGGTAATTAAATCTATTACTTGTGACTGTAAATAAGAGATTAACCACAGAAGCTGCTTGAAAGGAAAAGATTACAGTAAACTATAAAATAAAATAAAGCACAAACAGAAATACAGAGGTTGGTCCATAATGTCTCTTGGGTGGCAACTTTTTGCAATTGATTTAGAATCATTAGTCATAACTTCAGACCTATAACATAAAAATATCATCTTTATTGAGAAATAAGAAACAGAATTTTCAAAACAGAGTTCCTTTAAGTCAGGAGAAAACTCAGCTCTTGGGAATCAGGAAAAATTGAAAGTATATAAATAAGACTACTGAAAGATGTTGTTATTTGGTTTTTAGAAGCATTAGCAACTAAGGCCATATTGCTCCGAGGATATGCGGTGGTCATTCCCTGGCCTTTCCGCATCCTCCGTATTTGGTGGTCACAGGCTCGAATCTGGGTCTAATCAAAAGCGTGTGCTATGCACTGCTGCTCATGCCCACCTGACTACAGAGGCACTACTGAAAGTAGTAGTAGTAGCAGTATGTGATGAAAGAAAGCAAGTGTATGAGCTTATGCAGCATCAACCAAAAAAAAAAAAAAAAAATCACACCATTCCCTACAAATGCCTGTCCAGTTCCTCCTTAAATTTAATCAACCTATCAACTACCAACAACGACAGATGTTATAGTTGATAGGTTGATTAAATTAACCACCTGCTGGCTAAAGGCCAATTTCCTCACATCTATTCTACATCTGTCCTTTCTAAATTTGAATTTTATGCCCCCTTAGGTTCGTAATCTGAACAAGTGGAAGGATCCCATCAGAATTCAGCGTGCTCAAACCATTCAAGGCCTTAACACCTCAATCAGATCACCGCACAGGTGCCTAGTCTACAGCCACTGCAATTTGCAGTGGCTTAAGCCTCTCTCTTGGTAAGAGGATCCCTTCATTCCCCTCACCAATCTTGTTGCCCTTCTCTGTACACGCTGAAGTAAATCTACATCCTTCCTAAAATGAGGCCTTAGGATCTGTATGCAGTACTCAAGGCATGGCCTGACCATTGCCTTATACAGAGGGACAATCACCTCCTTTTCCCTGTTAGCAAAATTCCTATATATCATTGACAAAACCCCATGACCTGCCCTGGCAGCCTGTCTGCATTGCTCAGAAAACTTCATATCTAACTGCACAATTACTCCCAGGTCTTTTTCATTTTCTACCACCTTAAGTGTAGTACCACACAGTTGGTACGTTTCTCTGGGTTACTTCTACCCATATGCAGTACTTTGCATTTGTCAAGGTTAAACTTCAGTTGCCACTTCTTAGCCCATCTGCCAAATTATCTAGATCCTGTTGCAGTAGCACACTGCCATTACTGTCATTAACAACCCTGCCAACCTTTGTATCATCTGCAAACTTCGACATTAAGCCTGATATACCTTCATCAATATCATTGATAAATATACAAAACAACAGTGGACCCAACACCAAACCCTGTGGGACTCCACTAATAACATTAGTCCACGAAGAGCAGCACCCATTAATTACCACCCGCTGTCTTCTCCCACTTAACCATCCTTTTATCCATTGTAGCAACTTACCCTTAATACCATTCTGCTCCAATTTGCGCAACAGTGTCAAAAGCTTTCCTGAAATCCAAATATATGATATCAAAATTAATTTTTGCATCCAGTTCCTCTGTAACCACATCGTAATATCATATCAAATTTGTCAGACAAGACTTTCCCAAAACAAATCCATGCTGTGTCTGAATTATTGCTGCAGTCTTGTCTAGATGATCCTGCAATGCATCTTTAACCAGTGACTCCATTATTTTACCTGGAACAGAAGTTAAACTAACTAGTCTGTAATTACTCGTGTCACCCTTCGATCCCCCTTTGTGAATTGGGGATACATTTGCACATCTCCAGTCCGTGGGAACCTCCCGAGTCCAAGGATGCTCTCATAATTATGGCTAAGGGTTTGCTTAGTTGCTTTGCCGCCTCCTTTAATATAACTGGATAGGTCCCATCCACCCCAGGTGCTTTTCTTATGTTTAACTTCAACAATTTCTCCTCCACTTTGCTCTCAGTTATTACAAAATCATTAAGTATCCTGCTACAATTTGATAACCTTCTGCCATTTTCAAACCTTAATAACTCCTCATGTGTGAATGTAGATTCAAAATACTCATTCAGTTTGTTTGCTATCTCAGCAGGATCAACAACAGTCGAACCATCGATGTCAAGTGGACCAATCAGATTCATCCCCTTCCTTTTAGAGTTTATATAAGTAAAGAAATCCTTACCGTTTTTCTTAGCATCTTTTGCCAAGGATTTCTCGTAATCTGCCTTGGCTTGCCTTTGTGACCTGACTACAGACTAGCTTATATTTGCCATAGGCTTCTGAGTCGCTTGATTATTTATATGCATCCCATGCATTTTTCTTCTCTGTTACGAGTCTCATTAGTTCATTAGATAACCATTTAGGCTTAAACCTTGAACAATATTTCTTAATTAGGTATGAAACTTTTAGTAGCATCCACGATTAATTCCTTGAATGCTTCTCACTTAGAATTTACTGTTGGTAACATTGTCAGTTGATCCCACTGTACAGAATTTAAACTTTCTGAGACCACTGTACTCACCTTTACGGAAGCAAAAACCCTTTCCTTTACCCCTGATGGTAATTAAATCTTTAAGTAAATCCCTCATCAGTACACTGTGATCACTGCCACCTAGTGGTTCCTTTATCTGCAAATTCTTAATACACGAATGATCACTGCTGATAACCAGATCAAGAGTATTACTCTCTCTGGTTGCCTCTCGAACATGCTGCTGCAGAAAACAATCATCCAATAAATCCACAAAAGTCTGACTAGTGTGTGAGTGACCAACCCACAAGTTCCAGTCAATATCTGGGAAGTTAAAATCCCCCATTATAAGACAATCTGATTTACTAGCCCACTATTTCTCTGTACAATTGTTCATTGTACTCATTAGGCCTATAACACACTTCTACTCTTATTTTTGCTTTCGCAGTGCTTACGTCACACCAAACTGACTCAACAGTGCACTGTTCATCTATATCAAAGATGTTTGTAATGGCTTGCATGTTTTAAATGAGTCACTGACATTTGTGACCAGCCAAGGAGTGGAAGACCAACATCTGTGTGCACTGAAGAAAACACTTTTGGATGAATGGCTGAAAAAGCCAGGACAATAACTACCTATGCAATGATGCAAGCAGCACAATAGTGTTCAAAGAGAATGCTTCTAAAATGTTTAAGTAAGACTTAATGCAACAGGGCATAATATTTTTAAGAGTTATAATTATCTATATAATATAGGTGTAAAAACACCATAGACAAACTCCTAAAGGTAAAAACTACGATAGTAGTGTAAAGGGCATCATTTCAACTGTAACTCATATTGTGCTCATCAATGTGCTCATTAGTGAAGCGTTACTTATTCGAGGTAGTGCAGTACATGGCAACTCGTGAAGGATGAGCACAATATGAAATACACTTGAAATGATGCCCTTTACACTACTATCAGTTTTTTTCCTTTAAGAGTTGTCTATGGTGTTTTTACATCTATATTATATAGATAATTATACTCTTATATAGATAATTATAAGTCAGCATTTGCAAACCCTTTCCGTTGAAGAAACCAAGTAGCAAAAGTCCTCCGGAGTGGATAATCCGCAGGCTCCAATGATTGGACGCATTGCAGATGGTATGAACTCATTTGGTTTGTTGACAGTATCCTGCATACAGTGGATTGGAAAATCCACCAAAAAAAAAAGCTCGAGTACTCGTACTCTGATTGCCTTCTGCAAGACGTAGGACATTCTCCTCATTGTCTGGCGTCCTCATCATTCGCTCTCGATTCACGGTACCTCTCGTGAAACAACCAGTCTCACGTAATCTTCTGTGCACACGTGCAAAAATCGTATGATGAGGAGCACGCCTGTGCGGGAAACGTTCCTGGTACAAACGCAGAGCGGCGTGCCCGTTACAGTCCGCAGCTCCATACGTGAGGTGCATGTCGGCCAGTTCAACGTTTGAATACTTGGTCACCCTACTGCCTCGGGAACTGGTTCGCAAATGCTGACTTCCAGCGGGATCACTGTTCACGCGACCTCCCGTTCAACGTCCTCTACCACACGACGAAGGCATTTCGGACGCTGCAATGCTATGTGATTCTGATTTGTCGCACTGGTAGTGAATCATCCTGTATATAGTTTTCTGATAAGAAAATTTGAGAAATCTTGCTCTGCACAAACAATTTAGACAGACACATCAAATATCAACCACCAATTCCTGAACTGATGACCTCCATGTAATTCTCCAATGGTGCAAAGATAACTTAGTTGACTTCAATCCTTCTAAACCTCAGTCCTCTCTTGTATCTAGAAAAAAAAAAAAGTCTACTGCTCCTATGCTTATCTTATAATCTAACACTCAAATTTCTATACAAGATCACATCTGTATTAAGGATTACCCAACTTATAATTTCTCTTGGCAAAAGTGCATCAAAAATACTGCTTCCTCTGGATCTAAAAAAAAAAAAAAATTTTTTTTGTTCTCGGCATTAGTGTTCTTCAAAACAGCTACTCATTATGAACAATTCTCAAATCCTTCTACCATGAAATATTATTCCCACATCTGGGGCAGTGCCCCCAAAACCTCAAGCTTGCAGTCAGGTTAACTAATGACCCTTCTCCATTCTGTCTCAGACATTCAGTTTATGTGCATTTTTTTTTTTTTTTTTTCCCCTTTACAGATATTCACATGCATGGTTCTCCTGAATCGGTACAGTCAGTCCTCGTATAGCATGATAGTTGTGTTCCTAGAAACCCTCGTGCAATGCAAAATCGTGCAATATAAACAATATTGCCCTATGGCAAAAATAGGGTTAAGTGCCGACACCCAAGCTTGAACACACATTTCTAACCAAAACATTACGAAACACAATAAATAATCGTAATAAAATACGTAAGTATTTTATTATGACTATTTACATAATAAAATATTGCTACTGCTTTTGCTTCTATCGTAAGCAAACTTGTTTCTTGGTTTGATTTTCTATCCAAACAGATGACAGCCGTTCCATCTCTTCCAATTCTTTGTGTCTTAATCTAATGGATTTTAATTACACTTTGGTTGTTCCTGCTATGAAAGTTGTTTTTATTTTCTCTGCATTCTTTCTAATTCTCGGCGTTGCCTCATTTAGGCCTGTGGCACGTGCAATATCACATATTCCTTCATTTCGCTCAAAGTGTTTCACAATTTCATATTTTTTCTCTATCTACAGAGGCAGACTGGCCATAAGTCTTACCGGGGAAACCCTGGTGGGCCGGAGGCAGGTGTCATTTTGGCCATAAACGCTAGTAGGAGGCCGCTACAAATTTTCCCGGGTAAGAATTTTTGACCCAGTCCGCCTCTATTTATCGATATTGCTTTTCTTTTTTTCTGTGAATCGGCAGTGTCTTCACCAGGACGCTTCCTTTTCACACCTTTTAAGTATTTTACTCATTTTTAGGGAATAAAGCACAATAACAAAATGAGGAGGCACACTTGATACACATAAACAAAAGCTGCACACGTGAAGCAACTGAATAAACAACACCGTAAAGGCAGAGACACACTATTAACACCTCACTAGCTCACATTTTACTAAAGCACATTTCTGGTGGTTACCACCAGAAAACAATAAAAACAATTTCCAGTTTCTTTTTTCTTTTCTGTGAATCGGCAGTGTCTTCACCAGGATGCTTCCTTTTCACACCTTTTAAGATTTTACTCATTTTTAGGGAATAAAGCACAATTACAAAATGAGGAGGCACACTTGATACACATAAACAAAGCTGTGCACGTGAAGCAACTGAATAAACAACACCGTAAAGGCAGAGACACTATTAACACCTCACTAGCTCACATTTTACTAAAGCACATTTCTGGTGGTTACCACCATAAAACAATAAAAACAATTTCCAGTTGCGTTTCTGATAGTGGAATTTGTTATAAACTGGTAGTAAACTCGATCTAATTGCATTTGCGATAATACCGATAGCTGGAATTTCACGTTATTATGGTGAAATGTGTTTCCCCTTCACTGATATAAGAAACAAATACATTTTCAGGATCTTCTCTTCATTCCTATTGTGTTGCATTCAGTTGGGGTGATTCCGCGTTCGACTGCCATTTCTTGTAAACACAAAGGCAAATCGTGCATAAGCGAATTCGGTTCGTGTTATATAAGATATTGTTCCCCTATTTATAAATCGTGTATGATCGAATTTGTGTAGTGTAAACACGTGTTATACGAGGACTGACTGTATCTGTAATTCCTCCACAAGCAGCCAGCATCTCCACTCAATGTGCAACTACATACTCAACAAACTTCTGCCTAATTTATCTCTTCTACTTCTGCAACAATCTTTCTTCATATATATATATATATATATATATATATATATATATATATATATACACACACAGGGTGATTCACTACCAGTGCGACAAACTTGCAGGAGGTGTAGGGGGCACAAAGACGAATCGGAATCACATAGCATTGCAGTGTCCAAAATGCCTTCGTCATGCGGTAGAGGACGTTGAACGGGAGGTCACGTGAACAGCGATCCCGCTGGAAGTCAGCATTTGCGAACCATTTCTGTTGAAGAAACCAAGTAGCAAAAGTCCTCCGGAGTGGATAATCTGCAGGCTCCAATGATTGGACGCGTTGCAGATGGAATGAACTCATTTGGTTTGTTGACAGTATCCTCCATACAGTGGATTGGGAAATACCTAATCGTTGGCTTATCGCTCGAGTACTCTTACTCGGATTGCCTTCTGCAAGACATAGGACATTCTCCTCACTGTCTGGCGTCCTCGTCGTTCGCTCTCGATTCATGGTACCTTTCGTGACACAACCAGTCCCACGTAACCTTCTGTGCACACGTGCGAAAATCGTATGATGAGGAGCACGCCGCCTGTGCGGGAAACGTTCCTGGTACAAGTGCAGAGCGGCGCGCCTGTTACAGTCCGCAGCTCCATACGCGAGGTGCACGTCGGCCAGTTCAACGTTTGAATACTCGTCCATCCTACTGCCTCGGGAACCGGTTCGCAAATGCTGACTTCCAGCGGGACCGCTGTTCACGCGACCTCCCGTTCAACATCCTCTACCGCATGATGAAGGCATTTCAGACCCTGCAATGCTATGTGATTCCGATTCGTCTTTGTGCCCCCTACACCTCCTGCAAGTTTGTCGCACTGGTAGTGAATCACCCTGTATATATATTTATATTTACCAAAAATTACAATCTACAGAACTTGAAATCTAACCTATTACCCATACATGGTACTATAAGTTTTAGCATTAGCATAGGCATATGATGCAAGAAAGCAAGCTTATGCAGCATCAGCCAGAAAAAAAAAAAAAAAAAAAACCTTCCACTTCACCCCTCTGTTCATTCGAAATACCTGTCCAGCTGAGCCTTATATTTATTTAGGCTATCAACTTCCACAACAAGGGATGGAAGTCTGTTCCACAAACTACCCGCTGGATAAAGGCAAATTTCCGCACATCTATCCTACATCTGTCTTTCCTCAATTTGAATTTATGCCCTCTCAGGTGATTATTCTGAGCAAGAGGAAGAATCCCATCAGCATTGAGCATGCTCAAACCATTCAAGACTTTATACACCTCTATCAGATCACCTCGCCAGTGCCTAGTCTCCAGACACTGTAATTTGCAAAACTCAAGCCTTTCTTCGTAAGTGCAACCCTTTGTTCCATTCACTAATCTTGTTGCCCTTCTCTGTACTTGTTCCAGCAGCTCTACATCCTTCTTGAAATGTGGCCTCCAGACCTGTATACAGTACTCAAGGTGTGGCCTGACCATTGCCTTATACAAGGGAATAATCACCTACTTATCTCTGCTAGAAAAATTCCTATATATCATTGAAAAGACACCATGAGCTACTCTTGCAGCCCGTCTGCACTGCTCAGAGAACTTCATATCTGCCTGCACAATTACCCCCAGGCCCTTTTCATTCTCTACCACTGTCAGTGTAGTACCACAGAGTTGATACATTGCTCTGGTGTTGTAGTACTTTACATTTGTGAATGTTAAACTTCATTTGCCACCTCTCAGCCCATCTGCTCAACCTTTCCAGATCCTGTTGCAGCAACATAGCATCAGTAGTGTCCTTAACAACCCTGCCAACCTTTTTTTTTTTTTTTTTTTTTTGATTTGTTAGTTGTTGGCGCATCGGCTTCTGTGGCCATATTGCACCTCCCAAGGTTTTTGCAGTACTTGGATCCAAGCTCGAGGCGGGAATCGAACCCGCAACCTTGAGGTTGCCGGGCAGGTACGCCAACCTTTGTATCGTCTGGAAACTTGGACATTAAGCTTGATATACCATCAATATTTATAAATACAGAAAACAATAATGGACCCAACACTGAACCCTGAGGGACTCCACTAATAACATTAGTCCATGATGAGCAGTGTCCATTGATTACCACTCTGTCTTCTCCCCCTCAACCACCCCTTTATCCATAGCAGCAATTTGCCTCCAATGCAACACTGCTCCAATTTGTGCAGCAGTCTTCCATATGCAACAGTATCAAAAGCCTTTCTAAGATCCAAATATATAATATCAAAGTTATTCCCTGCATCCAACTCTTTTGTGACTGCATCATAGTATCCAATCAAATTGGTCAGGCAAGACTTCCCCTTAACAAAACCATGCTGTGTCCGAGCTATAACTGAAGTCCTTACTAGATGATCCTGCAGTGCTTCTTTAACCAGTGCCTCCATTTTAGTAACTTTTGTGTTTATTAAAAAAAAAACAACAACCAAAATACCTGTCCAATCGTCTCTAATAATTTGTCTGGTTCTTCCTTGAATTTATTCAAACTACCCACTTCCACACCAGATGGAAGTTTATTCCAACAATCAACTACCTGCTTGCTGAAGGCCAAATTCCATTGTTCTGCAACCATTCTCAATTTGAATTTATACCCCCTTGTGTAGTCTGATCAAAAATAAATTCCAATGAGCTTACTCAATCGATTTAAAGACTTAAACACCTCAAATCAGATCTATTTGTAGATGCCTAGTCTCCAGATGCTGCAATTTGTAGGACCAATTACCTTCGAATTAGGAGCATTCTTCTGTTCCTTTCATTAATATTGTTTGTTGATCTTATCTGCACCTGTTCCAATGGATCCACATCATTAGCAAATGATGCAAGAAACCAAGTTTATATACCATCAGCCCAAAAAAAAAAAAACCCTTCCCATTTCACCCACCAATTTACTCCAAAAGTTGGTCAAATTCCTTGAATTCATTTAAGCAATCAACTTCCACAACGACGGGTGGAGTTTTTGTTCCAGCAATCAACTACCTGCTGGTTAAATGCAAATTTTTGCACATCTGTTCGACAATTGTCTTTCTTCAATTTCAGTTTATGTCCCCTCAGGTTTGTAATCAGAGCAAGAGGAAGAATCCCATCAGCATTGAGCCTGCCCAATCCATTCAAAGCCTTATACATCTCAATCAGATCACCCTGCAGGTGCCTAGTCTCCAAGTTGCAGCAATTTTCAGAACTTACACCTTTCTTCATAAGACAACTACTTTGTTCCCCTCACCAGTCTTGTTGAACTTCTCTGTACTCATTCTAGCATCTCTACATCCTTCCTAAAATGAGGCTTCAGAGACCTGTATGCAGTACTCAAGGTGTGGCCTGACCGTTGCCTTATACAAAGGGATAATCACCTCTTTATCCATGCTAGAAAAGTTCCTGTATATCATTGACAAGGCCCCATGAACTACTCTGGCAGCCTGCCTGCACTGCTCAGAAAACTTCATATCTGACTAAACAGCTACCCCCAGGTCTCTTTTGTTCTCCTCTACCATGAGTGTAATACCATCCGGTTGGTACGTTTCTCTGCTACCCATATCGTTTCTCTGCTACCCATATGGAGTACTTAGCATTTGTCAATGTTAAACTTCAGTTGCCACTTCTCAGCCCATCTGCCCAAATTTTCCAGATCATGTTGCAGTAGCTTACTGTCATTAACAATCCCACCAACCTATATATATATATATATATATATATATATATATATATCAGCTGGAAACCTCACCATTAAGCCTGATATATATCAGCTGGAAACCTCACCATTAAGCCTGATATACTTTCAGCAATATCATTGATAAAAATACAAACAACAATGGACCCAATACTGAACCCTGGGGGGACTCCACTAAGAGCATTAGTCTACAAAGAGCAATGTCCATTAATTACCACTGTCTTCTCTCAATCAACCATCCTTTTATCCATTGTAGCAACTTGCCCTTAATGCCATATTGCTCCAATTTTAGTCTTCCATGCGCAATAGTATCAATAGCTTTCCTGAAATCCAAGTATATGATATCAAAATTATTTTTGCATCCAGATCCTTTGTGACTAAATCATAGTATCCAATCAAATTGATAAGACAAGACTTTCCCTTAACCAGAGACTCCATTATTTTCCCCGCAACAAAAGTTAAACTAACAGGTCTGTAATTACTCGTCACACTTTGTGAACTGGAGATATATTTGCACATCTCCAGTCTGTGGTGGACCACCCATTAGTCCATCGATGCTCTCATAATTATTTGACAAGGGTTTGCCTACTTCCTTTGCCGCCTCCTTTAATGTAACTGGATAGATCCCATCCACCCCATGTGTCTTTCCTATGTTTAACTTCAGCAATTTGTCCTCCACTTTGCTCTCAGTTATTATAAAATCATTTAGCTCCCTGTTAGAGATCAACTGGCTTCTGTTCTCTACTTTCCTATAGAATTCCTCATGTGTGAATGTAGATGCAAAATGTTTATTTAGTTTGGCAGCTATCTGAGCAGGATCATCTACAGGCAAACCATTGATCCCAAGTGGACCAATCTGATTCATCCCCTTCCTTTTAAATTTATATAAGTGAAGAAGTCTTTGCTGTTTTTCTTTGCATCCTTTGCCAAAGATTTCTCATAATCTGCCTTTGCCTGTTCTAACCTCCTTTGTTACTTGATTACAGAATAGCTTATATTTGCCATAGGCTTTGTGTCTCCTGATAATTCATATGCATCCCATGCATTTTTCTTCTCTGCCACGAGTCTCATTAGTTCATCTGACATCCATTTGGGCCTAAACCTTGAACAGTATTTCTTAGTTGGTATGAAAAGCCTAGTAGCTTCCAAGATTAATTCCTTGAATGCTTCCCATTTAGAATTTGCTGTCAGTTGGTCCCACTGTAGTCTCCTGTAGAAAAGCAAAAACCCTTCATTTACCCCTGATAGTAGTTAAATCTAAGTTTAGCAAGGCCTCGCATAATGCGTTTATCAGTTACCGCTATTTTAAAAAATTATTCAACTTTTCACGATACAAATTTCCAGGTAAAGCAATCTTTTTTTTTTAAATGTAATAGTTGAAAAAGATTTGAATCACACACTAAGCTTACTGTGTGTCAGATGGGCAATTGACAAGCATTTGTCCGCCTCAATGTGTTCATCAGCCATTGGAAGAAGACATGTTACTTGTTTTTTCTCCTGCCTAATAAAGTTACTTGCAGACATGCATTTAAAAATTCTAATTTTTAAATGAGCCAGATGAAAATATTACTGCAAAGGAGATAACGGTAAAAGAACTAGATGAAATCTTTTGTATCACAGAGAACTTCGAACAAAAGGTTTGAGGCTTGTCTGCGCTATTTATTTCGCCAGGGCCTAGAGATTATCAGCTGTCGGAAATTGATTGATGAAAAAAAGAAAGCCAATACTGTTCAAATGACTCTGTTCAAATATTTCCATAACGAATAGTTTCTTCATTGTGTATTTTATGCCAGAGGTTCCAAACTCTCGGTTCACGGCAACCCTAGGCAAAAAGAAGTACCTTTATTAAGTAGTTAGGTCCAAACAACTTATTATATTACTCCCTCTGGTTGTCTCTTGAACATGCTGCTGTAGAGAAGAATCATCCGATAAATCCACAAACGTCTTGCTAGTGTGCGAGTGACCAACCCACAAGTTCCAGTCAATATCTGGGAAGTTAAAATTATTATTATTATTCATATAACAATGGCTAATATAGTGCAAGGAAGCCCAAGGCTTTTGCTGCACCAGCAAAACAAAAAACCAAAAAAAAAAACCAAGTTAATCACCAAGAAAGAGAAGAATGATGATATCCAGCTCAGGACCCAGGGTGCATGTTGAAACTTTGAACTACCTTGAGTAGTTAGAGCAGTGTCTGACAGATGTCAAGTATTGCTGTGTTTTTTCTCGAAAATTTCAAATATTCCACAGCACACAGTTTGGGAAATTCTCTTTTATGCAATAAACATTTAATCCCATAACTATTTTCGTTATCTTTTACATGGCATACAGTTAAAAAGTTATTTAAAAGGTATTTTTAAGATTCTTTATGGACATTCCTGAAGGTCAAGGACCAATTATAATTTTTCCTATTGATTATTATATTCGATTAACGTGTTTCTATTTTGCACTCGCAGTATGAATTAATCATGTTAATTGATGCCAGCCTGTAAATCCCACATCAGTACACTGTGATCACTGCCACCTAGTGGTTCCTTTATCAGTAAATTCTTAATGCATGAATAATCACTGCTGATAATCAGATCAAGAGTATTACTCCCTCTGGTTGCCTCTTGAACATTCTGCTGTAGAGAAGAATCATCCGATAAATCCACAAAAGTCTTGCCAGTGTGCGAGTGACCAACCCACAAGTTCCAGTCAATATCTGGGATGTTAAAATCTCCGATTATAAGACTGATTTTACTGGCCTACTATTTCACTGTATAGCTGTTCATTGTACTCAGAGTGATTAGGCCTATAACAAACTCCTGCCCCCATTTTGCTTTCTCAGTGTCACACCAAACTGACTCAACATTGCACTGTCCATTTGTCAATTGGATACACTTCCTTAGATTTTATGTGTTTCTTAACTAACAGCATAACCCCTCCTCACTTCCTATCCTTTCTGTACACATTGTACTCCTTAAATTCCAATTCTGCATTCCTTATATCTGTGTGACACCATGTCTCTGATATCCCAACAATATCCTCCTATGATGTCTTGACGAGCACTTTGAATTCATCAAATTTATTTACTATAATCCTAGCATTGTTGTACACACAAGTATATATGCACCTGTTCTTACTCTTAGTTATTCTAACACAGCCCATGTATTTACTTGTTTCATGACTCCCAGCAGTTCCTGAAATCCCCAGCAACTTGCTTTCCAGGCTGCTGCTGATTCTAGTACAAGCAGTGCAAGAATCACTTCCACCTGTTTGCGGCTACAGTTAATCTATTGGTCTGTTTATCCCCCCCCCCAAGCTAGTTGTGACTCACCTCATTCCTGAAATGGGATGAGTCAGAAAACCCAACTGAAATTCCTCAAATTAGGGTGAGTCGGAAAATTCCGCACCTATATGCAGTGCTCAAGTATGCCCTGAAAAATGCCTTATACAGGAAGAAGATTCCCCCCCCCCCCCTTATACTTGCTGGAAAAATTCCTGAGAAAACCCTATGAGTTGTTTCTGGCAGCCTCTCTACCTGCTCTGATCTTCATATATGATTCCTCCATGTCTTTTTCTTTCTCCAATACTCTGAATGTAGTACAACACTCAAGATACAGTATATGGGTGACAGTAATCTGGGATTGGTGTCTCTCATATGCAGCACCTCTCATTTGTAAATGTTAGTGGTTATATACAAAAATAATTTATTTCCTGTTGCTTCAACTGCACTGGCTGGTGAATGACAAGCATGCATAATGTATAACAATTTTTGTGCATGTTTTTATAAAATCAAGGCATGTTAAGTCCTGTTAAAGATTTACTCCCTTTCCACACATAAATGGGTAGTATATTGTTCTAGACCAAGAACATGTTAAGTTAACTTTGACGTACACTTTAGAAATTTTTGGCATTTTTTTTTTTTTTTTTTTTTTAAACCTCCAGTTAGAGTCCACTTTAGAAGTGTATCTCATCAATTGTTTCATTTTTGAATGTTGAAATGAAAGATCTGTTGTTTCTACTGCTGTCATACAATATTTTTAAAGCACATATTTCAACTAAAATTTATTCTTCAAGATGAATGTGAATTGAAGATAAGCATGTACTTGCTAATATTAAAATATCTTTTTCTTGCTCAAAAATAACAACTAACCTCTGATTTTCTTTTTGAAATAATGTTGACACTTCATTTCAAAGAAATATGTGAATCAGTTATGGAACTATTTGCTGAACAAGTCTCTTCATGTAATTCAGGTCAGGAAATTGTGAAGTATGACAGTCTTTTATATATTATTGAACTGTCCTTGGATATACATTTGTCCATCTATTGCCCTTGAGTGTTGCATCTACAATATAAACTCATATGCCATTTCAAAAGTCTGTGAGGAGCAGTTTGTGATTAAAAAAATAATAATAAATAAAAAAAATAAATAAATAAGCAAGCTAATTTTTAACTCTGAAATTGTGTAACTGAATGAGATGTATGAACACTTCATATCATTTGAAGTTTTGCAAGTTAGCCGCTCCAGTATTGTAATATCATGACAGGAGATTACAATGAGTGGAATTTTTTTAATGCGTATGATAACTACAAACTACAATTAAAGAAAATAATTACTGAATACTGAAATACAACTTTTGTTTTGTCAAATATTATGCAAATAATCCATTCAAAAATGCTAGACCAGGGGTCCCCAACCTTTTTTACCTACCGACCCCTTTAAAAAAAAAAGGGATTTTTCCCTCATCAATCCCATCCAAAAAATATATTTTAATTTTAATGGGTGCATTTACAAGAAAATGTACGTTAATAATAGTTAATTATTTATTAAAAAATTAAATAATTATAATACATTAGATAAGTAACAATGAGTTTGCAATTAATTACCAATTACTTTAACAAAAAAAAAAAAAACAGTAAATATTATTTGATTTATTACTGCCATTTTAGTTTCATAAATCAGAACCCTTTATATATCAATTTCAATCATTAACATTAATTATTAATGAGAACTATGGCTGACAGTTTGCAATAAGCTGTGTGGTATCTGGGTGAAATAAATTTTTCAAAAAAATTTATTTATTTTATAAAAAAAATAAATTAATTTATTTCACCCAGGTTCTCACATTGATATATTCAACCTGTTTCTTCTTTTTATCATTAAAATATTAATAGCTTGTTTTTATCATTAATAATTAAGTTCTTATATAATGGAAGCTGAATCCAGCTTCCATAACATAACTGGGGAATTTAACAGAAGCAGTTCCACTGTACTTTTGTAATTTAGGATATTTATTTTGCATATCTTCATTATTCCAATAGGTGTGTACCCTTTAGATTGAAATGCAGATTTGGCATCCAAATCTATCAATTCAATAACTCTTCCCAGAAAATAAATTTAACTCGAGACACATTACAATTAAAAGGTTGTAGAATTTATTGTTACAATCACATCATGAATATCTTAAAAAATCAAAAATGTTAAAATAATCTTTCAGTTTGTTCCAATGAACTGTTAAAACAAATTTTAATTGAAAGTTCTAAATACAAAACAAAATATATAGCATAAAAGTGAGAGTATATAAAAATAAGAGCATTAGAACTTTGTATAAATAAATAAAACACAAAAATCTAATAAAACAAACTATGGGAAGCTTTCAAGGCATTGTGCCTCTTTTGAAACCCAACCAAGAAACAAGTCAATATACCATGAAGATTTCCATGTTGACTATCCTTTGAAAAGCAAAGAACAGAATGGATACAAAAAAACAAACCCTCCACCAACCCATTGTATGTGCAAGTACTCTGCTTTTGCAATTAAGAGTGATATATTAATAAGAGGCCTCCAATCCTCCTTCAGCATTTCTAGAAACTGAAGGCTTCAAAAGCAAATTTTATACTCATTGCAGAAAGTTTTATTAATTTATCTTTAAGACATGAAATATTAAAAATCTTTGTACTTTTCACCAGGATGCATCCTTTACAGGTGGCCTTTCATCTTTGATGGTATCATAGCAGCATTTCAAAAGGTTCTCAAATCAATACTACTTTTTATAACAGACATAGCAGCACTGATTTGTTGCCAGGCAAAGAAGTAAATCCCAATGTTAAATAATCTTGTGAATACAGACAGCACTTTGGGAGTGACGTGGTATAAGGATCTTCCTAAAAACTTCCTTTGTTCAACCTGCTCAGAGGGTATTACTGCATTTAAAAACTGTGACAGTTCAGTCAGTTGACTGCAAACAGCCATTAAACATCATTACTAGCAAGCACGATGCACATCATGAGAAATAGCTGTTCACTGAATATGGTTCTGCCACAGTAAAATTCGCATACCAAATTTCTAAAACCTAAAATTAACAAGGTGAATGTTCATAGTTATATTTTTAAATCATATACAGTGAAACTTCCCTTTAACGGACAGCCATGGGGAACGAAAATTTGTCCGTTAGAGAGAAGTGTCCACTAACAAGAAGTCTGAGGGAGAAAAAAAAAAGAAAGAAAAATCGTTAAACGTTTAATGTAAAATTAAATTAAATTATATACAGATTTTGCACAATATTTTTGTAAATAATATACATACAATTGTGCTATGCATATTATGACTTTATCTTAAGAAAAATACATACAGTAATCACTTATTTTCTTCTGCACCTTCTTCCGGCTGATAATTTTGTTTTCAACATTTGTTTGGAGTGAAGAAACCATCGAAAGTCCTTCAGTATCTTCTTCAGCGGCGAAAAACATTTTTAAACGATTGATTCGTATGAGCGCTTCTTCTACTTTCATCTGTGGTTCGCTGTTAATGTTCTTCGACAGAATGACCTCCTTCCATTTCTTCATCCTCATGAGGAACTTCTTGAAAAATATCGATGATAATGTCATTGATATCTAGAGCACCATCTTCTGTAGTGAGGTTCGAGTCTATCTTTGTAGCCAGGATCACTTGTAGTGGAAGTATCGTACATTATCAATAGATGTTGAAGTTTTTGTTCTTCTTGGTGCTCCACATTGCTGTTCACAACTTCAAATTTTGCGTTTGAGAAGCCAGACTTTACAAAACAGTTTGCGACAGTTTGTTTTCTAATTGCGTTTACTGAAGAGGAAATCCATTTAATCGCATCTAGGATGCAGAGTTTCTTTGCAAGGTCACTCGCACATGTTACATCGTTCATGTTTGCAATGAGATGTCTTAAAACACTTTTTCTGTAGTGAAGTTTAAAATTTTTTATTATCCCTTGATCCAAGGGTTGACACTCTGCAGATGTGTTTGATGGCAGAAAAACGATTTGAATGTTGGACAATTCAATGTGCGGTTGAGATGCAGCATTATCCATGAAAAGAATAATTTTTCTGTTTTGACGAATCATGTTTTGGTTAAAGCGACTTATCCATTCGCTCATGATATCTCGTGTCATCCATGCTTTATTAGACTTCCAGTCAACATTCAAAAGATTCAACTTTATGCCCTTGAAACAACGAGGATTTTGTGGTTTTCCTATAACAAGAGGTTGTTCAAAGTCTCCCAGCATATTTGTACACAATAGTATAGTCAAGCGTTCCTTAGAAATTTTTCCGCCCTGGCACTTCTCGGTTTTGAGACTCATTGTTTTTTCAAGAAGAGCTTTATAAAACAACCCTGTTTCATCACAGTTGTAAATATCCTTAGCTTCAAAATCACGACATAAATCTTCCAATTTGACGGTCCACTCTGTTACAACCCCAGTATCAACAGATCCACCTTCACCACTTACGGTTTTCCAAGAAATTTTATGCCGAGTTTTGAACTTGTCTAGCCATCCCACAGAAGCTTTGAACTCATTTACTTGCATAGATTTCGCAACCTCCAAAGCCTTTTCCCTAATAATAGGCCCATTAATGGGAATTTTTTTAGCATATGCGTGACAAAACCACTCATACGTAACATTGTCAATTTGAAGTCCAACAGTTTTCGGGAATGATTTTTGAACCTGATCATTTCCGTGTTGCCAAAATTGTTTGAGCAGTTCATTTTTTTTCTTTAGGATGTCGCTTACCTGCGTCTTCCCGATTTTGAATTTTGCAGCGAGATTGCGAACACTATTTTTTTGCCGATCATACGCATTAATGAGTTCGACTTTATCTTTTAAAGTTAAATGTTTAGGAGAAGACATTGTGCACTTCACACGACACAGAACAAAACTGAAAAATGAAACTCAAAAGACGAAAGGTCGACCAAATCCCCACCCCCTGCACACACCGAATTCATCAGAAGTTTTAAACGTGCCTTAAAGTTCTTGAAAAAGGGTTTAGAACCGCGACATAAACCTTGATAAAATTCAGAGAATCGGAAATAGAAAATAAACACACGATTGAGGCAATACGTGGAAGAAACGTACCTCGAAAAAGGGCCGTGAGCTCGCCCGCTGTCCGTTATGGGGAGATCAAATTAAGTGCTAATCTAAACGAAACAGTGCAGATTGCCTGTCCGCGTCCGTTACAGAGAATGTCCGCTAGACAGAAGCTGAAAACATGTTAAAACCAATAGAGGAGAGTTGGGGAATTTGAAAATGTCCGTTGTAGAGAGATGTCCGTTAAAGAGAGGTGTCCGTTAGAAGTTTCACTGTATTATTAAATTCTTTATATATTTGGTGAATATTGAACTGGAGGGGTGGTAAATATTGAGCCCATTGAGAATCACTGTGTTAGACAAAGCTTATCTGAAATATTGCTGATAATTTAATAACCTCGGAATCAGAATATCAATTTTGTGTTCATGTTTGCTAAATTAGAATATTATGGTGCAACATATGTGAGTAGGTGTGAATGTCAACTTGTTTACATTAAGTTAATTCTTTTGCACAATTTTGACTTAAATAGTTAACACACACCTTACCTTTTGAATGTCTGCATGATTTGGTCCTGATATGAACTCTTCTAAATCAGCAAGTCTATTTGTTTTGGCATATGCATATATTAATTCTGATTCCACATAAGATTCTCTCGCTTTTTTCCTTGACATCTGGAGGTATCTCACTAAATCTTCCCAACTATCTATAAGATTGAATTCAGTTTTGTGAGATACACAATTCTAGTCATAGTTTCAGCAAAAAAAAAAAAAAAAAAAAAAAAAAAAAGCTGTGACATATACATATGATTTTTTTAAGGCAGCAAAATTTTCAGACTCATGACCAGCTACAAATGAAATAATTTCAGTTACAAGTACAGTTTAGGCATCTGTAAATATATACCAGTGAAATGTAAAGGAAGGATTCTTCCTTTACATTTCAAGTGAGTGGAAAAAGAATTTTCGGATGGGTTTCTTTTTGCCCATGTAAATGCTGTGAAACCTTTTAAAGGGGAGAAAAAAACAAAAAAAAAAAGAAGAATTTATCCAACTACTATAACTACATCCAGAGTGATCCACTTTCAAGGGATAAGTAATCAAATAAATAAATAGAAACCTAAATCTGCAATTATTTTACTTGTCAAGATAAGTGTAAAGTTTCTCTGGTATTCTGAAACTTTTTTTTTAGAGTTCATCTGCAGTGGATTCTTAGTCTAAAAGGTTATAAGAGTACAAATTTTTATAGAAGTCTGCCAGACTTACGTATTTATTAACAGCATAAAGGAACCAATTTAGAAATTTAATGGCATCTTATTTTTATTTTCAGTATCATATAAATTCGAGTTGTAAATTTTGTAAATTTTTGCTGGCTGGTGTAAACTTAAAAAAATGGAAACTTTTTGCATCCCGTAGGAATAAATGGAGGTATTGTAACATCACAATGTGAACCCAATAACACACTGTTATTTTGGTAATTTGTTCCAAGATCTTGGAAGTTGAAATTTTCGCTATATAACTAAGCTATTTATCTCTCTAAAATGTAATTTTTATAATAGAGCGCTATCCTTTCATCGTTATCATATGTTCTGTTATAATAATTAATTTTGAACAGCTTTGTTGATATTTTTCTAAAGAACATTTCTGGAGGTCATGACCATAAAACAATTTCCACTTTCAAGTTTATTGGGCTTTTCTGTTAGTACAATCTATTATAAACAGGTAGTAAACTCGATCTTATTGCATTTGCAATAATCCTGATAACTGGAATTGTGTGGGTTTTTAAGTAATTTTTGTGAAATGTTTCCCTTTCACTGAATCTTCAATCATAAGAAACAAAGTTTTCACAATCTTCTCTTCATTCTTATTTACTTATTAAATGATGAAAAGAAAGCAACCAACAGATAGTGCAAGTGGTGACAGTGCTAGGAAACTAAACAAAATTGATTTAGAAATGAAGATGAAAATGAATAAGTAAGAAGCAGGAGAAAGTTTGTCATCTATTTGCATGGGAATCAAGTCTCGCTGCTTCAACAGTGAATACTATTTTAAAGATTGCACACATAAAAGAACATGTTAAAGGATCAAAGCATTTAAGATCAACAGTGATCCCAAAGCAGCATTTAGGTGCTATATAGATGATGAAAAAGCTATTAATAATATGGATAGAAAATCAGATTCCGAAGCAAGTGCCCGAGTCTAATGGCCATTCAAGCAAAAGCCAGAAGTACAGTAAACCCCCGCTATTCGTGGTTTCGCGATCGCCGATTTAATATAAAATGAAACCTAAAAAAAAATGTGAATTTTAAAGCGCTGTGAATATTTTCCGCCATAAAAAAACATGAGCGTGGCTAAAATTATCTTTCCCGGTCAAAACAGCGCTCAGTGGGCGGGGGGTGAGGGGTGACAAAATCGCGAGCGTGGATGTTTCTCACTAATCCTTGTTCAGTACGTGTTATGCGCTTGTCATGGAAGGTTTCGTCGTTTGCTTTTAATTTCTATGCTTATAAATTGAATAAATTTATCAATTTATAAATTGATATGCTTATAAAAATGATAAATCTACCGTTTTGCAGTGTAAAACAGACTTTTTCGAGTGTGTTAATGGAAGAAAGTGACTATTGTGGACAAGTTCTTTCTAACCCCTACAAAAATATGGCTACGAATTACAAGAGAAATGTGAAAATATCAAAGAAGGTGATGACATTAGCGAATAAAATTGAGTTATTAGATAAAATTTCTGATGGTGAAAGTGTCTCCTCAGTGGCAAAATATTATAAAATCAATGAGGCAACAGTACGATCAAAAAATCGGAATAAAAAATCCGCCGTAGTGTCCATGAAAACGCACTAATTGCTTCAAAAATTTGCTCTGTAACTCGTGATGTTAAATTGGAAAAAATGGAAAATGCTTTAAATCTGTGGATAGAAGACCGAACTCAAAATAAAATTCCGTTAAGTTCACTCATCATTCGTGAAAAGGCAAAACTCCTTTATCAAAACTTTAGCGAAACTGGTGATAGCACTGGCGGGATAAGTTTTTTTGCTAGCAAAGACGCTGGTTTGAAAGATTTGTTTGAAATTTCTAATAAATATTACATTTAATATTAAATTGTTTCTTATTTTCATTTCGATGCCATATGCTTGCATTTCACTATGTACATAGTCATATTATGAAGATACATATAACACATACATAGACAAAATTTTAGACTAGTTTTTCTTATATATTTCATACTTTGGAACGGAACCCCTTTATTTCTATGGGAGCCATAACTCAGTATTCGCGTTTTCGGTATTCGCGACATTTCTCAGGAACGTAACCCCCGCGAATAGCGGGGGTTTACTGTATTTATGAAGATATTAAGAATAAGTACAGCGAACCCCAAGTCAAGTCATGGCAAGCAACAGGTGGTTTAATAGGTTCAAACATTGTGCTGGCTTCCATGTTAAAGTATGCAGTGAGATTGCCAGTGCTGATTCTGCAGCAGCAGCAGCAGAGGAATTTTGTGATGTGTTGGAAAAAACCCAATCTAAATTTTCACAGCCTTCAAACTTCTGCAGCGGCATACTTATCAGCTGGAGATGTTGAAAATGTAAAACTTGCTGACGTTATGTCTGTCCCCTCCCTTTTTTTGTAATTTTATAATTTTGAAATTTTTGTAAATACATACTTTTGTAATTTTTCCCATGGATGAAATAAAAAAATTGAATAAATAATTCTATTTACATGTTCGTTGAACATGTTCTTTTTTGTTTCAATCAAATTCAACAAGCACAGTTGCAAGTGCTGCATAAGCACTTAGTGAAATTCCGACTTATGTGGAGTTCCATGGAACGCAACCCTTAGGGAGTACCTGGGGAGTGCCTGTACCCGTTTTCCCCCCCCCATATCTGTGTTATTATTTTCTTGATTAAACAAATTGTCTTACTCTTATTCCTTAAGATTGTTTGAAATAATTTTCAATAAAATTATTTGAAACCCATTGAAATAATTTGCATTTAAGGTTAAAGCAAACAAATGCAAAGTGCTTAACTAATTTCAATAACTAATTCTTAATCCTATTGATAAGTGGCAATATTTTTCACTCCAGAGCAGATTTTTAGGACTTGTCTCTGACTAGAGAAATGTGCCCATTCTTCATGTCAAAACAAAATTGCCAACTCCATACTTTAAAATATTTATACTCATATTTCATAATGGCTAATTAAATAAATTAGATGAAAAAATACCTGTTTTATGGGCTGTCTGGACAACATCCATGTAATTTGATGGATCACCTGCCTTAATATAGGAATCAATAGCCTCTTTAACCATACCCTGGCTAAGCTGAGCTTGAGCAAGTTGGCTCCATACAGCTGGTTCATTGCACCTTTCAGCAAACTCATATGCTCTGTCAAGATTCTGGATGTGTTCAATCAAGACCTAGGGATATAACAGAATATTCAATATGTGTTTACAAAAATTAAACTCACATACACCCTTCCCCACCTTTATCTCTTTTAAGTAGTCCATAAATTTTATTACAGAATTAAAATTAGAATTTATGGATTAATCTATAATCAAGTCACAAAGGAGGTTAGGTAAGCGAACATGTAAATTTGGCAAAGGATGCAAAGAGAAGCCGCAGAGACTTCTTTATGTTATGTAAACACTAGGAAGGGATAATCAAATTGGTCCACTCAATATCGATGGTTTGACTGTTGATAATCCTGCTCAGGTTGCCAACAAACTGAATGAGTATTTTGCATTTACATTCACACATAAGTTAAACATTAATGCACATGGAGAGGATAGGATATATCCAATTATATTAAGGGGCAGCAAAGGAAGTAAGCAAACTCTTAGTCATAATTATGAAAGCATCCTTGGATTCAAGGGAAGTCCCCACAGACTGGAGATGTGCAAATGTATTCCCAATTCACAAATGGGGATCAAACAGTGAAACAAGTAATTAGACCTGTCAGTTTAACTTTGTTCCATGGAAAATAATGGAGCCACTGGTAAAAGAAATAATGCAGGATCATATAGACAAGGCCGCAATTATACTTCAAACACAGCATAGGTTTATTAAGGAGAAATCTTGTCAAAACTAAAACTGATCTGCTAGCATCATACTTTTCTTCTAACTTGTGTATTGATGATCTGGTAAACCACCTCCCACCATTCTCATACGCTCCATTCAATAGTAGTAGTGGTGGTGGTAGCATGTGATGCAAGAAAGCAAGTGTATGAGCTTATGCAGCATCAGTCAAAAAAAAAAAAAAAAAACAACACCATTCCCTCCAAATACCTGTCCAGTTCCTGCTTAAATTTATTTAACCTATCAACTTCCACAACAACAGATGGAAGTTTGTTCCAGCAATTAACCACCCACTGGCTAAAGGCAAATTTCCGCACATCTATTCTACATCTGTCTTTTCTTAATTTGAATTTATGCCCCTTAGGTTCGTAATCTGAACAAGTGGAAGGATTCCATCAGAATTCAGTGTGCTCAACCCATTCAATGCCTCCTGTGGTTTTCTGTCAAAAGGATGTCAGAAGGATTTTGAACAATCTTGATGCTAAGAAAGCATCCAGGTCCTGATGGTATTTCTCCACTTGTTCTCACTCCTGTTCTGTCTCCTTTTTACACTTCCTTATTCCAAAGGTGTTTTCCCTTTTGCTTGGAAATTTGCTCATATTCAGCCAGTTCCTAAAAAAGGGTGAGAAATCCCTCCCATCCATATATCATCCCCATTGCACTTACTTTTACTCCTTCTGAAGTAATGGAGAAATCTATTAACTGCTAACTCTTAAACTATCTAGAATTCTTCGACCTGATCAATGATCACCAGTATGGACTCCATATATCGATCCACTGATGATATTCTGGCTTATGTTACTCATCTATGGACATGAGGAATTCTTCTCAAATTGAGAAGAATTCCTCATGTCCATAGATGAGTAACATAGATCAGTCTGTTCTCAAATTGAGAAGCTTATATGCATTGACCTGAAGATTCACAGCACCTACATTGGGAAAGCAAAGACATTTTATATTGTTAGCAATCAGTATTCCACCCCTCCAACACCCAGCAGTGTAAACAAAATGGGTGACAGGTGCACATACACAATCGATCTTGTGATATTGCAAACAATTTCCAAGGAAGTGAATGGAAATGTAAAGTTTAAACAGGTGCCATATACTGTATAACAATACCATATGCAGTACTAGCAAGTTTATATTATAGTTCCATTCAATTTCTTGATGTTTTCCTGGTTTCAGTTGATTTGGCCGACTTTTTGGACTAGACATAGCTATTCATGTTAGACAAACCAACTTTGAATAAGCTCTACTGAAATGCATATAAAACCTGGTACTCACTGGCTGAGGAACAGGAGCAAATGTATCCCCATTTCATAATAGCTTCAAAATACATCACATTACAAATAATCTGATTAAATTAACAAGGTTATAATGTACTCTTTCCATCTGAAGGCTAACCGTGTTATTAACAGTCTAATATATAGAAGAGAATGCTATTTTTATAAGGATAAACAGTCCACATTGTACTTCATATCTAAACGATGCAAAATCTTTGTGAGAAAAATGCAACATTTCAGTTTCGAGAAATATCTCGAAATTATTTGCAGTCTATTTACATTCAGAGTTTCCAAATGCATATAAATTTGATGAGATAGTAATATTTATTTTGTTGTTCTGGAGGCTTAATGGCACATAAGCTGCTAAGGCTATAATGTGCCTATTCACTTATTATATTAAAACATAAGTTTTCCCTAGATCAAAAGAAAATCTGAAATCAGAAATAATTGAAAAGCCCAGTTTGCCGGAGAAAGTCAAAAAATTCGGAAATATTTGCCTTATCACCAATGAGATTTTCAAGAGTTACTGGTTTATGAAGGTTAACCAATGATATCAAGGATGAAGTTCTGGCTTGTTTATAATAGGGGCAGTCAATAAGAATATGTTTTACAGTCAAATTATTAGAACAATGTGTACATTGTGGTGGGTCATCTCCTGTGAGTAAATGAAGGTGGGTCAGATGTGTATGTCCTATTCTTGCCCTTGAAAGGACTACTTCTTTTCTCGATGTACGGATACTGGAGCGCCAAATTTTTGGATCATGTTTAAACTGAAAGAGTTTATTATTAGTCTGAGAGTGCCAGAGTGCTGTCCACTGTGATAGGCAAGCAGCATGAACGGTTAGTGCATAATCTGATGCTGGAACAGGGATATTGGTTAAATCAAATGTAGTTGGGTTTTTTGCAGCTTTATCAGCCAGTTCATTGCCTAAAATACCGGAATGGGCTGGAATCCAGCAAAAAGTGACCAGTTGGTTGCATTCTTTAATTTGCAGTAATAAGCTTCTGATTTCATCAAGAACAGGGTGAACTTTATCTGAGGAATTACATAATGACATGATTGAGCTGAGTGAATCAGTGTAAATAACTGATTTTAAGGAACTGTCAGAATAGAGATTTTCTAAAGCTAGTTTAATTGCATATAATTCAGCAGAAAATATACTAAATTCTGATGGAAGGGAAACTGATACAGGTGGTATCAAAAGCCTTCTCTATGTCTATTGAAACCATTACTAGATGTTCATGTATAAATTGGGGAGAAATCAGTATATCTTTGAGTGTGAACTGCATGAATTTGGTTGACATTTGATGCTTGCAAAGTATTCTTTCTCCATTGACAGAGGTAAGTGTCACAGGTTGGAAGAGGAGGAGGAGCCCATGGTGGCTGAGTATAAGTTGCCACTTGCTTTACGGAATGGATGGAAATATTCCAAACTTGCACCAATTCAAGAAGGCGAAGACCAGCTGGCTTTACTATACTAGGTTTGTTTCTGTATAGGATTTCTAATGGTGGGTTGAAAAGGTATGACTGAACGGGATGAGAGGCACAACTTTGTATCTTGACAGCATATTTGAGTAACAGTGATTTCCTGCGTAAAGTTAGTGGGGGCTCGTGAGCATCAATGTAGAGACTATGTGCTGGCGACGTTCTGAATGCACCAGTTGCAATTCTCAAAGCACTGTGCTGAATTGGATCAAGCCAGCGTAATGCGCTCTTTCTGGCAGAATCATAGATTGGAGCACCATAATCGAGACGGGATCTGATTAATGCCCTGTATAAACGAAGAAGCGAGGTACGATCTGCACCCCACATTTGGGCAGATAAAGCTCTGAGTATGTTTAACTTCTTTAGACATGAGGTCCGTACATTTTTAATATGATCTAGGAAATTTAACTTGTTGTCTAGGATTAATCCAAGAAATCTGATGTTACTGGTGACTGGGACAACGATGTTAGAAATTTGAAGTTCGGGATCTGGATGAAGTTTGCGTTGTCTACAGAAGTGGATGGCAACTGTTTTCTGCTGTGAGAGCCGATAACCATTGAGGCTCGCCCATTGTTGAATTTTATTAAGTGCTATCTGAAGCTGTCTTTCAATAGACCTCATGTTTTGAGAATGACAGGAGATCGAAAGGTCATCTGCATAAAGGTAAGTCTCAACTGTATTTGGAAGCTGCTTAGTGATAGAATCTATTCTCAGAGCAAAAAGAGTGGCACTCAGTACTGATCCCTGTGGAACACCTTCTTCCTGGATGAAAGTTGTGGAAAGGGCATGTTGGTATTGAACTTGAAATGATCTAGTATGTAAGAAGTTCTGAATAAATATAGGAAGGTTGCCTCGTAGTCCGAGAAGGTAAAGATCACTAAGTATACCATACCGCCAGGTGGTATCAAAAGCCTTCTCTATGTCTATTGAAACCATTACTAGATGTTCACGTTTGACAAAAGCATTACGTATGGCAAATTCAGCCTTGACCATAAGATCTAAGCATGACCTGTTTTGACGGAAGCCATATTGGTTATGGCTCATTAGCTGTTCCGACTCAATAATCCAGACGAGTCTTCTGTGGATAATTTTCTCAAGAATTTTGCTGAGGCAGCTTGAGAGAGATATTGGTCTATAGCTATTGGGGTTGGATGGATCTTTTCCAGGTTTCAGGAAAGCCAAAACTGTAGAGTGATGCCAAGTAGCTGGAAAAACATTTTCTAAAAAAATGCGATTGTAAAAGACCAGGAGGCAGCGCAAAGCTTTGTCATCAAGATGTTGTATCATGATATAATAAATCCCATCTGGCCCGGCAGCACCATTTCGGGCGGTTTTAATGACATGTAAAAGTTCAGAATATTGCAGAGGTTTGTTATATGGGAGAAGACGGGCAGTTTTGAAGTGAATACCATGTTTTTCTTCAGTGTTTTTAATTCTTTGGAATGAGGTAGGATAGGCTGTTGCTGCTGAGATTTCGGCAAAAGTATTGCCCAAAGCATTAGCTATATCTACTGGATTAGAGAGATCTTTCCCATTCCAAGAGAGAATTGGAGAAGGTATGGTAGGAAACTTACCAGACAGCTGTCTAATTTTTTTCCATATTATTTTGGAATCAGTATTTCTGTGAAATACTTGAGGCAAAACGGATCCAGGATTCTTTCTTTGCTTGCTTTTGTATGGAGCGTGCTTTTGCCCTTAATTTCTTGTAATTAATGAGATTCACTGTGCTCGGACATTGCCGAAACAAATTCCAGGCTTTATTTTTTTCTCTCTTTGCTGTGGTGCATTTGTCATTCCACCAGTAATTATGATGCTTTCGGCCCGGAGGATTTGATAGTGGTATTGTGTTCTTAGCCACATTTAGAAGATGCGACGTGATGTATTCTGTCACTTCATCAATATGTTGGAGGCGGATTTTTTCTTCATCAAGATCGATTGATGATTGAAATTTTGCCCAGTCTGCTCGGACAAATTTCCACTTTCTGCAGGGCGGAATTGATGGAGTCTTTGCTTTCAGAAAGTTGCATACTATTGGGAAGTGGTCACTGCCCATGGGATCATTTATTACATACCACTCTATGGTTGGGACTAGTACTGGTGAACAAATCGAGAGATCTAGTGCTGGAGTGTGTCCTGCTGGGAGCTGTACGTGTGTCGGTGCACCAGTATTGAGTATACTGAAATTTAGTGCCTCTAAAAAGCTTTCAATTAATCGGCCCCGTCTATCCAATTTAGGAGAGCCCCATAATGGGTGATGCCCGTTAAAGTCCCCTAATATACAGAGAGGTGGAGGTATCTGTATAAAGAGGTCTTCAAGATCTTTTAAAGAGTACATACGGTTTGGTGGTAGGTAGATTGAGACAAGTGTTATTGCATTATGGAGAGTTATGCGAACAGCAACAGCTTCAATTTCAGTTTGGAGTGTGATATGCCTAGTAGGGATCTTCGAGTTTACTAGGATTGCTACACCACCATGGGCAGCATTAGCGGTATTTCGATCTCTTCGATAAAGGCAATAGTTCTTTATCGAAGGAGAAATTTGTGAGGTCAGGTAAGTTTCCTGTAGACAGAAGGCAGCTGGAGAAAATCGGTTAATTAGGTATTTAATATCGTCAGTGTTGCGACGAAAACCTCTGCAATTCCATTGTAAGATACTGTGGTTCATTTAGGTTTAGTTGAGGATGATTCATCAGACTGTTTTTTGTTTGAGCACTTTTTCCGTTTTCCGGTCTTTTTTTGGGAAGCTGGGGCGCCCAGTATCCATAGTGTCATTTGCATGGAGTTCTAGTATGGGTTCTTCAAGATCTGAGTGTACGTCAACTTCCATACTATTGGTGGATGATTCAGGTTTCTTGTTTTCTTTGGTAGTTTTTAATTTTTCTTTATCATGCGAGAGTGTCCGAGTATCAGTTGGGATGGTGATTGGAGTGTTGGTCGATTCACTGGTTTTAGTTTGTGTGTCTTTTCCTGAATTTGATAATGTATTTTTAACCCAATTAGCCATAGATGTGCTGGGGGGTATTGATACATCGGTTTGTACTGCTGTTGTAATAACGCTTCGAGTGTGAGATGCATAAGAACGACTGGGCATGGTCAACATAACCTGTCTACGTGCCTCAGGGTATGTGACTTTGTGTTCAATTTTATATTTTTGAATTTTTTTTCCTGTTTTCCACATTTCACAGGATTTTGAAAATGCTGGGTGACTTTCTTTGCAGTTGGGGCAAATGGGACTTGATGCTGAACAGTCTGCTTGTGTATGTTCCTTGGAACCACATATAGGACAAATAGCTTCTCCTCTGCATGCTTGTTGGGAATGTCCATATTTTTGACATTTAAAACAACGAATGGGATTAGGAATATAAGCCCGAATTCGGCAGTTTAAATAGCCAGCTTTTACTGAGGATGGCAAATCTGGGGTACTAAAGGTTAAAATGATTGACCTAGTTGGGACGAGATTTCCATCTTTTTTAGTCATTATGCGTTTGGCGTTGGTTACTTTTTGATTACTCAGTTCTTGAACTAATTCCTCTTCTGATATTGTAAGTAGGTCCCATTCAGTTATAACGCCTTTCGAGGAATTTAAGGTGTTGTGTGGAGTAATGGATACTGGCAGGCCACCGAATGTCGTTGTTTTGAGCAGCCACTCGGAATGTTTGGAGTTGGCTGTTTCAATTAATAGGTCTCCGGATTGCAGTCGTTTAACCATTTTTGGTGTTCCAGCAATCGATTCCAGAAATCTTTGGATGACGAATGGTGATAATTTTCCGACTGGTTGGTTGGAGAGAGAGTGTATGACCAGAAAGTTTGGCATTTCATTGCACTGCACTTCCCTTCGGAGCCTTTTTGGTTGATTCAGGTCTTCATCGTTTGGTTTATGTAGCCTTGAGTTTGAAGGCTCTAGAGGTGGATAGTCACTTTTATCCATCGTTGCTCCTTTTAGCCCTGGGGGAGAACTTTTCCCCCAGATTTCCGGCCCCGCCACGGGGAGGCAGGAGCAGTGCCGCTCGGAGGCCAAGCGGTTGAAGTGTTAGTTGATTAAGTAATATTTATAACATGTTTTGAGGACTATCTTATACTTTGTTTTTGCAATCTACAGAATTCGAATTGCTAGCGAATACAATGGGTTTTATGCTCACAGCAGAATGAACTTTGTCTTCAAACTAGTTTTCCCTGTTGCACTATTTTTAAGCAAATTGATTTGCTAAAAGCTTAACTGATCATTTGTTTGAAAGTAGTGCAATACCAGGGAAATTTGTGAAAAGTTTGTTTCTGTGAGCATCAAGACCATTGCATTAACTAGCACTTTAAATCCTGCTGGCTGCAAAAACACGTGAAAGGACAAGACAGTTACAGTTCTCTAAACATCTTAATTTCTCTGAGACTACATAGAATTAGCTATTCCTTAATTTTGAAACTCTTCAGGATACTTAATGCCAGATACAAATACAACTGATAATATCACTAGCAAACAAACTTTTTTTTGTCATACCTTCGCAATGAAAATATATGATTCAGGAGGAAATAAACGTGCTGATTCCGAAAATCACCATAAGAAGTATATCACATCTACATCAAAAGATGTACCAATGTTTAATGTTAAAATGAAGTGATATATACATATAATTCAAGTTGGTAATACTTGAATTACACTGCACTTTCCTACTGTCAGGGGGCAGTTTATGTTTGGAGGATAGATTTACAATCCTGAGAACATGTCAGGATCAGTTAATACTTGGAAAACCTTGGCACAGCCTACAAAAATCCTCACCAAAAATGCCAAGTGTGCTCTTCAAATTGTAAATTGTTGCATGGGAATTTGAACCTAAGAACCATAGGTAGAAATGTGATTGTTTATCACAAGAAAACAGAGGCCAGAATTGATTGCTAAAATTAAGAGAATTAGCTTATCTGTTAAAATAAATCAGTATGCCATATATTACTGGCTAGATTATGCAAAAATTGGTATATTTCGGTAAAATTTAACTCCCTCTATATTTAACAACTGTGATGTTATGCAAAATTATCAGTGTTTTTGAAATCTACACAAAAATTGGTTAAAAACAGCATTTAAGTTCTTGGAGGTAAAATTAGTGTTGGCTAGTTAGTTAGTTATTTGGTTTTTAGGAGCATTAGCAACTAAGGCCCTATTGCTCCGGGATATGTGGTGGTCATTCCCCGACCTTTCCGCATCCTCCGTATTTGGTGGTGACGGGCTCGAACCCCAGTCTAATCAAGACGTGTGTGCTACGCACTGCTGCTCCTTCCTACCTGGCTAGTGTATTTGCAAATGGTTACATACAAATCCTATAACTGAACAAATAGAATGAAATTTTTTAATATACTAAACAAAAATTACAACAAAAGATTCAAATGTACAAGCAATATTAATGATGGATGAAATCAATATAAAGTTATTTTAATTATAGAGGTGATAATATTGATGCCACACATAATACTGAAGCAAGAGCAACATCAACTTCAATATTTTTATGATACAGTAGACTGTTGAAATAACAGCACTCCAGATAACGGAACATTTGAGATAATGGGGCATTGAGATCAATGACAAAAAAAGAAAACAGAAAGCCACGTGGTTACTTTTTTTTTTTTGTTTACATTCGCCATTTTGAAAGTGAATTCTGTACTGATATCATGGATTATACACTGTTTTACATTTATTTTAAATTAAAAACCCCTCACCATGGCTCTTAAAGTTAATAAACTCCATACAGAGAAGAACATTAAAGCTTAATGACCAACTTGATATCATAATATAAAATAGAATAGTAGGAGTATATTAATGGCAGAATATAACATGGGATCGTCAGCATGTTTGTTTTTATGTGCAGTTAATAAAATTGCATTCTTAATCTCTCTATTTCTTATTTAGCCTCTATTTCTGCATTAAATATATTAAAATAAAAAACTTTCCAGATAATGGAAAAAGAGAAATAATGGCATCTTGAATCCCCAAAGGTGCGTTATTCTGAAAGGTTTTTTTTTTTTTTTTTTTTTAAATTCCGTCAAAACAAAGATACTTTTAGTGAAACCATTTTCTGCACAAACTACATGAAATTAACAATATGAGTTGGAAAATAGCATTTAAAATTGTATGCAATTTTAATCACAATAATTCTACAGTAGAAAAGCAATGAGCTTCTAATACAAACAGTCCACAAAAACTTCATTTATTATATTCTCATCCATGCGATAATCACAGACCACTATATGTTATATATAGCGCAGCAATTGGAAAATGAGACTCGTGTTATGAGACAAGTGCTGGTGCTGCCATCTACTAGAAATAAATAGTGATCATTCCTAGAGCACAGCAGCCAATGTCAGCAGAAATTTCTGGCATTTCAAAATGTAGTGTAAGATGAACTGCATGTTTCTCCTGTGGAGGGACAATGGAACAAACAGCAAACATCAAGTTGTGTTCAACAGGGCAAAAGTGCTACAGAAATGCTTCACATGGAGAAGCAAGTGTATGAAGAGAATTGTCTATCCTGTTCATGAGTGTGTGTCAGAGGGCATAAACATTTTGCCCATGGAAGAGAATCACCAGAAGATGAACATCCAAGCCCAGCAAAAATGGTTAGAGAGGAGGCTCTCATTGTTAGGGAGTTTTTGGCTAGCAAAAAAGTCTGTACTGTTGCACCCAATGTATTTACCAGACTCAGCACTATGTGACTTTTTGTTCCTGAAGCTCAAAGCACTGCTGAAAGGCTATTATTTTCATGATGTTGACGCCATTCAACAAGTTGTGACAAAAACATTGAACAGTATACTGGCCACAGCCTTTCACCAGTCATTCCAGTCGATTTGTGATCGTTGCATGTAGTGTGTGGATGTGGGAGGAAGTTACTTTGAATAAACCACAGTTGGTTTACTCATTATTTTTTTACTAGTATAACTCTGGTTTTCCAATTGCCACCTATATAAATTGCATCTATTTTAATGGAAAAAAATTAATTAGATCAATCATCAGTGAAGGAATATACAAAGTTTTTACTTTCTTGATTTTAATAATATAATAAACCAAATAAGTGGTGTACACACTGCTTCATTTAATATACTGAAATACTTTCATGAAGTTGAAAGTAGCATATACTGAAATATGGTTATGGTCTAAACTTGAAAACAGTTTTTCCCACTCTATTGGGAAACAAAATATTTCACTGGTGTTATACAAATTCAGTTTCATAGTTTGCTTTAGAACATGGTACGAAATATTTCAAATAGTTTTCTACAACATGAAGGAACTGTATTGTGAAAATTGAATTTATAAGGGTAATTTCCCATTGATGTTATAGTGTAAATGTAGAAACTTCACACAAAGGCAAACATAATTCACAAAGAAAACAATTATAATTTATAGTTTTATGAAGGTATAATTTTCTTATATAACGAGAAACTGATTTGGTTGAAGTATGGGAAAACTGCTTCAAATGTATGTTGTCTAAAGAAATACATTAGGTATTAAAACATTCTAATATGCTTTGCTTAAGACAGGAAGCAGCTGTCTGCATTGGACTTCAAGAAAGACTTTCTTACATTTAAAAAAAAAAAAAAAAAAAAAAACTGATGAATCAGTTTTTTTTTTTTTTAATGGAAACCCCAAGCAAGAATGGTATTAGCACCTGCAGTAATCAGATCTGTGCATGTGCTGATGGTTGAGAACATGAAAGAAGATACCTGTTGACATTAGACTTTAATTTCTATACATGGATGTAACACATGTATGGACTGGTTTGGAAGGGGGGAAGAAATTATAGAAGCCAATTCAGAAGAACTTTGCCCATGGAAGTATCTATACAAAAGGAAGCAGAAACAGAATGTCTCAAACAGAGTGAGAGACTTTGTAAGAGATTGGTCAATAATTAACCTAACTGTCCTCTTTTGAATGGAGTCCAGAAACCCAAAAAGAGGTTCTGGGGCACTGTCCCAGATTAGCATTAGCATAGGCATATGATGCAAGAAAGCAAGCCTATGCAGCATCAGCCAGGAAAAAGAAAAAAAAAAAACTTCCACTTCGCCTCTCCGTTCGTTCGAAATACCTGTCCAGCTGAGCCTTAAATTTATTTAGGCTATCAACTTCCACAACAAGGGATGGAAATCTGTTCCACCAACCAACTACCCGCTGGCTAAAGGCAAATTTCCACACATCTATCCTACATCTGTCTTTCCTCAATTTGAATTTATGCCCTCTCAAGTGATTATTCTGAGCAAGTGGCAGAATCCCATCAGCATTGAGCATGCTCAAACCATTCAAGGCTTTATACACCTCTAAAATTCCATGGCAGAGAAGATTTGAGGTTTGTACAGATTAAACAGCTATTTAGAAGAGAAGTAATACTGAGAGTGAAGCTGGAAACAAGAGAATAAAAAAAAGTTTTTTTTATACCCCCAACCCCACTATTTAGATGCAGAGGAATATTTGTGCTTATGCCAAGAGAGATTAGACATCAGGTAATCCTTAATACAGATATGTGATCTTGTCTAGAAATCACAAGTGTCATCAAAGATAAGCATGGGAGCTGAAGAATCCTTTTTGCAAGATGTAAGACAGGACTGAGTTTTAGAAGGATTAAAATCAACTAAGTTCCTCTGCCTCACTGTAGAATTATCTGAAGATCAGCACTTAGGGAATTGGTAGTGAATGTTCAAGAAGTTGAAGCTGTTTTTGCAGGGCAAGGTTTCTCAAATTGTAAGGTTGAATGCAATGTGCTATCATCGGCAAAAAACTATGGATACGATTTCCAGACAATGGTAAGTCATTTATATAAAAGAGGAAAGAGTCAGAAAAAGAACTGAAACTTGGGGAACTAATCCACCCAATGCTTGCATTTACAGAATCTGATGAATCAGTTTAAATAGTTTCTGGAAGAATTTTCTTTAGGTATTTTCAGAATCTATTCCATATCTGTAAGCCAGATATTTGCATCTGAGTGCAATTAAAGATGTAAAATTTTGTGTTATCTTTGTTTGTTTTATTAATATATGGAAATATATTAATACAACTGTTTAATGAAATTTACACCCTTAACACTCCTATAAATATTTTTAAGTTTCTACAAACATTCCCCATATTTTAGTAACTGAGAATTGTGAGAACATTGTGAATGCAGAACTAATACTTCCAATATTCATCTATCTAGTTGGATCTTCTGTTTACAAATGAAAAGTAGAAAAGTATTAAAAAAGAAAGTGCAAATGATAAGAAAACTGTTGTATTAGATAAACAAAATTCAGAATACCTTATCAGAATTCCAGATAGAGATGGACTTACGGTCTCATCCTGATATAGTCAATGCTGTTACTTGCAAATACAGGCACTCCTCTACTTATGTAGAAACGACATACGTACAGAGCACAAAGCTGTTATGTTTGGTCACAAGAATCAATTTTGAATGCCTTTGTGATATTTTTCTAAAGCAGATTTCTGGAGGTCACTTCCATAAAACAATAAAAACAATTAGAAGTTTCTGGTTTAGTGGGCTTTTCTGTTAATGCAGTCTATTAAAAACGGGTAGTAAACTCTATCTAATTTCATTTGCGATGGTACCAATAGCTGGAATTGTGTGGAATTTTGTTATTACGGTGAAATGTGATTCTCCTTCACTGAAATCTTCAATCATATAAAAAAATGAATTTTCAGAATCTTCTCTTCATTCATATATTTTGAGCTTTGTAAAGTTGTTACTCCATATCTCACTTGCACATATTGTGTTAGTTACAATTTGTACATGCCATGTTCTTTGTTATTGATTGCTTATTTTCTTACTGTTTTAAATTTTATGACCAGAAAAAAAAAAAAAAGTCAGTGAACAGAAATATCAATTAGTTACACTAATTATGCTACGTACATAAGCGTAAATTTATTTTTATTTTGTTAACCTGTGGGAAATATTCTTCTGATTTTCACACATCATTTAATTTTGTTAATTGGAGGAAGAGTAAATTTGTGCTGCCTATCTTTACTTTTATAGCCTGTGGATAATATTCCTCCTATTTTTGCTTATTGGCATAGCCGTTTAATGCAATTAAAATTCAGTTCACAAGCATATCACAATGACTGGCACTTACTACATATCGTATAGTGAATGGTATTTTATTTTGGAGACTCCATCGCAAAGTGATTTGATCAAAGAGTAATTAAATTACGTATCGTATTTAGATTAAATTAGTTTTGAATAAATACCGTACTCTACATTATTATTCATTGTATGTTTTTCAGCCTCATTTAACTCTGTTACAAATCATAAAATGCTGTACACAATGAAGTTTGTGTACTGTACATGTATTTTGTACAGTATCAATCAGCGTACTGTACATGTATTTTGTATCTACAAGACCGAAGTTCGACTCGAGTACAAAACAGACTTACGTACATGGAAAAAAAACCGATTAAGTACATAAGACGAGGAGTGCTGTATATCATTGTACAGAAACTAAATTGATTTCTGATCCATACAAACCAATTTCTTAAATGCATAAACCAAAGAAAATTACTTATTGAATTAAGACAGAACTGAATGATGATTGCTGACTAGACACAGAAGTATGTGATGAAGGACATTCATTAAAATGTAACTTTATAAATATAATATGAATTTAACAAATGCTTTGTTGAAGATTTATTGCAAAATAAGAAGTACCTGATGTGGAATTCCAATCAAAAAACATAAAACTGCAAATACTACAAAAATTAAATTATGTAGCCTTAATAGTATACTGCATATCATTTCAAAAATTGTTGTGCATAGAAATTTTTGCAAAACTTTTGTATATATAAATATTTAACAAAAGTTTTACATAAGTGTTGTACTTTAAAGCGATTAGAAGAAAAGAGAAAAATTAGTATAAAATTATGAGCACAAAAGTAGAAAACTTATGCCCATAATTGTATTAAATATGAATAACACTAATTAAACTATGTAATTTGCAATCAAACATGTTTAGTAACAAACAGAAGGAAAAAAAGTGTGTAAAAATTCAAAAACTTCTGACAATGGTTACTAACCTGAATTGCTGATGTATTAACATCAAACTTCTTGAAAATGGCAAATGCTTCTTCATACAGTTCACTGCCAATAGCAATATTTGCAATATCCGGAGCATCATAATTATCTAATCTATTTATATACTCCATTACTCTGGACCGATCAGCTTTAATAGCTGTCAGAATTAACAAATTCTGAAGATTTCTGTGGGATAAAAAAAGTTCTGGTTAAAAAAAAAAAAACTCAAATGTGATTGAAGTAATTATACATATTTCATTATAAAATTTCAATCCTTTAGACTAACTTTGGGTGGGGAAGGATATAAATTACAGGTAATATCTGTACTAATGGTATTCTTATTCTATAATTTGACATATACATGTTATTTTTCTGAAAATTATTTTTATTTGGAGGAGATAACCAGATGAAAAGGTTGGGAATAGGGGTATAACAGAAGAGTTAAAAAAAAAAAAAACATAAAAAATGAGAAATTATTTTATTATTCATTGAAGGCCAAAAAATTTTTTTTTTATATATATACACAAAATAAAGACCGACTACAATCTAAACTGTCTCCCCATTTACAGGTGAAATGCTGAAGTTTAATAAATTTATAACTGAGGTTACTGATTACAAAAAAAAAAAAAAAAAAATTTGATCTGTTTTTTAGATGAATTTTTTTAAAATAAAAAAGGTAACATTTTACAACTCAGTATAGAGGTTAGAATACAATATGTGAACATGATATTCAGAGAAAACAGAAACATCGCCCATTAAAAATATTTTGTAGCTTATTTTATTGTTCTAATATAAATTAGATAGTATGAATCAGAGCTGAAATACTCAATATGTTCTACGTTGATAATAATATAAGTAAATTAATAAGAGGAGTTTACCTCAATATAGTACGTGGAACACTTCCGTATGATACCCTCCAGAAATTAAAACGGAAAAAACGAAAAAATCGACAACTTACCGGTACATTAAAGTAAAATATAAATAATTAAAGTAAAATATAAATAATTAAATAATCAATTTAACACAATTCAAAATCAATTCAAAACAATTAAAATTCAAATTAACGCAATTAAAAGAATCTAACGAAAATATTCAAAACGATTTTCCTTCCTGAAGCTGACAATGCTTTTCGACCGACTGTCGTGATCACAGGAATGAAAATTACCGAATCCGGCTAAACCTGCAACTTAAATACTGTAGTGATTGTGTCTTCGCGCATGCGCGTAAAGGTCCACGCATCAGAGATCAAATATGGCCGCCGAACATTAACAGAATTCTCGTGTAATTTAATTTCAACGGTTTCTGCAATTAATAGTCGCGTATAATTACGTTGAACGTTAAGTATTTTGGCCTCGTTAAATAAAAAAGTATGTTTTTCGTTAATGGCATGAAAGGCTAATTCTGACGCTGCTGAACGAGAAGCACGAACTGAGGCTTCGTGTTGATTTACACGGATATTAAGAGAAAACCGCGTCGAACCCTGATAAGACGAGTCGCAATCACCGCAAGAAATGTTGTATACTAGATCATTAATTTGTGTTGCGAACGCCGAAAGAACCGAGCGATTGTTCAGTATAGTGTGTAACTTCCGTATAGGCCTAGCTATAATTTTAAATTCGGTATCTTTAAAGAATCTGTTAAGCTGTTTGTGCCACTGTTCAACATATGGGACAGAAATAAAGTATTTTTTGATATTACTATTGTTGATTGGTGCAGTATTTTGTATCTTATCCTTAGCTTGTACCCTAATTCGATTTATTGTGTTAATGGGATAACCCCTGTTCAAGAATCTGCTAGTTAATATTTGTATTTCTGAGTCTAAAGCAGAATCCGTCGTTGAATATTTATAGGCATTTAGAAATTGATTAAAGATAATCGATCTTTTGTAGGTGAACGGGTGGTAGCTATTATAATGTAGAAGCATGCCGGTGTTTGTGGGTTTTCGATAGATGCTAAATTGTATTTTGTTCGAGTCCCGGGACTTAACGTTCAACGTAATTATACGCGACTATTAATTGCAGAAACCGTTGAAATTAAATTACACGAGAATTCTGTTAATGTTCGGCGGCCATATTTGATCTCCGATGCGTGGACCTTTACGCGCATGCGCGAAGACACAATCACTACAGTATTTAAGTTGCAGGTTTAGCCGGATTCGGTAATTTTCATTCCTGTGATCACGACAGTCGGTCGAAAAGCATTGTCAGCTTCAGGAAGGAAAATCGTTTTGAATATTTTCGTTAGATTCTTTTAATTGCGTTAATTTGAATTTTAATTGTTTTGAATTGATTTTGAATTGTGTTAAATTGATTATTTAATTATTTATATTTTACTTTAATTATTTATATTTTACTTTAATGTACCGGTAAGTTGTCGATTTTTTCGTTTTTTCCGTTTTAATTTCTGGAGGGTATCATACGGAAGTGTTCCACGTACTATATTGAGGTAAACTCCTCTTATTAATTTACTTATCTAATATAAATGTACAGTACCACTGACAGATCAGCCAGAATGATATTAGCATTAGCAGAAGCACATGATGCAAGAAAGCAAGCTTATGCAACATCAGCCAAAAAAAAAAAAAAAACCACCTCCCATTTCACCCCTCCGTTCGTTCCAAATACCTGTCCAGTCCAGCCTTAAATTTATTTAGGCTATCAACCTCCACAACAAAGGATGGAAGTCTGTTCCACCAACCAACCACCCACTGACTAAAGGCAAATTTCTGCAACATCTATCCTACATCTGTCTTTCATCAATTTGAATTTATCCCCTCTCAGGTGATTATTCTGGGCAAGAGGAAGAATACCATTGGCATTGAGCATGCTCAAACCATTCAAGGCTTTATACACCTCTATCACATATCACATCGCCAGTGCCTAAGTCTCCAGACACTGTAATTCACAAAATTTAAGCCTTTCTTCATAAGAGCAACCCTTTGTTCCATTCACTAATCTTGTTGCCCCTCTCAGTACTCGTTCCAACAGCTCTACATCCTTCTTAAAATGAGGCCTCCAGACCTGTATACAGTACTCAAGGTGTGGCCTGACCATTGCCTTATACAAGGGGATAATTACCTCCTTATCCCTGCTAGAAAAATTCCTGTATATCATCGACAAGACGCCACGGGCTACTCTTGCAGACTGTCTGCCTGCACAATTACCTCCAGGTCCTTTTCATTCTCTACCACTGTCAGTGTAGTACCACGGAGTTGATACGTTACTCTGGGATTGCTGCTTCCCATATGCTGTACTTTACACTTGTCAAGGTTAAACTTCATTTGCCACCTCTCAGCCCATCTGCTCAACTTTTCTAGATCCTGTTGCAGCAGCACACTGTCATTAGTGTCATAACAACCCTGCCAACCTACGTATCGTCTGCAAACTTGGACATTAAGTTTGATATACCATTATCAATATCATTTATAAATACCGAAAAAACAACAATGGACTCAAAACTGAACCCTGCGGGACTCCACTTTCATAACATTAGTCCACGATGAGCAGTGACCATTGATTACCACTCTGTCTTCTCCCACTCAACCATCTCTTTATCCCTAGCAGCAATTTGCCTTCAATGCCACACTGCTCCAATTTATTCAGCAGTCTTCCACATGCAACAGTATCAACAGCCTTTCTAAGATCCAAATATATGATAAAGTTATTCCCTGCATCCAGTTCCTTTGTGACCACATCATAGTATCCAATCAAATTGGTCAGACAAGACTTTCCCTTAACAAAACCATGCTGTGTCCGAGCTATAACTGAAGTTTTGTCTAGATGATCCTGCATTGCTTCTTTTACCAGTGCCTACATTAATTTTCCTGGAACAGAAGTTAAACTAACAGGTCTATAATTACTTGTGTCGCACATCTCCAGTCCATGGGTACCTCCCCTGAGTCCAAAGAAGCTCTCATAATTATGGCTAAGGGTTTGTTTACTTCTTTTGCTGCCTCCTTTAATATAATTGGATAGATCCCATCCACCCCGGGTGTCTTTTTTATGTTTATCTTCAACAATTTCTCCTCCGTTTTCCTCTCAGTTATTACAAAATCATCTAGCTCACTGCTAGAGTTCAATTCACCTCTGGCATTCCCCTCCCTAAATAACTCCTCATGTGTGAATGTAGATGCAAAATACTCATTTAGTTTGTTAGCCACCTGAGCAGGATCATCAACAGTTGAACCATCAATGTCCAGTAGACCAATCTGATTTATCTGATTCATATATAATATAGAAGACAAAACATATGCAATATATTATACACTGTCCAGTTAAAACGCTGCCAAAGATGGATAATCTTTGGACCTTTTCAAGAAGCCAGCGTCTTTTTTTTTTCTTTTTTTAGGTGTGAATAGTTAGTTTTAATTTTGATGCACATGACTGAAATGCATTTCAGAATGGGTAAAATCTTTTTTTTATCAAGCTATTCCAAGTGCAGTCTTATAACTGCTTTGTACAGTAGGGTCGTGACCCTCTCTAAACGATAGATTTTTACAAAGAAGAATTCTTATTTGTCTCCAGATATATCTGAAGGTAAGATGTAAATTGGCTTATGTTGGTGAAGGGCCTTGATGCTCTCAGTATGTCAACAGTATCCAGGAAAATTGCACTGGTACAAATATTGCCATCATTTGGACTTTGTGGCTCTATCTGTCAACTTGTGAAAGCCTTTGCTTCAACAGTTATGAATGTATCCTTTCTGTTGGAGCATTTATCAGCTAGAGCATTCTTCGCATCATAGTGCAAGAAAGCCCCAACCAAGCTTTTTTCTGAACCAGCCAAAAAAATAAAATAATAATAATTGCATGTTAAATAAATAATTCAAATACAGTACTGTTGCCCCCCCACACACCATGCCAGCACCTATCCTGTTGACCTCTTTGAATTTCAGGTGTCAGTCTAAAGATTCACGGGGGGGGGGGGGGGGGGGGAGCATATTTCATTAATTAAACTTGTTGGCTAAACTTGATAATTTTAATTTATGGCTTCTAGTATCAATTTTAACCGAAAATTTCACCTTCATTCATTTCATTATCCTCTATAGACCTCAATCAGGTTGCCTCTAAGGTGTCTAGTTCCCAAGCTCTGTATGCTTACATATTTAAAGTCTTTCTTCACAGTGGAATCCTTCTGCTAAGCTCACCAGACATGCTGCTGTCTTTGGACTCTTTCAAGAAACTCAAGGTCTTATACTTCACCACGGGCATGGTCTTCATATCATATCTACTGTTATTGTAACAACTTCATATCTACTGTCATTGTAAACCTCAAATTACATTTTTCCTCCACCACATTTTTAATTCACCCCTCAAGAGCAAGTTATTTTGGGGTTGCTAATGCACAGGTTTAAGACCTTGCATTTTGCTACAATAAAACATAGTTGTCACCTTTCATCTTTGAAATCTAGGTCATACTGAAGAACTGCCTGGCACTGATCATTAACTACTCTCACAATCTTGATATCTGCAAATTGACACCTCACTATGTATCGTTACGAGACTGGCACTTCTCCAATGCAAGGAAATCTCTCATGAATCTGATGATGCGCTCATCATTAATCTTTTAATGGCTCAATGCACTCTCGTCACCTCCCTCAAAATTACTGAATACATGTTAAAAACTAGAGCACCCTCACTTACCTTCATGAAAAAGCTTTTCTAATAAACAATTTTGTTATTTCAATACCACTAATTTCATAATGTATAGCTTCAACTGCAGTTATTTTTACCAGGATCTATAAAGTGTTCAAAGACTAAGTATTCAGGAACTTCTTTTTTTTTGCCTTTTAGGCATTCCTTCACCATTAACATTAGTTCAGGCATATGATGCAGGAAAGCAAACATATACAGGACCAAAAAACAAAAAAAAAAAAAAAAGCCTTCCATTTCACAAATTCTAGTCACTCCAAATGTTTGTCTAGTTCAGCCTTAAATTTATTTAAGCTATCAACTTCCACAACAACAGATGAAAATCTGTTCCAGCAATCAACTACCTGCTGGCTAAAGGCAAACTTCTGCATATCTATTCTACAACTGTCTTTCCTCAATTTGAAGCTATGCCCCCTGAGGTTCTTAATCTGAGCAAGCAGAAGTATCCCATCAGCATTGAGCCTGCTCAAACCATTCAAGGCCTTATACACCTCGATCAGATCACCTCACAGGTGCCTATGTCTCCATATGCTGCAACTCGCAGAACTTTTCTTCGTAAGCACACCACTTTATTTCTATCACCAATCTTGTTGCCCTTCTCTGTACTCGTTCTGGCAACTCTACATCCTTCCTAAAATGAAGCCTCCAGACCTGTATACAGTACTCAAGGTGTGGACTGACCACTGCCTTATACAAAGGGATAATTACATCCTTGTCTTTGCTGGTAAAATTGCTATATATCATTAACAAAACTCCATGACCTGCCCCTGGCAGCCTGACTGCACTGCTCAGAGAACTTCATATCTGACTGCACAATTACCCCCCAGGTCTTTTTCATTCTCCACCTCTGAGTGTAGTACCATACAGTTGGTACGTTTCTCTTGGGTTACTACTGCCCATATGGAGTACTTTGCATTTGTCAATGTTAAACTTCAGTTGCCACTTCTCAGCCCATCTGCCTAACTTTTCTAGATCCTGTTGCAGTAGCATACTGTCTTTACTGTCATTAATAACCCTGCCAACATTTGTATCATCTGCAAACTTGGACATTAAGCCTGATATACCTTCATCAACAGGGGGTGAGCTGTGAATATTTTAACAATGGGCATTAGCATTAGTAGAGGCATTTGATGCAAGAAAGCAAGCTTATGCAGCATCAGCCAAAAAAAAAAAAAAAACCACTCCCACTTCACCCCTCTGTTCGTTCAAAATACCTGTCCAGCTGAGCCTTAAACTTATTTAGGCTATCAACCTCCACCACAAGGGATGGCAGTCTGTTCCACCAACCAACCACCCGCTGGCTAAAGGCAAATTTCCGCACGTCTATCCTACATCTGTCTTTCCTCAATTTGAATTTATGCCCTCTCAGGCGATTTTTCTGAGCTAGAGGAAGAATCCCATCAGCATTGAGCATGCTTAAACCATTCAAGGCTTTATACACCTCTATCAGATCACCTCGCTGGTGCCTAGTCTCCAGACACTGTAATTTGCAAAACTTAAGCCTTTCTTCGTAAGAGCACCCCTTTGTTCCATTCACTAATCTTGTTGCCCTTCTCTGTACTCGTTCCAGCAGCTCTACATCCTTCTTGAAATGAGGCCTCCAGACCTGTATACAGTACTCTAGGTGTGGCCTGACCATTGCCTTATACAATGGAATAATCACCTCCTTATCCCTGCTGGAAAAATTCCTGTATATCATTGACAATACTCCATGAGCTACTCTTGCAGCCCGTCTGCACTGCTCAGAGAACTTCATATCTGCCTGCACAATCACCCCCAAGTCCCTTTCATTCTCTACCACTGTCAGTGTAGTACCACAGAGTTGATACGTTGCTCTGGGGTTGCTGTTTCCCATGTGTAGTACTTTACATTTGTCAATGTTAAACTTCATTTGCCACCTCTCAGCCCATCTGCTCAACCTTTCCAGATCCTGTTGCAGCAGCATAGTGTCAGTAGTGTCCTTGACAACCCTGCCAACCTTTGTATCATCTGCAAACTTGGACATTAAGCTTGATATACCATCATCAATATCATTTATAAATACAGAAAACAATAATGGACCCAACACTGAGCCCTGAGGGACTCCACTAATAACATTAGTCCACGATGAGCAGTGTCCATTGATTACCACTCTGTCTTCTCTCACTCAACCACCCCTTTATCCATAGCAGCAATTTGCCTCCAATGTCACACTGCTCCAATTTGTGTAGCAGTCTTCCATGTGCAACAGTATCAAAAGCCTTTCTAAGATCCAAGTATATAATATCAAAGTTATTCCCTGCATCCAGTTCTTTTGTGACTGCATCATAGTATCCAATCAAGTTGGTCAGGCAAGACTTCCCCTTAACAAAACCATGCTGTGTCTGAACTATAACTGAAGTCTTGTCTAAATGATCCTGCAGTGCTTCTTTAACCAGTGCCTCCATTAATTTTCCTGGAACAGAAGTTAAGCTCACAGGTCTATAATTACTTGTGTCAGCCTTTGATCCTCCTTTGTGAATTGGGGTCACATTTGCACATTTCCAGTCTATGGGTACCTCCCCTGAGTCCAAGGAAGCTCTAATAATTATGGCTAAGGGTTTGCTTACTTCCTTTGCTGCCTCCTTTAATATAACTGGATAGATCCCATCCACCCCAGGTGCCTTTCTTGTGTTTATCTTCAACAGTTTCTCCTCCACTTTACTCCCAGTTATTTCAAGATTCTGTAGCTTACTGCTAGAGTCGAATACACCTCTGGCATTCCCCTTGCTGAATAACTCCTCATGTGTGAATGTCGATGCAAAATATTCATTTAGTTTGTTAGCTACCTGAGCAGGATCATCAACACTTGACCCATCAATATCAAGTGGACCAATCTGATTCATCCCCTTCCTTCTAGAGTTTACATAAGTAAAGAACTCTTTGCTGTTTTTCTTTGCATCCCTTGCCAAGGATTTCTCGTAATCTGCCTTCGCCTGCCTGACCTCCTTTGTAACTTGGTTGCATATCAACTTGTATCTATCATAGGCTTCTTTGTCATGTGTTAATTTGTAAGTATCCCATGCATTTTTCTTCTCTGCCATATGCCTCATTAGTTCATCTGACATCCATTTTGGCCTAAACCTTGAACAATATTTCTTAGTTGGTATGTAAAGCCTAGTAGCTTCCAAGATAAGTTCTTTGAATGCTTCCCATTTTGAATTTGCTGTTGGTAACATCATCAGTTGGTCCCACTGTATAGAATTTAAATACTGTCTCAGTCCATCGTAGTCGCCTTTACGGAAGCAATAACCCTTCCCTTTACCCCTAATGGTAGTTACCTCTTTCAGTAAATCCCACTTCAGCACACTGATCACTGCCACCTAGTGGTTCATTTATCTGCAGATTCTTAATGCATGAAGAATCACTGCTGATAATCAAATCAAGAGTATTACTCCCTCTAGTTGCCTACTGAACATGCTGATGTAGAAAACAATCATCCAATAAATCCACAAAAGCCCTGCTAGTGTGTGAGTAACCAGCCCCCAAATTCCAGTCAATATCTGGGAAATTAAAATCTCCCATTATAAGACTCTCTGATTTACTGGCCCACTATTTCCCTGTACAGTTCCTTATTATACTCATCAGAGTCATTAGGCCTATAGCACACTCCTACTCTCAATTTTGATCTCCCAATGCTTATGTCACACCAAACTGACTCAACACTGCACTGTCCAGTGATGTCGACTGGCTTCACTTCCTTGGTTTTTATGTGTTTCTTAACTAATAGCATAACCCCTCCCCCCTTCCTATCCTGTCTATCCTTTCTGTAGACGTTGTACTCCCCAAATTGCAGTTCTGCATCCCTTATATCTGTGTGACACCACGTCTCTGATATCCCAACAATATCTGCCTTTGATGTTTTGAGCAATACCTCAAATTCATCAAATTTATTTACTAAACTCCTAGCATTGGTGTACACGCAAGTATACCTGCACCTGTTTCTATTCTTAGCTACCCTAACACAACCCATGTGTTTATTTGTACCGCAATGGCTCCCAGCAGTCTCTGAAATACCATGCATCTTGTTTTTCAGGCTTCTGCTCATTCTAATAGAAGCAGTGCAAGAATCTCTTTCACCTCTGCCAGTGGCTACTGTCAATCTATTGGTCTTTGTCTCCCCCCCAAGCTAGCAGTTTTCCGACCCACCTAACACTGCCTCGATAGCATCAGCAAATATTCTTGCACCCTTTCTATTTAAGTGTATCCCATCCCTGTAGAAGCAATCTCTCCTGTTAACAAGTACAGTCCAGGCTGAAAAAAATTCTACCCCTTGAGCCTTGCACAATCTTTCCAGGGCCGAATTGATCAACAAGGCTCTCATCATATACTCCCTCCTATCGTGTCTGGGCAGAATTGCAGACACTTTCAAATTCAACCCTAATTCTCGGCTTTTGTTCAACAGTGACCTGTACTTGTTAAGTAATTCTGCCGGTCTCCTACTCTTAATATTATTAGTGCCAACGTGTACAACTATATCACCTTTTGTGCCCTTAAAAGATGATATTCGCTCTACAACGTCATCAACCTTTGCCCCTGGCAGACATACCCTGGTCCTGTTCCACCTATCTTTTTTACAAAGCATGTTCCCCGTTTCCCTGACAATAGAGTCACCAACAACTACTAGTTCCTTCGGGACCAGCGCATTCTGCCTTGGGGGTTGTCTCTGTGTCACGCGATGCCCAAGTGCAAGCTCTGGCGTTGATGTGGGCAGCTGAGAGCTTGATGGGCCCCTCAATTTAGTTTCTTCGAGGGCATCCACCCTGTCCTTCAAGCTCTCATATAGGCCCACAAGAACGCCGAGTTGTTGCCTGATATCGATACACTCCTTGCATCGCGCACACACAAAGACATCCCCCTTGGCAGTATCATGTCCCGTACCCGATTGCTCTGCAAACATCAAGCAAACAGTGCATTTTATAAGGCTGTGAGTCAGAGGACAACTGCCCCCCTCAGTTCTGCTCTGAGCCACAGCGCTTCCATTAGCTTGAGCCTTTTGCTTTGCTGCTCTGGTCTGAGTCATGATTCTATTAATTTATTAATTAATTATAATTAATTATGTTATGTTATTAATTATGTTAAATATAATTAATTATATTACGTTTGTAATCTAAGTCGTTATATGTATTTATTTAAACGTACAATTTAACTGCTAACGAAGTTCAACTAACGCTATCTAGTACGGCATACAACTATTGTATCACAATGGCGGGAAAATTACGAACGCTAGCGGAGTTGAAACACGTGGAAACCTTTACCGATACTTTTATGCAATTACAAGGCCGAGTAAAGAATAAATACACCAAGTTAATCAGAAAAATCACAAAATAATGTTATACTACTAAATTTAAATCAAAAGTTTTAGAAAAACAATAATTTCAAATCAATAAATAAGAAAAATCCACTTAGCGGCTTGGAACACGACCGTCTCTAGTAGCCTCGTCAGCAGGCTACTAGAGACTAGGGCTCGCAGGTTTGCCGACTTTTTGATGTTAAACATCCTTGGGGATTCCTGCCGCGGATGATGTCACATGCAGCATCCCCCAGAGGCACCGAGCACTCATTAGTAGATAGTGTGATTACAGTGCATGACGCATTTTTCATGACCGGTATGATATCTTGAGTCAGCCTGGTCATCATGCCTCCTCCCCCTTTATGATGATACCTTGATACGATAGTATCTATAGTTCTAACTTTTTAGAATTTATGAAATCATACTTCCTGAAGTAAGTATGATTGCACCAATACAAGTATTTTTCATACGACTATAACAATGCAAATATTTGTCAACAATTTATTTTTGTCTTGTTAGGTGCCCTGAACAGCTGCATATGCCATTTCAACTACAAAATCGGTAGTTCAATCGACACTGTTTTCTAGAGACAGTTAAACACGTTGCAATCTGAAGTATACAGTACATCTCTTACTTTAGTTATTAATCCATTGTATCTTGTCATCCAGAAATTATGAAAAACTGTGAATGTTACAATAAAATATTTACAGTACAAAAGCTCTTTTATTTCGTAATCAATAGATACAAATCAAAATACCGAAAAAAGACGCGAAGGTTCACATAAAATCATTTACAGTGCATGCTTGACACACGTGCGGCTTTTGTTATTCGTCTCTCTTTTTTTTTTTTTTTTTTAACAACCAGGGAAATATAATAGATACATTTTTTTTATGATAAAATTTTAATATTGTGAATAAAAAAATAACATGAAATATTTTTCATTTCACAAATAACAAAAACTATCGCAAAACATTCTACAATATAAAAACAAATATTAAAGAAAAAACAAACTCTTCTAGAAAATGTACACGAAAATCACAGATAACATGAAAAAAAATCATTATACAAATATTCAAGAAAAATTTATTCTAAGAATTGCCACATACAATTTACTCCTTTATTAATACTTGTTGTCAATCTTCTGTTTTGCTCAATAGCTGAGCGATGATTACAGATGAATGTTTTTACGTAATAATCCGGATCAATGGTTTTTCATCTAGATGCATGGTCATCATAATCTGCAACATGTTTAATTGTCACAATATTATTCATTACGCTAAAAGCTTGTTCAGTTTCAGCATGCTAATCGCAATGGTTTCAAAGATATTTCTAGCTTTCTTAATTGAAGAGGGAATTTCACTTGAGTTTAAAGATAAACTGTCTTCGACAAAATCTCTAAAATCATTAATTTTTATTTCATATTGTATCAGAAAACTTAAATTTCTTATTTGTTTTTCACCGTCTTGCCACGGAGATGAAAGTTCTTTCGTATTCCAAGATTTCGGGTAACATATGTTTAAAATTTCTTTCAATTCCTTTCGTCAATATCATTATTTTCTTTATTTAATTTAAAATTACTCTGTTGCATTAATAACTTATCCTTAATAACATGTCATGAGGTAATTTTTTAAATGTGTTCTTACTTTCGATTCCTTCAAATTCTTTGAACTTCAACATGCTCTCAATTTTAGCTTTATAATTTCCTTCAGAATTTTTCAAATTAGCGATAGCATTGATAGAATAATTAATTTATCTGCTTTTACTATAATAATGCTGCAACATTGTAAAGCTTTCGAAAGGTAAAAGAGAGCCCCTGCAGGATGTCTATCATTAGTGCTAAAGCATTAAGAAATTCCAGGTTTAAAGTCGTTTTAATAATCCGGAATTTAACTTCTGATTCAAAATGTTTGCACAAAGCAGGATAATTGCTGCAAACCGCAATTTCCAACCACAAGCTACAAGCTGCCCATCGTGGCCCGAACACAACACTGATCTTTTATACTTTCCACATCAAGTTCTTCAGCAATTATCTTTAATTTGCACTGGTTTTTTGGAGATTGGCGACACAATGCATACAGTTTTTTTCTTTTTTTTTTTTTAATTATTGCCTCCATGCCAATATATTTTGTAACATTTTGTTCACAGTGAAAGCCTCGATGCGGTTTCCAAATCTGCCAACATTTCTTCTTTGGAAAGTTTACTTAATATCTTAGTTGCTGTTGTTGTTATTTGATTTTTAGGAGCATTAGCAACTAAGGCCATATTGCTCCGGGGATATGCGGTGGTCATTCCGTGACCTTTCCGCATCCTCCGTATCTTACTTGTCTCATTCACCCCCATCCCCCTGACATCGCTACTGCCACTTTGAATACTGTGCAAAATATTGGAATCACTTGGATATTCAGCTACTGTGGCCATGTAAACATACAGGAGAAATTTACTGAAACACGTGGATCACTCACTTCTCTGAAAAACATATGCCTGTTTGTCAGAGTATAGGAGAACCACAAAACAGATTGACCAGCCACTATTATCTGTGTTGGGAATCTTCTTAAGCCTCTGACTGGATATGGAAAGCATATTAACTAGTGCAACTTCTCAATATCCCTCCATAGATTTTACGGACACCACTAATGTGGAATAATAACCCCTTTCACCTTTAATTCACACTTTCTAATTACCTAAAGGCCAGAGGTCTCTCTAGCCTTTAGGTAATTAGAAAATGATACAATTTTCTAATTTGTATTTCTAATACAAATGGTAAATAGAAATTTGTACAATGCATATAAAGTTGTCTCTCGTAATCTGTTTGTCTGACGGAAATTATTTTAAATGTCTCCACCATAGTTCCAGCTCTGGATACTCAATAATTAAATTTGGGATTTCATTTGTAAAATAAATAATCATTTCAACAATGAGCTCGCAAATTTTCAAAAAAAAGTAACAATGGGCACTATAGCTCACCACTGTTCATCGATATAATTGATAAATACACAAAACAACAATGGGCCCAGCACCGACCCCTCCCCCCCCGGAAGACTCCACTAATAACATTAGTCCACGTAGAGCAGTGTCCATTTATTACCACTCTCTGCTTTCTCCCACTCAACAATCCCTTTATCCATTGCAGTGACTTGCCCTTAATGACATACCACTCCAATTTGTACAGCAGTCTTCCACGTGCAACAGTATCAAAAGCTTTCCTGAAATCCAAGTATATGATATCAAAATTATTTTTTGCATCCAATTCCTTTGTGACCACATCGTAGTGTCTAATCAAATTAATCAGACAAGGCTTCCCCTTAACAAACCCATGCTATGTCTCAACAATTGCTGCTGTCTTGTCTAGGTGATCCTGTATTATCTCTTTAACCAGTGACTCCATTATTTCCCCTGGAACAGAAGTTAAACTAACAGGTCTATAATTATTTGTCACCCTTTGAACCCCATTTGTGAATTGGGGATACATTTGCACATCTCCAGTCCGTGGGGACCTCCCCTGCCTCTAAGGATGCTCTCATAATTATGGCTAAGGTTTGCTTACTTCCCTTGCTGTCTCCTTCATTATAACTGGATAGATTCTATCTGCCCCAGGTGCCTTTTTTATGTTTAACTTCAATTTTTCCTCCACTTTGCTCTCAGTTATTACAAATCACTTAGCTCTCTGTTAGAATTATTAAACTTCTGGCATTCCCCTCCTTGAATAACTTCTCATGTGTGTGAAGTATTCAGGAACGCCTTCACCATACTACCAATTTCTTCTGTTTTACAGGTGGTTTTCCCCCTTTTTAGCATTCCTTCACCATTTTGTTTTGGTAAAGACTTTACTGGAGTTGCTGATACAGGTGATGCCACTGAATGAGTTTGTGTGGAGCTCATTATAGCATAGCATGGGATGTAAATGACTGTAAGTAGAACAGTAATTTCAGTCTGAATGGAAAACTTTCTGAAATATATGACAGTTTATTGCTTTTCTTGCTTCCTGTAAGATATCTTCACCTCTGCCTTAAGTCTTCCTATTCCTTTTTTCTTCATTCTACTGCTGGTATGCCGTAAAGTGTACAGAGTGTTCAATTTAACAGTTAAACCATGTGATCAGAGCTGAAGGTTGACCTCACGCTCTCCTAGGATAAGTATAAGCAGGAGTTCCACAAAGCCATGTGTGAGAACATTTGGAACTTTAGTGGACATTGGGGAATGGAGGGAATCAGCAAGTATGGCCTCAGAAGTACAGTACCCAGCCTGCACTATCCAGCTGTAAATGAATTAGAAAACATTGAAGTGAAAGTAAGATTAGGTTTCTAGTGGGGACTAGAAATCTCATCCTACTTTGAATATTCATTTTGCAGCTATCAATCACCCTTTAAGTTAATTCAGGACAATTTCTGCCTCAGACCCCCTCAAGAATCACATTCTGAGATCACACTGACATTAATGTCTCACGCCAGTCACTGCAATTGGAATACTCTCAATAGCAGTCCCATGAAGGAATGGGACACTTACAGATAAAGGGCAACATTTGCTTATAGGTTTTTCACTGGTGAAATGAATTAGCAGGAAGTAAGGAGTAGTTCCTGATGTTCTGGGTCTCTTTGTTTTACTTGTATCAGAGTCCACATCTCAGACAGGGGCCATGTTATCAGAATTCATAAAAAGAATTAGTCTTTTATTAATTTATTTTTTGGCTGATGCAGGAAAAGTATTCTTCTTACATTATTTTGCCTTTTACTAATACTCAATCTTTCATTGTGCAGGCAGCCCAGATAAATCAATTAAGTCCTCTAATAAAACTACCACCTAAATGAAAACAATGTAGATTACAACTCTTGCTATCAAGGAAACTCCAAACACTAATTATTGTAATTTAACAACTAAAGTAGAGCATCAGTTATCCGGAATAATTGATGTCAGACCTCTTCCGGATAGCCAAATTTTCTGGATAATTTTTCTGGTAAGATTAAACAAATTTAATCTTACCCTACGATTAAATTAAATAAGATTAATTAAAAAAATAATAATAATAAACCAATCTCGGAAAACAGAAACATCCATCCAGGCATTTTTTTTTATACAAAACAGAAATTAGAAAGATTTTAAATGCTCTCAGTTTTTCAAACTTATCAATAATGAGAACAGACAATCTGTGCGTCCCAGTGGCATTTGCACACTGCAATTGTAACTCGCTCTTTTCTCATCTTAAAATCTGGTGCAGGCATTTCTCTTTTAGTAGCTAGGGTTTTTCTAGGTAATGCTTTCCATAATAAGCCCATCTTATCAACATTATAAACGTTTTGTTTCTCATTAAAAATTAAAAGTATGTCACAGATTAAAAGTATGCATCATGCAAATACTCATTGTATAGTGTATGTTTTTCATAATTTTTTTTTAGTAGAAAATACATGGGAGTAATTAACCCATATGGGCTATCCCGAGTTATCTTATTTATGCCAAAAGGTGTGCAAATTATACAGATTTTTTTTTTTTTTTTTTTTTAATAAATTAGTGCTTGAGCTAAAGAAAGGAACAAAAAAAAAAAAAAAACACACCTCTTCACTACTCATTATATAAATTAATTTAAAAAATCAAGTAGGACACACAAGCAGTACCTCCCACTACAAATGATAATCGTGAACTAACTACATTCTGACACATGGCCGAGGCAAGTGGATAGAATAGGTAAGCGTTGCTTACGGGCTGCAGTTCAAGAGGATGCCGAAATATTTTTTGATATTGTTTTCTAATTGGTTAACACTTATCAGTATTCAGCATTTAGGATGGCAAATTTTATTTTGCTTACTGGCGGCACATAGGAAAGCGCGCTAGTGTTCTGACTTTGCTGTATAATAAGTAAATAAGTAAAATGAAAGCCAGTTCTTTGCTACCAGGCATAAGAAAATCTTGGGATTTAACTGGCTAATGCAAAATTAGCCAGGATAAATGTACGAGAAAATATGTTTCATCGTAAATTTGGAGGTATTATAGTATCCCGAGATATTTTGTGTAGTTCCAAATAACTTTTTAAAACTAAAAATGAGATATCTCGGGATAATCCATAAAGGGGTTAAAGGACACCGCTGCCAATTCATCTGCAGAAAGTTTCTTGCCTCGAATATCTAGTTCATGTATACAGTATCTCAGTTTAAAGTTTTTCAGCCAACCTGTACTTGTCTTAAAATCTTCATTATCTATTAATTTTTGATAGAAAATCCAATGTTTTTCACACAACAATGAGCCAGACACTGGTTCACCTAACTTTGCTTCTGAAGAAACCACAAATAACGTGCATTCTCTCACATGGCATTTTCAGATTTCAACAGTCTTTTCCTGCTAGATCCTCCTTCACTAGCCAAAATCAACCCAAATTCTGTTATAGCATTGGAATTTTTCTTGATGTCGTAAATTGTTGAAGTTCCCACATTAAACTCTTTGTAGAGCTTTCCTAAGTTTCCACCCATCCAAATTCTATCAATAATTTCCGTTTTTTGTTGCAATGTTAAAACTACGCATTTTCTTTTCATTCATATTTTACCGTAAGAAATTGAGAAAAATAATAAATCGCACAGTTTCGGGCCAATTTAATTCTTACCAAATCTGGAGCTAAACTATTCAGTATTTCACTCTATTCTAAGGGTCACATAGAATTCTAGAGGTCACATCCATAAAACAATTTGCAGTTTTTCAGTTTTTTGGGCTTTTTGTTTGTACAATCTGTTATAAACAAGTAATGAACTCGATCTTTCGCTTCTTATTATAATCAAAATTCAATTTGCAAATGTGATCACTATAACCGGAGCTTGCTGTACTTAATATACTAAAAAAAAAGAAAGAAAGATCAGCCTTTCATATTATTCTGGATAACCGACATTCTACTGTATTATGATTTCACAGTGGAAAGTACTACCAAATGACAGTTTGTACAGAGCTCTAAAATAACTACAGTGGGCTCCACTCAAGGGGCAGGTTAGGTTCCAGACCCCTGCCGAAAAACAAAAATTTCAAAAAGTGGAACATGGCCTCTTTCCTTTTTTTTAATTGCGAATGCATCTAAAAGCCTAATTACATTATCATATGCTGTAAACAGACTGAATCACAGACAATAAAATGGCCCCAGGCACCCTTCTCGGACTCAGCTGCTGAGCACGTCATGCCGAAAAAGCAGAACAAGCATCGAACATAATGAACATGGATATAATTGAAAACCAGTGTATTAGTGGAATGCCAAGAAGCTGAATGCCAAAAAGCAGGGCCCTACTATATATTATTAACAGTTACATATATCATCTATCTCCAAAAGATATGCTTACTGACGGCATTAGTTTTTGGCACCAAATTTTATTATTAACAACAGCTGTTTACTGAAATAATTCTATTAAACAAAGTTTTCACTGTTTCACCATTAGTTTGGGGACAAAAAGGACATTCTTACCAAGAATACTGGGGTTCTACATATTACATATGTCTGCAGATGCAGACTATTCAATATGTCATTAGAAGGGATGGATAAAGAAAGTGGATTAACTATTTTTTTTTTTTTTTTTTTTGGCCAATGCTCTTACCACTGGCCAATGATTAATACTAATCAAATTTTACAAAATATGACAAACAAATTTCTGCAATTTTTTTACAAACTGAGCAAATAAGAAATATGAAGTTACCATTAAGTTTCCTTTATAATCCACAAGAATATAAGAGAGGAACTCCCTGTAAAAAAACAGCTGCTTGTGAGTGCATTATCTTGTTGATATATTAATTAATGGGATCATTATTATACTGTGGGACATTTTTTCCCCTCTACAGGAAAACTGCTAATGTCTCCCCGATTCACTAAGGAGGCATGACATGCATAGATCAATAAGGTTGACTTCAGTTGGTAAGATCTTGGTTTCTCTGATTAAGGATGCAATAAAGGACAATCTTGATAAGAATGCCATCCTTGATGGATCACAGCATGGATTTATGAAGGGGAAGTTTGCCTGACCAATCTTGCAGGCAAATATCTCACGAAAAAATAAGTTGGATACAAGAAACAACTATGATATTATTTATGTTGACTTCAAGTAAAGCTTTTGATATGGTTTCCCAAGAAAGGCTATTATATAAATTGCAATAAATTCGGATTAATGGCAAGATCCTTCAGTGGATCAAGGGCTGGCTAAAAGAAAGGAGGCAAGTAGTCAGTCATAAATAGACATACCTAACCATAAATGTAGTAAGTGGAATTCCTCAGGGATCAATGGTAGGCATAATTTTCCTTAATGCAGGGGAAGTTGAAGTTTGCCAATGGTTTAAAGGTAACTGGTTGCAACAAATGGTCTGAAAAATGACAACCAAATTTTTATTCTTCTAAATGTAAGGTTTTGCACTTATGGAACAGATATCAAAAACAAGGTGGAGTTAAGTGGTCCAGGACAAAAAATACTGACAAGGTTATAAATTCAGTCAGACATAATTTAATATTTAGTGTAAATATGTGGCTAGAAAGTCATATTGTGTCCTGTTGGTACATAGAACCTTTGCCACTAAGGAAAATGTCATTATAACTTTATGTAAGACAATGGTGCAATTGCATTTAAAATATTGTGCAGCTCTGGATGCCACAATTGAAGAAACACAGAATTATAAATTTATAATTCTTAAATTTCTAGAAAAGGTTCAGAAGACAAACCAGATGTGGGACACTTAACAGAGGTATATAAGGCCATTGTCTAAAAATCATTTAGCCACTATAATACTAATATAAGCACATCTAACCACTGCAATGCTCCTTTTACAATTTATCAAAATTAGGAATGTTTCATATATTTCAAATCTTGATGAGTAGATTAGATAGAGGAATTTTGATACATGAAGGTTTTAAAATTTTTTTTTTTCATTAATAAAAAATGACTTGTTTTAAACATTTGCAATATTTATTAAAATTCATACCAAAACAGAATAAGAAAATCAAATATCAACGAGATAAAACTGAATTATAATTCTTTTCTATTTTGAAATTGAAAAGATTAAAATAAAGAGTGATACTTAAGACTAACATATATGGGCCTGCTACAGATTTCAGAAACTGTAAATTTACTCTTGTGCTCAAACTTTACTCATCAATATTAATACAAATTTTGACCTAATAATCGGTTATATTATGTATTCCAACATACAAAGTCATACAAATAACAAATGCACAAATTTAAGGTAATCTTAGTGTGTGCTAAAATTCAGCCATGAAACTTACCTGTGATCACTAAAAACCGAATTTTCTAAGACAATTTTTTCGAGAAGTTCAATTAACTCATTTGGCAAATCTGCTGTCATAAAAGCTTTAACAGTAACAGAAATATCCTCAGGATCTTGTGTCTCAGATAATGCAGTCTGCACAACCTGGTCAATAAGGGGTCTTCTAAAAGGATTGGTCTCATTTAATACTTCTGCCCACATTTCAGGATCTCTTCTTTTCACCAAGTATCGAGCTTCACTTTTGAATAATGAGTTTTCATTGCACACTTTTATCAGTTCCCTATCACACTGTCCCCTTTCATAAGCAATACATGCCAGATGAGGGTCCCTTTTCTCACAATACTTACCCACTACTCTGCTGTCATAGTACTGATTTTCCCTATCAAAATCAAAAGACAATTTTTTAGTTTGAATTCTCTGAAAACAGATTTACAAAATAATCTTTTATTCCCTGTAAAATTTTAATATAAATAATAGGAAAAAACTAGACATCAGATTATATACATTTGCAAATGTAAATATTAGTAATGGCCAGGTGGTGCAAGGAAGCCTATGGCTTATGCTGCACCAGCCAAAAAATAAATAATAATAAAATATTAAGAATAAAAACAAATTAATAAGAAAAAAAAAGAAAAAATTTAAGAAAAAAATTTTAAAAATAAGAAAATTTTAAAAAATAATAATTAATAAGAGAAAAAAGGAAATGGAACCTATGCATTTTCCTTAGGTGACCAGCTGACCTTTGAATTTCCCCAAACTGTCAGCCGGCCTCTACCACCCATGTAGGTAAATTATTCCAATAATTTATAATTCAATGGCTAAAATAAAACTTCCTGCAATCCAGTCTAAACAACTCCCCCCCCCCCTGTAACTTGAAATTATGGCCCCTTGTTCTAGAATCATTTATAACCGAGAAAATTTCGTCCTTATTCATTTTGCTTATGCCTCTCAGAGCCTTAAACACCTCAATCAAGTCTCCTCTAAGATGCCTAGTTTCCAATCTCTGCAACCCACATATTTGAAGCCTTTCCTCACATGGATGCCCTTTTGCTGATCTCACCAGGCGAGTTACCAGTCTTTGGACCCTTTCAAGAAGAACAATGTCTTTCTTTAGGTGTGGTCTCCATACTTGAACACAGTATTACAAGTGTGGTCTTGCAATAACCTTATATAATGGGATATGATGCTTATCTCTACTAGTGATTGTTCGATAAATCATCGATAGGACACCATGGGCCCCCCTTGCAACCTGTCTTACAATGCTCGGAGAACTTCATATCTGACCATATCGTAATACCCAAGTCCCTTTCCTCCACTACCGGCTTTAGTTCAACTCCGCCAAGTATATAAGTTATTTTGGGGTTACTGTTCCCCAGGTGCAATACATTACACTTTGCTGGATTAAAGCATAGCTACCCTTTTTCTGGCCATCAACTGAAGTCTATCTAGGTCATTCTGACGCTCTGCTTGGCGGCAATCATTACTCTACCAATCTTTATACTCATTACTCTACCAATCTTTATATCATCTGCAAATTTAGACATCATGCCCTCTATCCCTTCATCGATGTCATTTATGAAAATCAAAAACAACAGTGGTCCCAATACTGATCCTTGGGGAACCCTACTTCTTACTTCAACCCAATCTGAGAAATAACCATTTATCACAAACCCTCTGCCTCCTGCCCTGAAGCCATCCAACTATTATAATAACTGCTCAGTGGGACTGAGTCAAATGCTTTGCTGAAATCCATATAAACAACATCGAAATTATACCCAAAGTCCAGCTCTTGAGTGACCTTGTCAAATTAGCTAACCAGATTAGTTAAACATGATTTTCCCTTTACAAAACCATGCTGAGTATCCTTCAGAATTCCATTTCTATCTCAAGTGATCCTGAATTCCACCCTTGATCATAGTCTCCATGATTTTCCCTACTACTGAAGTTAGACCTGGCCAGTAATTTCCCACTTCACTCTTAGAACCGCCCTTATGTACTGGAGATACATTAGCACTTTTCCAATCCAACAGAATCACTCCAGAGTCCAGTGATGCTCTCATAATTAGCCTCAATGGTTCAATGCATTCACTTACCACCTCCCTTAAGATTATAGGGTAAATGCCATCAACCCCATGAGTCTTACTGGCCTGTAGGCTCGAGAGTTTTTTTCATTAAATAAACGTGAAATTTCAACATCATTAATTACATTTTTTTTTCACTCCCATAATTTCTCACTGACGTAAAGGATTTTTCTTCTGTAAATATCTATGCAAAGTAACTGTTGAGTTCATCTGCAACTTCAGCTGGGATATCTAATACTATCCCACATCCATTACACAAGGGTCCAATCTGGTTTTTCCTTCTCTTCTTTGCATTTATATATGTGAAGAATTCCTTATTCCCCACCCCTTGCTCTCTTTGCCAGCGATTTCTCATAATCTGCCTTTGCCAGCCTAACCTTTTCTGTGGCACTATTACAGATAGATTTTTAGCTGTTATACACTTCAGTACTTTTAATTGCTCTGTAACTCTTCCATGCCATCCTTTTCTGTTCAAGTAATCTGGCAACTTCATCCAACTTGGAATCCTCCTCATGGAGGATTTTTAATGGTATATAAACATTCAAGGTTTATGGGATAAAGCTATATATACGATATGCTGATGATATACTCATAATAGGAAATAAAATTATAATTGATAACCTTTTCACAAAATTTAACTAAATACACGACAGATTAATGCCCGTTGAAACTGTTGGGTTCAGTACTTTAGTTTCTGCCACTTTTGGTTTTGCTGTTTGCACGTCGGTTGGAATGGTAATTGGTGTGTTACTGGCTTGTTCAATTTTTTGTTGAGAAGGACACTGTTTGGAAGCAGAGAGCAAAGAACGTGCCCAATCAGCGATGGATAGATTTGGAGGAACTGTAACATCTGTTTGAATACCTACTGACTGAAATTGTTTAGCAGCAGTGGCATATGTACGCTTTGGTTCTGTTTTGAGTATTTCTCTTCTTGCCTCTGAGTATGTGACTTTATTCTCGACTTTATATTTTTGGATTTTTTTCCCTTGTTTCCATAATTCGCATATTTTCGAAAAAGCCAGGTGACTACCTTTACAGTTTGGGCATTGAGAAGTAGCAGTGCATTCAGATTGATTATGATCCTTTGATCCACAATTTGGACATATTGCCTCACCTCTACATGCAGTTTGGGAGTGTCCGTATTTTTGGCACTTATAGCACCTGATTGGATTCGGGATATAAGGACGCACACGGCAATGAAGATAGCCAGCTTTAACAGATGTTGGTAGGATAGAACTAAAAGTGAGGATTATACTCCTTGTGGGAACAAGGATACCATCTTTCCGAGTCAGAATTCTCCTTGCTTGGATTACTTTTTGTTCTCGAAGTTCTTGGACTATTTCCTCTTCTGATACATTTAATAGATCCCATTCTGCAATTACCCCCTTCGAGGAGTTTAGGGTGGCATGGGGAGTGACCTTTATTGATTGTCCACCAAAAGTAGTCAGCTTTAATAATTTTGCAGAATGTTGAGATTTACTAGTCTCTACAAGAATATCCTCGGACTGAAGTCGCCTTACCGTTTTCGGTGAAACTGCAGCAGACTCAATACATTTTTGTATAAGGAATGGCGATAACTTACTCAGAGGCTGCTCTGAGAGAGAGTGTAGTATGAGGAATGATGGTACCTCCTCTTGAGGGGTTGTTCTCAGCCTCTTGGGTTGAGAGAAGTCATTATCATTGTCATTTATGTTGTCTCGTCTTGAGCTCAATGGCTCTAAAGGTGGATACATATTTTTATCCATCTTTGCTCCTTTCAGCCCTGGGAGAGTGGATTTCTTCTCCCAGGTTACCGGCTCCGCCACGGGGAGGCAGGAGCAGTGCCGCTAGAGTGACCAAGCGGTATAAAAGTTAGTACGTTAATTTAAGGAAAAAAGAAGAAAGGTGTTTTTCCTTTCTTAAACTTGCTTACGATTTGTAAGACTAAGTTCAGTAATAATAGAAAAGTAAGAAAACTTTTATAACTGAAAGAAAATTATATCTTTGAGAAAACACTTTAGAAATCACTCAGGAAATTGCTTGATCACTATAACGCTTGGCACCCGGGGCCCTCCACGGCTTTCAGCATATAATCCCTCGTATCGTACCTATGCAGAATTGCAAACACAGACATTGTGACCTAACTCGTGACATTTCTTTAGCATGGTCCTGTATTTGTTTAACAAATCGTCAGATCGAGTATGCTTAATGTCATTAGTCCCCCACATGAATAATAACATTCTCTTTCTTCCCCTTAAAATCTGGTCTGTTGGTGACACCATTAATAGTGATCCCAGCAGACATACCCTGGTTCTAGTCCACCTATCCTTATTACAGAAAATATTTCCCGTTTTCCTGACAATGGAGTTTCCTAATAAAACTAAGTCCTTTTGAACCACAGTAGTTTGCACTTGGTTATTCTGTTCTGGAGCCCAAATCAGGAATGCATCATTTGGTTGGTTGCTAAAGTCTTGAGTCCCTGACGAGCTCTCAGTTACATTACTCTTGAGGGTAAGCACCCATTTTTTCAGTGACTCAAATTGTTCTAGCAATGCACCAAATTGTAACTTAAGATCGATGAACTCCTTACAACAGTGACAAAGAAAAGAATCTCCAAGGTCAACCTTGGAATACATGCCACGGGTTCTGCAAATGATAAAATCATGACTCACCTGGAACTCACAATTGACTTTCCGTATGAGTCATGGTACCCTCTGACAAAGTGTTCAAGGCAGATCTTGTAATAACCATTATGAAATTTACTAATTATTAATAAAAGAAACTTTCAAAAAATTATATTTATAATATATACAGGGTGACTCAAAAATATTGGTACAAACGTTTAGGGGAGGTAGGTAACATCTAAAGGAATGTGAATCACATAGGAACCCATAACCGGAAACGTCACCGTAAGTCGGTAGACGGCGTGGTAGTCGCCGCACGAACAGCATGCATCGATATACGAACTGTGAACTGGCAGACATGCACCTAGTGTATGGATTAGCAGAGGACAATGGACGAGCCGCTCAACGAATTTATGGAGAACGCTTCACAGACAGACATGTACTGGACCACCATTTGTTTGCGGGTGTGCATCAAAATTTGTGCGATTATGGGTCATTTAGAGGTAACAGGAGTAGTGTGGGCAGACGCTGTTTGATGCGAACTCCCACCATGGAAGAAAGTGTGTTGAATGCTGTCCAGAATAATCCTACTACCAGCACATGCGCCGTTGCCTCTGCCTTAGGAGTGTCTCGTTGCAGTGTACAGCACGTCTGACACTACGATTCCTGTTGTTGTTTGGTTTTTTTTTAGGAGCATTAGCAACTAAGGCCATATTGCTCCGGGAATATGCAGTGGTCATTTCATGACCTTTCCGCATCGTCCGTATTTGGTGGTGACGGGCTCAAACCCCGGTCTAATCAAGAAGCGTGTGCTATGCACTGCTGCTCCTTCCCACCTGGCTACGGAGGCGCCTACGATGATTCCTTACACCCCTTTCATCTGCAAAGGCTCCCCCAAGATCATCCTGCACGCGTGGCTTTCACGGTGGTTTCTCCAAGAAATTGTTCAAGACTTGAATTTTCCAGCCTATGTTTTGGTCACAGATGAGGCTTATTTCACTCAGGAAGGCTTATTCAATCAGCACAATGCTCATGTGTGGGCTCACGACAACCCATACGGTGTGCACCCCCAATGCAGCACAACATCGCTTCGCAATAAATGTGTGGGCAGGTATGGTCGGTGACTACTTAGTCGGCCCATACCTGTTACCATCCCGCATGAACTCCGCTAAATATCGGATCTTTCTTGAACAAGTTCTACCAGGGTTACTTGACGATGTTCCAGCAAATGAAACATAAAAGAAACTTAATAAAAGAAACTTTCAAAAAATTATATTTATAATATATACAGGGTGACTCAAAAATATTGGTACAAACGTTTAGGGGAGGTAGGTAACATCTAAAGGAATGTGAATCACATAGGAACCCATAACCGGAAACGTCACCGTAAGTCGGTAGACGGCGTGGTAGTCGCCGCACGAACAGCATGCATCGATATACGAACTGTGAACTGGCAGACATGCACCTAGTGTATGGATTAGCAGAGGACAATGGACGAGCCGCTCAACGAATTTATGGAGAACGCTTCACAGACAGACATGTACTGGACCACCATTTGTTTGCGGGTGTGCATCAAAATTTGTGCGATTATGGGTCATTTAGAGGTAACAGGAGTAGTGTGGGCAGACGCTGTTTGATGCGAACTCCCACCATGGAAGAAAGTGTGTTGAATGCTGTCCAGAATAATCCTACTACCAGCACATGCGCCGTTGCCTCTGCCTTAGGAGTGTCTCGTTGCAGTGTACAGCACGTCTGACACTACGATTCCTGTTGTTGTTTGGTTTTTTTTTAGGAGCATTAGCAACTAAGGCCATATTGCTCCGGGAATATGCAGTGGTCATTTCATGACCTTTCCGCATCGTCCGTATTTGGTGGTGACGGGCTCAAACCCCGGTCTAATCAAGAAGCGTGTGCTATGCACTGCTGCTCCTTCCCACCTGGCTACGGAGGCGCCTACGATGATTCCTTACACCCCTTTCATCTGCAAAGGCTCCCCCAAGATCATCCTGCACGCGTGGCTTTCACGGTGGTTTCTCCAAGAAATTGTTCAAGACTTGAATTTTCCAGCCTATGTTTTGGTCACAGATGAGGCTTATTTCACTCAGGAAGGCTTATTCAATCAGCACAATGCTCATGTGTGGGCTCACGACAACCCATACGGTGTGCACCCCCAATGCAGCACAACATCGCTTCGCAATAAATGTGTGGGCAGGTATGGTCGGTGACTACTTAGTCGGCCCATACCTGTTACCATCCCGCATGAACTCCGCTAAATATCGGATCTTTCTTGAACAAGTTCTACCAGGGTTACTTGACGATGTTCCAGCAAATGTGAGACGCAACATTTGGTTTCAACATGACGGGGCACCTGCCCATTATGGAAGGTGTATTCATGACCATTTGAACAGGGCATTTTGGGCGTCGATGGATTGGCCATGGTGGACCTGTTGCCTGCCCCCCCTTCTTTTTATGTCTATCATAAGTTTAGCTTTGTTACAAAAAATTGCATTGAAAACAGAATAGGCAGTTGGAATTTTAATCAAAAAGCCAAAAAATCAAAGTTATCATTAAACATATGGGATTGTGGGTTTCTCATCTTGAAAAAGATTTAACCATGGATGGCAATAGTCTTTTGAATCATTTGTGAAAAGAATATTCCATTCAGAAAAAAAAATTCCGGATTGACCAACATGGGGAACAAAATCACACATTGTGGCTAAAGAAAGAAACAAGCAAAGAGATTGCCAGATCAATTGCTTTTAATCAAGCCATATACCTCAAGAGAAGACTAAGTGACTTATCCCTTCTTTTGAAGTATATGGCTTGGTTAAATTGTCAGAAGAAACAATTTAGCGGACTTTTGGCAAAATCAATACACTTACTTGTATGAAAATTCCTTCGTAAAAACTACAACTACCCCTGCTACTGTTCAGTTATTTAGGATTATGCAAACACTGTGTTCCTCATCTATCAGAGCATCTTTTGACAAGGTGGAGAATATAGTCATATGTCAAATTTTTATTCTCTATAAGTTTATGCACTTGATACTGTGCATATTTGCACTACGAGGGCATTCCCCCCTCAGCTCCTGGAAATTCATTTTTTAACACAGTCAGGTAGATTGTGGGGCTTAGTGCTTGAGGGGAGCTGCTGTCCAAAAATCATAACAATGGGTACTGATGGCGATACTAAGGTACAGGGAAATAAAAATTAATAAATAAATATCCCCCCCGCCACAACTTAGATTTGGTTTCCTCAACAAGCTTAACCGTCAGTTCCTTTCTTTCATTAATACGGATATAGTGCCATAAAAAGTCAAAACAGAAAATAAGATTTTTTGAAGATGAGGGAATAAGGTGGGGGGAGGGGGTTAAACTGCAACTCGTCTACAACTATCTCAGTACAAAGCATCAAGCAGCACAGAATCCAAAAGGACGTTTTCCGCCGCTAATTAAATATGTACCAAAATTAGATCCAGTTTAAACAATAACACTATTGAGTTTCTTAAAAGCTCACTTTATTCAAACAGGTAGTGCGGATGCTTATTTTTTTGTTTTTAAAATAACTATGTTTAATAATTTTTGCTAGAATATTTATTATTGTAATAAAAGTTTGATTTAAAACGTGAATTCAAGTAATTACTTGTTTTTTCCTTACTTTATTGCACCTAATTGTAATCAAAATTTATTGCGAAAAAATGTTTTTTTTTTTTTTTGGAATACCGGTATTAATACCAATATCCTGGTTTCATAAATTAAAAATACTGAAATACCAGTATTAAGATTTTGACCAGTATTGAGCCCTACTATCAACACATTTCCTGAATCAGATGACACCAACTCCATTTCTCCTGGCTGCTAACTTTCTTCCAACCATAGTATGGGAGAAGACTGGCTGCCACCAAAAGACTATTATGGAAAATTAAGCAATTACTAATTTCTTAACTTTTAAAACTATTATACAGTGGTTTCTGCATGTTTCATCCTGCCTTCTTCCCCTTCCTTCTTTGGAGGAGATTAACACCATTCAATTATCTTTTCATGGACTTGAAAAGTTAAACTGAAACTTACTTCCTCCTTTCAACTAATTTCAAGTACTATTACTATGTGGCAGTAAATTTTTCAAACAATTCCCCTCAACCGAAGTAAAACTGAGAAAAAGAAATTGCAAACAAAACTTACCTAAGATAGCGTTCAGGATTATTGTTAGAGTCTATGTATATTTTTGCTAGAGCATTATGAGTGGCAGACTCTGTACAGCCTTCATGTACTCTCATTTCTAGCCAGGGTAAAAGAAGTTTCAGACGGTTTCTCTTTTCCACTTCTTCAACAAGTTCATCAGTAGAAAACTGTCCTCTAACTACCATAATCAAAGATTTGATGACATCCTCTGAACAATCAACATCCAGAAGTCCCCCAACCACCACTGCCAATCGTGAAGGATTTACCTACAATAAAAATGCATAACAGTTTAACATTAATGAATTAAACATATTGGCCTTTCAACTTCTGCAGTGTTTGCCAGATTTCTGGTATTCACGCATCTTAAGTTTTCTGTTCAGGATTAGTACATAGATTTTACTCATGCAAATCGAATTTAAGACTTGTTTTGTATCATCAATTATTTTTTTAAGTATAACCACAAAAAATTATGTCGGTGTTCAAAATCTACCACATCCGATTTGTGTATTTCCATGGAGTTTTGGTTTCTCACTTTTATTTTACTTGCTCCATGACACTGTTGGAAGCAAGGCACTTGGATTTTTGATTTTTTTAAACAAGGCTGCTGTTATGAGATATGTTATTTGTTCTCATTACACAAATGGATAAGTTCTTGATAAATTTTTGCCATTCCATTGACTTAAGTGACATATTAATGTTTTCTAGAAGTAGCTTTATAGTCCTAGTTACACTTCTTAGTTTATTTTGAATTTAGATATAGAATTTTTGTAGGTTTGTAGCCGATGGGCAGGAGCGGGAGTGCAGTAGCACATGCTCTTTGAGTAGACTGGGGTTCAAGCCCCTGGCTGCCGAATACGGTCGATCTGCCAACCCGCACTGGACCAGCGTGGCAGATTATGGTCCATTTCCCTCAGCATGAATTGTTGAGGAGGCTTCCATCCTGCAGTGGGTTGATAATGGCTGCACTTTACTTTTTTACTTTTATCCCTAGAACCATGTATGAAACTTGATGCCATTGTTCTAGTATAGCAGATAGATATCGAATAGCATGATGTATATCTTGAACTTGATAGTGTAAGGTATAATGTAAAACAAGATAGCACAATATGTAGCACTGTATTAGGAATCTGTTAGCTTTATAGAGTATTGTCAATCAATTAAATTTAATAATCTTATTAATTTTCATTGTTAAATAAATTTTATTTAAACAGAAATCATGTCCAAGACTGGAGCAGCAAAGCAACGAGCATAATCTGGCAGAACTGGTGTGGCTCGGGAGAAAACCAAACGGGGCGATTCTCCTAAGCATCACATTCTAAAAAAAAATGTGTAAAATGTGAAATGTTTGTAAAGCTTTCGGGAACAGGACATTAACTAGCCAAGGAGGAGGTCTTTGTGTGTGTGTGTGTGTGTGTGTGTGTGTGTGTGTGTGTGTGTGTGTGTGTGTGTGTGCGTGCGTGCGCGCCCGCGCTAGGTGCAGAGAATATCAAGAAATCAGGCACCAACTCAGCGTTCTGATGGAGTCTAAGGTGTAGGGCTGATGCCCTCAAAGGAATTAAAAGGGGGGCCCCATCAGGTTCTCACGTGCCCAACTCAATGCCAGGGCTGCTCCTTGTGCAATAGGCAACAATCTTCAGGGCAGAATGCGCTGGTCCCACAGGAGCTAGTTATTGTTGGTGACCCAAGTGTCAGGGAAATGGGAAACATATTGCGCAAAAAGGATAGGTGGAATAGCACTGCGGTATGACATCAGGGAATATATTTTAAGGGCACAAAAGATAATATTGTTGTACACGTACGCACTAATGACAGTAAGTGCAGGAGATCTGCAGACTTACTTAACAAGTACAAGTCAATATTGGGGGGGGGAAGGAGTTGCGAGGTAGGGTTAAATTAGAAAGTGTCTTCAATTTTGCCCAGGCATGATAGGAAAGAGCATATGATGAGTTCCTTGTTAATCAGTTTGGCCCTGGAGAGATTGTGCAAGGCTCATGGGGTAGAATTTTTCACAGTGTGATCTGTGCTTGTTAATAGCAGACTGCTTCTACATGGCTGGCATGCACTTAAATAGAAATGGTGTAAGAATATTTGCTAATGTTATCGAGGCAATGTTATGTGGGTCAGAAAACTGCTCGCTTGGGTGGGGATTCACAGACTAATACATTAACAGTAGCCACAGGCAGAGGTGGAAAAGAATCTTGCACTGCTTCTATTGGAATGAAAAGCAGCCTGGAAAGCAAGGTGCTGGGAATTTAAAGAACTGCTGGAAGCCATCATAAGACAAGTAAATACATGGGTTGTGTTAGGGTACTAAAAGTAAGAATAGGTGCATGTATATTTGCATGTATACCAATGCTAGGAGTATAGTAAATAAATTTGATGCATTTGAAGTGCTGGTCAAGACATCAAAGGCGGATATCGTTGAGATATCAGAGACGTGGAGTCACATAGATATTAGGAATGCAGAATTGGAATTTAAGGAGTACGTGTACAGAAAGCATAGACAGAATAGGAAAGGAGGAGGGGTTATGCTGTTAGTTAAGAAACACAAAATCAAAGAAAGTGCATGCAGTTGACATTGGTGAACAGAGCAATGTTAAGTCGCTTTCATGTGAAATAAGCACTTGGAAAGCAAAAATGAAGGTAGGATTGTGTTTTATGCCTAATGACGCTGATGAGTACAATGAACAACTATACAGAGAAATAGTGGGCCGGTAAATCAGAATATCTTATAATGGGGGAATTTAACTTCCCAGATATTGACTGGAACTTGTGGGTTGGTCACTCACACACTAGCAAGCCTTTTGTGGATTTACTGGATGATTGTTTTCTACACTTTACATATATCTATCATAGTCTTTGTCTACCAACACAGAAGGCTATGGTAAATATATGTAAAGTGTGTTAGTTGTCTGATGGCACAAGGAGTTTTCCCCATCTCTGCATTGCATATTGTGTGACACAGAACTCCGTGGAGGCCAGAGATTTAAAAAAAAGTTTGTGGATAGTGGTTTGTTGTGTAGTGTTATGTTGTGTTGTTTCTCTAATCATTTAGCTGTTGAGCTCTATTGGAACCCACCAATGCTGACACTTTTCTACGATGAGGCAGATCAGCCACCCAGCAAATTATTTAAGTACTTTGGAAGGCCCCGCCATCTAATTTCCGAGGATCCACAGCAGCATGTACAAGAGACAACCAGAGGAAGAAATACCTTGATCTGATTATCAGCAGTGCTTATACATGCATTAAGAATTTGCAGATAAATAAACTAGGTGGCAGTGATCCCAGTTTACTGAATTTACTTAAAGTGACCATCAGGGGTAAAGGGAAGGGTTTTTGCTTTTGTAAAGGCGACTGCAGTGGTCTCAGGCATTTCTTAAATTTTATACAGTGGGACCAACTGATGATGTTACCAATGGCAAATTCTAAATGGGAAGCATTCAAGGAATTAATCTTGGAGATACCAACTAAGAAATACTGTCCAAGGTTTAGGCCCAAATGGATGTCAGTTATTATTGTTATTTGGTTTTTTTTAGGAGCATTAGCAACTAAGGCCATATTGCTCCGGGGATATGCAGTGGTCATTCCCTGACCTTTCCACATCCTCCGTATTTGGTGGTCACGGGCTCGAACCCCGGTCTAATCAAGAAGTGTGTGCTACGCACTGCTGCGCCTGCCCACCTGGCTACGGAGGCGCCATGGATGCATATAAATTAACAGGAAACACAGAAGGCTATGGTAGATATAGGTTAATCCAGTGGTGTACAAACTATGGGGCACGACCCCCAGAGGGGTCACAGGATAAATTAAAGGGGGTCACGGAAATTTTTAAATGAAATTAGTTGTGTACATAAACATAAAAAACCTGTTGTTAAAATTACTTTTTCAATAGTTTCAATATAGAGAGACTTTACTTATCGAATGAAGTCTGAGATACGAATGAACCCTATTGACACTTTTTTAGGGTGGTTTCACAAGTGGTACAGGTGGCTTTCTTACTTATTGTCCTTGTGGGTAATACACTAAATTTCCTCACTAGCTACAGACACACAGAAAGCAGCTGACTAGATGTGTTTTTCATTCTTCTGCTACTTTTTATATTATCATGTATTAATACTTCTCAATACTACTCGATTGCTGAACCATAATCCCTTTAGCTCTTAATTTGTGCTTCCTACAGCAAAAATTTCTGAAATTGCCTAAAGGCCAAAGGTGCGAATATGCGGTGGCAATAAAGAGCAAGTCTGTTAATGCGGAGCAAGTTGTGGTGGCAATAAAGAGCAAGAGCAAGTATTCTGCTTCGCAATTCGGTGCGTTCATGTCAACTTGGATGTGTTTTTCATTCTTCTGCTACTTTTTATATTATCATTGTTTTTAAGAAGAAAAAATATACATTTTACCATGGACAATTGGGTAATCAAAACAGTCGAGGAGTGACGATAATAATGTTGCTACAGATACTTCAGAAGCTGAAAGTGTAAGAAATGTATCATGTGAAAATTTGGACACTAACATTATTTCAAGTGTAGTGCAACCACCAATTTCTAGTAGAGATCCATCATTTTCTAAATCAAAAAGAATGGAAAAGAATAGAAAATATCAAGAAGAATTTAAAGGAAATTAAGTATTTAAATGAAAGAATGGCTTTACTTAGTGTTGTTGATGATGGCAATGTCCTTCGTGCATAATAAGTTACAAAAAACTGGTTAATGAAAACACGAAACCTATTAAGTGAAAAAAGACACTTACATATGAAACATCCAGAGATAACGAAAAATACTGAATCCTTTTAAAAAGACATGCCGACACCATACAAGGTCTGAAATCTTTCCTGAAGAAAGATGCAGCAGTTCCTTGTAAAGCTTTAAGAGTATAGTTGGAAGTTTTATTTTTAATAGGAAAAAAATTTTAAATCACATACTATTGCTGAATCTCTTGTTCTCCCTGCTGCTATAAAAATGATTTCAATTATGCATGGAGAAAAGTACAGCGATTAAAATACTATTCCTCTATCCAGAGACAATCTCGCAGCATATTACAGTTATCACAGACAACATAAAATTCAGTTTATTAAACTGATTGAGAAAAAGTCCAATTTTTGCAATACAGTTAGATGAATTCACAGATATTTAAAACCTTGCCCAACTTATTGTATATGTGAGATACTGTGAGGGAGATATTTTTCTATTTGCAAAACTTTGGAAGGAAGAACTACGGGCAAAAAAAAAAATTTCTGATGTTATATTTTCTTTCAAACAAATAATCTAATGTGGAACAACTGCTTTGTGATATGTATGATGCATTAACAGGATAAAATAAAAGTTTAAAATATAGTTTTGAATCATTGCATTACACATAGGGAAGCATTAGTAGCAAAGGAAATGTACAATCTTTGTGCAATCAGTTTTGATTGCACAAAGTTTTGAAAGATGCGGTAAGTGTGATCAAATTTATTAAAAAAGTAGAAGCTTAAATAGCAGACTTTTCACAATGCGGCGTAATGAAATGGGATGAAATATTTATTTTATATACAAAAGTGAGGTGGTTGTCCAGTGGTAAAGTGTTGCAACATCTTTTTCACCTCAAAAATGAAGTTTTGTTTTTATCGGATAAAAATCAGAACCATCAGATGTTTACAAATCAAAAATGGCCTGAAAAACTTAGTTCTGTTGCTGATATATTCGAAAAACTTAATGATTTAAATTTATGTCTTCAAGGAGGGGAAACAAATATATTAATACTCGGTGATAACAGAAACTTTCAAAGGGAAGCTTAATCTTTGGAAAACTGAATTTTTTTGAGTGTAATAATACTGAAATGTTCTCATGCTTTTCTGATTTTGTTATAATATTGACATCATTGCCACCCACCTAACAATGCAAATTAAGAATTTTTCCAACTGATATAATGTATCTCCAGGGTAAAAAAAAAAAAAAAAAAAAAAAAAAAAAAAACTTGTATTGGATTTGTGATCCCTTTGCTTTTGATATTTCTTCCTGTCCTGAAATTACCATGCAACAAAAGGAAGATCTTATCAACTTGTCATCTGACAAAGCATTACATGCTCTTTTCAATACTACTTGGGAAAAATTTTGGATCTTCAAGACGAGTATCCAGAATTATCGAAAATGGCGATACAAACATTGCTACCTTTCAGGTCTACACATTTATGTGAGGTTGGTTTCTCAAAATTAAGAGCTATAAAAAAAAAAAACCACTCTGGACTTGATCCAGATGACATGAGATTAGTAATTTCAAACATTGCAGCAAATATGGTTCAAATATTACCAATTATCCAGGCTCATCCTCCTCATCAATGGTTTTGTTTTGTAATTGTTCATTTTTTGTTTTGTAATCTTAATTGAAGAATAAGAATTTGATTTGTTGTTTTGTAGTATTCAATTAAAATACTAAATTATTTTAATTGTGTAAATTAAAATGGATACAATTGTTTTATTCCTTTCTCAGTACTCGAATAAGATTTTCTACTACATAATTTATAAAATGCTATTCTTCTTCTCTAAAAATCTGGTCATCCTACCTCGAGATTTGCATTGAGGAGTCGTGTCAATTTTATATTTAATAAAGGGGGATTGTGAGCGAAATAAGTTTCGCCGCCACTGGGTTAGTCGGTTATCAAGTCACAAAGTTATCAAGTTAGGCAAGTGAAGGCACATTACGAGAAATCTTTGGTAAAGGATGCAAAGAAAAACAGACTTCTTTAATTATATAAACTCTAAAAGGAAGGGGATGATTCAGATTTGTCCACGATATCGATGATCCTGCTCAGATAATGACAAAAATGAATATTTTGCATATACATTCACACACGTGTGCAGGAAAAAAAAAACCACACTATAAAGCAGTGTGGCCTGACTACTTCCCAATTCAGTTCTGCACGTGTGAAAGACTTCTGACATCTGCTCAGCCAGCCCAACAGAGTTCTCTGCTCAACTCCCTGAACTGAGGTTAGTTTTGTTACTTGAATGGCCCAACATTCCTTATCACTTGAACACCTTGTTAATTCCAGGCCACATCAATCACTGCCAGTGCAGTAATTCAGGCCAACAGTATGCCTTTACTAAACATGTACTTAGAATGGCCCAGCAGTGTAAGTCCCATTATTTAGTTCTGTTTGTTTATTCAGATTTGTCTGCTTATGCTGACTGACTAACTTTTTTGGGGGGGGGGGGAGATGACTGGTCTGCTATGTTCACATCTTTTTTTCAAGTAACCCAAGAACAGGTTTGTCTGTGCAGATTTTTAATTTCTTATCTTGAAGTTTTGGCACAAACATCTGGAGAAATGCTTGGACATGATAGAACAAATACCAGCATATTATTTGTTTGGTTTTTTTGATGTTATTTTTGAGACTTTGTGGCTAGAAGCAATCTGGAACAGTCTGACAGTAATTATTTTCTGTCAAAAATGATGCAAGTGTTTAAGAAAGTTTCCTTCATTTCAAGACCATATAATTTCAGGGATATGGCTTATATTTGAGGGCAGCTTATATTCAGAGAAAATACAGTATAATAAGATGTCTTTTACAATGTAGAATTCAGAAGATTTAATTTAACAATATATATATATATTTAAAAATTGTAGAATATGATTAAAGTTCAATTACAGAATTATACAATATCTATACCAAAAACAATGTGCAGTTAGTATATTTAATTTTTTAAAATTTTACACTTACCTTTTGTACATAAATTTCTATATACTTTTGAAGATTGTTGCGGTACAAATATAATACCAGGTCATGCACAAAATCAAAGCGGTCACATACAATGATCAGTGGAAGCTGATCAGTCAATTTTGCCTCTTTCAAGAAGTTCTTGACTCTCTCTGGATTGTAACAATTACTCTCTCTGCAAATCCTCTCTACTTCTTTTATCTGTCCTGTTTTACATGCAGCCTGAAATAAAGAAGCATTACACAAGATTTTTTGAAATAACAAGCTTTAAATACATCTAACTTGCCTATTACAAAAAAGAATCAAATCAGTGCAATACAGAAAATGCAGGTAACAGGTACAAAAATATATGAAGATATTAATCAAAAATTTAGCAAAAATAGCAGCAGTCCCCGATTAGTGGTTTGCAAGGGGTTTTTGAAAGTGTTCCAGGGGGTTCACACTAAAAATTCTGTATTGGTTTACAGAATTTCTGCTTTGATTTATGTAAGTATATCTTTGTAAACCTACAAAATAGTTTAATATTAATTCATGCAGTTCAGTTCAAAATTATATTTACTTGTGGTTTGGGTCACATGCCCTTACATAGAAAGAATGAATGACAAGATGTTAGAGGGGGAAAGGGTGCAAACGTGCTCATATGCATTGCACTGTTTGGCTATGGTAAAAGGGTTATAAAAAATTATAACTAATTGCCAATGAAAGAAACCACATCTCCCACAATTCCTTATTACAGCATATCATATTAAATAAATGTTTTCTATACTAAATATTTTTTCATTCTCAAAGACCGTTGTTATGTATAGGTACTTAATTAAGTAATTAACGTATAATTAAGTTCGGTTCAGTTGTGTTAAGTAATTTTATTGATGTGATCTCTGACCTTTTCTTTCGAAAGTGCAGCTTTCCTTAAAGTCTGGGTCCATATCAGAATATTTAATGCTTTCCATTTTGAAACAGTCTTTGCACTCATTGTTTATGGTACATGTAGTGTTAGTAAATAAATAAGGAGTTAACCTCAATATAGTACGTGGAACACTTCCGTATGATACCCTCCAGAAATTAAAACGGAAAAAACGAAAAAACCGACAACTTACCGGAACATTAAAGTAAAATATAAATAATTAAATAATCAATTTAACACAATTCAAAATCAATTTAAAACAATTAAAATTCAAATTAACGCAATTAAAAGAATCTAACGAAAATATTCAAGACGATTTTCCTTCCTGAAGCTGACAATGCTTTTCGACCGACTGTCGTGATCACAGGAACGAAAATTACCGAATCAGGCTAAACCTGCAACTTAAATAGTGATTATATGTCTTCGCGCATGCGCGTAAAGGTCCACGCATCGGAGATCAAATATGGCCGCCGAACATTAACAGAATTCTCATGTAATTTAATTTCAACGGTTTCTGCAATTAATAGTCGCGTATAATTACGTTGAACATTAAGTATTTTGGCCTCGTTAAATAAAAAAGTATGTTTTTCGTTAATGGCATGAAAGGCTAATTCTGACGCTGCTGAACGAGAAGCACGAACAGAGGCTTCGTGTTGATTAACACGGATATTAAGAGAAAACCGGGTCGAACCCTGGTAAGACGAGTCGCAATCACCGCAAGAAATGTTGTATACTAGATCATTGATTTGTGTTGCGAACACGGAAAGAACCGAGCGATTGTTCAGTATAGTGTGTAACTTCCGTATGGGACTAGCTATAATTTTAAATTCGGTATCTTTAAAGAATCTGTTAAGCTGTTTGTGCCACTGTTCAACATATGGGACAGAAATAAAGTATTTTTTGATATTTCTATTGTTGACTGGTGTAGTATTTTGTATCCTATCCTTAGCTTGTACCCTAATTCGATTTATTGTGTTAATGGGATAACCCCTGTTTAAGAATCTGCTAGTTAATATTTGTATTTCTGAGTCCAAAGCAGAATCCGTCGTTGAATATTTATAGGCATTTAGAAATTGATTAAAGATAATCGATCTTTTGTAGGTTTTTCCACGTACTATATTGAGGTTAACTCCTCTTATTTATTTACTAATATTATTATCAACGTAGAACATATTGAGTTATTACAGCTCTGATTCATACTATCTAGGTACATGTAGTGATAATACATGTATATATAGGAACCATATATAATTTTTAAAATATATAAATCAAATTGAAATAAAAAAAGGGTGCAATAATATAAATTGAAATAAAGAAAGTGCACCATTGTGGTATGTTACAGCAGAATGAATATACACATGGATGTGTGTATAAACGCTGTAAAAGACACTTTAAAATCTTGCACATTTTATAATCAAGAAGTAGTAAGAAAGTAATCTGGCATTCATATCCATGATCACAATTGTCTTTAAGAATCCATACAAAAAAGAGTGACATTTTCTTTATAAGGTTTTTGCAGGACTATCTTTTCTTTTCTTTTAATGGGTTGAAAACAGAAATGAAACTATGCAAATTGTGTAACACTGATATATAGAAGAACAATTAGCAGAAAATTCCAGATGTGAAACATTTTTTAAAGACATTAAAACCTCACTGGAGTTTGTTTATGACTGTTTCAGAGTATTTAACTGTAGGGTCTTGATATTTGTAAATTGTCATAATGGTGCAAGGAAGTCCAAGGACTTTGCTGCATCAGAAAAAAATTTAAATAAAAATAATAAAAAATAAAATGATGCATCTGTGTCCAGCTGCTTTATAAGATGTGTAACCTGTGCTAATATATATTTTTTTAAATAAATATTTTAGTATTAATATTTGACCTTACCTGGATATATTTAAAGTGAACTTCGGGATCTTGACTGAAGTTTACAATGGAACCCAAGAAATAGAAGAGGCCTGTAAAGAATATTAACAGAAATCACTCCTTGAAATTGGATGGGAGAACGTAGTATGATATTCATTGAAATATAAGAAAAATGAAAATATTAATTAGCAGTCTGACAAAACTTCCTTTCATTGGATATTAGTTTTCAATCAGACTAGTGTATTGAATGCAAGCTATGACATTAATTCTTTGGAGGATTGGGACTTCTTGGGCCCTTTTAAACATTAAAAGTCAAGCTACCAAATAGAAAATTTTTCTCAATTTTTCTAGTTAGCAAGAGGGCAATTAAAAATTTTCACAACACACACAATGATTAAAACTTAAATTATCAGGTTATGCAATTAGGCAAATATAAGATTAAGTATTAAAAAAGCAAGTGTATCAGAATATTTTTCTCAAAATTAGTCTTTTGACATTGGCATACAATTTTGAACAAAAGTACTGGCTATAAAACATGTTCAAAAAGGAATGTCATGAACACTTCCTCGCAAACAAACCAGTACGAATGAGCCAACAAGTATAGCCATATTTCTAAAACCATATTTCTACATGCAGAGGTGCACACTTGCCACTGATGTCATTTTGTAAGGATTTTTATGGTTACCTAAATGAAAGAATGGGCATTTCTATTTCATTTTGGATTGCACAAATTTTGAATCTCTCTATGATGCTACTGATACCATACTTTCAACTTTTAGAAATCAGAAGGTGGAAAACTTTTAATACAGATCGCGTTTCCAGGCAAGAAAATACCAGACAGCACAAGTTTTTAACAAGAATGCTAATACATGTTCAATGTAAGGTACACCTAATAATTATCAAGGTTATATAAATTTTACTGGTAGGGAAAATTAAGATCAATCAGGAATATAGGTTATCTAACTGCTGCTACCTACCAACAGCATTTAAGGCTAATAAAATTAATTCCATATCTTGGGAAATTGGTTAATATTGTAGCATATACAAACACTAATGATAACACATACACATACAACTTCAGTTAAATATGGGCATATGGGAAGCAAAGCAAATGAAAGTTCAAAGAATTTTTAAAGAAACAGTTTCGCAATTAGCTTCTTTAAATTTCAGATTTGCACTGTATGTGATAATTCGTCAGATTTTAAACAACGCTTGACAACACTGATTTGATGATCAGTGTTGTCAAAATAAAAAAAAAATAATCAGTACTATATTATATCTGCACTAATCTGCACTAATATCAAATACATTACATACATCTGAAATTTAATGCTCACTGCTAAACTGTTAAGTAAAATGTACCCAACAAACACAAAAACATTGTAGAAGATGCTACATATCATTTGTTAAAAATTAATGCTATTTTGATTACTTAGAAATTAAATATTATAAATTCCAGACAATAGACCACTTAGCACTTACATGGGTGATGCTTCACACAGTATGAAATGGATAATTCACAAGATATTTTTCTCCACTTTGCTAGTATTATCTTTCATTTCTATTTCATAACCTTGTGATGGCATTTGCTATTAGTAGTGGAAAAAGATGAAAAAAAGCAAGCATATACAGCATCAGCAAAAAAAAAAAAAACACTCGCCATATCACTTGTCTATGCCTTTAAAAGTTTTATTTCTCTGAATTTATCCATCTCTAACACATTAGATGGAAGTTTGCTCCAACAATCAACTACAGCTGGCCGAAGGCAAATTTAAGGACATTATCTTGCAAACAGCCTTGCTTTGAATTAGTGTGTGTGTGTGTAGTCTCAAGAGAAAGAACTCCATCAGAAAAGGTGAGCTTACTTAATCCATTCAGAGCCTTAAACACCTCAATCAGATCTCATCACAGGTGTCTAGCTCCCAGATAAGGCAATTTACAAAAATGAAGCCTTTCCTGATACGAGACCCTTTTCTTGTTCTTCTCACTAATCTCATTTCTCTTCTCAGCACACATTCCAACAGATCCACATCTGTTTGCAAATTAAGCTTCCAGACTTATCTGCAGTACTCAAGATGTGGCCTAACCACTTGCACAATACAATGCAATGCAATACAATACAATACAGGCAACCCCCATATAACATGGTACTTCTACAACACAGTTTTGGTACTATTGATAAATTGTGGCAATCCTCACACAACACTGTACTTATATAACATGGTTTCGCTCTAACATGGTTAGAGAATTGTGGAAAACCTCACATAACGTGGTATTTTTGAGCTTTTGTGTGGAGGAACTCTACCGTTATGTTCAACATCATTTTTCAACATTTCCATTCTTTTTTTGTGGATCCCACTGTTGACTCGCTTGTCGTTAAGCAAAAAAATAATTCTTGGGAAATTACCTATTTTATTTTCTTGGGAAATCCCAGTGTTAGGTTCTGTGCTAATCAAACTTATTTGGGTTGAACTTGTTGAAAAAAATATAGATTTCAGTTTTATTTACTATTGGATAATGTGCCAGGCCATCCAAAAGATTTAAGTCATCCAGAGGTTGAAGTAATATTTCTACCACCTAATACAACTTCTTTAATTTAGCTTTAAAACTGATTACATCAGAAAAGCATTACAATGGATTTTGGAAAAAATTGATTCCAAATCTATTGAAGTGATGGAGGCACCGAAACATTTTTCAACTGTGGACTGTCATCGTCAGCCATTTTCAACCCACTGCAGGATGAAGGCCTCTCCAGCAACTTTACAGTTCCTTCAATTTCGTGAAATTACCATCCATTTACTACCAATGAAATCGTGAATTTCATCTGTCCATCCCCGTTGTCTTCCAGGTTTTCTTCTAGCTCCTCTTGGATAACATTCTGTTATTTTCTTAGTCCGTTTGTCATCATGTCTTTGAGCTATATGCCCTGCCAAAGCCCATTTTAGTTCTTTAGTTTTGATAAGTGTCCATTACTTGAGTTTGCTACTTTATCCATGTGTTTCTTTTTTTATCTAACAGTCTGATTCCTAATATAATTCGTTCCATTCTTTGCTATGTAGTTCTCAGCTTCTCTTCTCTTCTTTTGGTGAGTGCCCAAATTTCACTTCCATAAGTCATGGTGGGGAGTATAAACTGGCTCATTATTTTACGTTTCAGACAAATTGGGATATTACTCCTCAGTATGTGACTATATTTCTGAATGCTATCCATCTAAAATTTATTCTTCTCTTGACATCCAGCCATTTATCATTATTACAGCTAATGACTTGTCCCAGATACGTATATGAATCCACCTTTTCAATTACTGCTCCTTCAATGATTATATCCCTTTCTGTGGCATACTTGATCATTATTTTTGTTTTAGTCATATTCATCTTTAGTCCAAAATCCTTACTAACTCTGCATAACTGATTAAGATTTTCCTCTTAATTCTTTGAGATCATGGCTTATGATCACAATGTCATCTGCAAATCTTAAATGGTTTAGGTACTCTTCATTCACATTGACTACTTTCTGCAACCAGTATAATCTTCTGAAAGCTTCCTCAATGGCAGCAGTAAACGACTTTAGAGATATTGGTCTCCTTGTCGAACTCCTTTCTCAATTTTAAATTTGCTACTGTCTTTGTCTAATCTAATAAAGGAGGTAGCATTCTCATATTTTCTTCAAAATCATAATATATGGGGTATCTATGCCTTGTCTTTCCAGTGCCCAAAACATTGCCGTATGCTGTACGGAGTTAAATGCCTTTTCATAATCCACAAATGCCACGCATGGTGTTTTATATTCATTTGCTTTCTCACTTAGCTATCATATTAAGTGAAGATGATCGATAGTTGAGAATCCTGTCCTAAAGCCAGCTTGCACTTTCAGTTGATTCTCATCAAGTATTCTTTCTACTCTGTTAGTAATGACCCTTGTAAACAACTTGTAGATGTGGGATAACAAGCTAATTGGTCTATACTTTCCAATTTCTGATTATCTCCTTTCTTATGCAGCAAAACTAAGATTGCATTATTCCACTCTTTAAGTGTCGCTCCTTTTCTAATGCATTTTGTAAAGAAGCTTGCCAGTTTCTCTTTCTCCAAATTTTAACAACTCTAGAGTAACTTCATCTCCCCCCCCCCCTGGCTTTCTGATTCTTCAAAGCATGTTCTACCTCATCAGGAAGGATATCAGGTATGCCGCATGTGTTACTAATTTGTGATTCATCTTCCACACTGCTGACATCATTCCCTCACTCTTTGCATCATTCTCTATAGTAGTCTTCTGCTATTTGAATTATGCTTCTCTGCTGTTTTTAAGTACACCATTGCTATTCTTCAGTTTCAATATCATTTGTCTTTCTGTACTACTGCTCATGGCTGCTGATTTAAGTCGTTTGTTTTCCCTTAATGCGTGTTCTACTTTTCTTGTGTTAAATCTTCTTATGTCCTCTCTGAGTCTCTTTCTAATGGCTTTGCATAATTTAGTATACTCAATTTTATCCTTGTCAGTGTTTATCTTGCTCTTTGTTTGTTGTCTTCGGTTCATCCTGACAAGTGTTTCTTTACTAATTTTTTTCTTATTTGGATTTCTTTTTACCTATAGGTTTCTTCGGCTGTATCACTTTCAAAAATTTGTATTATTCCTTATTGACATTTTGGTCCTGAGCAGTCTGCAGAAGCTCAAACTTGTTTCTAAGTTCCAGTACATACTGCTTTTTCTCCTTTTCTGTTATCTCAAAGACCTTCATATTATTTACTTGAGTCAGTTTTTTCCTATCTTTTCTTACATCTATATCGAGTGTGCATCTTACCATGCTGTGATCACTTCCAACATTAACCTTGTTCAGAATGGTAACATCATTCACGATATATCTTCTGTTAGTGAGGATGAGGTCGATTTCATTAGTTGTCCACTTTCTCTTCACTCTTTTCTTGAAAAAAAAAGACACTTCCTGACATTCCTCGAGATTCTGCAAATTCCACAAGTCTTTCACCTCTTTCATCAATTCCAAAATTTCTTACAGTTCTCCTTTCTAGACTGTTTTATTGCTTTCCAACCTTAGCATTGAAGTTCCCCATAATGATAGTGGGTCTTCTGCTCATCTAGAAGATTCAATTTCTGTGTACATTTCTTCAACCTCTTCATCGTCATGGCTCAATGTTGGTGCATAAATCATTATAACCTTTAACTTGTACCTCTTAGAAATCCTGAGTAGTAGTCTTGACACCCTTGGTGATGTGCTTCTGAATTCCAAAATGTTGTTTTTAATATCTTTATGAACCAGAAACACAACTCCACCTTTACTGTTTTCACTATTTCCATTGTCCAGCAGATTTCCACTTGATAAACTTACAAGTGATCCATTTCTTCTTATTTCAGCCAAACCGATGATATTCCAATTCACATTTTCTAATTCCTTTTCCAGCTCTAGTATCCTGTCTTCACTGATCAGCAATCTTACATTGTAACAGGCTAAGTTCAGTATCCTGTCTTCACTGATGAGCGATCATACGTTGTAACAGGCCAAGTTCAGTTTCCATGCATGGCAACCTGGTTGTACCCAGAGATTCTTAGCACCCTCTGCTTCCACTCTGATCCTCTCACTGCCATAAGAGGGAGAGTGAAAGCTGCTGGGGACTGTGGGCCATTTGTTTCATTTCGCCATGTGCTGGAGGGTTTGGTCTTTTCCTCTTCACACTGACCAGGCGTTCTCGAAGAGAACCACTCTACACGCTCGTTGCCACTTAAGTGACGTAACAGGGCTTGCCATCGAGGTGTGCATGAGTGGATTTCAGAGAGGCAGGCCAACTGGACTTCTCCTAAATCTTCTAAAATAGAAAGATATTGGATCCAGTGTTTTAGACTGAGTGTTTGATAACTCAGAATACCTGTTCCCCTCTAAGCCCCTTGTGGACTGCATCGGAGTCAAATCATAGTTTATCACTCAAAGAAGTAAAATCAACCATCAACAGTAACTGGGTGTTGGAAAAATGTATGGCCAGAGTCGATTCATTCAGAAAATACAAGGGGGTATCAAAAAGTTTGTATCCTGACCTAGATAAAACATCAGTAGGATGATGCCATTTTTAATATAAGTTGTCTACATATTCAATAACTAACATTGTGAAATTTCATTCCTGTAGGTGATCGTACACCAGAGGTAGATCCTGCAATCTGAGGAAGGATGCTATGGTTGACAAAGTAGAATATTGAGCAGTGATCAAGTTCCTGCATTTACAGGATAAGGAAGCTCAGGAAATTGTCAAAGAAATGAAAGCTGTGTATGGGCAGAATTGTCCATCCTATGCCACTGTAAAAAAAGTGAAACAGGAGTTCCAGTGCAGTTGTACAAGTGTCTTTGACGAACCAAGAGAAGGAAGGGGAAGACTATCAACATTCACAGACAGTGAGAATGTTACAAAGGTTGAGCAGCTGGTGTTGAGTGAGACGTGTGGCAATTAATTTCATTGAAAATGCAGTTGGAATTAGTTATGGGTCTGCCCCCAGCATTTTACATGACCATCTGCATATGTCTAAGGTCTCTGCACGATGGGTTCTAAGGCTGTTGACGCCTTTGCAGAAGCAATATAGAATGCAATGTTCTCGCCAACTGTTGGATTTGTGTAATGATATGTTGAGAACATTTTTGATCGGTTGGTGGCAAATGTGGGTTATACCAGTATGATCCGGAGACTAAAGATATGTCAAAGCAGTGAAAGCACACCTTCTCCCAAAAAGGCAAAGACCACTTCATCTGTAAAGGTGATGTCTGTGTTTTGGGACAGAAAAGGGGTTATCCTGGCAGATTACCTACCTCGTGGTTCCACACTTACCGGAGAATACTACAGAAATCTTTTGAAAAAGTTATGCGATGCTTTGAAGGTGAAAAGGCAAGCAATGTTAACCAAAGGTGCCTGTCTTCTGTTAGACAATGCACCGGCTCACATGACCATTTCCACCGCCAACTTTGGTGCCCAGTGCAGCTTCAAACTAGTGCAGCACTCACCCTATTCTCTTGACCTAACACCATCAGACTTCTTGTTTCAAAAAATGAAGAGACCATTGCTTGGACACAGCTTTGATTTGTCTCAGGAAGTCATCAATGAAGTGGAATTGTGGTTTCAGGCAAAAAAGTGCAGCACTTCTATGATAAAGGCATTAAACAACTGATCCATAGAAGAGAGAAATATGTTACTATACATGGTGAGTACATAGAAAAGGATTAAAGTTCCTGTGAAGTTTCACCTTTCTAGGGCTATTATTTCTAGGTAAGGGTACGAACTTTTTGATCCCCTTCGTATGGTTGAACTGGCAGAAAACGGAATCGGTACGATAGAAGTTGCTAATTGGTAGGAGGGGATGGTTTTGATGATATGACTACTGAAGACATTCAAGAATTACTTGTAGGAAAAAAAGGTTGGCGAAGCAGATTTGGTAGAAATGGCAACAGAGAAAATGTTCTTGTTTGATTGTGCTAGCAGCGATGAATAGAAACAAAATTAAATGAATGTACATTAACTGGCATATATGTTGTTGTTATTTGGTTTTTAGGAGAATTAGCAACTAAGGCCATATTGCTCCGGGAATATGCGGTGGTCATTCCCTGACCTTTCCGCATCCTCTGTATTTGGTGGTGACTGGCTCGAACCCCGGTCTAATCAAGAAGCATGTGCTACGCACTGCTGCTCCTTCCCACCTCGCTACGGCGGCGCCAAGGCATATATGTATCACAGTTTGTAAGATGTTTGTTCAGTTATTACTATTTTAAATAAAAATTAGGTTTCAGATAGTTATAAAAAAATGGTGTATTTTTATTGGAATGTAACCCCCCTTTTTTGTATTGTTTCTTAGTCCCGTATAACACTGTTTCGCACTGCACGAGATTTTATAGGAACCTAAGTACCATGTTATAGGAGGGTTACCTGTAATCCTCCTATAACATGGTACTGCTGAAAAAATTCAATGAGATGTCTGGGCAGCCTGTCTGCAATGCTAATGCCACCATTTTGAATTAAAAGGAAAATTAAACATATCTCATTTAAGAATGTGTGGATATGTCAACTTTCTTATATAATTTTAATTTTCAGTATTAAAATTAGAATAGCAACTGGCAGTTATTTTAATGCCTCAAAAACTAACACACCCAATGGCATGTTAGAGTTTTTGGTCTATGTTAAAATAACATTATTTACATCGAAAACCAATGGTGTAAACTACAGCTTAACGCTATACCAATGGTCTTCAACATGGCTATTTTGTTATAGGATGTATGAATGTGTATATTTCTAGGGAATTGAAACCTGAAAAAAAAAAAAAATGTACTGCAAGACACCTACACTGGAAAAACTCCACCCTATAAAGACAGGATATGACATGTTGAACTGGATTGTCACCAGTGATGAACTGTTGATTCACCAATCACACCTTGAATCTAAATGTGCATCACTGAAAAAGAAATACCATGGTTCCTCCCCACCCTAGTACAGACAGGTGTATATCCAAACAAGAAATTAAGGCTGCATTAAACAGCAGGGAAAGTAATAATGAACATTTTCTAGGACTTGACATTCTTGTGCACTTTCACGAGGCCTGGAGATAGTATGCATCAAATACATCATACTGAATACTTCTGAAAGAACCTAGGTACTCAATTTGCACGAAAAAAGTGCAGGGCTATAGACAGAACTGCTATTGCTAGACACCACAGAGCATGTAAACCTAAGAGGCCATTAATGATTCAGGCAGGGAACATATCGTTCATCTTCCCTACATTTTTTGTAAAACATTTGACAATGAAGAGGCTGCACATGAACACAGGTTACAACAGCAATGGATGTGTTTTTACACAACAGATTTCCAGAATTTAATAAAGCAGTGAAACAAGTTTATCTTTACGTTTTTTGGTAATTATAATGGGGGAGGGATCAATTCAGGTCAGCTTCTTGCTCTTACACACACACACACACACACACACACACACACACACACACTGCACAATCTCTTATTTTGACAAAATACCATGGAGGCTTCTTACTTTTACACCTGTCTGTACTAGAATGGACTTAGTGTCTGTGAGGATCTATCACCAAATCCCCTTGCTATAGGTGGGGGTTACTCCTACTCCCCTTGCAAGTAGGAGTAATCTACAGACCAGGTGATTGTGAAGATTATGACAAAAGCCTCTACATGCAAATGGAATGGGCAAGTAAACGTCAATGCCTTATTATGGGTGATTTCAATTTGCCTCTAATTGATTGGAGTAAATGGGAAGGAAACTAGACATGGGGAACAAAATTTTTAAATCAACTAGATGACTGTTATTTGTATCAACATGTCAGGGAAAGTACTAGAGAAAAGAATATCCTAGACCTCATCATCACACATGAATTAGATGACATAACAGGGCTGACAGTAGAGGAACCAGTAGCAGGAAGTGATCACGGAGTTCTACGGTGGATGATGACGAGACAGGTAGCAGAAGTAAAAGGCAAAGGAATGGGTTTTAATTTCAGAAAAGGAAATTATGATGCCTTAAGGTACTACATGGCCTCTATTAACTGGGTAGATGTCGCGCAGAGAATGAATACAATTGAACTGTGGTACGCTTTTAAAACATTAATCACAGATGCCTTGAATGCGTATATACCATTAAAAAAAAATACTCCAAGAGGAGGGTTCCAAGTTGGATGAATAGTGAAGTTGCCACATTACTTGAGCAGAAAAAAGTGGCATGGAAAGGTTACAGAGCAATAAAAAGTACTGGAGCCTATAACAGCTACAAGGTGATGTGTAATAGAGCCACAGAAAAGGTTCGACAGGCAAAGGCAGTTTATGAGAAATCACTAGCAAACAGAGCAAAGAGGGGGGGGGGATAAGCAATTCTTCACATATATAAATGCCAAGAAGAGCAGGACAAACCAGATCGGACCTTTACATAAGAGAAAGGGGATACTATTAAATACACCAGCTGCCGTTGCAGATGAACTCAACAGTTATTTTGCATCTATATTTACAAATGAAAAGCCTTTTGTGGCAATGGGAAATTGTGGGAGCGAAGTTAAAAAAATATGTGATTAATGATATTGAAATTTCGCAAGATTATTTAATGAAAAAACTTTCGAGCCTACAGACCAGTAAGGCTCCTGGAGTTGATGGAATATACCCTATAATCTTAAGAGAGGCGGCAAGTGAGTGCATTGAACCATTGAGGCTAATTATGCAAGCATCACTAGACTCTGGGGAGATTCCCTTGGATTGGAAAAGTGCAAATGTATCTCCCATACACAAGGGTGGCTCTAAAAGTGAAGTTGGAAATTATCGACCTGTCAGTCTGACTTCAGTAGTAGGGAAAATCATGGAGGCAATGATCAAGGGTGGAATTCAGGATCATTTGGATCGAATTGAAATTCTCAAGGATACTCAGCATGGTTTTGTAAAGGGAAAATCATGTTTAACAAATCTGGTTCGCTATTTCGAAAGGGTCACTCACGAGCTGGATTTAGGGAATAATTTCGACATTGTTTATTTAGATTTCAGCAAAGCTTTTGACTCAGTCCCACATGAGCGGTTGCTTTATAAGCTGGAACAGGTTGGAATCACTGGGAAAATCCTTAGATGGATAGAAGGATGGCTTCAGGGCAGGAGGCAGAGGGTTGTGATAAATGGCTATTCCTCAGATTGGGTTGATGTAAGAAGTGGGGTTCCCCAAGGATCAGTATTAGGACCACTGTTGTTTTTAATTTTCATAAACGACATTGATGAAGGGATAGAGGGCGTGATGTCTAAATTTGCAGATGTTAAAATTGGTAGAGTAGTTAATGATCACTCAAGCTGAGCTTCTTCAGAGAGACCTAGATAGACTTCAGGAATGGTCAGAAAAATGGCAGCTGTGCTTTAATCCAACAAAGTGTAAGGTATTACACCTGGGAAACAGTAATCCCAAAAAAACCTATTCACTTGGTGGAGTTCAACTAAACCCAGTACTGGAGGAAAGGGACTTGGGTGTTACGATACGGTCAGACGTGAAATTCTCTGAGCATTGTAAACAGGTTGCAAGGAAGGCCCATGGTGTCCTATCGATGATCTATCGAACTTTTGCAAGTAGAGATATGGACGTGATAATCCCATTATATAAGGCTTATGTTAGACCACACTTGGAATTTTATACAGAAACACAAGTATGGAGACCGCACCTAAAGAAAGACATCGAGCTTCTTGAAAGGGTGCAAAGAAGGGTAACTCGCCTGGTGAGATCGGCAAAAGGGCGTCCTTATGAAGAAAGACTTCGAATATGTGGGTTGCAGAGTTTGGAAACTAGACACCTTAGAGGAGATTTGATTGAGGTGTTTAAGGCTCTGAGAGGCATCAGTAAAATGAATGAGGCCAAAATTTTCAAGATTATAAATAATGCTAGAACTAGGGGACATAAATTCAAATTACGGGGGGAAATGTTTAGATTGGACTGCAGGAAGTTTTATTTTAGCCATCGAGTTATAAATTACTGGAATAAGTTGCCTTCATGGGTGGTAGAGGCCGACAGTTTGAGGAAATTCAAAGGTCATCTGGATAGTACTTTCAGGTAAGGGAAGCGCATAGGACGATAGGTTTAATTTCCTTTTTTTTTTTTTTTTTTTTGGCTGGTGCAGCATAAGCCATAGGCTTTCTTGCACCATGCAGCCGTTACTAATACTATGTTTTTAATTCAACCCCAGCAGGTCTAAATTAATTTGAGGTTTATACTTCAAGTGTAAAACCTTGCATTCTGCAGCATTAAAGAATAGTTGCCACTTATCTGAATCTGATGCCTGTCAAAGTCATCTACAAGGAATGCCACTTGGCACCAGTCAGTCATTGACTATCCTTCCAATCTTCAGATTGTCACATGAATCCTTTCATGTCATTTAAGAAAATCAGAAACAGAAATGGCAGAGTCACTCCCACCAATTCTCTGAAGAACCTGTTTCCAACTAGTCCATTCAAAAGAGTAGCAATTAATCACAATCCTTTGCTTCTAGTCCATTAATGATCCTGTAACCCATATAGGACCTTGCAAATGATCCCCCTATATTTGGCTTATGTAGCAATCTCATGTTAGATTAAGCCAAATGCTTTCACATCCAAATCAACAATGTCAGCTTAGTTTACAAATGAGCGCTTCCACTCTCAATTCATACCCTGAAGTAAATTTAGCATTGTGTAATGATACTACTGTAATAGACAGAAGCTGCTTGGAGGGAGTTGCTCAGGCTCTTTCATTTTTGGTTTCAATTAAGAGATTTCAAGAACAAAGCATTTCAATCCTTCTGAATGGCAACATTTTTTCAGTGGTTACATTATCAGGATTCATGTGAGTTTGTGGTTCAGTGCCTGGAATCTGCAATTGTCATGGTGCCCAAGGGGACATATGCTGTTCACCAAGCAATGTGCTTAGAAGAGAATGAAAAGACTACTCAGTTACACCTCCCCTTCTACCATCAGAATCCTTTTGCTTAACCCAGTGGTTCCCAAACTGGGGTCCATGGACCCCTGGGGGTCCACGAAACAACCGTTGTATGTATATCAAATTGATTATTAATAAAGTTATATATATTTATGTAAAAATAAGAATAAAGTTCAGTTGTTTTAAACATTTTGGATTTTCTTTTCAGAAAACTCAGTGTTTACACACACACACACGGTCCTTTTTTTTTTTTTTTTTTTGAAGTGGTCCTTAAATGTTTTCATTTTTGATGGGGTGCGTAGATCTCAGTAGTTTGGAAACCACTGCCTTAACCTGTGCTGTGCAGGTCAATCCACTAGTCCAATTCATTCTGAGGGAGCTATCCCAAGATCAACCATCCAACGAGGACAAAGTTGTGAAGCTGCCCTTCAATAATGTAGACCCAAATCCTCCCCCCCCTCTTCCTGAAGTTCTCAATTGTTGTTGTTAGTTGGTTGGTTTTTAAGAGCATTAGCAACTAAGGCCATATTGCTCCGGGGATATATGGTGGTCATTCCCTGACCTTTCTGCATCCTCCGTATTTGGTGGTCATGGGCTCGAACCCCGGTCTAATCAAGAAGAGTGTGCTACGCGCTGCTGCTCCTGCCCACCTGGCTATGAAGGTGCCGAACTTCTCAATGATTACTTATTAGATTGCTCTGTTACTAGTCTGGAACCTTAGCCTGAAAACTGTTGGCACTGGATACCAGTGATGCCAATTTCGAGATGCACTGGGAGGTTCATTTCATTATGGGCTTTATCATCCAAGAGAAACAAGCCATAATGAGCTTAAATATTATAGAGTTAATTGCATAGTTTTATCAACAGGAACTGTGGCTGAAGTTTAGACTGCACTAACTATAGAGTTGTAGCTGTTTGAGGAAAGTAAATATTTTGGCCCATAATGGCATATATGCCAGGAGGTGAGCAATACTGAGAGAGGTGTTCGTTGCGGAAAATGAGGCAACCAGATTGCCAATCACTACTGCATATGAGGCAATCAATGAGTACATGGACAGTAAGCTAGATGTTGCAGTTTGTGTGCTTTGGTAGCCACAAGTGGATAAATATGTGTTAGGTTGTTGACGATGTGTTGGAATCCAGGGACAGTTAGATATGGCATTATGAAGGACAACTTTTTTTGTTACGGGAAAATCTCATATTTAACTAATTTAGGCCATTTTGACACAGTTACTCATGAGCTGGATGTAGGAAACAATTTCATCATAGTTTATTCGGATTTTAGCAAAGCATTTGACTCAGTCCCTTATGAGAGGTTACCGTATAAACTGAAACAAGTGTTGGATTAGTGGAAAGATTCTAAAGGTAGAATGCTAGAAGGCGGAGTGTTGCAATTAATGGATATTCTTCAGATTGGTTTAAAGTCAGAAGTGGGGTCCTCCCAAGGACCAGTTGTTGGATCACTGTTGCTTCTCATTGTCATATATGGCATCCATGAAGGGATAGAAGCTGTGATATCAAATTTTGCAGACTTATGATTGGTAGAGTTGTTAATGATCAGTGCCAAGCAGCACTCCTTCAGGGTGACTTGAACAGACTTCAAGATGGTCAGAGAAGTGGTAGCTATGTTTTAATGCAGCCAAGTGTAACTAAGACCATTTTGCTGCATTAAAACAGTTACCACTTCTCTGACCATTTCTGAAGTCTGTTCAAGTCACCCTGAAGGAGTGCTGCTTGGCACTGATCATTAACAACTCTACCAATCATAACACTGTCTGCAAAATTTGACATCACAGCTTCTATCCTATCCCTTCAAACCACAAAATAAATGTTTCTTCCTCTACTGTTTTTAATTCAACCCTACCAAGTGGGGTTGAATTGAAAGCAGAGGGAATCTGGGAGTTATAATACAAGCAAATATGAAGTTTTCTGAACAGTGTAAACAGGCAGCAAGAAAAACCCATAATGTCCTATTGATGAATTATTGAATGTTATCCTTTAGAGACAGGAAGATCATAATCCCACTCTATATGGTAATTAGAGAAGCATTAGAAAGATGAATGAAGGCAGAATTTCACTGTTATAAAGAATTCTAGAACTAGGAGCTATAAATTGCATTTCAAATTACAGGGGTTGAGTCATTCATTACTGGAAAAAGTTGCCCTCGCAGGTAGTTTAGGCTGACAGTTTGAATAAATTTAAAGGTCAACTGGATAGTTAACTATAGGGGAGGGGGAACAATTTGTATTTTCATTTTTTTTTTTTTTTTTGCCAGTGCAGGTAAGAGTGTGGCTTCCTTGCACTATATCACAAATACTAACACTACCATAGAAGGGCATGGCTTATCCATAATCAGGATAGCTTAATGTCTGTTCTTGAATATATTGGATTTCTGTAGAAAATTTTTTATACATAGTAGCTTGTTAGACTTTCACTGCCAGACTTATGTCACATTTTGAACCCCCTGTGTGAATTGGGGATATATATCAAGAGCAGATGTGGATCCTGTGGGAATATGCATATAAATGTTCACTCCATTGAGAATTATCAGATTGTGTTGGGTCAAGTAATTTTTATTAGTTTTTCCAGGTTTTCAGCTCCCCATAGCAGATGGCGACTGTTTAGGTGATCTAGGATGCAGTAAAGTAAGTTGTAGCACTAATTCTTCTAAGTTAGCATAACTTTTATTCAGAAAGTCACTATACACCTGTAAGGCAGCAATGAGTAAAATGATATGAGCAACACGAGTCACTGTGCACCACCACATGGTGTGATGAGACCACATTCACCTAGTGATGCTTATCAAGGTCAGTTGGTTGTGAGATAGCTATTTGGCAGTCAATTGTGGAATGCATAATGACGGCTGTCATTAGATGAGTGTAATTTTTTGGTTGCGTGTTTTTAATAAGTGTTGTGAGCAGGGCTGTAGTGGAGGAGTGGAGGATTTATTGGAAAACCAAGGTTTAGATAAAGGACGAGATTTTAAAGTGGAGTGAGGGATAAAGGATTCCATTCCTACAAGAATAATTTCACTGACATGATCTGAGCAAACATTGACATTAGAAGTCTTGAAACAGTAATCCGACTAAGGGAAAGAAATCTCACAGGTCATCCCATTTTGCATTCTTATAATACCAAGCAATACGAGGTTGAGAATAGCCATGAGATAAAGGCTCCATTGGAGAAGAGACAATCAAAAAGTTGTGATCTGAGATGCCTAAAGGACCACTCACTTCGACCATGTACTTAGAAGGGTTGTTTGTGAGAAAAAGATCAAGTGTGTTGGCTGTATGGTTAGACTATCCGGTATTCTGGTAAGTAAATATACAATCTGTGCAAGGTCATTAGTATTTGCAAAAGTCTCAGCATCTCAACCAGCTGGGTCAGTGTGAATAGAAAATGGAAGCCAGCTGGAGCTGCGAACATTAAAATCACCAAGGAAAATTACCTCACTGTTAGGAAAGTTGGACTGGAGAAAATCAAGCTGCAAAGAGAGGAAGTCAAAGAGCTCCAAGTGATTAGCAGAGTTGGGAGAACAATGAAGTAGAGAGATTTTAAGCCAGAGAAGATCGAACAGAGCAGATTCAAAATTACCAAAACTCTGACAGGGAATATTGGAACGGACATATGCACAGGTACACATTTGAGGCGAAAGGAATCGTACAGTGAATAGTTTGGGAAACTGAGATGAGCAGTAGTTGAATCAGCCAATAACTGAGATTTTGTCAGAAAAAGTATAGCATTAGTAGACACATACGATGCAAGAAAGCAAGCTTATGCATCATCAGCAAAAAAAAAAACGCTTCCATTTCACCCCTCCATTCATTCCAAATACCTGTCCAGCTCAGCTTTAAACTTATTCAGGCCATCAACTTCCAAAACAAAAGATGGAAGCCCGTTCCACCAATCAACCACTTGCTGGCTAAAGGCAAACTTCTGCACATCTATCCTAACAACTGACTTTCCTCAATTTGAATTTATGCCTTCTCAGGTGATTACTCTCAAACCCCACTACTTGGGATTTGGCAGACTGCAAGTGATAATGGACATTGTTGAGGACAATTGAGACCATGTATATTTGTGAAATGAACTAGGAAGTGTTTGGGGGGGGGTTAGATCTTTTTGCAGATAAGCTTACTCTATTAGTTTGATAATTCATGGTGTATTCAATAATAAGAAAAGGCGGGGAGGGGGGGGCATGCTGTATGAAGTAATGAAATTTTTGGATATGGTGAGATTACGTTTCCCAGATAATGTGGCCTCGACAATGCCCTCCCCACCATACACACTACTCGGACTCCCTCCAGTCACTATCTGGCAGAGTAGAAAGATTATACACTAGCTGATCTGGAAGCTTCCAGAACATTTACCAATAGGTTCAGTCTGGTGTATTAACTAGCAGCCGGCCTGCGAACACCGTTTAAGAGCTGTACCCTCGAAATGTAAGGAAGATTGGATCTCGCCATGATGTTCATCATAACCTCAAAAGTTATCAGTCATACTGCATGATGGAGTTGACCGGAACTTAGCTCTGGAGACCGAACATGGGTTTCACCACTTCAAGACTCCAATAAGCAAAGTGGTGGTATTGCACCGGTTGATGAGTCATCTACCGGCTAGTATTGCCAGGTAACACAGAGGGGATGGCATTCCTCCATGTGGTGTGGGCACCGCACCTTGATCCCTGCTTAATTTGGTTCACACCTGGGTGGTCACCACCGCGTGCTTGTGCATGGAGGTTATACCCAGGATTACTAACAGTCCCGCCATCGTGATGATGGTTACACTGTTAGTAAGATATGGTTTATGCTGTCATCCGGTACACCTCTAATCCAACCGCTGAATTCTTCAATCGGTAATTCATATTTAATGGATAGTTTGTAACTGAACTGTAATAGCATTAGCATATGATGCAAGAAAGCAGCATCAGCCAAAAAAAAAAAAAAAAAAAACCCACTTCCACTTCATCCCTCCATTCGTTCAAAATACCTGACCAGCTGAGCTTAGGCTATTTACTTAGGCTATCAACTTCCAAAACATGGGATGGAAGTCTGTTCCACCAAACAACTACCTGCTGGCTAAAGGCAAATTTCCGCACATCTGTCTTTCCTCAATTTGAATTTGTCCTCTATTCGGGGCAAGGTAGTGGATCCCATTAGCTAGATGGGATCCACTACCATTCACTCCATTCACTAGGTGTATAAAGCCTTGAATGGTTTGAGCATGCTCAAACCATTCAAGGCTTTATACACCTCTATCAAATCACCTCACTGGTGCCTAGTCTCCAGACACTGTAAATTGCGAAACTTAAGCCTTTCTTCGTAAGAGTACCCTTTGTTCCATTCACTAATTGCCCTTCTCTGTACTCATTCTAGCAGCTCTACATCCTTCTTGAAATGAGGCCTCCAGACCTGTATACAGTACTCAAGGTGGGGCCTGACCATTGCCTTATACAAGGGGAATCACTTTATCCTTGCTAGAAAAATTCCTGTATATCATTGACAAGATACCACGAGCTACTCTTGCAGCCTGTCTGCACTGCTCAGACAACTTCATATCTGCCTACACAATTACCCCCAGTTCCTTTTCATTCTCTACCACTGTCAGTGTAGTACCACAGAGTTGATACATTGCTCTGGGGTTGCTGTTTCACATATGTAGTACTTTACATTTGTCAATGTTAACTTCATTTGCTACCTCTCAGCCCATCTGCTGAACCTTTCCAGACCCCGTTGCAGCAGCATAGCATCGGTAGTGTCCTTAACAACCCTGCCAACCTTTGTATCGTCTGCAAACTTGGACATTAAGCTTGATATACTATCGTCAATATTATTTATAAATACAGAAAATAATGGACCCAACACTGAGCCCTGAGGGACTCCACTAATAACATTAGTCCACGATGAGCAGTGTCCATTTATTACCACTCTGTCTTCTCCCCCTCAACCACCCCTTTATCCATAGCAGCAATTTGCCTCCAATGCCACACTGCTCCAATTTGTGCAGCAGTCTTCCATGTGCAACAGTATCAAAAGCCTTTCTAAGATCCAAGTATATAATATCAAAGTTATTCCCTGCATCCAGTTCTTTTGTGACTGCATCATAGTATCCAATTAAATTGGTCAGGCAAGACTTTCCCTTAACAAAACCATGCTGTGTCCAAGCTATAACTGAAGTTTTGTCTAGATGATCCTGCAGTGCTTTTTTAACCAGTGCCTCCATTAAATTTCCTGGAACAGAAGTTAAACTCACAGGTCTATAATTACTTGTGTCAGCCTTTGTCCTCCTTTGTGAATTGGGGTTACATTTGCACATCTCCAGTCCATGGGTACCTCCCCTGAGTCCAAGGAAGCTCTAATAATTATGGCTAAGGGTTTGCTTACTTCCTTTGCTGCCTCCTTTAATATAACTGGATAGATCCCATCCACCCCAGGTGCCTTTGTGTTTATCTTCAACAATTTCTCCTCCACTTTACTCTCAGTTATTACAAGATTATCAAGCTTACTGCCAGAGTTCAATACACCTCTGGCATTCCCCTTCCTGAATAATTCCTCATGTGTCAATGTAAAATATTCATTTAGTTTGTTAGCTACCTGAGCAGGATCATCAACAGTTGAACTATCGATATAAAGTGGACCAATTTGATTCATCCCCTTCCTTCTAGAGTTTACATAAGTAAAGAACTCTGTTTTTCTTTGCATCCTTTGCCAAAGATTTCTCGTAATCTGCCTTAGCCTGCCTAACCTCCTTTGTAATTTGGTTACAGATCAACTTATATCTATCATAGGCTTCTGTGTCACATGTTAATTTATATGTATCCCATGCATTTTTCTTCTCTGCCATATGTCTCATTAGTTCATCTGACATCCATTAGGCCTAAACCTTGAAAATTTCTTAGTTGGTATGTAAAGCCTAGTACCTTCGAAGATAAGTTCTTTGAATGCTTCCCATTTTGAATTTGCTGTTGGTAACATCATCAGTTGGTCCCACTGTACAGAATTTAAATACTGTCTCAGACCATCGTAGTCACCTTTACGAAAGCAAAACCCCTTCCCTTTACCCCTGATGGTAGTTACCTCTTTGTGTAAATCCCACTTCAGCACACTGTGATCACTGCCACCTAGTGGTTCCTTTATCAGCAGATTCTTAATGCATGAAGAATCACTACTGATAATCAAATCAAGAGTATTACTCCCTCTAATTGCCTCCCAAACATTCTGATATAGAAAACAATCATCCAATAAATCCACAAAAGCCTTACTAGTGTGTGAGTGACCAACACGAATTCCAGTCAATATCTGGGAAATTAAAATCCCCCATTATAAGACACTGATTTACTGGCCCACTATTTCCCTGTACAGTTTCTTATTATACTCAGTCATTAGGCCTATAGGCACTCCTACTCTCAATTTTGATCTCCCAATGCTTATGTCACACCAAACTGACTCTAAACTGCACTGTCCAGCGATGTCGACTGGCTTCACTTCCTTGGATTTTGTGTTTCTTAACTTATAGCATAACCACTCCTCCCTTCCTATCCTCTGTACACATTGTACTCCCCAAATTCCAGTTCTGCATTCCTTATATCTGTGTGACACCACACAGATATAAGGAATATAACACCACACTGATATCCCAACAATCTGCCTTTGATGCTTTGAGCAATACCTCAAATTCAAATTTATTTACCAAACTCCTAGCATTGGTGTGCACGCAAGTATACATGCACCTGTTCCTATTCTTAGCTACCCTAACACAATCCATGTGTTTACTTTTACCGCAATGACTCCCAGCAATCTCTAAAATATCCTGCATCTTGTTTTCCAGGCTTCTGCTCATTCCAATAGAAGCAGTGCAAGAATCACTTTCACCACTGCCAGTGGCTACTCTTAATCTATTAGTCCTTGTATCCCCCCCAAGCTAGCAGTTTTCCGACCCACCTAACACTGCCTCAATAGCATCAGCAAATATTCTTGCACCCTTTCTATTTAAGTGTATCCCATCCCTGAAAAATTCTACCCCTTGAGCCTTGCATAATCTTTCCAGGGCCGAATTGATTGAGAAGGCTCTCATCATATAGTCCCTCCTATCATGTCTGGGCAGAATTGTAGACAATAGGTCACAGTATAACTCTTTTCTTACTTTATTCCAATTATTCTTGTAGTTGGGCCTAAATTTAAAACCCTGTTTCATAAGGTTCCTTAAATCTTTCTTCTATTATTTCCAAATTGCCTGTAAGAATATGCTGAGGTCTGTATTTATTAACCTTTTGTACCTGGTTTGGTTGCAGTAACAGTTTTGTGCAGTATCTAAGTCTTTTGCTATGGCTTTATATTTTATAATTACAAATTCTTAATTCAACGGGGGTTTGAGGCTATATGTAGGAATAATGGCTATACTGTTTTAGTGGTAGTAATAATCTTTGGTATTTTTGGAAAATATTTATCCATCTCACTTGGTCAAATCTTTTGTCTAAAAATTTAATTCTACAGTATTCTGTGTTTTTCATTGCTGTTGTTATTTGGTTTTTAGGAGCATTAGCAACTAAGGCCATATTGCTCCGGGGATATGCGGTGGTCATTTCCTGACCTTTTCCGCATCCTCCGTATTTGGTGGCTCACAGGCTCGAACCCCAGTCTAATCAAGAAGACTGTGCTACGCACTGTTGCTCCTGCCCACCTGGCTACGGAGGCGCCGTGTTTTTTGTTGCATTTTCTATGTTTTTGAGTCTGTATTTTCCTATATCCGTAATGACGTTGGTTAGATGTAGATTTTTCAATTTAACTGTGTTAGTAAATCTAATTAGAGCTTTTAATTTACTGTGTTTTAGGCTTTACTTGTATTTTTATTGATCTGATGTGAATCGCTTCTTAGTCCCAGTCTGATAACATTTTTCTAAAATCCACAAATCTGTTTAGTTTTCCCATTGCCTCTTGTTTTTCACTGAGATTTGTTCTGTGCTTTCCTTAATATGTCCACTGTTAGAAATATTTGTAGTACATCTGGGTGTAGTCATGGCCACTCCTCAACTAGATGTGTGCTGTGGAACAAGTTATTCAGTCCGTGTGGATAAAGGGTTTTTTTTGTGTTAACATGAATATTTCTTCTAATGTTTCTCTTTACCAGGCTGATTCAATGATTGCTAAAATCTTTATGCTCGCATTGTTAAATCCGTGCTTGTTGAAATGTATAAGCTCTATGTCTGTTTCATATTTTTTACTGTTGTTGCAATCTGATCTATATCCATTCATTCTTATGTGTAATGGATTTTGTGTTTATCCAACATGTTGCGCGTCACACATGCAAATTAATAGATATATTGTATTTTCTGTTTTGCAGAATGGAATATTAATGGCTGTCTTCAGTTTTCACTGGCTCATTGGTCATGGCTGGGCACATCATGCATCTTTTATTGGTACATTTATTAAATTTTAAATCCTTCGTCAATATGTGGCTAAGGTTCGGGATATTACAATATTCCAGGAGTTGCAAATTATGACAGAAACCCGCATCCGATGCTGTTGGCTCTTGTACTGGATTTTGGTAGTGGGTCCTAGGGCTTTAACTACTTCTCCATAGGGTTGGCAGCCAAAGCTGTAGGAGCCACAGCAATAAGCAGGGTCTCTGTTTCTGTTATGTTACGTGCAAAACATATACATCATAGTTGACCCCGACAGAAACAAAAAGGAAGGTATAAAATTCAAACATAAATAACAATAAGTACATAAATATAAAATAGAGTTAGAAAGCAAAAATAATGCCAATGAAATCTTGTTAAAGCAAAAATGATTGAAAGTTTGAATTCAAAAACACAAAATACAGTATAAAATTTTTTTTACTGTATTTTGTATTTTTGAATTCAAACTTTCAATCATTTTTCCTTCTTTTTTTTTAACAAGATTTAATTGGCATTATTTTAGCTTTCTAACTCTATTTTATATTTATATACTTATTTATGTTTGAATTTTATTCCAGTGATATTTATTTGAGCCAATGGGAGAAGAGAGTGAGGCAATTAAGTCACTAAAAATGCAATTAATTATTGACAACTGCCCCATAACGTTCACCAACCTCGTGCACATGCTTCGCTGTCTAACTTTTACTGTTCCATTGTAACATTTTTTGTATATTAATGAATATTGTAATATTTGCAAAAGTTTAGTCATTTGTTAATATTTTAAATATTTGTCTAGTTTGTAAATATTTTACTTGAATATTTTAGCCATGCTCTTTCAGATGCAAAATTATTCCCCATGTATTATTGGAACCCGAAGCAGCGAAGGGCCTTTTCCTAAGTGACCTATGAAAATAATTACGCAGTGATGTTTATTCGACCTTGAAAATGCAGAGCACTACTCATACACAGGTAAATAATTACATAGGTCATTTCCTGATTAGATGTCGATCACAGTGAGTGTTTTTTTGTCTGGCAGCACAGGGGGTCTCACCCAACTCCATGTTTTTACTGTGTAGAATACAGTACTCTGCATAAGGCCAGGGTGTGTGTTAGTGTGTGTTTTGTGAAGTATTAGTATGGGTTGTATTGTTCCTCTGGCCACTTAGTCTGAGGGAGGGAGCCGTGGACAGCCACCAACAACCCCAGTTTCTGTTGTCACTGCCACGGGAAGGCGAGCCAGGACATGTTAGGAGAGAAGAAAGCTCTGTTGGGGTGAACCCTGGGGTAGCCAGCATCGGAGGAGAGCCCAAAAAAAAAAATTTTTTTTTTTTGAAAGGAGATAATGGGGAGATAGGAAGAGAGCGAGATAAAAGGGGTAGAGAACAGAAGGGGCAGTGTTGAGTAAAAGAACGTAGGGAAAGAGGTGGAGCCTGCTTTTTGCATATCTGTCTCACACTGGCCTGGGGGTTACCCTAATGGCCACTGTCAGCATCCCACACCATGCCAGATAGGAAAAGTTACAGCATGGTGTCAGCTTGGATAACCGTGAGGGCCTGCATAGCCATCGGTCTGTCCGGTGAAGAGGCTAAAATAGAACATGCAATTAATAATAACTTTCATTCACTCAACATTCACACCACTTTACTTTTTATAGTTTTTTCTTACACTTTTATTTTCTTTTATATATTAGATTAGATATCGATCAGTGCATTTCGACAGGTGTCTTTTGCATAGAAAAGATATCACTTGCTCCATCATACCTCTACATATGTAAAAAAAGTTGTCAAGCAAAGCGAGCAGGGGTAGAGCCCCCTAGTATTAAATTAATAAAACAATATTTTAAAGTAAAAATGATAAAAAGTGAAAGTAAGTAAACAAAATATTGTACAAAGCAATTTTAATGTAGAAAAATATATTACACAAAATTAAACACAAAACAAAACTATTTTCAAGAAGTTTACTTGAAATAGTCCTCAATGTTTTTTAGCTTTAATTTTGAAATTAGTTTTTGGGCCACGCAATCTCGCAACCGCTTCAAGGTCAGAAGCGCACCAGCTGATGTGTTATCCTGTTTCTCAAAATAAATCAGTTGTGTGCGAGGAAACAACTGGCGACTCACGGCAGTTGTTTCCTCACACACTTCATCATCGGAGTTATTGTCTTCATTAGCTTGCAATGATGAGCATGGTTGCACGATGTCTTCCTCAGTGAGAACCTGATGTCCTAGATCAGCAGTTCCCAAACTGGGGTCTGCAGACCCCTGGGGGTCCATATACCAATTACAAGGGTCTGCAAAATGACCCTCTGGGACTGGTCAAATCATTCGTTCTATGTATAGCAAATTGATGAGTAAGGTTATTATTATAATTTATGTAAAAATAAGAATAACGTTGAGTAATTTTTAACATAAAACTTTGAATTTTCTTTTCAGAAAACCCAGTGTACACACACGCACGTGCGAACTTTTTTTTTTTTTTTTTTTTTTTCATTTTTGAAGGGGTGCATACCTCTCAGTAGTTTGGAAACTACTGTCCTAGATCATTATCACACATTGCCTCATGGATAATGTCTTCATTTATTACATCTGAACAACCTCCTAGATCAGTGCTTCTCAAAGTGGGCGATATCACCCCCTGGGGGCATTAGGCATGAAAGGGGCAACAGGGGGCGATAGACGGAACGGCCAAAGACACAAAATACCATAGGCAACATTTTAGGAACAACAGAATTTGCCTTACAAATAGACGAATCAACTCTGCCAGGTAACGAATCTTTACTATTAGCGTACGTACATTTTATAAAAGATGAAAAGTTGAACGAAGAATTATTATTTGCAAGATATCTAGAAACGTATACCAAAGGCAAATCTATATTTCAGGTTACTGAAAAGTATTTTAAAGACAGGGAAATTCCACTTACAAATGTACTTGCGTGTGCAACGGATGGAGCACGATCAATGATTGGCCGTTACAAGAGTTTTATGGCTTATTTAAAAAATGCTGTGCCAAATATTATTACTGTTCATTGTCATTCACCGTCAGCATTTAGTTGCAAAAAAACTTTGTGATCAACTGCACAATTCTCTACAAACTGTTATTACTGCTATAAACAAAATTAAAGCACATTCTTTGAATGATCGTATATTTTGAAAGCTTTGTGATCAAAACAGTGAAGATTTTGAACGATTGCTACTTCACTCAGGAGGTTCGATGGCTGTCAAAAGGCAACTGTCTCAACAGATTTTATGAACTCTTTGATACTGTTGTCAAGTTTTTTGAAGATAGGAACCTTAGTAATGACCTCAAGAAAATGAAAACTGATATTGCTTATCTTGCAGATTTATTTACTAGATTCAACTCAATGAACTTACATTTACAAGGACAAGATTAAGGCGAAAACTCAAATTTCAGCATTTATTTCAAAATTAAAGCTTTTTATGCGCAACATAGGACAACGTGAATTGTATCAATTTCCAAATCTGTTGGAAATAGAGAAAAAAGAAAAAATAACTGATGAAACTAACTTTTTGTAATCATCTAGAAATGTTGCACAGAGATATGCAGGAAAGGTTCGAAGATCTCCTTAATTTGAAAATTCCAGATTGGGTTATAAATCCTTTGATGATGGTGAATGTTTTGTAGAAGAAGAATTGATTGAGTTACAAAATGAAGTTGAACTGAAGCCAAAATTTCAAAATTCATATCAGGAATTTTGGTTACAAAAGAAAATCCCTGACCATTATCCTGCATTGTGGGGAATTGTAAAAAACTTACTTATTTCTTTTCCAACATCATATCTAGTCGAAACCGGTTTCAGTGCTGTATCTCAATTGCTGACAAAACAAAGAAATTGTCTGGATGTTGTTAAACATGGCAATTTACGACTTCTACTTACAGATATTAAACCTAATATTGATAAGCTAATAAATCTCCACCAAGCTCATCCATCGCATTAAATATTAAAATATAATTAACTATTTCCATTAATATCATTACTTATTTATATAATTAACTTTAATTTTTATGACTTAATTTAAGTGACTATAACTGACTTTATTTATGTAGTTGCAATTTTTTACGAAGAAGGAATAAAGTGCAGTAAATAGTTTTCTTTATAATTCATACACATACATGCAGGGCTGCATTTACATTTTTGGAGGCAAACAGACAAATATTCATTTCAGTTATTTAGCTTCACTTTATATTGGTTGGCTAAAAAAAAAACCCTGGCGAGGGCTTTTTATTAGGGGGGGGGGTGATCCAAAAAAGTTTGAGAAGCACTGCCCTAGATGCTCGAAATAACTGAACAAAATCATTATCATCCTTATCATCAGGATCCAAAGAAATATTTATTTCCTTCTCAGATCTTTCTATTGGATCATCAGGCCAAAGTCTTTTCCAGCATTTGATAAGGGTAGTCTTGTCAGTTTCGTCCCAAGCTGCAGCAGAAAAATAAATTACTGTCTTTATGTTGACATTTTTAAGAATGTTCCATAAAGTTTGATTTTTCTGCAAGCACCTCTTGTTGTTCTAACAGTGAGATTATCAATTTCTTTCTGTACCATCACTTCTATAACTCCTTGATCCATAGGCTGTAATAGTGCAATAACATTGAGTGGCAAAAATTTTACAAAGATGTTGCCAGATTTCAGTTCTTCTGCTGGGTGGGTTGGAGTGTTATTTTTTAAATTCCCTCCAAAATGTCAGTGAACAATTATTTTTTCCTTCAATAGTTAAGAATTTTTTCCCTGACTGAAAATCCAGTCCGGATCATTGGGGTTCTACTGTGTGTGTGTGTGTGTGTGTAATAAATTAACAGAGAATAAAATTTAGGTATAAAGTGCAAATAGAAGTTTGGTGAATATAATTTGACAGAATTTGTAAGTAGAATTTAGTAGATTATGTAAATAGAATTTGGTGTGGGCAAATGGTATAAGTTTAGGAAGTGAATTGAGGATAGGGAAGGGATAAAAGTATTTAAATAACACAAAATGCCAAAAGCTAATAGGAAAAGGATAGCAAATATGAGAAATTGTAGGTGTGAAAAAGAATGTGAATGTGTGTTTTATTTAGATGCAAACTTTTATTCTTTCCCTATCCTCAATTCATACCCTAGCCTTATACCATACCATTTGCCTGCACCAAATTCTATTTATATATTCTATTAAATTCTACCAAATTATATTCACCAAGCTTCTATTTACATTTTCTACCTGAATTTTATTCTCTGTTAATTTATTATATATATTTTTAATTTTTTACTTTTTTTTCACTGTAAACACCTAATTTTTAAATTTTATTTCTGCTTTAAATAACCATAATTTATTTTATATAACATACCCTGCATTGGCATTACAATGTCCATACTTTGTGAGAGTTATACTGCTTTCCCTTTTGATCCCACTTGGTTTATTCTTAAATTTCTTCTCTTCTACAGTTACAACCAAGTATAGAAATGCAGTCCTTGGTGCATGATTAGGTGTAGTCCCCTGACAAAATTACCTGATCATCTATCAGTATTTACTTTTGCTAACATCAGATTTAATTGCATATTTGTTCTACCCCTACTTTTTTTCAATAGCCAATGCTCACCCATATCTCATGCTGGCTACTATTACTTTTATTAATTTAATCATTTTTACTTTCAGGTCACTGCTCTCTAATTGGCTTTACAATTCAGCCTATAATTTTACTTAATAATAACAAATAGGATATTCACATTCTTTTTCACATGAAATTTCTCACATTTCTGCTATCCTTTTCCTATTAGCTTTTGCCATTTTGTGTAATTTACACTTCATCTTCACACTTAACTGACTTATTAATTCAACCTTACATATACAAACTTTTGCATCCTTTGCTGCTGCTTTGCATGCTCAGGTGCATTTGTCATATCTTAATCTTTCCACTACTACTTCACGTTTTAACCCATTATTATATTTCATGTACACACACACACACACACACACACACACACACACACACTTCGACTCTACGAGTTAATTTTTTCCTAGTGCACACTCGTAAATCAGGAATTCATATCCTATAGATGTAATGTTAGAAACAGGGGTTACATTCTCAATGAAATTTGACCATAGTAATCTTAAATAAAGGTCAACAAAACAATAGTTTATGCTTAAACAACAATTTACTTATCAAACAAATGAAAACGTAGCCTTTCATGCAAATTATAATAATAAAGAAATTATCTATGTCATACAAACATTAAAGAATGTTTATTCTTCATCATTGACTGATAATGATGAAGAATAATAAGATCACGTTTGCTTATGATCTCAAATTTTGTTCCCATTGTTATTCCTCTTCAATGTTTCTTTTCATTAATATCATCCTCTGTAGTAGTACTTCGTTTTGGCATACTGTACAGTAATAATAAACAGGATAAATTTGAAATAACACACGAAAGCGAAAATGAAGAGAACAACCACTCTGTGAACTTGGTAATTGCTTTTTATTATGTAGTCAGTGAGATGCTCTCATCTGCCTGAACAAACAATGAAAGCACAGTAGTATGGTATGCGTAGCCATACAACACTACAGTAGTATTGAACAGCTACACATGTGGCTTGAAATGCCATATTTATGAATGTTTAACATTTATTTATTGCAATTAATGTTCATATTTTTAATTTTGTTGATACTTGAAAAAAAAAAAAAAACTTGTAAACCCAGGAACTTGTAAAGTGTGTGTGTGTGTGTGTGTGTGTGTGTGTGTGTGTGTGTGTGTGTGTAGCTGATTTTTTTTTTTTTTTAAAGAGCTGTTCATATCAGTTTATTTTCTATGTATGCATAAAGCAGGCAGTTCCTTATTTTAAGCAAATCCTTGCATATTCATTCCTGCAACGCACATATGCACACTCACACTAGCTTCTTCCGGTCAATATTAGTCTCATATCAACGTTCATCTTTGATAACAATGGAAGTAAAGATACTGCAATCCTTTTCTGTGGTGTTGGCCAATGAGAACCCAACTTTGCACACATTTTCTTTATCTTAAATCCTCAGTCAAAATTCAAAGGCAAATAGATTAACTACATTCAACTCATCTAGTAGCATCTAAATTGTTACTTAGCAATCAAGTTGCAAAAATTCCAGTATCCTGTCAGTGTTTTTAATCCAAATACGCAGTGAAAGAGTGGTTCACACTAAGAACATCTTAAACACTCCCTCTACAATCTCAAGAATGAACATATCAACCAAAAAACTCAAGAATGTAATAAAACTACTTCACTTCTGGCTTTACAGTGACCTGTATCTTCACAATCCAGAGTTGAATGACAGTTCAGGTGCCACCCATACACATTGTATATATACATACAAAAATTTGCATTAATTTGGTGGTTGTCTGTGGTACCTTTGTCCAGTTTTAAACAAAATTTAATGTTCAGTCATTGCTCCATCAGTACAACACTAGACTAATACTAACCAAACCAAGCCAGTGAAGATGTCGAATAGAAAGTGGTGCCATAACAGGAATGAACTTGCACAACTCTACTGGAAGTAGGGATACATGAAATGCATAGAACGAGTCTGCTTCATATAAAGGAAATAACACATATGAATGCATTTAAAGAACATATGAGCAATTAAAATTTGTGCAGGCCAAAACAAAGAGCTAATTCCTCTCATTTTGAAACCTTAAGCAATCCTTACAAACCACATTGATGCAACAGTGTACACCTCCACATGCAGAACAGGTTCTCAACTTACACTTAAAATTCATCCATACCAGCTTGTACATGATAAAGCTGTGATGACATTCCATATGAATGCACTTATAGTCAATATATGTGAATATCAAAGGTGAATACATTAATATGCACTGTTGTACTATATGGCTAAGAGACATGGACACTGGGAAGAGAGGAGATTAGACAGCTAAAACCACTCGAGATGTGGGTGTGGAGAAGAATGGAATGGGTGGACAGGGTGAGTAATGAGGAAATTAAGGAGAGAGAGAGAGAGAGAGAGAGAAATGTTAGTAAAAGAACTAAGACAAAAGAACTTTTTGGGACATTAGTGAAATTATAGTAACCTTATAATACCATGATAAATCTGACTAAAAATTGAATAGCAAATGCTTAGAAAACGGTACTCACCTTGTATAAATCTGCAATAAATTTTTTTGGTAGATGGTGGTTAAATTTAGGTTGGAAGAAGCATTAAAAAGAACTAAGGCAGGGAATGGGGTGAAAATATTCTAAACAGATTTTAAAATGAGCGCAAGGAAGTAGAAATGCAGATCTCCAATCCTTGGTTGTCATAAAGAGGTTAAAAGACGTAAATGAAAAAAAGAGAGAAGACTGGTGGTGCCAATAGTAGTTACGAGGGACTTTCGTGAGTAAACCGTCATCGTCCAATGGGTTTAGGCATTTCTGCCCCCCTTCCTGAAATTTATCTCGCCACTATTGAAAACCAAATTTTACAACCTTTCCCCTCTGAAATTAAATTATACATCTGCTACGCGTTGATATCCTAATAATAGGCAACAGAACAACCATAGACAATCTTTTTTTAAAATTCAATACAATACATGACAGGCTAAACCTTACGCTCGAAATCACAACGGACAAACAGATTAATTTTCTTAATCTCACTATTTATACAACAGACACAAATTTAAATACCAAGATTTTCAGAAAAAACATGCACACCTGTAAATATCGACATTTCACTTCACATCATCCCCTTAGTACCAAAAAAGCCGTCCTACATAACCAAATCTACAACGCTATCAAATTCACCTCTTCACAAAACGATCTACACAATGAACTTCAATACCTTACTGATAAATTCATAGCCAGGAGCCATCCCCCTCAACTCATCCAACACACAATATCCACCGTTAAAAACAGTATTAATAACCCCACCAGACACAGTCACAAGACAAATACTCGCATAGTTCTTCCTTACCATAGTGAACTCGCAGCACAATTCCGACGTACATTCAAAGATACCGACATCTCCCTCACCTTCTCCACTTACAATAAACTAGGTTCCCTATTTAATTCTTATAAAGATACACACAAATATCCCATCAATGATCTCAATAACATAATATCTCATAAAATGCCAACCAAACTGTGACACCTGTTACATCGGCAGCACTACCACCAAATTCGGTTCCTCCACAACTTCCAATACCCGTGCATACTACCACTTCAACAGTTTCAAGACAAGTCAATCCTGCACTGAGTTAACAACCCATGCTCAAACCCACAACCACACCCCCCTTGTTGACTCTGCCATCACTATTTTTAAACTTAGATCGAGCTACAGAATTCTTCAATATGAAGCCCTCGCCATCGAATGGTACAGACACCATTCCGATCTCAACATTATTAACGCTAAACTTCCTTTCAACCTCAAACTTTCACGGGATTGGAACCTCTCGTGGCTAAAGTTCCCACGTGTCAAAAAGAGCATCATGGGAGTTTAGATAAACTTTAAATACAACACGCGCTCACTTATCTTCCATTTGCCAACTGATGACAGCTTACTCATGAAAGTCCCTCGTAACGACTATTGGCACCACAGGTCTTCTCTCTCTTTTTCATTTACATCTTTTAACCTCTTTATGACAACCAAGGATTGGAGATCTGCATTTCTACTTCCTTGTGCTCATTTTAAAATCTGTTTAAAATATTTTCACCCCATTCCCCGCCTTAGTTCTTTTTAAAGCTTCTTCCAACCTAAATTTAACCACCATCTACCAAAAAAATTTATTGCAGATTTATACAAGGTGAGTACCATTTTCTAAGCATTTGCTATTCAACTTTTTGGGACATGTATTGAGAAGAGAAAGAATGTTGAAGGAGTGATTGAGGAGAAGATGTGTGGGAGGAGAGCTGTTGGGAGAAGGAGAATTGGAATGGACTGGATGGGAAGAGGAAATTATGCAAGACTTAAAAGGAAAGCACAAGACAGAAAAGCAAGGAGTCAGTGGAGCCTTGAACCTGCCTGAGGGCAGAGAACCAGAAGGGAAGAGATATACTTCATTACCAAGCAAATAAAATTAATGTTATGTATAACTAAGAAGATAGGCCTCCATCCCTATAATATTTATGTAATGCATGAATTTAAAGAACTTGATAAAAAAAAATAAAATTATTGTCAATAAGTTCACACAATTTATTTGAATGAAACTGGCATTTGGACCATGTATTCAGTGATAAAACTTCGTTCCACTTGAGTGATTATCATCATCAGCCATTTTCAATCCACTGCAGGATGAAGGCCTCTCCAGCAACTTTCCAGTTCCTTCTGTTTTGAGCACTGGCCATCCATTTACTACTCAAAAACTCATGAATTTCATCTATCCATCTCCGCCTTTGTCTTCCAGGTTTTCTTCTAGCTCCTCTTGGGTACCATTCTGTTATTTTCTTAGTCCATCTGTCATCATGTCTTCGAGCTACGTGTCCTGCCCAAGACCATTTTAGTTCTTTAGTTTTGATAAGAATGTCCTTTACTTGAGTTTGCTGCCTAATCCATGTGTTTCTCTTCTTATCTAACAGTCTCATTCCCAATATAATTCGTTCCATTCTTCGCTGTGTAGTTCTTAGCTTCTCTTCCATTCTTTTGGTGAGTGCCCAAGTTTCACTTCCATAAGTCATGGTGGGGAGTATACATTGATTCATTATTTTACGTTTCAGACAAACTGGGATATTGCTCTTCAGTATGTGACTATATTTCCTGAATGCTATCCATCCAAAATTTATTCTTCTCTTGACTTCCAGCCATTTATCATTATTACAGCTAATAACTTGTCCCAGATAAGTATATGACTCCACCTTTTCAATTACTGCTCCTTCAATCATTATTTCCCTTTCCGTGGCATACTTGTTCATCATTACTTTTGTTTTAGCCATATTCATATCTTTAGTCCAAAATCCTTACTAACTGTGCATAACTGATTAAGATTTTCCTCTAATTCTTTGGGATCATGGTTTATGACCACAATGTCATCTGCAAATCGTAAATGGTTTAGGTACTCTCCGTTCACATTGACTCCTTTCTGCGACCAGTCTAATCTTCTGAAAGCTTCCTCAAGGGAGGCAGTAAACAGCTTCGGAGATATTGTGTCTCCTTGTCGAACTCCTTTCTCGATTTTAAATTTGCTACTGTCTTTGTCTAGTCTAATAAAGGATGTAGCACTCTCATATATTTTCTTCAAAATCATAATATATGGAGTATCTATGCCTTGTCTTTCCAGTGCCCGAAACATTGCCTTATGCTGTATGGAGTCAAATGCCTTTTCATAATCCACAAATGCCAGGCATAATAGTGTTTTATATTCATTTGCTTTCTCCATTAGCTGTGATATTACGTGAAGGTGATCCATAGTTGAGAATCCTGTCCTAAAGCCAGCTTGCTCTTTCGGTTGATTCTCATCAAGTATTCTTTCTAATCTGTTAGTAATGACCCTTGTGAACAACTTGTAGATATGGGATAACAAGCTAATTGGTCTATAATGTCCAATTTCTGATTTATCTCCTTTCTTATGCAGCAAAACTATGATTGCATTATTCCACTGCATAGGCATCACACCTTTTCTAATGCACTTTGTGAAGAGCCTTGCCAGTTTTTGTGTTATGTCTCTTCCTCCCAATTTTAACAACTCTACAGTAACTTCATCTTCCCCCGGGGCTTTCCGATTCTTCATTTTCTTCAATGCATGTTCTACCTCATCAGGAAGAATATCGGGTATGTCGTATGTGTTGCTACTTTGCAATCCATCTTCCCCACTGCTGGTATCATTCCCTCGCTCCTTGTATAATTCTCTATAGTAGTCTTCTGCTATTTGAATTATGCCTTCTCTGCTGTTTATAAGTACACCATCGCTATTCTTCAGTTTCAGTATCATTTGTCTTTCTGTATTACTGCTCATGGCTGCTGATTTAAATCCTTTGTTTTCCCTTAATGCTTGTTCTACTTTTCTTGTGTTAAATCTTATGTCCTCTCTGAGTCTCTTTCTAATGGCTTTGCATAACTCAGTATACTCAATTTTCTCCCTGTGAGTGTTTTTCTTGCTCTTCATTTGTCGTCTTTGGTTCATCATGACAAGTGTTTCTTGACTAATTTTTTCTTCTTTGGATTTCTGTTTCCCTATAGGTTTCTTGGGCTTTATCACTTTCAGAAAGTTGTAATATTCCTCGTCGATATCTTGGTCCTGAGCAGTCTGCAGAAGCTCAAACTTGTTCTTAAGTTCCAGTACATACTGCTTTTTCTCCTCCTCTGTTATTTCAAAGACCTTTGTATTATTTACTCGAGTCAGTTTTTTCCTTTCCTTTCCTACATCTATATCAAGAGTACATCTTACCATTCTGTGATCACTTCCAACATTTACCTTATTCAGGACGGTAACATCATTCACAATATATCTTCTGTTAGTGAGGATGAAGTCGATTTCATTAGTTGTTAATCCATTTGGACTCTTCCATGTCCACTTTCTGTTCACCCTTTTCTTGAAAAAAGTGTTCATTACTGACATTCCTTGAGATTCTGCAAGTTCCACAAGTCTTTCACCTCTTTTATTTCTTTCACCAATTCCAAAATTTCCTATAGTTCCTCTTTCTGCACTGTTTTGCCTTTTTCCAACCTTAGCATTGAAGTCCCCCATAATAATAGTGTAGTGGGTTTTCTGCTCATCTAGAAGACTCTCAATTTCAATTTACATTTCTTCAACCTCTTCATCATCATGGCTCGATGTTGGTGCATAAATCATTATAATCTTTAGCTTGTACCTCTTAGAAATCTTGAGTATTAGTCTTGACACCCTTGGTGATGTACTTTTGAATTCCAAAATGTTGTTTTTAAAATCTTTATGGACCAGAAACACAACTCCACCTTCACTCCTTTCACTGTTTCCATTGGTGTACAGCAGATTTCCACTTGATAAACTTATAAGTGATTCATTTCTTCTTCTTGTTTCAGCCAAAGCGATGATATTCCAATTCACATTTTCTAATTCCTTTTCCAGCTCTAATATACTGTCTTCACCGATGAGTGATCGTACGTTATAACAGGCCAAGTTCAATTTCCGTGCATGGCAGCCTGGTCGTACCCAGAGATTCTTAGCACCCTCTGCTCCACTCTGATCCTCTCGCTGCCGTAAGAGGGAGAGTGAAAGCTGCTGGGGACTGAGGGCCATTTGTATTGTTGTGCTCTCATTTCTGGAGGGTTTGGTCTTTTCCTCTTCACGCTGACCAGGCGTCTTGAAGAGAACCACTCTACACGTTCGTTGCCACCTAAGTGACGTAACAGGGCTTACCATCGAGAAGGTGTGCATGAGTGGATTTTAGGGAGGCAGGCCAACCGGACTTCTCCTAAATCTTCTGTAATAGAGAGATATTGGATCCATCAGTGTTTTAGGCTGAGTGTCTGATAACACACAGGATACCTGTTCCCCTCTAAGCCCCTGAGTGATTATGTCAATAGTCAAAACAATAAGATATGGAAAATGAAAATACAATTTTTTTTATAAAATGCCCTTATATCTTTAAAAACTTGTGTGATGATGAGTAATTGGATCTCTCTCTTCTTGGAGAAGAGTTGTTGGAAAGACCAGAATTTAATATATTAGTTTATTGTGCTATGTAATGACAATGAGCATTATTGTTGGTTTCAGCAAAATGAAGTCACTTACACTTACCATATATCCAACAAATCGGTGGCATTGCCAAAGAAACTTTTCAGTGATGGACTATTTCTAAAAATCTGTGGTCTTTGTTTACTGAAAAAAGTGATTCCATTTTCCACTCATTAGGCAGAAAGAGGCATCGCTGTTTATGATTATTTTTTCTCTTTTCATGGCACCTTTTTGCCTAATAAGCAGATAGGACATAGTAACCGCTGAACAATATGATGATTAGGTGGGAAATAAATTGAGACAAGGATGTTGGAACAATTTCCAAAGAGGATGGAAGAGTGATTTGAAAGGTACTACTGCATTTAAGAGTATGACTGCAAATACTATTAACCAATGTCTTGACAAGGGAGTTTAATTTTTGATTGCGAGAGAGAGATACAGTCATACCCTCTTTAACAAACTTGCACATAATGAATTTTTGATTTCCCCTTGGTCATTACATTGAGGAAATGGAACCCATTTGGAAGCATGCAAAATTATGCCTGTATGAAGATGTAGATGAAGCTGTTTTTAAATGGGTGAAGTTGATTCGAGATTAAAACATGCGTTAATAAAAGAAAAGGCTATGGAGTACACATCTTTTCTGGGACATAAAACATTCAAGCTAACCATTTTTCCAGCTAACCAAAACAAGCCAGTTTTGGTTAGCTGGAAAGATTTAAAAAACGAGTCATGGCTTACTCAAAAAAGTTATTTCTGTTGAAAGTGGAGTTGTAATCAAAGAAGACTGTATGCATTGGAAAGAAACAATTTTGAAAAAAAAAAAAAAAAAAAATTATGAAGGACAAACACAAAGACATTCAACATTGATGAAACAGGTCTAGTTTTTAAATGTTTGCTGAACAAGACACTAACTTTTATTTAAAGGTGATAAATGTTTAGGTGGTAAAAACAGTAAGGAGTGAATTAAACTCTTGTTTGGTGCAAATATGGCTAGTAATGGAAAAGAAGCTTTTGGTAATAGACAAAAGTAAACGACTCAGATGTTTCAAAAACAGTAAAGCCTTTGGAGCTGGACTAAAACTACAACAAAACATCTTGAATGACAAGTGAAATTTTTGAACAATGGATTTTAAATTGATAGGAAGATGGCGAAAGAAAACAGAAAAATCACTTTGACACCTGCCTGCCCTGCCCATATTCACTTGGTAATTTCAAAGCTTACAAGTGTGAAGCTTGTTTTCTTCTCTCCAACTAACCCGTCTAAACTTCAGCCAATGGACCAGGACACTATCAAGAATTTGAAAATGCACTAGCAAAGGCATATACTGAAAAAAAATTATACTGAGAATAGAAACCAACCAACCTATAGATTGTTATAGATTTTTGTATGTGCATATCAGAGTTGGCAAAAGTGTGGAGTCAAGATGGTGGAAAAACAACGATTACAAATTGTTTTGCAAAAGCAGGTTTTCCTAAAATGCCAATTAACAGTGATGAGAGGGATAAACTACTGCAAGATATTGAGCAATCTTGGGAAGAACTCCAAGGCAAAGGTTTGATCAGTGGAAAAATTATTCTTGAGGAATTTTTAGGAGTTGATAATGAACATCACAGTAGCTGAATATCCGAATGGCTCCAACGTTTTGGAGAGAATTCAAAGAACTAGTGGTGACAACATCGATGATGAGTTGGATGAAAATGAGGGCAAGGACAATTAGGGCAATGTTAAACCTTCCAAACATGAAATGTTGGCAGCATTTGAAACTTTCCGTCGATGCCTTCAGTGCAAAGAAAATGTGCTGGAAAATATACTTGAATGAACTTAAAATTAAACAAACGCAAACATTTTTATGAATGATGTACACTAAAAGTGTACAACAAAAAAATAAATAAATAAATAAATATTTTACGAAATAATTCTTAAAAGAATTATTTCGTAAAATATTTCATACTAAAATATTGTGCGCATCATATTAGTAGTCATTTCTTAATATGTATGTATTGATAAATTAATTGTTTTAAAAATGTTAGAAAATTTATTCATTCCCACTTATTTCTGATTTATTTCCCATCTTTTATGATATTGTTGAATTACAGTACTTTTCATTGTTTATAAGGTCATTTCTCTATAACGAAATTTTTATTTAACGAATTTTTTCAAGCGAACGATTGATTTCGTTATATAGAGGTCTGACTGCACTTCCAGGATTAAATTTACCTTTCATGCAAGCAAATGCCAAACAGGATTATAATATAATCAACTGAAGACAGTGTTTGCTGTGAAATTTTGTTACTATCCTTGTTACAATCCTCTTACTATATTGTGCACTGCAAGCTGCAGTCCACCAGGAACTTTGACAACCAAATGGTTGTCAAAGTTAATCGAAAATTAGAAATGAAACAAAGGCAAATTTCTTTTCTGAGATCAAGTTTGATGCCTGCAGGATTAAAAGCTACTTGTTAATTTACAACCAAACACTAGTTTACTAGTGATTCTAAGTGATCCACATAATGCTCTAAGAAAAATCACTTGATCACTGGAACTCAAATTGCAAGTGGGCCATAACAGAGGCAATGGTAAGACCATGTTATAAATGAAGTAGAAATCACAGGATAATATAATATTCCAGATAGGTGAGGCAAACTTAAGATGAGAAATATGGGCTAGTCACTAAGTGAGAAAAGCAATAGGCAGCTCAAGGCTATTTATTCATTTGGCCTTATTTACTCCAGTAGGAGAGAGGAACCTAGTTATGATCTTAAGCACCTACTGTTTTTCTCCTTACTACTTGTAAGGAGAAACTTTCTCCCTACTTGTAATATAACAGTGTTGGTCCACCAATGACCTTTAATCACTGCTCCAACACAATGGAGAATGGAATCAAAGTAGAAAAGTAACAAGGAACTGAGAACATGCTACAAAACTATTTTAAATTAATAGGGTGATGTGGGGACAGGACTGCACATACCAATACATGTTTCAGTTTATCCACAGTTGCTCAGCAGGATTGAAATCTGAATTGAACTGGCAAGGGTACTTGTTTATAATTATTATTGTAAAGTATTCCTGCCCACAGAGACATTTCAACACTGCTGGCAGACCTGATCTGCAACAACAACAACATTCAGATACTAAGGTATTTATAATGCCATCCAGTAGCATCAGGGAACTGAGAACATGCCACAAAAATGTGCTCCATACTATTAATCTCCCTTCGAGAGCTTATCCTTTGCATTCATGCTACTAGCATAGCTACATTTCCTGACTGGGAAAAGTGACTTAGGTGTCTCCCACTTCTACAGTACATTCTTTGCAAGGTTCATCACATGGTACAGGTTACTAAAGCTCTGTGACATTTAAAGATCTCTGAATATACTAAAGGTCTGTGTACATTAAAGATTAAGGTTAATTCTTCAGCTGTTTGGAAACATTTCCACTTGATAATCCACTCCAGAAATCAAGTTGCTACCTGTTTAAAACAGATAACCTCAGTGCTGAAGCATCTGCTAAATGTGCACCACATCACACTCCCCACCCCCCCACAACCCCTGAAGTCAGAAGGATTCTGTGCATTTTACTGTGTCATTGAAATTGTTTGGATGCTAGTTTATTTGCATAGCCTTATAGTACTTTCCTGAACACCATGTGACCTCTATTCAATTTACATATTTTGCATATAGCCCAAACAATGATGAACCTAATGTGACCAGACACTCAGGAAAAAGGATGGGAGAGGAGAGATTAGCTTAACACATTCACTGGCAGATGGCAAACTTGCATCAAACTAAATTGCAAGTGTTGCTTTAACACGTGTCCATTTGTTTGCAGTCAGCAAATGAGTGTTGTGAAAGGAAAGGCACATGAAATGAACAACAGTTCGACACCGGCACATTGATTAAACTACAGGCTATTTGCATGACAGCCTAGAGTTTTATTTATTTTATTTATTTTTTTAATGATAACCCCAAGAACGAGAGGTATTAGAATCTATAGTACTTAGAATCGTGCATGGGTTGAATGCTAAGAAGATGAAAGAAGATACTTGTTGACAGACTAATTTCTGTAATTTGCAGGGAAATGTATGAAAGAAGGTTGTTCCAAAAAACGGAAGTGGAAGGAATAAGGAAGAAGAAGAAAAGTTGGATCTGCAAGTTTGACAGTAAAATGATGCTGACTGGTTGCGGCACATGTTCGAGCTAGTTTGGAAGACAGAACAGAAATTATACAAGCAATTCAGAAGAACAGTGCCCATGGAAGTATCTATAGAAAAGGTATGCAGCAAAAAATGTCTGTGAAACATAGTGGAGAGACTTTATTAGAGATGGGTCATTAATTAACCAAACTACTCTTTTGAATGGAACTTAGACACCTGGGAGAAGTAATGGAGCACCACCCCAGACCTGGGAACAATATTGCATTTTATGGGTCGGTTTGAGATTTGCACAGAGTAGCTGTTTGTTAACAAGAGCAAAAGAAAACAAAACCCAGTTTTATAGATGCAGAGAAAGCAATATTTCTGATGTGCTTAAACACAAGAGATTAAAAGTCAAGGTAATCATGAAAAAAAAAAAAAAAAAAAGGATCTTGTCTAGAAATTTGAGAGTTATCAAAGATAAGCATAGGAACAGAATTCTTTTCGCAAAATAAATGCTGTTTTAAGGGTTGAAGTCAACTAAGTTATTTTTTTTTTTTTTTTTTTTTGATTTGGTAGTTGTTGGCGCATCGGCTTCTGTGGCCATATTGCACCTCCCAAGGTTTTTGCAGTACTTTGATCCAAGCCCGAGGCGGGAATCGAACCCGCGACCTTTGGGTTGCCGGGCAGGTACTTTACCCACTCGGCCAGCCCGGTCGGCTCAACTAAGTTATATTTGCCCCACTGGAGAATTATCAAGGTCAACATTTAAGGAATTAATAGATATTCAAAGTTAAAGCTGTTTGTACACAGCAAGGTTTCTCAAACTGGAAGGTGAAATACAAAACTATGGATAGGATATCTAGTCAATGGAAGAAGGTCAATAATATACAAGAGGAAAATATTGAGAGAAAGAAGTGAACCTTGGGGAACTTTGCCATTAGTGAAGTTAGAAGACAGACGAATCTACTGCCAACAGTCAGAAAGAAAACTGTATACCCACTTACAAAAAAGTTGGAAAACCATAAGATGGAAGCTTATTTAGAAGACCTTTATGCTAAACACGATCGAAAGCCTTTGAAATGTCGAGAGCAACTGTGAGTTTCACCAAACTTTTCCACTGAATTTGTCCATAGATGGGTAACATAAGCCAGTACATCACCAGTGGATTGACACTGATAGACTCCATACAACCGATCATTGATAAGATGGAAGTTTAAGAAAGTTTAGGAGTTGGAGTTTAATAGATTTCTCCATTACTTTAGAAAGAGCAGAAGTGCAATGGGTTAAAAATTGGATGAAAGGGATTTGGATTTATCACCCCTTTTTTTTTTTAGGAATTCACTGGATATGAGCAAATTTCCAAGCAGAAGGGAATAAACCTTTGGAATAAGAAAATGCAAAAAAAGAGTAACTCAGGAGCAGCACAGGTTTTCAGAACAAGTGGAGAATTAACATCAGCACCTGTTGCTTTCTCGGCATCAAGACTGTTGAAATTTCTTCTGACATCCATTTGACAGAAGACCATGGCAGGAAATTGATTTACCAAGTCAAACTTAAGTTAGAAGAAAGGTAGGATGCTAGCAGGTCAGCTTTATCTTTAGCTGAGGTGGCAATAGAACCATTTGGTTTTGCGATATGTGGGAATGGAGATTAGAAAAAGTTGCAGCCAACAGCTCTGGCAACAGACCGGAATTCCCAACTGCCATGCCGAGAAGAAGCAAGTTTTGTACTTTTAGCTGTTCAAAGTTTGGACTGGTTAATAATTGCTTTACAATTGCTGAGAGCTTTGGAGTAGGCAGAAAATGAAGCTGGAGATTTACATGCGAACCAATTGCAATATGTAATATTCTTACCTTGGCACATATAGCCTTAGCACATTTGGAAAACCAAATGTTTAAATAAAGCATGAGATTTTAAGGTGGAATGTGGAATAAAGAATTTATCCCTATGAGAATAATTTCACTGAGATGATCTGAGCAAACACTGACATCAGAAGATTTGAAACAGTAATCCAACCAAGGAAAAGTAAAGAAATCTCGCAGATCATCCCGTTTTGCATTCTCGTAATGCCAAAAATGAGGTTCAGAACGGCCAGGAGAGAAAAGCTACATTGGAGAGACCATCACCAAGTTGCGATCTGAGGTGTGTAGAGGATAACTAATCTCGACCATGTACTTGGAAGGGTTGTTTGTGAGAGAGATCAAGAATATTGGCTGTGTGGTTAGCATTGTCTGGTATTCTGGTAGGTAAATAAACAATCTCAGCCACAAAGGCCACGGCATTTTGAACCAGCTGAGTCCATGTGACTAGAAAAATGGAAGCCAGCTGGAGATGTGAACATTAAAATCCTTACAGAAAAGTCTCACTTTTAGGAAAGTTAGATTGGAAAAAGTCAAGTGTCAAAGAGTTCCGTGTGATTAGTGGAGGTGGGATGACGACTGAGGCAACAGATGAATTTGACAGAATGTATTAATGTATTAAAAAAGATTTTAAGCCAGAGAAGATAGAAAAAAGGAGATTCCAAATTACCAAGTCTCCGAGAGTGAATAGATCAAAAATACAACCTTGGAAGCAAAAGGAATTGTAGAGCAAATAAATAAGACAATTGAGATGAGAATTATTGGATCATTCAATCAACCGATAATTGGAATTCGGAAAGAAAAAGATTGAGTTTGCTAGACTAGGTTGAAATGGACATCAATCAGACTGGAACCGAGACAACATATATTTATAAAATGAACTAGAAAGTATTTGGAAAGTTTAGATCTTTTTTGTAGATAAGTTTGCTCTATTAATTTGACTATTCATGATGGACTCATTAGTAGGAAAATGTAGGGAGAACATTTTCCAACTAATGTAATGTATGAAATAATGACATTTTTAGATATAGCATACAGACTGCAAGAATACACTAGTCTCCTTGACATAACCTGGCGTTGAACATTCAGAGAAAAATTCATGAAGAGGGATCAGTGGTATTAAACATGCATTAGGAAAGAGCTTACTCTGACTAGTCAAAGACTGAATAGGAAATGGGAATAGCATGGAAGAAAATAGTGAAAGATCTGATAATCCATGACTGATTTATTATTACTTATTACACACAGAAATCATTGTCATAGTTACGTTCTTTGCCATGTGGCAGAGGACATACAATTATGACAATGATTTTTTATTTCTTCAATTTTAACAATGAGGTTGACAAGCTCACACTAAATTCCTATATTTTGTCTGGCATTTTAATGTTTTAAATTCTCTAAAATAAAACATTGAAATTAATGAAAATTATATTTGAAGTCTTATTTCTTCATAAAGATTAAACAGATTTACTAGTATCTCACAAGGCCAATACTCTATATTAAAAACAGTAACAAAAAAGTACCTTCATAACTCTTGAAGGATTCAAACAGATCAATAAGTGCTGCTGTCGTTAGCTGCTCATGGTACTTTGTCGCCACCTGCACAGAAATCTGAAGGTTTTGTCTAATATTATGGCTTAACATTGCTTTCAAACATTCTATGGAATCTTCCACTGACAAAGATCCAAAATAATTTACCAGCCACTAAAGAAACAATACACATGTAAGTTAGTACCATTTAACATTTAAAAATGGCATATGAAATCAAACAAAAAAATAAACCTAATTTAATTTTCACAGATAAGAGATGGTACAAAGAATGAATGAAACGTAATAAGACATCTTATGAAGACTAATAGCATTATATGAAATGTCACTTTCATAAGCTTCAAAGTAATCTCCACCTGACTCAACACCATTTCTAAATGCAAGCATGCACAAAGTTGTTGTTAATTTGAAAACTATACCATTCTGCATTCAATTTGTCTAGGTGTTAATCCAGACTTCAGACTTCAGCAGTCAAGGCTAGAGCATACGTTACACCTACAGACAAGTCAGACTAAATTGCTAATACATTGGATTCCAGTTATTTGAAACACATTGGGACTTGTGCACATTAAGCAGCTGCCCCAATTATGTGAAGTTTCACGTAAGTAGTTAAGAGAGGGCACTGGGGTCGCAGAGGTGAACAGATTTTCGGCTGCTGAAAATAAGTAGTTGAGGTTTTTACCATATTCTTCATTAATTAACACTAGGAGACTACGCCCCCTGCTAGCTTTGCTTGCCAACCCCGTGAATGCTTTTCTATGTAAAAGACCTGCCAAAATGCACTGATCGATATCTAATCAGAAAATGACATATGTAATTATTTACTTGTGCATTTGTAGTGACATAATTGCCCCACCCACTTGTACCATGGGACCATCTTCTCCCATTGGCTACTCCACCACACCACACTGCATTCTCAATGTCGAATAAATATCACTAAGTAATTATTTACCTGCGTTTACGTATGTCACTTAGGAAAAGGCCTTTTGCTTCGGGTTCCATAAGCATGAGGAATATTGTTGCATCCGAAAGAGTAGGACTACTAAAATATTTATACATTATAGAAATATTTAAAATACGAACTATTTCCAAATATACAAACTATATCGGGACAATGGGTTCCCTTCATCAGATGACATTAATATACAAAAAATATTACAATGGAACACCAAATGATGCCAGGCGTGGTCATGGATTAGACAGTGAAGTATGTGCACGAGTTTGGTGAATGTTGTGGTGGCAGTTGTCTTGCAATGCAGAAAATGTTAGCAATGCATTCCACATACTTGTTCTAATTGTCAACAGCAAGTGTCTGATTTGGCCCAGTAACCCATTTGTTTCCTTCCATATAACATTCACCAACCTCGTGCACGGGATTCACTGTCTAACACAGGACCCATCACCTGATATAGTAGATGTATAACTGTAAATCGTTTAGTATTTTGCAAATATTTCTAGTTTTGTATTGTATAATATGATTATTTCTTTATAATAATAACATTATAATGCACTGATCGAAATATAATCAGGAAATGACCTATGTAATTATTTACCTGTGCATTTGTAGTGACGTAATTGTATCACCCTCTTCTCCCATTGGCTCGAATAAATATCACTAAGAGGAAACTTTTTCAATGTATACAGAGATATCAAATTGTGTTCTACACAAAGGTATTAAGATATTAAAGAGTTTGTTAGCTTATTTTTTAAATTTCACTAGTGATTTTTGTAAGTTATGACTCTCCGCTCGTACCGTGTTGGCGCCAATATTGTTGAACTTGCCGCCATTTTTGTAATAAGCTATATGTATACAAAATATTGTAGCATATATCTTGAACTGACAGCATAATGTTTATAGTAAAACTAGATAGCAAGTAGCACTGTATTAGGAATCTGTTAGCTTAATATAGTATTATCAATTAATCAATAAAATTTGTTAATCTTATTAAATATCTTTAATTAAATTGTATTTAAATGGAAATATGACCCAGACTAGAGCTGTGTGAAGCAAAGTGCACAGATTATCAGGAGTGCTGTGGCTCAGGGGAGAAACGAAGGGGTGATTCTCCAAGCCATCAGTCTCAAAAAATGTGTGGTGTGAAATGTTCGCAGACCTTTATGGGACAGGACATGATCCAGCCAGAGAAGATGTCTTTTGTGTGTGTGTGTGCGCGCGCGCGCTCTAAGTGTCTAGAGTGTCAAAAAATTAGGCGCCAACTCAGCATTCTGATGGGCATCTATGAGAGTTTGAGGTGTTGGTAGATGCCCTCAAAGAAATGATTGAGGATCCATCAAGTTCTCAGCTGCCCAACTCAAAAAAAAAAAGCTCTCCTGCACATCAGGCAACAGAGCGGCAATCTCCAAGACAGAATGCACTGGTCTCACAGAAACTAGTTATTGTCAGTGACTATTGTCAGGGAGATGGGGAATATATTATGCAAAAAGGATAAGTGGAACAGGACCAGGGTATGACTGCCAGAGGTGAAAGTTTAAGACAGTGTAGAGCAGATATCTTTTAAGGGCACAAAATGTGATATTGTTGAACATTTTGGCACTAATGACCTAAAGAGAAAGAGATCTGCAGATTTACTTAGCAAGTTAGGGTTAAATTTGAAAGTGTTTACAATTCTGCCCAGACATGATAGGAGGGAGTATATGATGAGAGCCTTGTCAATCAATTTGGCCCTGGAGAAATTGTGCAAGGCTTACGAGGTAGAATTTTTTTCAGTGTGGTCTGCGCTTGCTAAAAGGAGAGACTACTTCTATAGGGATGAGATACACTTAAATAGAAAGGGTGCAAGAGTATTTGCTGATGCTATCGAGGCAGTGATAGGTGGGTCAAAAAACTGCTAGCTTGGGAGGATTCACAGCCTAAAAGATTAATAGTGACCAGAGGCTAAAGTGATTCTTGCACTGCTTCTATTGGAATGAGCAGCAGCTCGGAAAGCAAGTTACTGGGGATTTCAGGAACTGCTGGGAGTCATGAAACAAGTAAATACATGGGCTGTGTTAGGGTAATGAAGAGTAGTTCATTACCCTAACACAGCATGTATACTTGCATTGGGGTACATGCAAGTATACATGCATGTACCCCAATGCTAGGAGTATAATAAATAAATTTGAAGTGCCGGTCAAGACATCAAAGTTGTATATTGTTGGGATATCAGAGACATGGTGTCACACATAGCAGTGCAGAATTGGAAGGAAAATGAGTACAGAGAGAATGGGAAGGGAGCAGGAGTTATGCTGTTAATTAAGAAACGAAATTTAACGAAGTGCATACAATTGACATTTGTGGACAATGCAATGTTGAGTCAATGTGGCATGACATAAGCACATGGAAAGGGAAAATATGAGGCGTGTTATACACCTAATTACTCTGATGAGTATAATGAACAATTGTGAGCCAATAAATCAGTCTATAATGGGGGATAAATCCATATCTGGATTGCAGATAAAGGAACCACTAGGTGGCAGTGATCACAGTGTACTGATGTGGGATTTACTTAAAGATTTAATTACCATCAGGGGTAAAGGAAAGGGTTTTTGCTTCCGAAAAGGTGAGTACAGTGGTCTCAGACAGTTTTTAAATTCTGTACAGTGGGATCAACTGATGATGTTACCAACAGTAAATTCTAATCGTGGATGCTACTAAAAGTTTCATACCTATTAAGAAATACTGTTCAAGGTTTAGGCCTAAATGGTTATCTAATGAAACTCTTAACAGAGAAGAAAAATGCATGGGATGCATATAAATTATCAAGTGATTCAGAAGCCAACGGCAGATATAAGCTAGTCTGTAATCAGGTCACAAAGGAGGTTAGGCAGGTGAAGGCAGATTACGAGAAATCCTTGGCAAAAGATGCTAAGAAAAACAGCAAGGATTTCTTTACTTATATAAACTCTAAAAGGAAGGGGATGAATCTGATTGGTCCACTTGACATCGATGGTTCGACTGTTGATGATCCTGCTCAGATAGCAAACAAACTGAATGAGTATTTTGCATCTACATTCACACATGAGGAATTATTAAGGTTTGAAAATGGCAGTAGGTTATCAAATTGTAGCAGGATAGTTAATGATTTTGTAATAACCGAAAGCAAAGTGGAGGAGAAATTGTTGAAGTTAAACATAAGAAAAGCACCCGGGGTGGATGGGATCTATCCAGTTATATTAAAGGAGGCGACAAAGCAAACCCTTAGCCATAATTATGAGAGCATCCTTGGACTCAGGGGAGGTTCCCACAGACTGGAGATGTGCAAATGTATCCCCAATTCACAAAGGGGGATCGAAGGGTGACACGAGTAATTACAGACCAGTTAGTTTAACTTCTGTTCCAGGTAAAATAATGGAGTCACTGGTTAAAGATGCATTGCAGGATCATCTAGACAAGACTGCAGCAATAATTCAGACACAGCATGGGTTTGTTAAGGGAAAGTCTTGTCTGACAAATTTGATAGGATATTATGATGTGGTTACAAAGGAACTGGATGCAAAAAATAATTTTGATATCATATATTTGGATTTCAGGAAAGCTTTTGACACTGTTGTGCATGGAAGACTATTGTACAAATTGGAGCAGAATGGTATTAAGGGTAAGTTGCTACAATGGATAAAAGGATGGTTAAGTGGAAGAAGACAGAGGGTGGTAATCAATGGGTGCTGCTCTTCGTGGACTAATGTTATTAGTGGAGTCCCACAGGGTTCGGTGTTAGGTCCACTGTTGTTTTGTATATTTATCAATGATATTGATGAAGGTATATCAGGCTTAATGTCGAAGTTTGCAGATGATACAAAGGTTGGCAGGGTTGTTAATGACAGTAATGGCAGTGTGCTACTGCAACAGGATCTAGATAATTTGGGCAGATGGGCTAAGAACTGGCAACTGAAGTTTAACCTTGACAAATGCAAAGTACTGCATATGGGTAGAAGTAACCCCAGAGAAACGTACCAACTGTGTGGTACTACACTTAAAGTGGTAGAAAATGAAAAAGACCTGGGAGTAATTGTGCAGTCAGATATGAAGTTTTCTGAGCAATGCAGACAGGCTGAAAGGGCAGGTCATGAGGTTTTGTCAATGATATATAGGAATTTTGCTAGCAGGGAGAAGGAGGTTATTGTCCCTCTGTATAAGGCAGTGGTCAGGCCATGCCTTGAGTACTGCGTACAGGTCTGGAGGCCTCATTTTAGGAAGGATGTAGATTTACTTGAGCATGTACAGAGAAGGGCAACAAGATTGGTGAGGGGAATGAAGGGATCCTCTTACCAAGAGAGGCTTAAGTTCTGCAAATTGCAGTGGCTGGAGACTAGGCACCTGCGCGGTGATCTGACTGAGGTGTATAAGGCTTTGAAAGGGTTGAGCACGCTGAATTCTGATGGGATCCTTCCACTTGTTCAGATTACAAACCAAGGGGGGCATAAATTCAAATTAAGAAAAGACAGATGTAGAATAGATGTGCGGAAATTTGTCTTTAGCCAGCGGATGGTTAATTGCTGGAACAAACTTCTAACTGTCGTTGTGGAAGTTGACAGGTTAAATAAATTTAAGGAGGAACTGGACATGCATTTGGAGGGAATGGTGTGATTTTTTTTTTTTTTTTTTTTTTTGGCTGATGCTGCATAAGCTCATACACTTGCTTTCTTGCATCACATGCCACTACTACTACACACACATTTTTTGTGGATTTATTGGATGACTGTTTTCCACAGCAGCATATTCAAGAGGCAATCACAGGGAGTAATACTCTTGATCTCATTATCAGCAGTAATTATTCATACATTAAGAATTTGCAGATACAGGAACCACTGGGTGACAGTGATCACGGTGTACTGATGTTGGATTTACTTAAAGAAATAACTACCAACAGAGATAAAGGGAAAGGTTTTTGCTTTCATAAAGGTGACTACAGTGGTTTTAGACAGTTTTTAAATTCTATACAATGATGTCAACTGAGTATGTTACCAATGGTGAATTCTAAATGGGAAGCATTCGGGGATTTGGAGGCTACCAGTCTTTTCATACCAACTAAGAAATACTGTTCAAGATTTAGGCCTAAATGAATTTCAGAATGAGGCTCATGGCAGAGAATAAAAATGCATGGATGCATATAAATTATCACGGGACACAGAAGCCTATGGGAGATATAAATTAGTCCGTAATCAAGTCAAAAAGGAGGTTAGGCAGATTGCGAGAAATCTTTGGCAAAGGATGCAAAGAAAAACAGCAGAGAGTTCTTTACTCATGTAAAGTCTAGAAGGAAGGGGATGAATCAGATTGGTCCAATGAACATAGATGGTTCAACTAGTGATGATCCTGCACAGGTAACGATAAACTGAATGAGTATTTTGAATCTACATTCACACATGGGCAGTTATTCAAGGAGGCAATGCCAGACGTTTATCAAACTAACAGGGAGCTAAGTGATTTTGTAATAACTGAGAGTAATCAGGAGGAGAAATTGTTAAAGTTAAACATAAGAAAGACACCTGAAGTGGATGGGATCTATCTAGTTATAATAAAGGAGGCAGCAAAGGAAATAAGCAAACCCTTACCCACAATTATGAAAGCTTCCTTGGACTCAGAGGAGGTAACCATGGACTGGATATGTGCAAATGTGACCCATTTCACAAAGGAGGATCAAAGGATGACAAGTAATTACAGACCAGTTAGTTTAACTTGTGTTATGGGGAAAATAATGGAGTCACTGGGTAAAGAAGCATTACAAGGTCATCTAGACAAGACTGCAGTAACAGTTAGGACACAGCACGAATTTGTTAAAGGGAGATCTTGTGTGACCAATTTGATAGGATACTATGATGTGGTTACAAAGTAACTAGATGCAAAACAATTTTGATATCATATACTTGGATTTCAGGAAAGTTTTTGGTATTGTTGCTCATGGAAGATTGCTGTAGAAATTGGAGTGGTATGGCATTAAGGGCAAGTTGCAACAGTGGATAAAAGGATGGTGAGTGGGAGACAACAGAGTGGTAATCAATGAACACTACTCTTCATGGATTGACGATATTAGTGGATTTCCTCAGGGTTTGGTGCTGGACCCATTGTTTTGTGTATTCGTCAATGATACTGATGAATACACAAACTGCAGTAATATTTCATGAAGGTATCAGGCTTAATGCCAAAGTTTGCAGATGATACAAAGGTTGGCAGGGTTGTTAACAACGGTAAGGACAGTATGCTTCTGCAACAGGATCTAGATAAGTTGGGCAAGTGGGCTGAGAAGTGGCAACAGAAGTTTAACATTGGCAAATGCAAAGTACTGCATATGGCTAGCAATAACCCAAGAAAGATGTACCAACTGTGTGGCACTACACACAGGAAAGTGAACAATGAAAAAGACCTGGGGGTAATTGTGCAGTCAGATATGAAGTTCAATGAGCAGTACAGATGGGCTGCCAGAGCAGGTCATGGAGTCTTGTCAATGATATATAGGAATTTTGCTAGCAGGGACAAGGATGTGATTATGCCATTGTACAAGGCAATGGTCAGGCCACATTCTTAAGCACTGAGTACAGGTCTGAAGGCCTCATTTTAGAAAGGATGTAGACAGTGGTGAACTGTGAATATTTTAACAGTGGGCTTGCACTTTTGCCGACTTTTTGATGTGAAACATCCTTTTGGGGTGGGTACCTACCGAATAAATCTGATCAGTCACGGAAGTGACGTTACTTCCATGACCGATCAGATTTACTCGGTTGGTACCCCCCTCCCCCTCCAAAAGGATGTTTCACATAAAACCATCTACCGCTCTTGCTCGGCAGACGCGCAATTTTTTTTTTTTTTTTCCATGATAAAATTTTAATATTGCGAATAAAAAATAACAAAAATATTTCCCATATTACAAATAACGAATTATCACAAAACATTCTAGAATATAAAAACAAATATTGCATATAAAAAAAAACTGTTCTAGAAAAGGTACACAAAAATCAGATTACATGAAAAAAAATTGCAAAAATATTCAAGAAAATTCTTTTAAAAATTGCCATATGAAATTTACTTCTTTATTAATATTGACATAATGATCCAGATCAAATTGAAGCAATGGTTTTCCATTTAGATGTATGGTCATCATAATCTGCAACTTGTTTAATTTTCAACATTTATTCATACGATATTATTCGTTATACTGAAAGCTCGCTCAGTTTAAGCACTGCTAATCGCAATGATTTCAAAGATATTTCTGGCTTTCTTAGTTGTAAAGGGAATTACTCTATTTTATAGATAAACTGTCTTCGATAAAATCTCGAAAATCATTAATTTTTTTATTTCATATTTTATCAGAAAGCAAATTTCTTATTCGGTTTTCACAGTCTTGCCACCGAGACGAAAGTTCTTCCACGATTTCCGGTAGAATATGTTTAAAATTTCTTTCAATGGTATGATTATTTTCTTTATTTAATTTAAAATCACCCTGTTGCATTAATAACTTATCCTGGATAAAACAATGCATTTAATAACTTGTCACGAGGTAATTTTACTGTTCTTACTTTCGAGTTTGATTCCTTCAAATTCTTTCCACTTCAACATGCTCTCAGTTTTAGCTTCATATTTTCCTTCAGAATTTTTCAAATTAGCAATAGCACTGATAGTTCGAATAATTAATTTATCTGCTTTTGCCATAGTGAATCTGTAAAGCTTCTGAAATGTAAGAGAGCTCCTGCAGGATGTCGATCATTAGTGCTAAATGGTTAAGAAATTCCAGATTTAAAAGTCGCTTTAACAATCCCAAATAAAAATAAATTTTCTGTTTATACTCCAGGGCGACCACATGGTCAGAGGAGTTCACAAGGTAGAGAGAATACAAGAAACAACACCGTATTCAGCAGTCATGGTGCTTGAACCTGGGTCACTCAAGGCACGTATATTTATGCACTCGCGCGCCTGACCACTGGGCTACGGCGGCCTCTGATTCAAAATGTTTGCACAATGCAGGATAATTCCCTTAACTCACAATTATCATTCGCAAGCTACAAGCTGCTCTTCGTAGCCCGAACACACGACCGACCTTTGTAATTTCCACATCAAGTTCTTTAGCAATAATCCTTAATTCGCACTAGATTTTTGGAGATTGGTAATAGTTTCTTTTTTTTTTTTTTTTTAAATTATTGCCTGTATGCCATTATATTTTAGAACATTTTCTACGCAGTGAAAGGCTCGACAAAGTTTCAAAATCTGTCAACATTTCATCTTCGTAAAGTTTATATTATATCTTAGTTTCCTCAATCCCCCTCCCCCATATGTTGGTACTGTCACTAGTTCTTTGAATACTGCAAAATATCGGAATCACTCAGATATTCAGCTTCTGTGACCATGTAAACATAGACAGGAGAAATTTACTGGAAGGCATGGATCACTCACTTCTCCGAAAAACATACGCCCGTTTATCAGAGTAAAGGGGAACCACAACACAGGTTAACCAGAGGCTATTATCCATGTTGGGAATCTTCTTAATCCTCTGACTGGCTATGGAAAGCATATTGACTAGCGAGACTTACCGGAATGTGGCTGCATAAGTTTTACGGCCATCACTAATGTTGTGGAACGGTAATCCCTTTCACCCTTGATTCGCTCTTTCTAATTACCTAAAGGACAGAGGTGAGAACAATGCATACAAAGGTGTCTCTCCTAATCTGTTCGTTACATGGAAATAATTTTCGTTCTACGGAAACTACTGTATTTTAAATGTAATTACCAAGGGGAATTTAAAAAAATTCGGTATAAAAGAAGTTGGTTAAACAGAGGTCCGGCAGTAATTAAATCAAAAATGAAGCAATTTTAAAATACATAACTGATCGATTGCGCCATTAAAATGCTGGGAATGGGGCCCCGTTCGCTCCACCGTAATTTCGGCTCTGGATACTCAATAATTGCGCATTTAGGATTTCATTTGCAAAATAAATGATCGTCCTCAACAATGGGCTCGCAAATTTTCAAAAAAAAAAAAACAACAATGGGCTCTCGCGAGCCCACTATAGCTCACCACTGGATGTAGAGTTGCTAGAATGAGTACAAAGAAGGGCAACAAGATTGGTGAGGGGGGGAACAAAGGGGTGCTCTTACCAAGAAAAGCTTAAGTTCTGCAAATTGCAGAACCTGGAGACTAGCACCTGCGAGGTGATCTGATTGAGGTGTATTAGGCGTTGAACGGGTTGAGCAAGATCAATTCTGATGGGATTGTTGTGTTGGCAGGCAGGTTCATACTCTTGCTCGGAGCATGAACCTCAGGGGGCACAGATTCAAACTGAGGAAAGACAGCTGTAGAATTGATGTGCAGAAATTTGCCTTTAGCCAGCAGGTAACTGACTGCTGAAACAGACTTACATCTCTTGGTGTGGAAGTTGACAGCTTAAATAAATTTAAGGCTGAGCTAGACAGGCATTCGGAGTGAAGGAACTGTGAAATGGGAGGATTTTTTGGGGGTTTTTTTTGGATGATCCTGCATAAGCTTGATTTATTGCATCGTATGCTTGAACCTATGTGATGATATAAAAAACACTAACTACCATTTCACTGAGCAAGAAATTTATTCAATTAAATTTCAGAATAAAAATTAGAGCCAAATATTTAAATATTCTTCATGCAGAACTTTACATTTTCACTCATTGTTAATATCAACATCATTAATGACTTGTCTGAGGATACCATGTTGTCCTATCTAATCTCATTAAAGCAAAATACAGCTAGGTCTCGCATAACGCGAGTTCGATTAACGCGATATTCAGTTAACACTATTTGAAAAACGATACCACTTTTCACTTTACACGATGCAAATTTCCAGTTAACACAATCTTTTTTTTTTATGCGATAGCTGAAAAAGATTTGAATCATGCGTTAAGCTTACTGCGAGTCGTATGGTCAATAAACAAACGTTTGCCTGCTGCCCGCCTCAGTGTGTTCCATCAACAATCGGAAGAAGACTTGTTTGTCTCCTGCTAATAAAGTCAATGCAGACTTGCATTTAAAAATTCAAATTTTTAAATGAGCCAGATGAAAATGTTACCATGAAGGAGATAATGGTAAAAGAATTAGATGAAATCTTTCATATCATATAGAACCTCAAACAAAAGGTTTGATGTTCTCTGCGATATTTATTTCACCAGGGCCCAGAGAAGATTGTTGTTGGCTATCGGAAATTGATTGATGAAAAGAGAAAGTCAACACTCTTCAAATATTTCCGCAACAGTAATTTCTTCATTTTGTATTTTATGTCAGAGGTTCCCAAAGTTTCTCAGTTCACAGCGCCTTTAATGTCTCAGTAATTTTTTCAAGGCACACCCAGACCAAAAGAAATACCTAACAGTTTCGTTTAGTAGTTAGGTCCAAACAACTTAATAAGAAATGCTGAAACTGTGAACTACCTCAAGCTAGTAGTTCGCATGGTGTCCGACAAATGTCGAGTATCGCTGTTTCCCTCGAAAATTTATTATATTCCGCGGCGCACAGTTTAAGAACCGCTGTTTTATGCAATAAACATTTAATTCCATAATCTTTTACATTATATACAGTTCAAAAATTATTTAAAAGGTATTTTTAAAATTCTTTATGGACATTCCAGAAGGTCACGGACCAATTATAATTTTTCCTATTGGTTATGATATTCGATTAATGTGTTTCCGTTTTGCGCTCGCAGGACGAATTAATCGCGTTAATCGAGGCCCGCCTGTACACAACATTTTAAAGAAAAATATTTGATATTTAAAAATTTAATTTATATAACAAACATGCACATACTTGCCCTTTAATTTTTAGTTCCGAATTGTTATTGGCAGATAAGTGTCTGCTTTCATTGGCCCCCTGCATGAAGTATTGCTATAACCCTTTAATGAATTTCTGGCATCCTGTGTAGTCACTCATTCAAGTTTAAATGCCCCTTCACCTTCACTTTCCTCGCCCTAGTGTTTTGATAGAATGCTTTCAATGACTGCATCCTCACTATCTTTATTTTTTTGTAACATTCAATATTATTGTCGACACCTTAATTCTTCATAGTTGCTAATTTTTTGCAGTTCCGAAATGGCTTCATATTCACTTTTGGCTGTTGCTGGAATCTCCAAGCCTGAAAGCGTAAAACCACAGTGAGAAAAACAGTTTTGATTTGTCTTATTGACTGCTTATTTCTTGCCAACTATTGGACAACAACTGCACAACCTAGAGAAGGTTAACCCTTTGCACTCACTTCCTTGGCTGTCAAAACTGTCAGTAGATTTTCTTCAATTGCTTCTAGAACGTGGTTTGCTAATTTGCATGGTACAAATCTTCAAATTTTTTATGATTCCCATAACCACTGCCTGCACCAAAGATGTGTTGGCAGGCAGAAATTCCAGCTGGATGTCTTTCAAACACTGAACACTTGGGGGTGTGCAGCACAATTCAAGATTCAGAACTTTTCTTGATTTATGCTGCAATTCCACATCCCGCCTCGTTAACCATTCCTTAAATTTTCAGAAGTCATCCATGCATTCTTATTAGCATAACACTTGACCAGTAACCATTCCTTAAATTTTCAGAAGTCATCCATGTATTCTTATTAGCATAACACTTGACCAGTAAACTGTCTATTCTTAGCCCCTTAAAGCTAAGAGGCTTAGCACTGTTCCCAATAACCAACAGCTTCTTATCAGTTCCTGACATGTTTGAACATGTCAGGAACTGATTTTAAATATACAACACAATTACATAAAATTAGTGATCGCAGAAATGCTTGAAATGAAACTACACCAATTCTATCAATGTGCGACGGCCTCATCTAATTTCGGATTTTTGGTCTTTTTTACGCATGCGCCAATATAAATAATCTCTATATTTCAGAGTCAAATACACACACAGACACGTCATGATATTCCCATTCTGTGAACACTGTGATCAACCGAAAAGCGTGGTCCACTTAAGGAAGGGAAACAGCTGTGCATTTCGTTTAATTTGAGTATTCATCCAAATCTTAACTTTTAATCCGTTTAATTTTAAATAGTTTTTAATCTTTTTAATTGTGATTTTAATAGTGTTTTTAACCAGTGATTTTAATTATTTATTATTGGAATCAGTTTTAACCATTTATTATGACACAATGTCTTCTCGCACTCATGGTCTTGCTGCGGTGGTTTGGTGTGTATCGGGATCATGTTGGAGCTCTCAGCTTTCGGTTCCGTTGCACATCGGATTTGGTCGTATCTCAATGAGTGTAGGAATTCATTAATTTTTTTCCCCCAATTTTTTCATCTTATTTTATTCGTCACATATGAGAGAGAATTGACTGGAAGCATTTCACGAAAAAGATTGAGGTAATCTCTTACTTTTTAATATATTAAAATCGTGGAAGTTATTGAGCCCTGTAGCTCTGATTTTTTACATATGCTATATATGGTAAATGGAAAGAGTAAAACAAAAATTATAGCATTGCCACTGTTTGATTGTTCATTTCAAAATGGCGACCGCGAGCTCGCTTGTTGTTGCTGGGCAACTGTGGCACTCATGCATGCTAGGCGCACACACAAAAGTCTTCTAAATTTGAAAAGTTTGTTTTCAAAAAAGTCCGAATTGTCAGACTTTTACTCTGTGTGTGTGTTAAGAATATTAAATTTAAAAAAATTAGGTAATAGCGTGTCGGGACAGCATTAAACCACTGCATATTGCTTAAAATGCAAAATAAAATAACATGGGAGGGAGAAAGGGTATTGTAGAAGGAAACATTACTAAAATAATTTAGAACAAGCCAAAATTTATAAAATTACATAACAAATAATAATTTAGAATCCAATTGAAGATAATTTAATGGTACCCCCTGAATGGCACTCTTTACCGAATTATTATTATTATTAAGCCATATGATGCAAGGAAGCATGAGGCTTATGCTGCACCAGCCAAAAAAAAAAAAAAAATTATTCCCTAGTTGCCCAGTGGGTGGGTGGGTGGGTGAGAGAGAGAGAGAGAGAAGAAAGGAATCATTAAGAAAGATAATATTCAGCTCAGAACCCTGGGTGTGCCAAGCCCACTCACCAAATGTGAGCCCCTGGTATGTGAAATATCACTTAAAAATGAAACAAAAGACAACTACAATACTGGACCAAATGAAATCATTAACAAAATGAAAGAATGACCATTATGCACCATCTCAACAGTTCATCTCAACATCTCAAATGCTGTGATTCCCTGACCAATAATGGTCAGGGAATCACAGCATTTCGAACATTAGACAAATCCAAGCATAAACGAACAAATACACTGATTGATCCGTGGATGCAATGGATTTCAACACCTCATGCAGTGAGAAATTATAACAGAAACAGAAAATAGCACACACGTGGCAACACCATATGACTAACACAATTGAACCAAAATATATAACAGAAATTAGAATATAGAGGGCAGTATGAGCATGCGTTAGCTAACCAACTCACTACTACCTTGCGAAATAAATTAACTACAATGTTAAGAAAATTAAATTTAAAAAATAGGAATAGTAAACATCAGGGCAGCATTAATGCCTAAACCACTGGATATAGCTTAAAATACAAAATAAATACCTCTGCAATACCCTTTCTCCCCCTCCTTTGTGTTATGATATATGGTTTATTATTATTAGCCATATGGTACAAGGAAGCCTGAGGCTTATGCTGCACCAGCCAAAAAAAAAATTCCCGAGTTACCCCCGTGTGTGTGTGTGTGTGTGTGTGAGAGAGAGAGAGAGCGAGAGAGATCACCAAGAAAGAGAAGAATGATGATATCCAGCTCAGGACCCTGGGTTTGCCAAGCCCATACTCACCAGATGTGAGCCCCCGGGGTTTATTTCATATATCAAAAATTGAATTATTTTATTTTGTATTTTAAGCAATGTGGTTGTTCAGGCATTAATGCTACCCCAATGTTTGTTATTCCTATTTTTTTAATTTAATTTTCTTAATATCCTTAACATTATAATTAGTCTATTTCACAAGGTTGTAGTGAGTCAGTTAGCTAATTACAAGAAACCCATACTGCCCCCTATATTCTAATTTGTTATATATTTTGGTTTAACAGTTACTGTGTTGGTCATATGGTGTGGCCACACGAGTGCTATTTTCTGTTATAATTTCTCACTGCATAAGGGCCCCCATTATTCAAATCCATTGCATCCACAGATCAATCAGTATATTGGTTAGGGTATGCATGGATTTTTCTAATATTCAAAATGCAGTGATTCCCTGGCCATTATTGGCCTTGTGGTTCTCTGTCAAGATGGAGTATAATGGTCAGTCATTTTGTTAATGATTTTGTTTGGCCCAGTTTTGCAATTGTCTTTCGTTTCATTTTTAAGTGTTATTTCAAGTAATTCGGAAAATTGTGACATTCTGGGAACACCATTAAATTATATTCAATTGGGTTCAAATTATAATTTAAGTAATTTTATAACTTTTGGCTTGTTCTAAACCATTTTAGGAACATTCCCTTCCGTAATGCCCTTTCTCCCCCCACCCCTTGTGTTATTAGCATTAGCAGACGCATATGATGCAATAAAGCAAGCATATATAGCATCAGCCAACAAAAAAAAAAAAAAAAACCTTCCCATTTCACCCATTCACTCACTCCAAATATGCCTGTCCAGCATTGCCCTGAACCTATTTAATTTGACCTCCAACTACAACACATGGAAGCTTGCTCCAACCATATGATATATAGTTTATTTTATTTTTGCTCCTTGGGCTTCCATGCTACTGGCACCGAATTAATTATATATATATATATATATATATATATATATATAGAGAGAGAGAGAGAGAGAGAGAAATATGTTATTATCAGTGTATTAAGTGGGAGTGCTGAACTGTCAGGTGTATTACCATGGAAGAATTGAGAGCACATATAGGCCAAAAAGCAGATTACTTGAAATTAACATAAGCATAATTAATGTAAGTACCTAAAGCTGTGGGTCCTAGGACTAACTACTTCACAGGGTCGGCAACAAAAATCGTAGGAGTCACTGCAATAAGCCAGGTCTGTTTCTGTTATGAGGTACACGTTAAAAGTATACGTATACATCACAGCCGACTTGACAGAGACCAAAGGGAAGAATTAAAATTAAAGAATAAATAATATATAAAATATTAAAAATAAAGATCATGCTGATAGAATCCTGTAAAAATGAAAGAATTCTAAAAGAAGGCAAAACAAGAAAACTTACTGTGTGCATGGACCAGAATACATTGAATGTCATTGGAGACCAAAGGAGAAAGCTGAAAGTTCATGTGTGGTGTATACAGGGTGTTTCAGTTAAACGTTTCAGAACTTCTAAGAGGGGTAGGGTACATCCTGACAACTCGAAATCATATAGCAATGTGGGGTCGGAAATGCTTTCCTGAAGCGGTGTTGTACACAGAAGCACCATAAAAAGAAAAGAGACCGTAAGTGAGAAATCGTTTTAATAATACATGAAAAGAAGCAAAAAGGTACATGGATTAAAGTAAGTGTTCGAAGTTTCTTCCACGGGCTACAATGCACGCCTCACATCTCCGACGCATGGACATCCGAACATTCTGGAATACTCCAGGCGAATTTCTTCGGCAGCTACTGCGATTCTTGCAACCAGCTCCTCAGCATTGTCAACAGGGGTGTCATAAACTAGCGATTTCATATGACCCCAGAAATAAAAATCAAGACATGATAGGTCGGGTGACCGAGCAGGCCAACGCACGGGACCACCACGTCCGATCCACTATTGACCAAATGTGACATCCAGGTAGTTATGAACATCTCCGCTATAATGGGCAGGGGCTCTATCGTGTTGGAACCACATTGTCTGTTGCGTCGATGCAGAAATCTGTTCATCTCTCAAAAGTTGTGGCAATACTTGCTGCAGAAAGATCAAGTAGATAGGTCCGGTTAGACAACACGGTAACAGGTAAGGTCCAATGAGGTGATCTTCCATAATACCGGCCCATACATTGACCGAAAATCGAATCTGTGCTGCACGACGTCGTATTGCATGCGGGTTCTCGACCGCCCAGATATGGTCGTTATGCGTGTTGAAAATTCCTTCCCTTGTGAAGGATGCCTCATCAGAAAACAACACTTCACTTCAGCAGGAAAAAGGGGATTTGTAGCACATTTTCCAAGGTACCACTGTGCGAAAGCAATACGAGGTTGAAGAAACTTCGAACACTTACTTTAATACATGTACCTTTTGCTTCTTTTCATGTTTACGGTCTCTTTTCTTTTTATGGTGCTTCTGTGTACAACACCACTTCAGGAAAGCATTTCCGACCCCACATTGCTATATGATTTCGAGTTGTCAGGATGTACCCTACCCCTCTTAGAAGTTCTGAAACGTTTAACTGAAACACCCTGTATATGTCAGTTGAAATAGCCCCGGGTTGGGTGTGGGGGAAGGTGTGAAATCATCAATGTGAACTGTACCCATGTAAAGGGGAATTAAGCTTGTTGTTTTGTTATTTGGTTTTTAGGAGCATTAGCAACCAAGGCCATATTGCTCCGGGAATATGCAGTGGTCATTCCCTGACCTTTCCGCATCCTCCGTATTTGGTGGTGATGGGCTCGAACCCCGGTCTAATCAAGAAGCGTGTGCTACGCACTGCTGCTCCTTCCCACCTGGCAACGAAGGCGCCTGGGGATTAAGCGATTAAACAGATGAGGGAAAAAGCCAGCAGAGAGAAACACCATCCAGGGACTAAATGTGGTACAGGTTTGCAACCCCGGACAGCCTGAGCACTACTTTATTTACCCTTCTTCCAATAACTTTCTGCTGTCCTTAATTACCACATCTTATTTCTCATGCATGATAAGGCTGGCTGAAAGCAATATCGAGATGCAATTCCTCTACTATCGCTACTTGTTTCTTTTCAACACTACTTCGTTAGTTTTTGTTTCTCCCTCTGCTGGCTTTTTGCCTCATCTGTTTAATCGCTTACTTCCCACATAGTACAGCGGAAAGTAAGCGATTCAACATATGGCATTCAACATATTCCGATCCATGCACACAGTAATTTTCTTGATTTGCCTTCTTTTAGATTTTTCATTTTTACAGGATTCTATCGGCATGATCTTTATTTATAACATTTTATATATTATTTATTCTTTGAATTTAATTCTTCCTTTTGGTCTCTGTCAGGTCGGCTATGATGTAAACGTATACTTTTAACGTGTACATCATAACAAAAACAGAGACTAAGCTTATTGCAATGGCTCCTACGATTTTCGCTGCCGACCCTGTGAAGAAGTAGTTACCCAAGTCCTAGGACCCATGGCTTTAGGTACTTACATTAATTATGCTTATGTTAATTTCACGTAATCTGCTTTTTTGGCATACATGTGCTCTCAGTTCTTCCACGGTAATTACACCTGATAGTTCAGCATCTCCACCTAATACACTGATAATAACATATTTGTCTATATTTCATTATGGTTAACGGTTTTTCCTACTATTACTAGTAGTACCCCAGATACATAATTCAGTTTAATATTTTTAATTTTCCATTTTTAATACCTTTCTTGTTTGCTAAGACTTTCAGTAATTTAATTACATCTTATTTTTATCAATATTATATATATATATATATATATATATATATATACAAATGTTTATATTCAGTGTATAGGGAAGGGATGCTAAACTATCAACTGTAATTACCATGGAAAAATAGAGAAGGCCTGTAAGGTGAAGGAGATAATCTGAAATAAATCGATTAACATAAAAATAAAAACGACGATAATGATGTTACCTAAAGTAGTGGGTCCTAGGGCTTTAACTACTTCTTCAAAGGGTCAGCAGCCAAAACTGTAGGAGATGTATAAATGTATAAACTGTAGGAAATGTATAAATCATAGCCAACTCTATGGATCTGTTATGATTTATACATTTTGCATGTATACATCATAACAGAAACAGAGACCCTGCTTATTGTGGTGGCTCCCGACCCTTTGAAGTAGTTAAAGCCTTAGGACCCACTACTTTAGGTAACATTATTTTTATTTTAATCAATTAATTTCAGGTTATCTCCTTCACCTTACAGGCCTTCTCAATTTTTCCATGGCAATTACAATTGTTAGGTCAGTATCCCTTCCATATACACTGAATATAAACATTTGTCGATATTTCATTATGGTTGCCAGGGTTTCTCTACTGTAACCAGTAGTACCCAAGATCCATGACAGTTTAATAATTTTGTTTTAATACTTTGCTTGCGTACTTCGTCATTCAGTAAATTGATTATTTTTATCAATATTATAAAGTATATATATTAATCATATACACCAATGAGCCAAAACATTATGGCCACCTACCTAATAATGTTGTTCCTCCACATGCAGCCAAAACAGCTCGCACCCAGCAAGGCATGGATGCTACAAGATTTTTAAGTGTCTTGTGGTATCTGGTACCAACACGTAACCAGCAGATCCTTTAACTCCTGTAAGGTCAGTGGTTGAGATGCCACAGATCGGAGTTGCTGTTCCAACACAAGCCAGATGTTCGATGGGACTGATGTCTGTGGAATTTGGAGGCCAGAGCAATACCTGGAAGTCTTCATGTTCCGCGAACCAGTCTTGAACAATCTGGGCGGTGTGGCATGGCGCATTATCCTGCTGAAAGACAGCACTGTCACCAGAGGAGAAGACCGTTGCCATGAAAGGGTGTACCTGATCGGCAATAATGTTTAGGTAGGTGGCAGATGTCAGAGTGCCCGACACATCTATGACTGGACCCAGGGTATCCCAGCAGAACATTGCCTAAAGCATGACACCACCGCCACTGGCTTGTTTTCGTCCCACGGTGCATCCAGGTGCCATCACTTCCCTAGGTAAACGACAATACTTACCTGGCCGTCCACATGGTGCAACAGGAAACACGATTCATCGGATCAGAGGACCTTCTTCCAATCACTCAAGGTCCAGTTTTGATGCTCACGTGCCCACTGTAGGCACTATCACCGGTGAATTGTGGTTGGCATGGGCACTCTGAGCGGCCTGCGGCTACGCAACCCCATTTTCAACAGGGTTCGATGTACTATGTTGTGACGCATTGCTCCTATCACCAACAATTCCAATTACCGGGGAGTTAGCCACAGTTACACTTCTGTTGCCACGTACCATTGGGAAAGACTTCGCTCACCTCAAGCATCTATGAGCCATGGTCATCCAATACCTCGCCGGCAGTTTGTGGGTTCCCCCTCCTCGGACCACTTTTGGTAGGTACTAACCACGACTGACCGTGAACACCCCACCCAGCTGTGCCATTTCAGATATGCTCTGACCCAGTCATCTGGCCATTGTCAAACTCTTAAGTCCGCTGCCTTTCCCATCTGAAGAACAAGAGTAACTCATTAATGGAACTTAGTATCAAGTGTTTTTTTATACAGTGTCCCGACCTACACATGTGCCGTAGTTCACCTGCAGTTGCTTTGATTTGCATAACAACTCACTGGTCAATGTTTTAGCTCATCAGATTTTGGTTTTTAGAAGCATTAGCAACTAAGGCCATATTGCTCTGGAGATATGTGGTGGTCATTTCCTGACCTTTCCGCATCCTGAGTATTTGGTGGTCATGGGCTCGAACCCCGGGCTAATCAAGAAGCAGGTGCTACGCACTGCTGCTCCTGCCCACCTGGCTACGGAGGCGCCAGCTCATCAGAGTGAGTGTGGGTTTATTTGTGTATATATGATATTGATAAAAATAATAGGATTTAATCATATCACTGAATGACTAAACAAGCAAGAAAAAGTGTTAAATTATGAAATTGGGTTATGGATCCGGGGCACTACTAATTATAGTATAAATACCCGGCAACCATAATGAAATATAGACAAATGTTTTTTTCCTTTTTTTTTCCCCCCCTTTTCAATGTATTGGGTAGCAGTGCTGATCTGTTAATTGTAATTACCATGGAAAAAATTGAGAATGCCAGCAAGGTAAAAGCAGAGAACCAGAAATTAAGTTAGATTAACATAAGAATAATAACAATGGTTAGTGGGTCCTAGGGCTTTAAGAAGTAGTTAAAGCCCTAGGACCCACTAACCATTGTTATTATTCTTATGTTAATCTAACTTAATTTCTGGTTCTCTGCTTTTACCTTGCTGGTATTCTCAATCCATGGTAATTATAATTGACAGGTCAGCATTACTACCCAATACACTGAAAATAAACATTTTGTGTGTGTGTGTGTGTGTGTGTGTGTGTGTGTGTGTGTGTGTGTGTGTGTGTGTGGGTGGAAATAAATTAGATAAATGTATGGGTAGGGCTGCTGACCTGAGAGGTGTGTTAACACTGGAAAAATTAAGTGCCTGAAGAAAAAAAAAAAAAGCAAATTACATAAATTAATATAATTAAATTAAACTATATAAAGATATATAAATGGTACTTAATTCTGTATGTCAAAAGATTTTAACTACGTCAGCAAGGGTCGGCAGCCAAAACCAAAGGATGCACAGCAATAAGCAAGGTCTCTGTTTCGATGTATACGTGGCAGACAGAAAAAGCGAGCAGACGTATACATCAATAGCCGACCAGACAGAGACCAGACAGAAAAGAAATAAAAACAAAACGAATATAATTCTAAAACCAATAAAAAGTAAAATGCAAAATTAATATGCATTTTACTTTATATTGGTTTTGTTTTTATTCCTTTTCTGTCTGGTCTCTGTCGGGTCGGCTATGACGTTTACATCTGCTCTCTTTTTCTATCTGCCAAGCATAAATCAAAGAAACAGAGACCTTGCTTATTGCTGTACATCCTTCGGTTTTGACTGCCGACCCTTGATGACATAGTTAAAATCTTGGGACATACAGCATTAAGTACAATTTATATATTTTTATATTTAATTTAATTATATTAATTTGTTACGTAACCTGCTTTTATTTTTCAGGCACTTTTAATTTTTCCATTGTTACCACACCTGTCAGATCATACATATATCTAATCTATTTGCCTATTTTTCATTATGGTTGCTGGGCATCTCTGCTATTACTAGTGGTGTCCCAGATCCATAATCTATTTTAAGATATTTCTATACATTAAAATAATTTTTCTCCTAGTGATATTTATTCAGTCAATGGGAGAAGAGGGATAGGGCTTACGTGGTAATACATAACAGAAGCTTGCTTTACTGTGGTAAAACAAGCTTCTGTTTAATCATGGTCATATGATACGTTTATTTAACAGGACCGTGCAGTACCATGCTTGATTTCCATATGCAAAGTATTCATAGCAGAGGAAGCATTCATAGCTTTCCGCTCAGAGTCAAAAGCTTCTGTAAGTATTTTATTTTACTTTATTTTATCAAAAGAAGCAAGTGCAGAGAGCAGGGGACAAAGCCCCCTAGTTATTTTTTCGTTCTTTTTCAGACTTTCCGTAGTATCATAGCTAATTATTTTTAGCTATTGTTATTATTGGCTACATGGTTATGATATAATATATATAATATCAAAGGTAACATAGTCAGAAAGGACCTAACAACCATAATAGTATAATAAATAAATAAAAGTCAGAGATAAAAGAAGTAAAGTGTGAAAGAAGGAAGAAAACAATAACAGAAAGGTAGGGGAAGGAGGGAAAAAAATTAATACATATATAAAGAATTAAGTCAACATTATTATACACGATACATACATGATTATATTGTTATATATAACACAATCATGGTATCGTTTTCAAGTGTCAACCACCAGAATTGCTCGACAAGACAATAGTACAGTGTCCTCTGTTTCTAACAAAGTACGTGCCATGGCAAAATAGAATTACATCAAATAGTGGGGAGGGTAAAATAATATAATAAAATAAAATAAAAATAATAAAAAAATATGAAATAATTTTAAAAATAAAATAAATAAAAATAAAAAAATATGAAATAATGTATAATTAAAGCTATAAGGGAGGATATATAGACTGCCAGCATGCAATTTAAAGGTTGACATAACACATGACCCAAAAAAAAGCAATAAACATAAATTAACAATAAAACTAAAACAACTGTTGAGAATAGACAAAGCTAATGGTTGAAATGTACATAAAATTTATTTATATTAGCATTAATAAGCAACAGCATAGCAGTTTGCTAAGAGGCAAAATTAGGTAGGCAATTAGAATAGAAATACACTCCTGCCCTCGTACACTAACAGCCCAGAGTGTGTAAAAATGAGTTTTAGGAAAGTGAACAGTATATGACTGAAGAATACAAAGTTGGAGCTCAGGTTATCCAGAAGTTTGCTTGTTTGTTATTTGGTTTTTAGGAGCATTAGCAACTAAGGCCATATTGCTCCAGGAATATGCGGTGGTCATGCCCTGACCTTTCCGCATCCTCCATATTTGGTGTTGACTGGCTCGAACCCTGGTCTAATCAAGAAGTGTGTTACGCACTGCTGCTCCTTCCCACCTGGCTACGGAGGCACCTCATCCAGAAGTGCAATTTCCCATCCATGCTAATAACAGCCCTGGACATACGAGGGGAATTCAATAAATTATCTACCTACCTACCTATGAAGGGATGAGATAGTCAAAAAATCTGTTTTTATTTTTCAATGCAACTTCCCTGAACTTCAATACACTTGTTCCATTTTATTGGCAATGAGGAAATACCAAACAAATAAAATTCTTCGTTCTGTCCATCAAAGAATGCAGAAACAGCAGACTTCAATTCATTACTACTGGGGGTCAGATCCAATCTGTAAGGTGGATAGGTAAGTTTGTAAAGTCAATCTCTCAAAGCAGCAGCAACAACATGTGACCTGTGCAAGTAGTTGTGAAGCAGCAGCACACTTCTGGAAAGTTTTCCATGACATTTTTCCTTTATGACATCCCTTAGGTTGTACAGTAGGGATGCATATGACTTCCCACTGACTATCTTCTTGTGTTCCAAGTAGTCAACGTACAAAATTCCCTCAGCATCGCAAAAAATGGTGGCTATAACCTTGCCTGCAGAAGGTTGTGTGCCCTCCATTCATTCCAAATGAAATTTTTTGGGTGGGAGAGAACCCTTGTGCTTCCATTGCATTGATTCTTTCTTGGTCTCAGGATCCCAGTGATAAGCCCACATTTCATCACCTGTAACAATTCTGGAGATGAAAGTTTCACGAACCCTTCCATAAAGCTCTAAATTCTCCTCAACACTGTACTCTGACTTGCTTCTGACGGGGGTCAGAAATTTGGGGCCCACGTTGCACTGACCTTAGTCATCGCCAAATGTTCATGCAGGATGGTTTTAACTCTTGCCTCAGATATGTCACATTCCCTAGAGATTTTGGACCCCATTTAAACATCTGTCATTCAGGTCTTCCTGGACATGGATCATCTTCAATGGACTCTACCATGCCCACTTGAATTGTTTTGACCAGAATTTCACCTGGTACTCTGAATGTCCAGTGGTGCAATACACATCCACCAACCTTTCATGAAGGGCCTTTGGCCTATTTCCTTATTTGGTAAGAAACTTGATTTTCTGGATTCACAATGTGCCACATCATTTGGTACATTAGCATTAGCAGAGGCATACGATGCAAGAAAGCAACCTTATGCAGCATCAGCCAAAAAAAACCCCTCCATTCATTCCAAATGCCTGTCCAGCTCAGCCTTAAATTTATTTAGGCTATTAGCTTCCACAACAAAAGATGGAAGCCTGTTCCACCAATCAACTACCCACTGGCTAAAGGCAAATTTCCGCACATCTATTCTACAACTATCTTTCCTCAATTTGAAACCATGCACCCTCAGGTTCTTAGTGGGAGCAAGAATCCCATCAGCATTCAGCTTGCTGAACCCATTTAAGGCTTTATACACCTCAATCAGATCACCTCACAGGTGCCTACTCTCCAGGCGCTGCAATTTGCAGAACTCAAGCCTTTCTTGGGAAGAGCACCCCTTTGTTCAAAAATAGGTAGGTTAAACATTTGCTTTATGATCAGGTATATTACTATATTAAAATAGTATTAGTAAATTAGGTAGTTAGATGTTAGTATGAAAATAATTTTTTTTTTTTTAATTTTTTAAATTAAAAAAAAAACCTCTGAAGTTGTTTACTGCTGCCCTTGAGGAAGCTTTCAGAAGATTAGACTGGTCACAGAAAGTAGTCAGTGTGAATGGAGAGTACCTAAACCATCTATGATTTCCAGACGACATTGTGATCATAAGCCATGATCCCAAAGAATGAGGAAAATCTTAATCAGTTATGCATAGTTAGTAAGGATTTCGGACTAAAGATGATTATAGCTAAAACAAAAGTAATGATGAAGAAGTATGTCACAGAAAGGGATATAATCACTGAAGGAGCAGTAATTGAAAAGGTGGATTAATATCTGGGACAAATCATTAGCTGTAATAATAATAAATGGCTAAAAGTCAAAGAATAAATTTTGGATGGATAGCATTCAGGAAATGTTGTTGTTATTTGGTTTTTAGGAGTATTAGCAACTAAGGCCATATTGCTCCGAGGATATGCGGTGGTCATTCCCTGACCTTTCCGCATCCTCCGTATTTGGTGGTCACGGGCTCGAACCTCGGTCTAATCAAGAAGCGTGTGCTATGCACTGCCGCTCCTGCCCACCTGGCTACGGAGGCACCTTCAGGAAATATAGTCACATACTTAGGAGCAATATTCCAATTTATCTGAAATGTAAAATAATGAACCAATGCATAGTCCCCACAATGACTTATGGAAGTGAAACTTGGGCACTCACCAAAAGACTGGAAGAGAAGCTGAAACCACAGCGAGAAATGGAAAGAAATTATATTAGGAATCAGACTGTTAGATAAGAGAAACACATGGATAAGGCAGCAAACTCAAGTAAAGGACATTCTTATCAAAACTGAAGAACTAAAATGGTCTTGGGCAGGACACGTAGCTTGAAGATGTGACGACAGATGGAGTAAGAAAATAACAGAATGGTACCCAAGAGAAGCTAGAAGAAAACCTGGAAGACAGTGATGGACAGATGAAATTCACGATTTCGTCAGTAGTAAATGGATGGCCATTGCACGAAACAGGAAGAACTGGAAAGTTGCTGGAGAGGCCTTCGTCCTGCAGTGGATTGAAAATAGCTGATGATGATGTAAATAATTAATATCTATAATACAAATGAGATATTGGTTATCTAATATTAACCATGTCATCTGTAATGAAAGCAGAAACCAAATTCAGAAAGCTTAAAGTACTATCTCTTAACTTGAAGAATCAATTTAATACAGGAATGCTTAAAATGATTTCAATGCCTCCATTGAAATTTTATTCCACAAATTTATTATATAAGGTTTTAGTTTTGTATTTTAGGACAGTCAGATAAGAACAGATTTCATTAGCAGCATCTAAGTCCACAATACATAAGGGTGAACAAGTGTGTGTGTGTGTGTGTTTTAAAGAAGAAATAGATTAGTATTCAGCTGTCTTGGGAAACTGCCATCAAAAGTTAAAATCTAAATATAAGATATGCAGAGTAAGGTTAAATAGACTGCTATAAATTAATTTGCTTCAAAAAGATAAGATCAGATAGATTATTATAGTCAAATTTGTATGGGGGGGGGGGGGTCAGGCAGATATTTAAAAGCAGTAAAAGTCAGAGATAAAAAGCAGACAATCAGTGCATGTTGAACAGTTACAACTTGCACAGTATTCATAAGGTGGGGGGGGGGAATCAACAGCCTCAATAAAAAGAAGCATTTGGCTGGTCTCAAATGGTTTATTTTTATATCCTGTGTGTATACTAGAAAACAACTTGCAATTAGTTTTAATTTAGTATGGTCTGTTTCTTATTGTCGACATACAGTCTGTTGTCATACTAGACTAGTGATTTGACCTTTTTTGTAATAATGGCACCCTTAAGTAAATTATTTTATTTTGTAGCACTGCTCCTCAATTTTCTTCCGATTCTTTCTTTCTCTCTCTCTCCATAAGTTTTCCTCCTAGTGATATTTACCAGAGCCAATGGGAGAAGAGAGCGAGACAATTACATCACTACAAATGCAATTAATTATTGACAACTGCCTCCATAACGTTCACCAACCTTGTGCACGTACTTCACTGTCTAACATTTTTTGTTCCATTGTAACGTTTTTTGTATATTAATGAATATTGCATATTTGTAAAAAAAAGTTTAGTCATTTGTAAATATTTTAAATACAGTCGATTCCGGTTATTTGGGACACATCGGGACCAGTGCATTTTGGCCTGATTAAGCGGCTTCCCCAATTATCCGAAGTTTCACGTAAATAGTTAAAAATAGAATGGACCCCTGCTTTACAATTGGTTCACTGTACGATCAAATCACATTACGGTGGATTCACCACAGTAAAGTACTGTTCACTATACGATGTGTAGTAAGCGCCGGTCATTGTGATTACATTTGTGAATTGAATTTTAATTCTATTAAACAGCGATTCTAATTAGTGAAAATAGAAGGAATATTATCAACAGGCTATAAAAGTAAAGATATATTAAGCACAAATTTACTCTTTATTATCTTACCAATTAAAAAAATAATTAATGATACGTGAAAATCAGAAGAATGTACGTGATAATAGGAATAATTAATATGTACTGTAATATGTACATACTAACTAGTTGACATTTCTGTTCACTGACATTTGTGGGTGGGGGTTAAAATTTAAAACAGTAAAAAGATAAGAAATCAATAACAAAGAACAGGCACACACAAATTGCAAGTTATGTTTTTTTGTTATTTGGTTTTTAGGAGCATTAGCAACTAAGGCCATATTGCTCCGGGATATGCGGTGGTCATTCCCTGACCTTTCCGCATCCTCCGTATTTGGTGGTGACAGGCTCGAACCCCAGTCTAATCAAGAAGCGTGTGCTACGCACTGCTGCTCCTTCCCACCTGACTACGGAGGCGGCAACAAATTGCAAGTAACACGATACGTGCAAGTGAGAAAGGAGTAACAAGTTATGAAGCTTTAAAAATAGGAATGAACAGAAGATTATGAAAATTAATTTTTTATATGATTGAAGATGTCATGGAAGTGTAAACACATTTCATCATAATAACCCACAGAATTCCAGTTATCAGTATTATCGAAAATTCAATAAGATCGAGTTTACTATCCGTTTATGATAGATTGCACTAAAAGAAAAGCCCAATAAAGAGGTGGTTGCTAATTGTTTTTATTGTTTTATGGTTGTGACCTCTAGAAATCCAAATGAATCACGTAGCACAGTCAGAGACAATTGTAGGGTAATCTCCAGTGCTGCGGTCTCCTGCCCCGATTAAACGACATGTTGTCTCAATTAAGCGAAGTAAATCCTGGCTATTTTCTCGATTGGGTTCTATTTTTTAAGATTTGCCCCAATTAACCGGTGGCCCAAGTAACCGGAATCCACTGTATTTGTATAGTTTGCAAATAATTCAGTTAAATGTTTTAGTCCTGCTCTTTCGGATCCAACAATATTCCTCATGCATTATGGGAACCCGAAGCAAAAGGTCTTTTCCTAAGTGACCTATGTGAACACAGGTAAATAATTACAGTGGTATTTATTCGACCTTCAAAATGCCACAGGTAACACTCCAGATCTTGGGTACAAGTACATATTTTGACTAATGGCCAGAAACAAAATTGACAGCTGCCACTCACTGCTTTGTACACCAATGGAAACGGTGAAAGTAGCGAAGGGGGAGTTGGCTTTCTGGTCCATAAAGATATAAAAAACATTTTGGATTTCAAAAGTGCATCACCAAGGGTGTCAAGGCTACTTCTTAGGATTTCTAAGAGGTACAAGCTAAAGGTCAATGATTTATGCACCAACATCGAGCCATGATGATGAAGAGATTGAAGAAATGTTCACCGAAATAGTCTTCTAGAGGAGCAGAAAACCCACTACACTATCATTATGGGGGACTTCAATGCCAAGGTTGGAAAGACAAAACAGTGAGGAAGGAGAAAAACAGCACAGAAAGGAGAACTATAGAAAATTTTGGAATTGATGAGACTTGTGGAATTTGCAGAATCTCGAGGAATGTCAGTAATGAACACTTTTTCAAGAAAAGGGTGAACAGAAAGTGGACATGGAAGAGCCCAAATGGATTAACAACTAATGAAATCAACTTCATCCTCACTAACAGAAGACGTATCGTGAATGATGTTACCATCCTGAACAAGGTAAATGTCGGAAGCGATCACAGAATGGTAAGATGCACACTTGATAGCAGGCCTTCGTTATAACGTGGTTCGCTTTACGCTGATTCACTATAAAGCTGTTCTTATATTATAACTATAATGCTGTCACAAATCACTATAACGCTCTTTTACAGATTGCATTTTTAGCATATTTAATGAAATCGTTTCATTTGATGGAGTCGATAGCTTGAAAATGAATAGCAAAACAGCATTAAAACGCCAGCTTGAGAAATTTTCCCACGCTAATTTAATTGCAGTACAGTGACTTGTTACTGTAGTTCCGAGATCAACATTTTAAATAAAAAATGATCAAGTATATTGCTTGTAATATTTGTGTTATGTGCATTTATCCAAAGTCTAGTCATCACACGTAGTGGACAGATTACTCGAACATTGTATCATAATTAATGCAACCAACACAGTAACATTTTCGAAGAGTTAATAATGGCGGATAAGAATGAAAAGCAATGTCTGGACACAGTACGAAGACTAAATGTAAGAAAAAGACTGAATTTGAAAATTAAATTAGACGTTTTGAAGCGAATTGATTCCTGTCAATGACAAGTGGATGTGCCACATAATTTAGGACTGGCAAGTTTAACTGTAAGACCAATTATAAACACTTTAATAAATTAAGCCCATGACCACCAAATACGGAGGATGTGGAAAGGTCAGGGAATGACCACCACATATCCCCGGAGCAATATGGCCTCAGTTGCTAATGCTCCTAAAAACCAAATAACAAACAAACAAATCCCCACGGCGTTACCACCCAACAATAAAGTCAACCGATCCTTCACCGCTTTGACACTGGGTATGTTTTTTTCTTCTTTCAATATGAAACTTCTTTTAGGCATTCTTTAAAAAAATATTCCTGCTTCATCTATGTTAAAAACTTGTTGAGAAGTATAACACATAATACCCCTCTTCAATAATTTTAACAAGTTCTTTTTTGAAAGTTTTGGCTCCTTGATCTGAACTTGTGGCTTCTTGGATTTTAAACCTATTCAACCAGCCCTTACTAGTTTTAAATGGTTTCACTTTTTTTTTTTTTAGGTGAGTTTTCTTCAGATCATCACATAGGCTAATATCTCTCTCTCTCTCTCTCTCTCTCTCTCTCTCTCTCTCTCTCTCTCTCTCTCTCTCTCTCTCTCTCTCTCAATATTTAACTTAACTGAATTCTGCATTGAGTATTATTTTCAATAAAATTAGCTAAAGTCTGCATTTCAATCCTAATAGCCGGCCTAGCCCTAGTTGCTTGCAGTTTAACAGCTGTCTTTCCCACTGCTAAAATTAATTCTTTATTTTTTATAATTGGTCTTACAGTTAAACCTGCCAGTCCTAAATTATGTGACACATCCGCTTGTCGTTGACCGGAATCGATTCGCTTCAAAACGTCTAATTTAATTTTCAAATTCAGTCTTTCTTACATTTAGTCTTCGTACTGTGTCCAGAAATTGTTGCTTTATCATTCTTATCTGCCATTATTAACTCTTCGAAAATGTAACTGCATTGGTTGCATTAATTAAGATACAATGTTCAAATAAACTGTCTATTACAGACTGTCTAATACTGTACTGAGTAATGGCTAGACTTCAGATAAATGCACATAACACAAATATTGCAAGCAATATACAGTATTCAATCATTTTTTAAAATGTTGATCTCAGAACTATGTAACAAGTCACTGTACTGCAATTAAATTAGCGTGCAGGAAAATTTCACTGGGCGTGGGAAAAGTTTTCAAGCTATGGACTCAATCAAATGAAATGATTTCGTTAAATATGCCAAAAATGCAATCTGTAAAAGAACGTTATAGTGATTTGTGACAGCGTTATAGTCGGATACGGGTTATAATATAAGAACAGCATAACGAATCGGTGTAAAACTAACCACGTAACGAGGGCCTGCTGTACTTCTCAACAAGTTTTTTAACATAGATGAAGCTGGACTTTTTCGAAACGAATGCCTAAAAGTTTCATATTGAAAGAAGAAAAAAACATGCCAGGTTTCAAAGCGGCGAAGGATCGGTTGACTTTATTGTTGGGTGGTAACACTGTGGAGGGAGGGATTTAAAATTAAAACTCCTTTAATTTACCAGGAAGAGGGCCAAAGTACAACCCAAAATCGACACATTTTTCATTTCATGATTAAATTAAATCAATTAAATTCATGATTTTAATTAGAATTTTAAGTTTAATTTTGATACTTAAGTAGTTACCACATAATTATATACGTATGTAATGCAGAATATTTTATATGTACAAATATTCGAATATTAAGTATTTTTACCGACATGTGTGCATCTTTTCACTACCGTTTATTATTCATTAGCAAATATCCTATGGCACCAACTGTAACTCACAAATACATATGTTACCTTATGTGAATGCGGCGCTCACTTAGTGCAGATTCACTTAGCGCTCTGTTTTTCCGGAACGAATTATCAACGTTAAGTGGGGATCACCTGTAGATGTGAGAAAAGAAACAAAAAAAAACTGACTCGAGTAAATAATAAGGTCTTTGAGATAATAGAAGAGAAGAAAAAGCAGTATGTACTGGAACTTAAGAACAAGTTTGAGCTTCTGCAGATGGCTCAGGACCAAGATACCAACGAGGAATATTACAACTTTCTGAAAGTGATAAAGCCCAAGAAACCTATAGGGAAAAAGAAATCCAAAGAAGTAAAAATCTGTCAAGAAACACTTATGATGAACCAAAGACAACAAATGAAGAGCAAGATAAACACTGACAAGGAGAAAATTGAGTACACTGAGTTATGCAAAGCCATTAGAAAGAGACTCAGAGGACATAAGATTTAACAAAAGAAAAGTAGAACAAGCATTAAGGGAAAACAAAGGATTTAAATCAGCAGCCATGAGCAGTAATAAAGAAAGACAAATGATACTGAAATTGAAGAATAGCGATGGTGTATTTATAAATAGCAGAGAAGGCATAATTCAAATAGAAGACTACTATAGAGAATTATACAAGGAGCAAGGGAATGATGCCAGCAGTGGGGAAGATGGATTGCAAATTGGTAACCTGATCAGGTAGAACATGCGTTGAAGAAAATGAAGAATCAGAAAGCCCCGGGGGAAGACTAAGTTACTGTAGAGTTCTTAAAATTAGGAGGAAGAGACATGGCACAAAAACTGGCAAGACTTCCAAAATGCATTTAAAAAAGGTGTGATGCCTAAGGAGTGGAATAATGCAATCATAGTTTTGCTGCATAAGAAATGAGATAAATCAGAAATTTGAAATTACCAATAGCTTGTTATCCCACATCTACAAGTTGTTCACAAGGGTCATTACTAACAGATTAGAAAGAATACTTGATGAGAATCAACCAAAAGAGCAAGCTGGCTTTAGGACAGGATTCTCAACTATGGATCACCTTCAAGTAATATCACAGCTAATTGAGAAAGCAAATAAATATAAAAACACCATTATGCCTGGTATTTGTGGATTATGAAAGGCATTTGACTCCATACAGCATGTGGCAATGTTTCGGGAACTCGAAAGACAAGGCATAGATACCCCGTATATTATGATTTTGAAGAAAATATACGAGAAAGCTACTCCCTTTATTAGACTAGACAAAGACAAGAGCAAATTTAAAATTGAGAAAGGAGTTCGACAAGGAGACACAATATCTCCGAAGTTGTTTACTGCTGCCCTTGAGGAAGCTTTCAGAAGATTAGACTGGTCGCAGAAAGGAGTCAATGTGAATGGAGGGTACCTAAACCATTTACAGATGACATTGTGGTCATAAGCCATGATCCAAAGAATTAGAGGAAATTCTTAATCAGTTATGCAGAGTTAGTAAGGATTTTGGACTAAAGATCAATATGGCTAAAACAAAGGTAATGATGAACAAGTATGCCATAGAAAGGGATATAATGATTTAAGGAGCAGTAACTGAAAAGGTGGAGTCATATACTTATCTGGGAGAGATCATTAGCTGTAATAATGATAAATGGCTGGAAGTCAAGAAAAGAATAAATTTTGGATTGATAAGCATTCAGGAAATATAGTCAAATACTGAGGAGCGATATCCCAATTTGTCTGGAACGTAAAATAATGAACGAATGTACTCCCCAACATGACTTATGGAAGTGAAACTTAGGCACTCACCAAAAGAATGGAAAAGAAGCTGAGAACTACACAGCGCAGAATGGAATGAATTATATTGGGAATCAGACTGTTAAATATGAAGAGGAACACATGGATTAGGCAGCAAACTCAAGTAAAGGACATTTTTGGGCAGGACATATAGCTCAAAGACATAATGACAGATGGACTAAGATAATTACAGAATGGCCCAAGAGGAGCTAGAAGAAAACCTGGAAGACAACAGAGATGGACAGATGAAATTCATGAGTTTGTGGGTAGTAAATGGATGGCCATTGCACAAAACAGGAAGAACTGGAAAGTTGCTGGAGAGGCCTTCATCCTGCAGTGGATTGAAAATGGCTGATGATTTATTTGACGTTGAAAATGCCACAGGTAATATACTCCAGATCTTGGGTACAAGTCCATATTTCGAAGCAGTGATTGACAGCTGCCCCTCACAGCTTTCCCTGCCCACATGTAACATGCCGAAAACATTGTAATACATCGAAGTTTAAATAAAGATAGAGAAATGATAATATGGAATTAAAATAAACAATTACAAATTTTCAAAAATAACTTTTTTTTGCTTAAATCCCTCCCTAAGCCGCGTAAAAACTAATCTTTGTTAAAATATCTCTTACCGCTGTTTTTAAATAGGGAACTCTTTTTCCGCTACAAAAACAGTATTATGGCAAAACACAGCCTAAACTACAACTAACCATAGCAAGGGCTCGGCATAATCTTTAGTTAAAAAATCCCTTACCGCTGTTTAAATAGGGAACTCATTTTCCACTACAAAAACAGTGGCAAAGTGAGTGATAAACACCCACACTAAGACTAACGATAGCAAAGGCATTCACAATAATCACCCAATCACAGAACTCAACCATACAATATCTTTGTTTAAGACCACACCCACTGCACAGAGAAAACTTGTACCCAAGTCTGGAATATAGCCAATGCCAGGCACTACAAATACACAGATAAATAATTACATAGGCCATTTCCTGATTAGATATCAATCACAGTGACAGTGTTTTTTTTTGTCTGGTGGCACCGGGGATCTCTCCTAACTCAGTGTTTTTATTCGGTGTAGAATAGAATACTCTGCACAGGGCCAGGGTGTGTGTCAGTGTATGTTTTGTGAAGTATTAGTGTGGGTTGTGTTGTTCTTCTGGCCACTTAGCCTGGGAGGGGGCTGTGGAGAGACACTACCAACCCCAGTTTCCCTCACGAAGAGGAGGGCCAGGAATTAGGAGAGAAAAAAGCTCTGGGGTAGCCTAGGCATCCAAGGAGTGACCCAAAAAAAAAATATTGGAAAGGAGATAATGGGGAGATAGGAACAGAGTGGGATAAAAGACGAAGAGAACAGAGAGGGCAATGTTGAGGCACTTGCCTGATTTAAAGGGGGGAACTGTAATGGGACCCATACCGGTACAGGATACCCATCCTGGTCCAGAGGGTGGGAGCTAAAATTGGGTGGTGGGGGATAAGCCACCAGGCAAAAGGGGATAGAGGCCACACAGGGTGGGGAAGGAGACTCAACCACCCCAGGTGGCAGGAATAAAAGAACACAGGAAAGATGCATCTCTGTCCAACACTGGCTTGGGGGTTACCCTAATAGCCAGTGTCCACATCCCACGCCAGCTAGGAAAAGCTACAGAATGGTGTCAGCTTGGATAACCGTGAGGCTCCTGAAGGGCTGCACAGCCATCAGTGTATCCGGTGAAGAGGTTAAGATAGAACATGCTATTAATAATAACTTTCATTCACTCAACATTCACACAATTTTACTTTTTATAGTTTTGTCTTACACTTTTTTTTCTTTTATATATTAGATATCGATCAGTGCATTTCAACAGGTGTCTTTTACGTAGAAAAGATTTGACTTGCTCCATCATACCTCTACATATTACGTAGAAAAGCGTATGCAAGGATTGGCGAGCAAAGCAGGGGATGGAGCCCCCTAGTCTAATATTAAAAAAGTTATGATAATTATAATAATATAATTCAACTCAATTTTAATAGCAATGCTTAATTTTTTTTGTAGTATAGGCAGAAAATGTGAGTGTGATGTCTGTACCGGCAAACACTCGGCAGAACTGTCCAGCCAGGCGGCTGTGATAAGGGAGAACAATAATATAATTATAAACAATCACAATTCATAATACAGATTATATATACTTATATAATAATTTTATTCTTTATATAAAGCTACTAAATAAACATCAATTATAGATCCATAAAATTAAAAAGATACCGTACATTGGAGGTTATTTAAACCCTTAATTTACATAACTTTTCTATGATATATTTGTGCCTAGCATGATTCACAGATCTTTTTGATATTAGGTGGAATACTGGAGAGACTCATTTCTTCCTCAATTGTTTGTTGTCTTTCCCCTCTTGTTTGTTTAATAATGGTAAGCACAGAAAATCCTAACTCATATAGGTAAGATGTAGAAAATTCTTCCAAGTAGCCAAATATATCTTCAATACATGTAAGCAACTTATCATCAAGCTTAATTTGATACACTAGTCCCGTGGCATATGTTTGTGTCATGTCAAGTCCCACTCAACAAGGGAGCACAAAAGGTTAACCATAACGTAATATTATATGTAATAAAACTTATCTTTTATAATGTGAGGTTTTTGTGGGTTTTTTTTATTTTTTTATTTTGGAATTGTAAATAGAATGATCAATTGACATATGTAAATACTGTCATTATGGTCTACGGAACACAACAATAAGGTAGTACCTTTTTATAATGAAATAAATATATAAATTTAAAAAAATAATAACATAAATTTAAAAACAAACTAAATTATGTGGCACCCCTGGAATGTTGTTGCAGCACTGTGGTTGAAAACCACTGTACTAGACAATCATAGAAACCCCAACACAAAGAATGCTATATCATCACTAAAGTGATGATATAGCATTCTTCATATACAATAGTATTTTTGCACAGACCCTATCAAAATGGGACAGTTGCCATACAGATATACAGAAAATTCATAATCTACTCTTTGACATCAAACTGTCTTGAAAGCTCTCTACAAGTTTACCTCCAGCTTTGAATTTACCTCTAAGCACTTAGAACACCTAATATCAGACATCTGTAAGTTCAGACTACAAATACATACCAACAAGGATAACACAGAATTTGTCACACTCATCTTGAGGTACATTAGCAATATAGCAGCTTCAACATATTTAGCTGCATCAACAGGCACTCTAATCTCCTTCCTAAAAAATGCCAATATCTACACAAAATCTAGATTCAGTTACTCTAAACCATTTGGTTTAATAGCTTGCAACTATAAGCACATAATCCACCAACTTGAATTAATTTCACCCCAGATGACAACAGCTGCATTTGCTATCAACCTTATGTCAACGCATATTTCTGACACATTATTACTGGCAATTGAGATATTGTCCCCGACCAGGAACTCAGGAACATAATGACACATGGATTTAAATTCAGACTATATGAGCCCTACAACTTTACCAAGGTCAAAAAACAACTACATTAAAACTTATTGAACTTCTGCTTAAAACTATCCTACAAATAGAACATCCCTATAGAAGCATTCCAAATCTGGATAAAGACTGTACATGCTGATATATTCAACAATTATAAGACTATACCTTCTCTCCCAACAGCTAGCAGTACTTACACCTTCTCCAACATTAAATCCCACTTAACAGAGTTACATAAACATTTCATTATCACTACAGTAGACAAAGCTTCAAATAACTTTGCTTTTTACCTGCAAAACCTTCTACTATCAAACTACAAATGTATAATAGCAGAACTTAACTCTAGTACCACATACACACCTGTCACCAATAACAGTAGTATTATCACAAACTTATTGCTTTCAGCAAAAAATTAAATATCAATTTTAAAAATTACAACTTTCCTTACGTTTATTTTATCCCAAAATCTCATAAAAATCCCATAAGCTTCAGATTTATCACATCCTTCAAAAACAAACTTGGAGAAACACTAGAACTGCTCCTCAAGCCTATCTTAAACATTATTCCCAACAGCAGAATCATTGCTAATAATCAACAGTAATAGAGGCCCTAAAAAACCGGCATATTACTTAAATATTTACTTTTGACTTCAACAGCCTGTTCATTAGCATAGATCTAACTTAAAACTAGTAATGAAAGAGCTTTACCGTAAGTATAAAAATATCATAAACTGCAAACCTGACTACTGGAATAATTCAAACCTATGCATATTAAACAATTGCATCTTTGATGGCACCACTTCTATCTACAAACTAAAGGCACACCTGTGGGCAAACCTCCTTACCTGAAGATTTATGCATACATCGCCGACCTGCTGGTTATCAACTGCAATAATTTCCTGCAAGACTTTACCCACATCTATCCTCCAGAGCTCACTCTGGAAAAAACTAATAGCAATAACCTTTCTACATATTATCTCGACTTGGTTATTAACCTCCATAACTCCCACAGACTACCATAAACATCTACAATAAACGTAATGCATTCAACTTCAAAGTCAACTTCACACATTGGCATTCCAACATTGCAAAGAAAATTCATGCCAATATCATCCTCTCTCAATATATATTTGTTATTTGGTTTTTTTAGGAGCATTTGCAACTAAGGCCATATTGCTCTGGGAATGTTCGGTGGTCATTCCCTGACCTTTCCGCATCCTCCATATTTGGTGGTCACGGGCTCGAACTCCAGTCTAATTAAGCGTGTGCTACGCACTGCTGCTCCTGCACACCTGGCTATGGAGGCACCTTTTCAATATATAAGAAAAACAACTATACGTAATAGCCACAACTTAGTCACCCTTAACATAAGATATCTCTATAACCAACTGCTGGATAACAAGTTTCCAGCAGCCTACTTCCACTTTCATTTCAATAAAGCTCTCTACATTTTATTTTACAAAAAATTAATCAGCCACTCTATAAATATAAAATGTATAATATAAAGTAGTCATCCTCACCTATCAGGCTGTGTAAATATGTACAGCATATACCTCTTAGCCTCTTTAGTGTCTCACAGTCTGATAAACTTGTGCCCACTGATTGGCTAATTAACTGGGGTATCCTTATTTTAAATTTCATATTTTCTTAATTTTAATTCATTTTTATTTTAACTCTTTACACACTAAAGGTTTTAACCCTAAATGGTATAAATGGTTTTTCCTACCATTTTTAACACAATTGACTTAAACTCTTGTAATCTGCTCCCAGAACTTATTTCAGGGTCCTACTAGAGGAACGAGAATCGCAACCCCAAACTGCCCGAGCACCACCATTGTCACTTCCTAATAATACTATTTACTATCCTTAACCCTATTCACTTTCCTTCTTGAGAAAAATTAGGTTTTCGAAAGCAATCAAGATGCTATTTTCTGCTATATTTACTGTTTTCACCTTACAATAAGTTCAGCGTCTAATTCACACCACTTTTACAGTCAATTAGTGTAAATACCACTAATTTAATTTAATTTCATCACATCCTTTCTTCTTGTTGTTTGTCTAGTTGTTGGCACATCAGCTTCTATGGCCATAATGCACCTCCCAAAGTTTTTTGCATTTTACTGTGATCCAAGCCCGAGGCGGGAATCAAACCCGCGACCTTTGGGTTGCCAGGCAGGCACTTTACCTACCTGGCTAGCCCGATCGGCATCCTTTCTTCTAATTTCTTTTCTTTCTATCTTCAAATATTATTTCCTTAGATTTTTCACTTTTACGGCAGTTATTTCTTCTGCCTCTGTAGAGTCAGCCATGAGATAAGTCAAGTTATCATACTCTTCCTCCTGCTTTTAATCACTTCTTTATCTCAGTAATATACAGTACATTCAGTATACTCATATTCAAAACAGAGGCCTTTGCTTAACTGTTGCATTTCCCTTGGTTTTGGTGGCTGACTCCTGAAGAAAACACCAAAATCATCGTAATTGCAACAATAAGTAATTTCACATTGCTAATTTCATATTTTCTTTACAGGTATTTTCTTGCAATTTTACTATGGATTCAACAGATAGTTCTTTAGACTACACTTAACCCATACCAATAGGCTCAATATTTTTTACATTCATTTTATTCATTTTACACTCAATATTTATCTACATTCCTTATAGTTGCTAGGTTCTTCTACTATTAATGGAGTAATCTCGAACTATAATCCTTTATACATTTCATGCTCTTTACCTCCTCTCTTATAAACAAATCACACACACTGTTATAAAATAAGTTTCCCTATTCAGGAGACCCAAGTGTCAAAACAGTTAGAGATAGCACTGTGAAAATCGGTGGGTATGCCATTTAGGGTATGGGGAAGCGATTTGTAGAAGAAAAAAAAGGTTCAAATTTTTGTCACCAGGGGAGAAATTGGCACTGTAAACATGAGATGGAATACTTAACTTAGGATTACATTTTAATATCAGAACTTAGAAATTTACAGATATTGTTTTATGTGCTTTCCTTTGCTTGAGATGACATTCTGAAAATGGAGCACTGTGTGCAACAGTTTCGCATAGCATCTCATCGAGGATGTTGGCGACATGCTGTTTAATGCTTGCTTTCAAGTTGAAAAGTGTCTGTATGCCACCACGGTAAACTGTCAAGTAGCCCCCATAGCCAGAAATCACAGGAATTGAGATCTGGTGATCGGGCTGGACTGGTCAGAACTGTGGAAAGTCTCCAGAAATTATGCGATCATTTCCGAATGTTGAACGGAGCAGTTCCTTCACTTGTCGACCAGCGTGGGGGGGGCACCATCTTGCATGAACACTACAATCTCCAAGCATTGCCTTTCTTGCAGAGCAGGAATAATGTGATCTCTTAGAAGAGCACAGTACCATGCACTAGTTACTGTACACATTATGGGGGGAAAGCATGATGTAGACTCTTCAAAGAATAATTGTCTGATTATAAACTCTGCTGTGAATCCACACCATACTGTAACGTATGGACTTTGTAGCAATCTTTCATGCACAGCAGATGGACGAGAAGTTTCCCATATTCAGCAGTTTTGTGCATTTACAGTCCCATGTAAAATGGGCCTCATCAGACCACAAGATCATTCGAGCCCATTTATCGTCAAGTTCATACGAGCCAAAAATCTTAGAGCAAAGTCTATTCATTGTTGCCGATCACAAGACTTTAGTTCTTGCACTACGTGAACCTTATATGGGAACCAGCATAAAATTATTCAAAGCACTTTACGTACAGTAGACCAAGGAAGGTTCAAGTCTCTTGACACCTCTAGCAGGCACTACTGACTGGTAGTGTTTCGAATTCTGACCATTGCAATTGTCACTTCTCTGTTCCAATACATGATAGTCCCCTGCATGGAATTAGACCTAACTCCCCGGTCAGTTGCTTCAAATTTCTTTATTAGTTTTCGAAGCCCCACTGATGTCAAAAGTCCTTTACACAAACCTTTAAGTTTCTGATATTCACTAAGTGCTGCATTAGCATTACTATTATTCTGGTAGAACAGTTTTACTAAAAGATCCCGTTCCTTTTTTGTAACAGCCATAATTGTTATTGACAGTGGCATTGGCCTTTCTGCTTTTATCTAACAGGATGTCATTTGCATAAGCAGCATGTCTTGCAGTAAATGACAACTTTTACATATGTGCAGTGACATTTTCTCCCAGCAGCAGAAATTTGAACTAATATTTTCTTCTACAAATACTACCCTAAATGACATACCCACCTATTTTCACAGTGCTAAATCTTAACCGTTTTGACACTAGGGTCTCTTGAATAGGGAAGCTTACTTTATAATCACCCGGTGTGTGTGTGTGTGTGCGTGCGCAAAATAGGCCCTTGATTTAATGGACTAATTGGAGAGAGGAGTGTCCCCGCTATTACTGAAAGTCTGTTAAATCAAATGTATTTTAAAAACATTAATAACGAACTTATAATGTACAGGATGCATTAAAATATTATTAAAACGTACACAGTAATTTATACATGCCACTAAAAACATCTGTTAAAAATATAAAAATAAATTTACGACAGGAACCAAACTTTATTTTAATTAAACACATCAAAAACTATACAATATAACTAATGGAGTGTTTCCGCCACTTTTTTTTTTTTTTTCCTTTTTCTTAAAGCTCACACAGTTGTTTTCAATGTGAACATTAGTTTTTCATTTAAATCCATTTTAGACAGAAAAAATACTTTAAAATTCTTAAACCCCATTGGATAAAAAAAAAATACATAATATTCAATATTAACTTAATTGAAAGAATCACAATTTTCGGAGTCATCAATAACTGTCATATGGAGGGTGAGGTGTTAATTCCTTGCTTGTAGAGGGTTCTGGTAAAACAGGTCCAGTTGAAGTGGTCTTGAAGAAATCATCAAGACTCAGTTGCCTTAGTGCTGCTTTCTTATTACTGTAGATTGAAATTCTCTAAAATGTTCATAATACGGAAGCACATCAGGGTCTGATGATGATTCAACATAATGTATGATGTCTTATAACAGACAATTTAGGACGAGGTGCACCTGACTCTTCGTTTTTATCGTCATCATTGCCCTCTTGTTCTCCATGAAGATTTCCTGCAATCTCTACCTTACAAAAAATTTGATAGCCCAGATCACCATCATTTTTGAGACACTGTTCAACATTCTCAGTTGCCGGTACTCAGAAGAATGTCCCAAAAATTAGACGCCTCGACTTCCTAAAAGTTCATTTCAGGTTCTATGTCGTAGAACAAATTCTTCCAAGCATTGGTCAAGGTAGTAATCTTCATATCTTTCCACGCAGCTGCTAAGTTGAAGACAGCAGATCTGACACTGTATGCATATAAATTTTGCAGTGTGCTGGTGCCTCTTGTAGCATCTTCTGTTTCTTCCAAAACAACCATCACCTCTTCCAAAAACTTCTTATACAACCTCTTACATGCAACGATTACACCTGATTCAGCACTGTATCAGTGAAGCAGTGTTAGGAGTAAGAAAAACATTTAATTCTCCCATCCCTGCTAACTAACCTCTCAGCATTAGGGTGAGCAGGTGCATTATCTAGCAGTAAAACAGCCTTTATTTCATGAGAAGTAATTTTCAGCACATCTGTCTGATGTGTGATGCTATCAGATAAATATGTTCTAAATTTTGACTTCAAGACAGAAATTTTTTGTTCATTAAATCTGAAGTCCGTTAAATCAAGGGCCTACTGTGTACACACACTCTCTCGCTGCAGTAAAGGTTATTCCAATGGCAAACTATACTGCAACTTCTTCTAAGGTAATCTGTAGTGATATTTGTCTGAAGCAGATTTTGGAGCTTAATAATATGGCTACTCCACCATGCCACCATAGACAGAGGTCCGATCTTTACTGTGGAAAGTAGTTTTTGACTGAGGGATACCAGTTTCAAGTTTTGTTTCTTTCGTCTGATTAATCGATATAATCCAATTATTGGGTTATATTGAGTAATTAGGATAATGGCCTACTGGGTTTTACTGATTAATCAGATCATGTATGTCAACCAATATTGCTATGCAGGCCTCACTTTTCTCACTTTTTCACTTTTTTTTTAGATTATTCTATTTATGTCGATCCAATTTACTTTGTCTTTTTATGGAAAAATGGGACATGGAGTCCATATCCTCCTTTTTTCTGCATGAATCTACAGGCTCTGCAATTTTGCAAAGTAAAATGGGCATAATGGCAATCTAAAACAATTGTTCAAGGAAATAATATGCACATTCTAAATATTAAGACGAGAACCAACCAAAACCAAATAGAACAGCAAAATAAAAGACCAAGGGACCTGCCTCCACTTAGCAAGTAAGTGCAAGTTTGCACATTTTACTGCACAAACAACATTATCTTAATTTAAGAGATCAGTTTATAAAGAAAACTTACTTCTGCATTTAGAAGATGAGTATGTACAATGGCCCTCTTTATATCATACAGATCAGTATAATGTTCCAAAGCCTAATAAATTAAAAAAGTACATGAATACAGTTTGAAGCTTCAGAAGTTCTTATTAAACTAAAACAAACTGCTGTTATATAATGAAATGCATTCTTACATGAAATATTTTTGCACTAAGACAAAATTATGCTAAAATTAACAAAGCACTTATTAAATTCACACTTAATATGGAACTGATTATTTTAAGGGGAAATTATAAAAAAAAAAAAACAACGGGTGATAGAGACATCATGAAATTCAAATTTTAGGTAGCTGTATATTTGTGTGAAAATATTATGACTTAACCTTTTGGCCAAGAGATGGCATAAAAAGTCTTGCTCCACCATAAATAAACCTGGATATGTCACACTAATAATGGCAGTGGACATATATCCAGGTTTGCTGCAATCAGTGCTTGTTTATGTGGAACAAGATAGTTGCATTCCCAGATGCAACAAGAATTTAACTGAACAGTATTCTGAAAATCACTAATATGCACAAGCAGCCAAAGCATTTAACTGTAAATCTCAAATCCCTTTCTTGCCCTACAAGTGTTAATTCAATCCCTCCCAACATACAAGTTTCTTCCAGATTGTCATTTTCCAAGTGCATTTTGCTGCATCAGAAATAGCCACTTATCTGACCATCCAATTTTTTTTTTTTACATTGCCCTGAAGCAATGCTGCTTGATGCCCCTAACTTTTAACATAATCTCATATTTTGATATGTCCTATAATGTTTATATATACTTATTTATAATCTGGCATGACCACCAGGTCAGATGAGTTTATAATAAATCAGGAATACAATTGTTGATTGTATTTAATAGTCACATGTGTTCAAACCATGGTCCACTCAGTGTGCTACTACATTCTCACTCCTGACTACTCTGCCATGTCAATTCTGTGGCATTTTCCTGATTAGTTCTTTGTCAGGTTTCTACAATGAATCCAGAAAGGAAAGAATTTATAAGAATCTATAAGGCAAGAAGTTACATTTCTTATGATAATACTTTATACACAAAATTCACATGGCTTAATTACTGTTATTCATATTAATTCATTATGAACAACTGCATAATGTCCTCAACACATAATACAAATTAAAATTTGATCCCTTTTTATTACCAAATTTTGATAATGTTGATATCTTAATAAAACAAAGTAAAATATCTAGTCATTGTAGCCATGTTTCCCCCCCCCTAAACACAACTAAATTTATTATCATCATAAAACGCATTCATATTTATTTTTTTAATTGGAAGTGGCAGCATATCTATGCCATTTCACCCAAGGTTCCCCAATACTTCTGAATGGCTCTGTCTCGAATGAAATGAAAAAAGCATAAACACTGCAATTAAAGATGATAATAAACTTAATAAAAATAATGCATAATCCAAAACAGCATTAGCAAGGGCACATGATGCAAGAAAGAAAGCTTATAGCATCAGCCAAAAAAAAAAAAAAAAAAAAAAAACCCTTATTTCACCCATCCCTAGCTCCAAATGTTTGTCAAGTTCTGCCTTGAATCTATTTAAGCTATCAACTTCTACAACGACAGATGGAAGTTTATTCCAGCAATCAACCACCCACTGGGTAAAGGCAAACTTCCGCACATCTATCTTTCCTCAATTTGAATTTATGCCCTCTCGGCAATTATTCTGAGCAAGAGGAAGAATCCCATCAGCATTGAGCAAGCTCAAACCATTCAAAGCTTTATACGCCTCAATCAGATCACCTCGCAGGTGACTAGTCTCCAGACACTGGAATTTGCAAATCTTAAGCCTTCCTTCATAAGAGCAACCCTTTGTTCCATTCACTAATCTTGTTGCCCTTCTCTGTACTCATTCCAACAGCTCTAAATCCTCCTTAAAATGAGACCTCCAGACCTGTATATAGTACTCAAGGTGTGGCCTGACCACTGCCTTATACAAGGGGATAATCACCTCCTTTTCACTGCCAGAAAAATTCCTGTATATCATTGACAAGACACCATGAGCTACTCTTGCAGACCATCTGCACTGCTCAGAAAACTTCATATCTGCCTGCATAATTACCTCCAGGTCCTTTTCATTCTCTACCACTGGCAGTGTGGTACCACAGAGTTGATACGCTACTCTGGGATTACTGCTTCCCATATGTAGTACAGTCAGTCCTCGTATAACACGTGTTTACACTACATGAATTCAAACATACACGATTTATAAATAGGGGAGCGATATCTTATATATCACGAACCGAATTCGCTTATGCACGATTCGTCTTTGTGTTTACGAAAAATGGCAGACGAATGCGGAATCACCCCAACCGAACGCAACACGATAGGAATGAAGAGAAGATTCTGAATATGTATTTGTTTTTTATATCAGTGAAGGGGAAACACATTTCACCATAATAGCATAAAAACCAACACAATTCCAGCTATCAGTATAATCGCAAATGCAATTAGATCGAGTTTACTACCAGTTTATAACAGATTCCATTAGCAGAAAGGCAACTGGAAATTGTTTTTATTGTTTTATGGTAGTAACACCTAGAAATGTGCTTTGGTAAAATGTGAGGTGTTCATAGTGTGTCTCTGCCTTTACGGTGTTGTTTATTCAGTTGCTACACGCGCGCGCAGCTTTGTTTATGTGTATCAAGCGTGCCTCCTCGTTTTGTAATTGTGCTTTATTCCCTAAAAATAGCTAAAATACTTAAAAGGTGTGAAAAGGAAGCGTCCTGGGACACACTACAGATTCAGATAGAAAAAAAGCAATATCGATAAACAGAGGTGGACTGGGTCAAAAATTCTTACCAGGGAAAATTTATAGTGGCCTCATACCATGGTTTATGGCCAAAATCACACCGGCCTCTGGCCCACCGGGGTTTCCCTGGTAAGACTTATGGCCAGTCCGCCTCTGTCAATAGAGAAAAAATATGAAATTGTGAAACACTGAGCGAAATGAAAGACCATGTGATATTGCAAGTGCTACAGGCCTAAATGAGGAAACGCCAAGAATTACAAAGAATGCAGAGAAAATAAAAAACTTTCATAGCAAGAACAACTCAGTGCAATTAAAATCCATTTAATCAAGACAAAGAATTGGAAGAGATGGAACACCTGTCATCTGTTTGGATAGAAAATCAAACAAAAAACAAGTTTGCTTACGATAGAAGCAAAAGCATTAGCAATATTTTATTAGGTAATAATCGTAATAAAATACTTACGTATTTTATTATGATTATTTGTGTTTAGTAACAAATGTGTGTTCGATCTTGGGTGGTCGGCACCTAACCCTATTTTTCCCATAGAGCCTGTTCTTTATATTACACAATTTTGCATTGCATGAGGGTTTCTAGGAACACAACTATCATGCTATATGAGGACTGACTGTATTTTACATTTGTCACTGTTAAACTTCATTTGCCACATCTCAGCCCATCTGCTCAAATTTTCTAGATCCTGTTGCAGCAGTGTACTGTTAGTGTCATTAACAACCCTGCCAACCATCGTATCGTCTGCAAACTTGGACATTAAGCCTGATATACCATCATCAATATCATTTATAAATACAGAAAACAACAATGGACCCAACACTGAACCCTGAGGGACTCCGTTAATAACATTAGTCCATGAAGACGAGTGTCCATTGTGTCTTCTCCCACTCAACCACCCCTTTATCCACAGCAGCAATTTGCCTCCAATGCCACACTGTTCCAATTTGTGCAGCAGTCTTCCATGTGCAACAGTATCAAAGGCCTTTCTAAGATCCAAATATATGATATTAAAGTTATTCTTTGAATCAAATTCCTTTGTGTCTACGTCATAGCATACAATCAAATTAGTCAGACAAGACTTCCCCTTAACAAACCCACGCTGTGTCCAAGCTATAACTGAAGAAGTCTTATCTAGATGATCCTGCAACGCTGCTTTAACCATGCCTCCATTAATTTCCCTGGAACAGAAGTTAAACTAACAGGTCTGTAATTATCTGTGTCTCACTTTGATCCTCCTTTGTGGATTGGGATCACATTTGTACATCTCCATTCCATGGGTACCTCCCCTGAGTCCAGGGAAGCTCTCATAATTATGGCTAAGGGTTTGCTTACTTCCTTTGCTGCCTCCTTTAATATAACTGGATAGATTCCATCCACCCGAGGTGCCTTTCTTATGTTTATCTTCAACAATTTCTCGTCAGCTTTACTCTCAGTTATTACAAGATTATCTAGCTTACTGCCAGAGTTGAATACACCTCTGGCATTCCCCTCCCTGAATAACTCCTCATGTGTCAATGTTGATGCAAAATATCCATTTAGTTTGTTAGCTACCTGAGCAGGATCATCAACAGTTGAACCATCGATATCAAGTGGACCAATCTGATTCATCCCTTTCCTTCTAGAGTTTACATAAGTAAAGAACTCTTTGCTGTTTTTGTTTGCATTCTTTGCCAAAGATTTCTCGTAATGTGCTTCGCCTGCCTAACCTCCTTTGTACCTTGGTTACAGACCAGTTTGTATCTATCATAGGCTTCTGTGTTACATGTTAATTTATATGTATCCCATGCATTTTTCTTCTCTGTCACATGTCTAATTAGTTCATCTGACATCCAGTTAGGCCTAAATATTGAACAATATTTCTTTGTTGGTATGAAAAGCCTAGTAGCTTCCAAGATTAATTCTTTGAATGCTTCCCATTTTGAATTTGCTGTTGGTCTCACAGTATAGAATTTAAATACTATCTCAGACCACCGTAGTCACTTTACGAAAGCAAAAACCCTTCCATTTTCCCTTGATGGTAGTTACCTCTTTGAGTAAATCCCACTTCAGCACACTGTGATCACTGCCACCTAGCGGTTCCTTTATCTGCAGATTCTTAATGCATGAAGAATCGCTACTGATAATCAGATCAAGAGTATTACTCCCTCCAGTTGCCTCCCGAACATTATAAGACAATGATTTACTGGCCCACTGTTTCTCTGCACAATTGCTCATTATAGTCATCAGATTCATTTAGCCTATAACACACACCTACTCTCATTCTTTCCCAGTGCTCATGTCACACCAAACAGACTCGACATTGCATTGTCCACCAACATCAATTGAATGCACTTCCTTAGATTTTGTGTTTCTTAACTAACAGCATAACCCCTCCCCCCTTTGTCATGTATCCTTTCTGTACACATTGTACTCCCCAAATTCCAGTTCTGCACTGCTTATGTCTGTGTGATACGATGTCTGATATCCCAACAATATCTGCCTTTGATATCTTGACTTGCACTTCAAGCTCATCGAATTTATCAACTATACTCCTAGCATTGGTGTACATGCAAGTATACATGTACCTGTTTCTACTCTTAGTTACCCTAACATAGCCCATGTATTTACTTGTTCCACTGACTCCCAGCAGTCCTGAAAATCCCCATTGCCTTGCTTTCCAGGCTGCTGCTCAATTGCATTTCAAAAGTACTGCAAGAATCACTTTTACCTCTGCCAGTGGCTACTGTTAATCTAATTGTCCATGTATCCCCCCCCAAGCTAGCAGTTTTCCAACCCACCTAACTCTGCCTCAATAGCATCAGCAAATATTCTTGCACCCTTCCTGTTTAAGTGTATCCCATCCCTGTAGAAGCAGTCCCTCCTGTTAACAAGCACAGACCAGGCTGAGAAAAATTCTACCCCTTGAGCCTTGCACAATCTCTCCAGGGCTGAATTGATCAACAAGGCTCTCATCATATATTCCCTCCTATCGTGTCTGGGTAGAATTGCAGAATTTCAAATTCAATTCTAACTCACAGCTTTTTTTTTTCAGCATTGACTTGTACTTGTTAAGTAATTCCGCTGGTCTCCTACTCTTAATATAATTAGTGCCAACCAACATGTTGGCACTAATGATATTTAGTTGGTTTTTGGGTTTTATTGGCGCATTAGCAACTAAGGCTATAATGCACCAAAACCAAGTGACATATAAAAAATTTAAACTTTCACTGACCTAATTACTTAGGTCACCATGTCAGCGTATAAAATAACAAAGGTATAAAATGTAGAAAAGATAAATCAATAAAGAAATAACAATAACATGTAAATTTTAAATACAAGTAAAAACCTTTATTGATTTAAAACAGCTAAAAATAGCAGACACATGGTCATTGTCGGATAAAATCTGACTGAGTGTATACGACTCAGCCAGATGATTAAAAGCAGTAAAACGGATATTACTAAAATCTGGACAGTCAATTAAAATGTGTCTGATAGTTAAAATTGTGCCACAGGACTCACACATAGGAGGGTCATCAGCCCTCAGCAAAAACGAATGAGTCAAATGACTATGTCCTATGCGGGTCCAAGCAAGAACAACTTCCTCCTTATGATTCCTGCGCAGGCTAGACTGCCACGGTTCAATTACAGGATTTATACAATATAATTTATTCGCAGTCTGTCTATTCAAAGAATCCTGCCATTGGGAGTGTATCTTCTTGTGTATTTTTTGCCTGTAGTCTGTATAGGGGACTGACAGGCAGCGATTATTATTGGGAATTGGTGATTTGACTGCGGTGTCAGCCAAATCATTTTCACTAATCCCAATGTGGCTGGGAATCCAGCAGAAGCGGATATCATATTCACGTTCATGGAGAAAGTCAATCTTCTGCTGAATACAAGACAGAACCGGATGAGGATTATATCTCACAGATATTAAAGCCTGTAACATGCTGAGAGAGTCGGAATATAAAATGAACCGTTGGTATTGGCATTTACTAATGTGATCCAAGGCTAACTCTATAGCGTGCAGCTCTGTAGTAAATATGCTGCATTCAGAGGGAATCTGCTCTGATGTAGTGCTGTCTGTAAAGACAGCAGCAGATCCCACATATGATTCAGACTTCGAACCGTCTGTGTAAACTGGCGCGAAGTCAGAATGTTCGGTTCTGTGTGCTGAATGAAGCTGCAGGTAGACAGATGGAGTGTCCGACTTTCCGCAATTTCTAAGGAAGAAGTCACATGTTGGAACATGAGCATGCCAGGGTGGAAGGGGTTGCTATGGTGTTTGGGCAACCTTGTCTACCTTGATATTAAGTTCTTTGACTAGCTCTTGGAGATGAATACTAAAAGGACGATTGGCAGTCTTACGGGTGTTGTACAAATTTTCCCATCATGGCTCAAAAACGAATGGCCACATAGGATGGTCTGGCAGGGATTTCAGTTTTAAAGCATATTTTAGAGACAACTGCTTAAGTCAAAGCGATAAGGGCGGTTTGTTTTCTTCGACGTATAAGCTCTGGACGGGAGATGTTCGATATGCTCCAATAGCGATACGGAGAGCCTGATGATGGATAGGATCCAGCCATCGAAGTACACTGTCTCTGGCCGAATTGTATACCAGGGACCCATAATCTAGTCTGGATCGTACAAGTGCACGGTAGATGCGTAATAGGGTGCATCGATCCGCACCTCAAGATGTAGAGGAAAGAGCGCAGAATATTCAGACCACTTGTACACTTTGTGCGGAGTTGACGGATGCGATCCAGAAAGGTCAGCTTTTTATCAAATACGAGTCCCAAGAATTTTGTGTCCGCCGCTACTGGAATAGCATTTTGTCCGAGCCTTAATTCAGGTTCAGGATAAAGATTACGCTTATAACAAAAATGTACGCAAACGGTCTTCTCCGGCGAGAACCTGAAGCCGTTAGCAAGTGCCCAAGAATTAAGGCGATCAGTGGCTTTTTGCAGTTGTCTTTCAATAACCCTCATGTTGCATGACTGACAAAATATGCTAAAGTCATCAACATAGAGGGCACTGTTTACAGTTGGAGGAAGTTGTTCTGTGATGGAACAGCATTCACAGCTGCTTGGACGATAATTTCTGTGATGTACGTTACTGCATCATTGATAGGCTCCTGACTGACGGTACTGAGGTCAAATTTTGCCTGATGTTGGAAGGCAGTCCAGTCAGCCTGATCAATCTTCCACCGTGGTAACCTGAAAGGAAGACACGGTCTCCCACTGTGTAAAGAGGTTATCACAGGGAAGTGATCACTTCCGTATGGGTTCTCCTCCACTTCCCAAGTGAGTGAAGGGAGTAGAGAGGGGGAGCAGATAGAGAGATCAATGGCAGAAAAAGTACGGGTAGGCATGTGGAAGAAGGTGTTTGTTCCAGTATTTAAAAGGGAAAGGTCATTGTCATTTAGCATACGCTCTATGACTTGTCCCCTTCCATTGATGTTAGCACTACCCCACAGGGTGTTATTCCATTAAAATCCCCAAGAAGTAAGAAAGGGGGAGGCAACTGCGTTACAAGATCATCAAGGTCTTCCTGGGAGATGTTAGTCCCAGGTGGCAAATAAATAGAGCAGACAGTTAATAAAAATCCCACTGAAAGGCGAATTGCAACAGCCTCTATGCTGGTTGTCACTAGCAAGGGCTGAACTGGGGGGTCTGGTTGCCCACAAGGATAGCCACTCCTCCATGAGCAGGACCATCCGCAATTCTATCCTTATGAAAAATTGTGATGTTATGCATGGTGGGATCATCATTTGCCTTTAGATAAGTCTCCTGCAAGCAAAAGCAAACTGGCTTGTGCTTTTGCAGAAGGGCCTTGATGTCATCAGTATTTCCCCGGAATCCACGACAATTCCATTGTAGGAATTTAGCCATTATTTTGGCTTGGTGGGTCCATCAGGCGGTTTCCGAGGTGCTGAGGGCTTACTTTTTTCAGTCTTGGATTTATCTCTTTTGGGGAAGAATGGACGCTGTCCCGTGTCCATTTCTTCCTCCGCAAAGAGTTCCAAGACTGATTCATCCTGTGCCTCCTTATTTTCCAAATCCATTGTTTCTGGTATCACGGGTGATTCTTCTGAACTTTTTGGCTTTTCTTTACCACTTGGTTTTGGTAGTGGTGGAGCACTAGGGGGTACGGATATAGGAGTGGCAACTGATTGTGTTTTTTGGACTCATAAATAACGTGCAATCGGAGTGAATGACTCTCTTGGTGGTATAGTCATCTCAGTTTGTGTCCCGATAGTGCACTTAGCAGAAACCTTCTGGGCATATGAAAGTGTCCCGCTATTTATTGGTTCGATACGTTTTCTGGCCTCTGGGTAGGAGATATTTGGCTCTGTTTTCAGTTTTTGGATTTCTTTTTCATCCTTCCCCCGCTGGCATGCTCTAGAGTAGGCAGGGTGCTCTCCTTGGCAATTGACACAGATCGGTTTTGGAGCTGAACATTCCTTGCTCTCGTGGTCTTTAACACCACATCGAGCACAGGCAGGGTTACCACGACAAGATGTTTGTGAGTGGCCGTATTTTTGGCATCTAAAACACCGTAGTAGGTTTGGGATATAAATTCTCACTGGGCAGTTTAGATAGCCTGCCTTGATGGAACTTGGAGGCCGTGGGGTGTTAAACGTGAGGATAAGAACTCGGGTAGGGACGAGATTCCCATCCTTCCGTATCGATATTCTTTTGACAGCTGTCACTCCTTGGTCTCTTAATTCAGAGCAGATCTCTTCTTCAGAAACATGAAGGTCCCACTCATAACACCTCGTGAAGAATTCAGAGTTTTGTGGGGGGTTACAGTGATAGGTATTCCCCCCTATGGATGTAGAGTTCAAGATTTTTTCAGCTTGTTTTCTGTTGGAAGCTTCAACCAAAAGGTCGCCAGAACGCAGTCATTTAACGGATTTTGGTGAACCTGCCAACCCTTCTAATCCTTTCTGGATAAAGAAGGGTGACATCTTTCCAATTGACTGCTCTCTGGTGGAATGGAGAATGAGGAAAAGTGGTGTCACTGATGATGGTGGTGGTGGTGTATCCTCAGTCCTGGCTCTTTTTGCAGAGGTGTTTTCTGCGTCATCATTTCGATTAGGTAGGGGCCTTGTTGGGGCCCCAGAAGAATTTGAATTTATAATACTCATAAGAGTAAAATAAAAATTTCCGATGCCCTAAGTACCTCACCCACCACGGAGCCCTACGAGGGGACGCCCACCCGTGAACTAGCAGGTACTGCGTACACGAATGGGACACCAAGTTAGCTTAGAGGCACCGTACCCACGTTTCCAATAAGCCTTGATCCCGTCCCAGGACCAAAGGGAGAGAGACATTGGAACACAGTTGACCCTAGTAGTAAGAACCACATGCTGATTGATCCCAGTCGGGCCAGTCCGGGACCACCCGTCTTGTCAAAGCAGGGGCCAAAGTGGTGTATTAATGCTGGGCCCCTCAACCACCAGGATCCCCCTTTCCGAATTCCACGGGTCACGGCTGCACACGCCGGATTCCAACGATGTAACCCTGGAACCAAGGTATGGGCGTTAGATCCCAGTGATGCTAATCTAGAAAACCAGCAGCATCACTGGGAGGTCCCTTCACCACGTACAGGTGCCCACATCGAGGGGGTGCCAACATGTACAACAATATCACCCTTTGTGCCCTTAAAAGATGATATCTGCTCTACGTCATCAACCTTTGCTCTGGTCCTGTTCCATCTATCCTTTTTTCACAATATGTTCCCCGTTTCCCTGACAATAGTCACCTACAACAACTAGTTCCTTTGTGACCAGCGCATTCTGCTTTGGGTTTTGCCACTGTGTTTGACGTTCAAGTGCAAGCTCTGGCATTGATGTGGGCAGCTGAGAGCTTGATGGACCCCTCAAATTAAATCCTTCGAGGGTATCCACCCTGTCCTTCAAGCTCTCATATAAGCCCATAACAATGCTGAGTTGGCGCTGATTTCCTTGCACTCCTTACATCGTGCACACATAAAGACATTCCCCTTGGCAATATCATGTCCCGTTCCTGACTGCTCGACAAACATCAAACAAGCAGTACATTTCAATAGACTGATTCAGAGGACAACTGCCCCCCCTCAGTTCTCCCCTGAGCCACAGCACTTCCATTAGTTTGAGCCTCTTGCTTTGCTGCTATGATGAGTCATGATTTCTATTCAAGTTCAATAAAATTCCAATACAAAATATAACCCTAAACATATCCCAATGCAGTTATAACACTAATATATATATATATATATAAAAAATATTAAAGATAATAGAAAAAGTAAATCAATCAAATAATACATTCTGGGATTTAAGAAAATGCAAAAAAAAAAAAAAAATATTACTACTTTTTACCCACAATCCAGATGACTTCAACTGGGGCCAACCACCCAGACTGAAGGCAAAAAACGACAAGAGGTTCTCTGTTTCTGTAATGATCAGTATATGCTAAGTAATTTAAATCTAAACCAAATATAAACCAATATAGGCCAAATATAAATCAAATATAGTAATTAAAAATTTTAGAATCAAAAGTAAGAAAATATAAGTAAATTATATGTGTAAGCATATATTAATCATCGTTGACCTGACAGAGAACGTAATTTAATGATTAAAATAAGATTAAATATATAATACATACTACATATTTACTGTATCCAGGACATAATGTAATAGTCATCAAAATAATGTGGTGTCCCCTATGTGATGGATATGGTAAAAATAAATATAAATAAATAATTAATCAATTAGCCAATCAAATCTAAGTTAATGCAAAGAGAAACATGCAGATAGTAAGAAGAAAAACTAAAGGAGTAGGAATAATAGAACCTGAACTCCACAAAGGCAAAAAATAGTGGTATAGGTAAGAAATAGTTTCTCCTACATCCTCGGATTGCCCTAATAATTTCAGAGAAATAAAAATAAGGAGTGTAGGACAACTTAAAGACATTACAAGATATAAGTTGTTGCTCGGGCATGCCCGGGATTGCAAACCCGTTCCTATAGTAGGACCAAATTGTCCTACTACATTACATTATGTCCTGGATATGACTATGTATAAATATAGTGCAAATGCATCAGGAATACATAGCTATATCTGAATAAATCAGATTATTAATAATAAAACGGCATCGTTTTAAGTTATATCTCATATTGTGAATACCTTCACAACGAGTTGCCATGATATTGCACTACTTCGAATAAGTAACGCTTCACCTAAGGAGAAGACTAATGTTACTTATTCTCAGATGGATAAGTAACATTAGTCTTCTCCTTAGGTGAAGCGTTACTTATTCGAAGTAGTGCAATATCATGGCAACTCGTTGTGAAGGTATTCACAATATGAGATATAACTTAAAACGATGCCGTTTTATTATTAATAATCTGATTTATTCAGATATAGCTATGTATTCCTGATGCATTTGCACTATATTTATACATAGTCTAGACTCCTTCATAGCTTGAGGCTTATGCCCTAAACGCTTGAGTCCTGGATATGGTAAATATGTAGCATGTATTATATATTTAATTTTATTTTAATCATTAAATTACGTTCTCTGTCGGGTCAACGATGATTAATATATGCTTAAATTTATAATTTACTTATATTTTCTTACTTTTGATTCTAAAATTAATTACTATATTTGATTTATATTTGGCCTATACTGGTTTATATTTGGTTTAGATTTAAATTACTTAGCATATATTGATCATTACAGAAACAGAGAACCTCTTGTCGTTTTTTGCCTTCAGTCTGGGTGGTTTGGCCCCAGTTGAAGTCATCTGGATTGTGGGTAAAAAGTGATAATATTTTTTTTTTTTTTTTTTTTTTTGCATTTTCTTAAATCCCTGAATGTATTATTTGATTGATTTACTTTTTCTATTATTTTCTATTATCTTTAATATTTTATAGACATTATGGGTGTAATGCATGATTGCTCTGGAACTGCATTGACCCATAAATATTACTTACAGTCGTTATAATTATTAACTTTCTTTTTTATCACTAATATAAATATATATATTTTTTTTTCGGTATCGAATGTTATCTCCGAGTTATGTTATACGACTTTCTTATCCCCTGAAAACTTATAGGTATTAATTTATGATGTTATGTTTGTAAAAACTAGGTTGCTATATTTATTTAGTTAAAGTACAATTCAACTGGCAATGAAATTTAATAAAATTAATAAATTTTACTGATTAATTGATACTACTATACTCGCCATCTAGTTTTCCATTAAACCTTACGCTATCTAGTTCGGTGCACACGTATCGTATAACAATGGCAGCAAGTTACGAACGGTTAATCTACAGACACGAGGTATTATTTTCTTTCCAAATCACGCTATCTAAATTCAAAATAAACCACAGAGCTTGACTAGGTCTATAAGCTACTTATAGAAAATAATTTAATCTTTAATCTAACAATTAAGTCAATAAAGTGGCTAAGTATAATTAAAAACTTTGTTTGCGGGAGCTGCAAAACCTGTTCAACACGTGGATTTAATACCCTTACCGATACTAAGTAATAACCTACAAAATCTCTATCTAAATTCAAATTAAACTAAAGTATTGTTACTAGGAATATAAAGCAACTCTAAAAAGTAAATTAATATGCCAATTGAAGTCAATAAAAAAGCAAAACTTCTCTATTTGCTGGAGCCCGTAAAAACTTCGCCTGGTCACGTGTACTCTCGCAATACCCTCTCGATCCTCTGCAAAATATAATTTATATCAATGTGAACAAGACTATGAAACAAAAATTAATTTATATACTTACTCTCTGCAGTAATCCAGCTTTTTCACAAAGCTGGGCAACGTGGGCTCTGTCATAATGAGTAAACATCTGATTCCCGAGAATGGCATCTGCTACCTGAAGATGATAAACGCAATAATAATCAATAAAATTATATTATTCAGTATAATTTTTGTTGAATCAATTTATGTAAGATATATTTTACTTTAACATTTAAGCTAAAACATACCTGTGGAGCTGTTACTAGGTTCATCTCCAATAAGCGTGTTTGTAGATGTCCTTCAGATGGTCTATTATTTTTAAGAGCATCTAAGAGGAAAGCTGTACATTGTTGTACCAAGTTTTGCTCCATAAAGATATCCACAATCTAAAAAAAAATATTTTTTTTAGGCAAGTATATGAAAATTATGAAAAAATTTTTAAAGCTAGACTAACTTCAATGAATAGAAAAAATTCAAAAGGTACTAATTGCCCAATGTTTCTTTACTTCCTCAGCAAAACAAAAATTTATTCACATGCTACACAACATCTAGAATTTGGGAAGTGAATTTTGTTCCATCAATTCCCGCCCCCCCCAGCCATTTAACTATATTAGCAATTAAGTGTGAAGTCAGCCAAAAACCAACTTTTGGCTTTGTCCAGCCAACCTGGACAAAAGCCAAACAGCCCACATTCAAACATTCTCAGCCATAAGTTGTATATTCACTTTATATGTTATCAAAAACTCACTGCTGTTGTTGAGGTAAATAACACAAGAGATGCCTGGCCAAACCATGTATACTTAAGTTTAGAAGAAGGGGAAAACCTTATTATATACTTAGTGATCATGATCATATTTTATGGTATATTCCAGTCAGTCAGATAATTAAGTAAGATTTTTCATATTAGCATCATCTCCAAGAATGTCAAAATGTTAGTGACAGTTGTATATTTTTACGTGACTGAAACGTACACTTGAACAGTCAGTCAGTCAATTAATAAATGACAAACAGTCACTTGTGTGTGGCAAGATTCACACTGGGTTGGCATTCATTAGGAGATGTAGATGAGCGAGATGTGCATGTCCAATCCCAGTCTCAATAATATTACTTCCTCCTGTTTTTTCAGAAGCTGGAGGGCCACAGCTTTGGGTTTGATTTTATCTCAAAGTTTATTTTCCAGATAACCTATCCAGATCAGTGACTAGTTATCACATAACTGGCTTTATAGATAATAAGATTATAATTGGTATATGGTACTTAACAATGTTGTTTGTTAGTTGTTGGCACATCAGCTTCTGTGGCCAAAATGCACCACACAGAAAAAGCAAACAAGTTTTGCTTTTTCTAGTCTGGTCTCTTGCAGTTGCAGTTCAGGCTAATGCCCGATAGAAATTATGAAATGGAAATATTCACAATGTACTTAAAGAGGTTCAATTGTATTCACTAATGCAATGACTTTTTTTTTTTTTTTTTTAAATCTGATTATAAAAACCTATTAATTTTAGGTAGCGACAGATTCTTGTATATTATTTTATTCACTTAATGTTTTTCAAAGTAGGAATATCTTGAATTCTAGTTTCAGGCTTAAAGGCTATTTTTCTTTCATTTATGAAAGAAAAATAGCTGGGCAATGTGGCAGTAAATGTTTAACTGTTCATTGTACATGGCACTGATTACATTGAGGCAGTTCTTCAGCTTTAAACAGATAGGAATGAGTAAGATATGCATGTCCAATTCTTAATGTGGCATGGGTTACTTACAGACATCTCTTTTGCTGGATTTCCAATTCTTTAGATCCAGTTTAATTTGAAAGAGTTTATAATTTTGCTCACTGCATATTTTTTGCCACAGTCTCTTGCTGTTCACTTTAATGCTGTCTGTATACTTTTGTGGTTAAAGGTACAATGCCAGCTGCCATTTTTGCTGCATGGTCCACTTATTTTTCAAATTTCCTTTAATTCCTTTAGTTAGTTTCCTTTAATTCCTGTATGTCCAGGAATCCGACAAAAGATTATTTTGTTTTATTTTTTGGAGTTTGTTTATAGTGACTTGAATTTGTCCTAGAGTTGGATGGAAATTCTTTGTGTTGCACTGTATTGCTTGTATGAGGGAGTCTATAAAAATCAGCAGACTATGGGGTAGCCTTTTAGCATTAGTAGAGGCATATGAAGTAAGAAAGCAAGCTTATACAGTATCAACAAAAAAAAAAAAAAAAAAAGAATCCACCTTCCCATTTCACTACAAAATGTTTGTCTAGTTCTTCCTTGAAGTTATTTTAGCTATCAGCTTCCACAAGAATAGAGAGAAGTTCCAGTAATCAACCTCTCGCTGGCTAAAGGCAAATTTCCATACATCTCTTCTACAACTGCCCTTCCTCAATCTCATTTATGCCCCCTCAAGGTTGTAATCTGAGCACGAGGAAGAATGCCATCAGCATTGAGCTCATTCAAACCATTCATGGCCTTTAACACCTCAATCAGATCACCTCGCAGGTGTCTAAGTCTTCAGGCACTGCAATTTGAGCCATTCTTGGTGAAAGCACCCTTTGTTCCCCTCACTAGTCTTGTTGCCATTCTCTATACTCGTTCGAGCAACTCTACATAATGAGTCCTAAAATGAGTCCTCCAGACCTGTAGACAGTACAAGATGTGGCCTGCCCATTGCCTTACACAAAGGAATAATCACCTCCTTATTCCTGCTAGCATAATTCCTGTATATTGTTGACAAGACCTCAAGAGCTGCTCTGGCAGCCTGTCTGTACTGCTCAGAAAACTTCATATCTGACTGCACAATTACCCCCAGGTCCATTTCGTTCTCCACTACTGAGTTTAGTACAGCACAGTTGGTATGTTACTCAGGATTACTTGGATTGCATTTGTCAATGTTAAGCTTCAGTTTCCAACTCTCAGCCCATTTGCTCAACTTTTCTAGATCCTGTCGCAGTAGTGTACCGTCATTAACAACCCTGCCAACCTTCATATCACCTGCAAACTTGGACATTAAGCCTGATATACCTTCATCAGTATCACTGATAAATAGAGAAAATAACAATGGGTCCAACACTAAACCCTGAGGGCTCCACTAATAACATTAGTCCATAAAGAGCAGTGTACATTGATTACCACTCTGTCTTCTCCCACTAAACCATTCCTTTTTCCATAGCAGCAACTTTCCCTTAATGCCATACTGCTCCAATTGGTACAGCAGTCTACTATGTGCAATGTAATATGTCAGTATATAACGATACCCAAGTATATGATATCAAAATTATTTTTTGCATCCAGTTCCTTTGTGACCTATCATAGTATCGAAACAAATTGGTCAGACAAAATTGGTCTTTTGGTACCATACTTAGTGTATTGCTAACTTCACTGCTTGTAACTGAACTGTAAAGATGCTATATTCTGTTGGAAGAAGTTGAGTTATGGTAGAATCACAAAAAACTGCTGCTGTGCCTACTTTTATATCAGTTTTCGATCCCTCTCTGTATATTTTCATATATTGTGAATATTTCTCCAGATATGTAGCATGTAGCTGTTGAAAGCGGTTTCCTGGTAGGGATTGTCTTCTCTATGTATGGAAATTTGTATCACAGACTGGTGTTATTGTATCTCAGGGAGGTCTTGATGTGTTTAGTAAGACAGCTAGGGCACTTAAAGATTGTGAAGTACATGGTTGTTTGACTGCAAGGTTTGCTCTTTCATTTCCTGTCATGTCAGAATGTCCTGGGAACCAAAAGAATGTTAGTCTGGTTACATTCATTGCAGGCAAGTAACTTGCAGAGTGTATGTATTTTATTAGAGGAAAGGAGCCAATACTGCTTCTCACAGCAGAAACAGCACTAAGAGTCAGTATATATTAAGGCAGGAATGACAGAGTTCAGTAATCTGATCAAGAGCAAGGCTGATAGCACAGAGTTCAGCAGAGAAGATACTGCATGCTACAAGTAATGACAGTTAAATAGTAAAAGGGAAGAGTGCCTCAGCATCTACCAGATCAGTTTTTAAATCCATCACTATAAATTTTCCATAGTTTTCGGAAGTGAGTGATGGGAGATTTTTATTTCACTAATTTCCATTTCTTATTTTATTTTTTTTATTTTTAATTTCTATTTAGAAGGATCCTTGCCTGGCTTTGGCATGGCACAAATGTAAGAATGACAACAGAAGAGATGATAGGTGTTTTCTGAAAAGAACTGGTTGTATATAAAAGCAATAAAATGCAGAGATCAGCCTTAACACATACTTAAGCATAGTAGTGAATCCAATCTGGTTCTTGCTTATGTGTGAGTGACCAACCCACAAATTCCTGTCAATCTCTGGGAAATTAAAATCCCCCATTATAAGACACTGATTTAGTGTCTTATAATGGGGAATTTTATTTGGAGATTATTTAATGTGCTGAAAGGAGGACATATAAGAGGAGAAAAGGAGGCAGAGATATTATAGGAGGCTGCTAAAGCATTTGAGATTTTGGCAGGAGAGAGAGAGGACAAGTCAGGTCCATTTCGCTGTATTACTGGAGATTGCAGTAGGAGAAATTTCCCATTCAGCACTTATTTTTTTCCATATAAGTAGAGAGTTGGTATCTTTGTTTGTGCAAAGTTAATTGAATGAAGAATCCTCTCTCTGTCTTCCCCCCGCCATTTGTCTAGCTTTGGATGTTTTGTTTGTTTGTTATTTGGTTTTTAGGAGCATTAGCAACTAAGGCCATATTGCTCCGGGATATGCGGTGGTCATGCCCTGACCTTTCCGCATCCTCCATATTTGGTGGTGATGGGCTCGAACCCCGGTCTAATCAAGAAGCGTGTGCTACGCACTGCTGCTCCTTCCCACCTGGCTACGGAGGCACCCTAGCTTTGGAGCAATGTGCATTCTGCCGCTAGTTTTGGTGGATGCTTGCAGAGGTCAGAATTTTGGATGAAAATTTCTGTCATAGCTAAAATATAGCTTGTAATGCAATGAGTTTTGCCATCATAGTCTGTACATATTAGATGAAATAGGGTGCCAGGGAATCATTATTTCAGTTTGCTTTGTAAAAGTTCCAAATATCCTACAAGTATATCCTGTAGAACACGAGACAATTTGTTTGAATTGAACAGATGGGAAAATGGTCACTGTGAAATGGATCATTCAGTACTAACCAACCCATCTTCGGAAAAGAGATATTGAACTGATGGATAATTCCATAGAAAAGGTAGAACATGAACTGGAGAGCCAGGATTTAACAGAGTCAGGTAACAGTTAAGATGGAATATCAAGTAGTTGGCCCCTTGTAACCATGGTGGAAAATTCCCACACTCAATGGTTGCTGCTGACATCACCAAGTAAACAGATAGGCAATGGAAGCTGTCTGATAACATAGAGCACTAGATTTGACCACAAGTGCAGCCCTAAGAAGCTCACTCCTCCTATACAATAGTGTGAGTTGGAAACCTGAGAACTTTTGGCAATTGCTTTCTTGTAAAATACACCTACTGGATTAATCTGAATAAGTAAATCATCAAGGTCAACAAAATAGCTCCAGAATCCTCTGCAATTCTACTGTGACTTTATTCATTATTTGGGTTTGATCAATGTTTTTGTGAGTGGTATGCTTCTACTGGTGCAGTTTTAATTTGTCCTTTCTGGAGAGGGGTAGGTGTCCTATTTCCACAGTATCATTTGCAGGTAATTATAGAATTGTGTCACTGTCTGAGGGAGCATGAACTTCCATATTGCCAGAGTGTAAATGCACTTTCTTTCAATCTTCACTTAAGAACAAACCTCAATTTTATTCACTTACGTGAATAACCTTAACACAAGCAAAAAGACAAATAAAACTGCATACCAAGCTATAAACAAAAACCAAGCATTTCTGATAATAACCCAAAGTTCAACCAGTGTGCTGACAGAATTGAGCAGTTGTTAATTTTGTGTGCTTTTACTTACAGCACTTTTCATTGACTACTTAAAAATGACTGCCTTATGCATTACAAGACAACACTTAGGCACATTTTGAATGCTTACATGCATAATGGCACAATACTGATGACATTTGATGGTTATATGATCAGATGTAGGAAAATGTTTTAAATTGAAATGGAATTAATAAACTGAAATAAAAGAAGTTATTTGAAAAGAAATTTTAAAATTAAACAAAATTCACATTATAAACTTTCAAATATTGTTACCTTTTTATAATACTCAAAAATAAATACTAATTTAAATAATCAGTTTTCTTTCTTCTGTAGTGCACACAAAAACATTACTTTTGGTTCAACTTATTTTTGTTAAACAGGCTGCAAAGGGCTTACCACTGCTCTAAAGAGATTCTACAACTAAAGATGTATTATTAAAATATCATCAATATTCAAAATATTGCTAAATATAAATTCATTTTAATAACTTATACCTGATTAATATCAGCAAGTGGCTCATCATCTTGCACCAGCATTTGAGAGAAAGAAGTACCTTGTTCTGGGTTGATTCTCATAACTTGCCGAAGAAGAGCAATGTAGTCTGGAGTGAAACCAACTTTTTTAGCATAAAGCACAATCTTCTGAAATTGTCCTGTTTCGGCAAAACACTGTATTACCTAAAAAAAAAAAAAAAAAAAAATTCTGTGTATCACTTCCATATATAAATCTTAACTACCATTCTAAATAGGTCTGTATTCTATATGTATATTTTAAGAGAGAGACTTTTGGTTTTTTTTTTTTTTTTTTATCCAGGACTAAGCAGACAGGTTACTGAAGGGAGTGAGCCTATCTAACTTGACCCCTACATCTCCTAAGCTAAGTTTGAAGGGAACCTTGGGCAAGAACTGATGTCCAATCCTTACCTACACAATTGTTAGCAGGCAGGCAGCCAGCTACACTGCTGCCTGCAAGATACTAAGCCTACCTAACTGGATAATTTAAAAGCTAAAAGCTCATTACCATGGTAGAACAAAGTAATCTAAACTAGGGGCTTCACCCAGGTCAACAAGGTATTCAAATACTGTTCAACGTGGTTCCGTAACAAGGAATATTTAATAATATGTTAGTCGAACAGCCATCAAGATAGGTGCCACTAATGTCAAAAGATTAACCTTTTCTCAAACAGGTTTTTCAACCATATACACAGGACAAGACAGAATTTTTTTAAAGAAATTTGAAATTTAGTAATAATTGACAAGGTAGTTACATAAATGCTTTAAATATTAATTTTTCTATTTTGGCTTTACAGTCAAACAGTACCATTATTGTCAAAAATAAAATCACTAAAATATTGAAGAAAGCTTACAATGCTTTTAAAAATCATTATTTTTTTGTAGTAGTATCTTCTACATTTATGATTCACTCTCGGCAACTTCTGGATTGAAGAAATGCTAGAGAATTTCTTCTATTGTGTAAGCACATGTTGAGAATATCTTCTCACCTATGCTGATTTTCAAAACTATTTTAAGTATAAAATTCCAGCTTTTTTTTTTTTTTTTTTTGCAATGAAAAGCCAAAACATTGAAGGTATTAGAACCTACCTAGAGTACTTAGTAGCATGGAATGCTGAAGGCTGGGCAGGTAGAAGACATTTGTTGAAACAACTCTAATTTCTGCAGATTGTAATTTTCTAGAGAAAATGTGACCAAAGGTTATTCCAGAAAACAGAAACAAAAGGGATAAATAAGGAAGAGAAAAAGTTGGTTATGTAAGTACGGAGTTGGGCATTAAATAGATGCTGACTGCTTGCATTAAGTCTGGGTTTGGATGAGACAGTGGGGAAATTAGATGCCAATTCAGAAGAATTGTGCCAGAGAAATATGTACAGAAAAGGCTTGCAGCAGAAACTAAATGTCTATGCGACAGAGTGGGGAGATGGAGTCAAGAAGCTTCAGAAATACAAAAGAACCACCTCAGATGAACAATACTCCAAGGTAGGGAAATTGAGATTTGTAAAGTGAGTAGTTGTTTAGAAGAAAAGTATTGCTGTAAGCTAAAAAAAAAAACAAGAAACAATATTTTTTAATACTGAGGAATCAATATGTAAAGTGCTTACATCAATAGAAATTATGTAATAGAGATGTGTTCTTATTAAGAAATCAAAGAATTGGATATTGGTAAAAATAATGAGCATTTAAACCTGTGTAGAGCATAATATGCCTTTAATTTCTTAAAGAAATACAGATTCTTCTCAAGCATTTCATGGTACTTCCTGTACCACTTCTCAGCGACTAGAAAGACAGCAGAACTGGTAAATTATGGTGATATGATTTTCATAAAGTTGTTAATTTTGATTACAAACTATTACCAGTTAATTTGATTGCACATTATTAAACACTTATTTAAGGTATTTCCTTGAATTAGTTAACAAACAACTTTTAGCAAACATCAAGTAAAGATTAAGTTTTAACAGTTTTAAATTAATTTTGGTCCTTGAGATTGCCACAGACATTCTCTCAGATATGCCAGACAAGCTGTTCTTGCTACCTGGGAGTCTAAAACGCTGATGGAACTGATATTCGGGTGACACTCAAGTCAAAGTGGACCCAATTTCGGCGAAGTCCGGACGGTCTATGACAGCCAAATCCTCTGCTTGCACCTTCACGATGGTGGGACTGTTAGTAATCCTGGGTATAACCTTCATGCACAAGCACACTGTGGGTGACCACCCAGGTGTGAACCATCATAAGCAGGGGTCGAGTTGTGGCGCCCACACCACATGGAGGAATGCCCCTCCATGTCACCAGGCAGTACTAGGTGGTAGATGACTCTCATCAACCGGTGAAATACCACCACTTTGCTTATTGGAGGCTTGAAGTGTTGGAAGCCATGTTTAGTCTCTAGAGCTAAGTTCCGGCCAACCCTTCCCTATCTCTTCCATCATGCAGTATGATTGATGATTTTTGAGGTTATGATGAATGTCGTGGCGAGATCCAATATTCCTTACATTGAGGGTACAGCTCTAAAACAGTGTTCGCAGGCAGGCCGCTAGTTAGTACACCGGACTGAACCTATTGGTAACTCTCTAGGAAGCTTCCGGATCAGCTAGTGTATAATCTTGCTACTTCTACTCTGCCAGATAGTGACTGGAGGGAGTCCGAGTAGTGTGTATGCGGGGAGCATTGTCGAGGCCACGTTATGTCAAGGATCTGGGTATATTCTTACCACATGTATGCCATATCCAAAAATTTCATTACTTCATACAGCATGTCCCACCCACTTTTTCTTACTATTGAATACACCATGAATTGTCAAAATAATAGAGCAAGCTTATCTGCGAAAAGATCTAAACCTCCCAAGGACTTCCTAATTCATTTCACAAATATACGTGGTCTCAATTCTAATCTCAACGATGTCCATTTCCACTTGCAGTCTTCCAAACCCCATGTACTTTTTCTGACTGAATCTCAGTTATCAGTTGATTCAACTACTGCTCATCTCACATGTCCAAATTATTTGCTGTATGATTCCTTTCGCCTCAAAGGAGGTACTTGTGCATATGTCCGTTCTGATATTCCCTGTCAGAGACTTGGCAATTTGGAATCTCCTCTCTTTGATCTTCTCTGGCTTAAAATCTCTCTACCTCATTGTGTAAAATTCATCTGTTGTCTCTACCGTTCTCCCAACTCCACTAATCACTTGGAGCTCTTTGACTTCCTCTCTTTGCAACTTGACTTTCTCCAGTCCAACTTTCCTAACAGTGAGGTGTTTTTTTTTTTTTTTTTTTTTTTATGAAAACCCCAAACACGAAGGTATCAAAACCTATAGTACTTAGTACCATGCATGGGTTGAAGGAGAAGTATGGGGGGAGGGGGGATGCAGGAAACTTTGCTCTAGAGACTAAACATGGGTTTCACCACTTCAAGCCTCCAATAAGCAAAGTGGTGGTATTTCACCGGTTGATGAAAGTCATCTACCACCTACGTAATTTTCCTTGGTGATTTTAACGTTCACAACTCCAGCTGGCTTCCGTTTTCTAGTCACACCGACCCAGCAGGTCGAGATGCTGAGGCTTTTGAAATTACTAATGAACTAGCACAGATTGTTCATTTACCTACAAGAATACCGGACAATCCTAATCATACAGCCAATACGCTTGATCTTTTTCTCACAAACAACCCTTCTAAGTACAAGGTTGAAGTGAGAGGTCCTTTAGGCACTTCAGATCACAACTTGGTGATTGCCTCTTCTCCAATGGAACCTTTATCTCATGGCTATTCCCAACCTCATTGTTTGGCATTACAAGAATGCAAAATGGGATGACCTGCGAGACTTCTTTTCTTCTTTTCCTTGGTCTGATTACTGTTTCAAAACTTCTGATGTCAACGTTTGCTCAGATCGTGTCAGTGAAATTATTCTTGCAGGAATGGAATCCTTTATCCCACACTCCACTTTAAAATCTCGTCCTTTATCTAAACCTTGGTTTTCCAATAAATGTGCTAAGGCTGTCCAAGAGAAGAACGTTGCATATCGTAATTGGCTTGTTTCTAATTCTTCAGTTTCATTTTCTGCCTACACCAAAGCTCGCAACAATTGTAAAGCAGTTATTAATCAGTCCAAACTAGAGTTTGAACAGGCTAAGAGTAGAAAACTTGCTTCTTGCCCTAATGGTAGCCGAGCATTCTGGTCTCTTGCCAAAGCTATTGGCCGCAACTTTTGCCCATCTCTGCTCCCACCTCTGTCCAAACCAGATGGTTCTGTTGTCACTTCAGCCAAGGATAAAGCTGACCTGCTAGCATCCCATTTTTCTTCCAGCTCATGTATTAATGATCTTGGTAAAACACCTCCCACCATTCCTAACACGCTCCATTCAATGCCTCCTGTGGTCTTCCGTCAAAAGGATATCAGAAGGATTTTGATGAATCTTGATGCTAAGAAAGCTCCAGGTCCTGATGGTATTTCTCCACTTGTTCTCAAAACCTGTGCTCCTGAACTTACTCCTATTCTTTGCCGCCTTTTTTCACTTTCTTATTCCAAAGGTGTTTTTCCTTCTGCTTGGAAATTTGCTCATATCCAGCCAGTTCCTAAAAAGGGTGACAAATCCGTCCCATCCAATTATCGTCCCATTGCAATTACTTCTACTCTTTCTAAAGTAATGGAGAAATCAATTAACCGCCAACTCAAACTACCTAGAAACCTTCCGTCTGATCAACGATCGCCAGTATGGATTCCGTCAGTGTCGATCCACTGGTGATATTCTGGCTTATGTTACCCATTTATGGACTAATTCAATGGAAAGGTTCGGTGAAACACAAGTAGTTGCTCTTCACATCTCAAAGGCTTTTGATCGTGTTTGGCATAAAGGTCTTCTAAACAAGCTTCCATCTTATGGTTTGCCAACTGTTTTTAGTAATTGGTTATCCAGTTTTCTCTCTGATCGCTCACTGAGGGTGATGGTAGATGGCTCTCTGTCTTCTAACTTCTCCACTAATGCCGGTGTCCCCCAAGGTTCAGTTCTTTCCCCCACTCTTTTCCTCTTGTATATCAATGACCTTCTTCCATTGACTGGAAATCCTATCCATAGTTTTGCCGATGATAGCACATTGCATTCAACTTTCCATTTTGAGAAACCTTGTCCAGCTCAATCAGCTTCAAGTTCTCGAAAATCTGCTGCCAATTCCTTAAATGCCGATCTTCAGGTAATTCTCCAGTGGGGCAAAGACAACTTAGTTGATTTCAACCCTTCTAAAACTCAATCTTGTCTTATATCTTGCAAAAAGGATTCTTCTGCTCCTATGCTTATCTTTAGTGACATTCTGATTTCTAGGCAAAATGATATATCTCTTTTGGGAATTACCCTAACTTCTAATCTCTCTTGGCACAAGCACATTACAAATATTGCTTCCTCTGCATCTAAAAAACTTGGTTTTCTCTTTCGCTCTCGGCGTTACTTTTCTCCCAAACAGCTGCTCACTCTGTATAAATCGCAAATCCGCCCTGCCATGGAATATTGTTCCCACATCTGGGGTGGTGCCCCCAAAACCTCTCTCAGGCTTCTTGATTCCATTCAGAAGAGGGCAGTTAGGTTAATTAATGATTCATCTCTAACAGAGTCTCTCCACTCACTGTCTCGTAGACGCACTGCTTCTGCTGCATGCCTCTTCTACAGATACTTCCATGGGCACTTTTCTTCTGAATTGGCTTCTATAATTCCCGCTCTCTCTTTCAAAACAGTCCGAACACGTGCCGCCACCAGCCAACATCCATTTACTGTCCAACTTCAAACCCACAGAACCAACTTTTCATCTTCCTCATTTATTCATTCAACTGCCGTTTTCTGGAACAACCTTCCTTCATACATATTTCCTGAAAATTACAATCTACAGAAGTTAAAGTCCAATATCAACAAATATCTTCTTTTGTCTTCTCAACCTCCAACCCAAGCACGGTACTAAGTACTATAGGTTATAATACCTCTCGTGTTTGGGGTTCTCATAAAAAAAAAATTAATTCGGTTAATAAGATTAATAATAAAATGAATAGCTAATGAATACAAATTTACACTTTGTATTTACACTCTTGTAATGCTCTCTATACAGAAGTGTAAGTATTCATGTTTATCCATTTACATAAAAACAGGTGTTAATCTTGAGGTCCTTGGGGGATTCACAGACATTCTTTCAGGTACGACAAACTGCGCTTGCTATCTGATGGAATTGATATTCAGGTGATACACGAGTCAAGTGGACCGAATTTCGGCAAGTTCGGTTGTTCTGCAACAACCAAATCCTCTGCTTGCACCTTCACAATGGCGAGACTGAACCTTATGCAAATCCTGAAATATGGCACTAGCATACTAGAGGTGACCATCCAGTTTGAACCAATGTAAGCAGGGGTCAAGGTGTGGCATTCCCACCACACAAAGGAATGCTTCCCCTCTGTATTACCAGGTAATACCAGTTGTTAGATGATACCAACTAGTGCAGTACCACCACCACTTTGCTTATTGTTGTTGTTATTTGGTTTTTAGGAGCATTAGCAACTAAGGCCATATTGCTCCGGGGATATGCGGTGATCATTCCCTGACCTTTCCGCATCCTCCGTATTTGGTGGTCACAGGCTTGAACCCTGGTCTAATCAAGAAGCGTGTGCTACGCACTGCTGCTCCTGCCCACCTGGCTATGGAGGTGCAGGCTTATTGCATCTTGCAGTACGATTGGTGTCTTTTGAGGTTATGATGGGCATCGTGGGGATCCAATTTTCCTTACACTGGGTAAGTACCATAGGTACAGTTCTAAAACTGTTCGCAGGCCAGCCACTAGATAGTCCAATGGACTGAACTTATCGTTAACTCTCTAGGAGGCATCCAGATCAGCTAGTGTATAATCTCGCTGTCTCTACTCTCCTAGACAGTTCCTGGAGGGAGTTCCTAGTAGTGTGTATGCATGGAGACACTGTCAAGGAGCTGTGTATATTCTTGCTGTGCATACACCATATCCAAAAATTTCCTTACATCACACAGCACATCCCCACCATTTATTACTACTGAATACATCATGAATACCCAAACTAATAGAACAAACTTATCTGCAAAAAGATCTAAACCTCCAAAAACACTTCCTTCTACATTTAACAAATATATGTGGTCTCAGTTCCAATCTCAATGATATCCATTTCCAGTTAGTCTACCAAGCCAGACTTTATTTTTCTAACAGAATCCCAATTATCGAATGATTCAACACTGCTCATCTCGGTTGTAATAATTATATGATTTCTTTCACTTCAAAGGTGGTATTTGCGCATACATCCATTCTGCTGTTCCATGTCAGAGACTCCCATCTTTTCAACCTTCACATACTTAAAATCTTTCTATCCCATTCCATCAAATACATCCCTTGCCTCTACATGCTCCCAACTCTACTAATCATTTGGAATTCTGACTTCCATTCTTTGAATCTTGACTTTCTCCAGTCCAACTTTCCTAACAGTGAGGTAATTTTCCTTGGTGATTTTAATGTTCATACTCCAGCAGTCTTCTGTTTTCTTCTCACACAAACTCAATTGATTGAGATGCTCAGGATTTGCAGTTACTAATGACCTTGCACAGATTGTTCGTTTACCTATCAGAATGCCAGACGATCCTAATCACACAGCTAACACCATTGATCTTTCTCAAGAAAACTCTTCCAGGTACACGGATGAGCTCTCTCTCTCTCTCATGTTATCAGTAATATTTACTTTTAAAATTTATACTGAGTACACCTAATTCTGTTTTTGCACAAACTTTTTTTACACGAATTTGATTTAACATGAATTCAAAATAAATATTTCATTCTCTTTTTACGCTAGTCATTTTGATTTAACACGATTTCTATGAATTTTTTTTGCCTAAATTCTAAGAAAAGTTTTTTTTATTTGTGGCATATTAGTATCATTTCTATATTACACGCACCAACAGATTGGATAACAGCTAGTGTATGCGTTTTGAAACGCGTGCTTTTGCTTACCAATGTGTACGTCTAGGTATCTATGAATCATCGTTTTTATTGAATTTGGTGCACATCTACGGTATTCGTGCATTGTATCTTCGGAACACATGTAGTAGTAAGCTCTATTTCAAACTGAAAGAATCTTTAGTGAAATTTGTGCACATAAATTTATTAATTTTGCTGATAGTCAATAAATTGTAAGTTTGCAAATTTTTCATACCTTTTTTTATTAATTATAACTGAGATATTTTTCGGTAGCCCTTATATAATGTCGAATAATTCACCTATTACCAAAATGAAAAGGAAAGTGATTTCTTCGGAACTTAAAATTCAAATTTTAGATTGTCTTGCAACTGGACAAGGGGCTACGTCTGTAGGAAAGCATTTTGGTGTACATGAAGCTACCGTAAGAACTATTAAGAAAAATGAAGCTGCAGTTAGGAAGTCGGTATGTTCTGGAACAAAAGTAAGTGTTAATTCATCATCATATACAAGAGATATTGTCAAGGAAAAAATGGAAAAGGCCCTGGTAATATGGATAGAAGATCAGTCACAAAAAAGAGTACCAGTAGATGGAAATGCCATCAAGCAAACAGCACTAAGAATTTACAGACAGATTAAAGAAAAGGAGCCAAGCACTTCATCTCAGTTAAACAGAAAGTATGAATTTTCTGCGAGTACAGGGTTTCTTAAAAGGAATGCTCTTCATAATATAAAAATTAAAGGTGAAACTGCATCTGCAGATGAATCGGCTGCCAAAGTATTCCCGCAGGAACTTGAAAAAATTATTGAAGATAGAGGATACACTCCTGATAAAGTGTGGAATGCAGATGAAACTGGTTTCTTCTGGAAACCAATGCCGAACAGAACGTCATGTAGCCAAATCGCAGAAAACTGCTGGTGGTTTTAAGGTAGCTAAGGATCGTGTGACATTATTTTCCTCTAACGCTTCAGGAGATCGTATGTTGAAACCACTGCTGGTAAATCGAGCCCTAAAAACCCACGTTCAATGAAAGGTGTAGATATCAATAAACTGCCTGTTCACTGGATAGCAAACAAGAAGGCCTGGGTGACCACTACTATTTTTACAGAATGGTTCAACAAATGTTTCGTCCCAGAAGTCAGACGTTATATGAATTTGAAAGGTCTCGAATTTAAAGTTCTTCTGATTCTTGACAATGCACCTGGCCATCCTGTCTTGGAACACCCAAACGTATAAATTTTATTTCTGCCACCTAATACTACATCTTTGATACAACCGCTAGACCAAGGTATAATTGCGACAATTAAAACATACTACGTAAAACAAATATTCCAACACGTTTTGGACAGACTGAATGATGAAACACTAACAGTCATTGATGTGTGGAAGAAATTCTCAATTATGGATTGTATCAATCAAGTTGGATTAGCATTAACTGAATTAAAACCAGCAACTTTAAATGCGTGTTGGAAAGCGGTTTGGCCATAATGTGTAAAAAGCAAAGATCCCATCATCCCTAATACGACCAAATTTCCCACATCATTACAATGGCACACAAAATTGGTGGAGAAGGATTCGATGATCTATCGTTTGAAGATATTGATGAATTGTTAACCAATAAAGCCCTAAGCGAAGCTGAAATATTAGAGGTTGTCCTTGGGACTCCTTATCCCACAGAACGTAGTGATAATGAAGAAAATGATCCTGTTCTAAATGCAGATTTAATAAAAGAAGGTCTGGATCTGGCCAGAAAATTAGGTAATCATTTTGTCAAACATGACCCTAATGAGGAACGTGCTGGGAAGTTTCAACATGAACTGAAGTTGTTGACAGCCTCTTACAGAGAATTATATAATGGCCTAACCAAAACGAACACGATTAATAACTGAATTCGTTCGTAAAACCGGTGAAACATCAGCACCAAAGGAGACTCGTGCTGATTTTGCTCAAGAGATCACAGAAAGAATTTCATAAACAGAGGAAGAAGACGATGTCCACAACATTTCTAGTGACATTCCAGTTGTACGCAAACGTATGCGCTGTTTATTATCAGAAAGTGAAAATGAATAAAATCTTATGTGTAAAACAGATTTTTGTTCATGAAGAATTTTTTTTCATTTCATATGCATACAAATTTACTTTAATACATTTTCATTACATATTATTACATGTGTATTTTGTTGAAATAAAATAATAAGCTTAAAACGAATATTTTTATGTGTTTTTTTTAAATTATTTTTACTGATTTTTTTAGATCCGGAACCAATCTTCTTTTCTTCCATAAATACAATGTCTTTTTTTACACGAATTTTTCAGGAACATATCTATCATGTAAAAACAGAATTAGATGTATATTCAATCTCAAATATTGAAATAAAATAACACTTAATATCTCAATTAGTGGGATGATTTATCCATATTTCATTAAAAAAAATGTTCTTTGTAAAAACATGTGTCCTCTAAATTAGGGGTGTGTGGAGGGGGGGCCCTCAAATGGGGAACTAGATCTAGATAATAAACACTCACACCAAACAAGAATTACCTGGTGAACCAACACCATAGATGACACTTCCCACAGTGGGACATTTCTCATTTGCTTCTAGGGAGTGCATTTGGGATTTTGCATCTGTTACTGCATTTTTGGACACTAATATATGCCTCAAGAATAGGGCACGCATCTCTTTGGTAATTTAAGTTTAGTTGTTGTTTACTGTTTACTGAATACTGTTTTAAAATATATGTTACCAAAAGATAAAATATGTTTAAGATATCTTATACTGTACAACTGCTAACTTGCCTTATTTGGTACATTGGCTCGAAGATAAACTGATAATGCTAGAGTTGGATCAACTTGCTTTACCAAATCTCCTAGTTCCTCACTGCACTCCAACTGAAATAAAAATTAAAAACTGAGTAAGCAGAAAAATTCCATAATAAAGTTTATCAAATAATAGATACTAAAAGTTGAAGGGCTGTTCAAAAATACAAACATATATGCAGCAAAATTATATACAGTAAAATCTTGTTAATACAAACTGTTTATACAAAGTACTCGTTTATATGAAGCACACACACCATTCCCCTGCGAAAAGATAGGCTTTTCTATGTAAACATATTCGTTTATTACAAAAATTCGGTTAATATTACAAAGTTCATTTTCACCTCATGAGAAAAAAATTGTCATTTTGTAGGTTTAATACAAATCTTAGCAGTGCGATCCGATTACTGACCCCTGCCACCAGCTCCCTACTTCCCAAAGGATGGCACTGACTTGTTAGAAATTAGCTTTGTGTAAACAAAAGCAGTTTATGATAGCTACAATGTCAAGTGCACTCTGAGAAACATCTTTTTGAAGGATGAGTTGCTAAATAACAACATAATAAAAAGTTTTTCTAAGTTGTTTAGATGTACTCCCTCGCTCCCCATGGGAATAAGGTCAGTTGCAATTATTACCCAAGTTCAAAGAGTCTTTTGCTATCATATACAGCAATCTATTTTTTGTGCCATTTTATCTGAGTTGATGTCTTTTGCAGAACTTGTCTTTTGTTTATATTAAATCTTATCTAAAGTGTTATGGCAAAAAAACATAGATGGACAAAATGAAACCAGGAAATTAAACTAAAAATTATACAAGAGGCTGATAGGATGGAAAGAAGCAAAACAGACATTGCAAAGGAATGCAACATCCCTTTACCTACTTTATCTACAATACTGAAAAAGACTTGAAGTGCGTGACACTGGAGCAGATATGAAAAACAGGAAACAAATTCGTGGTGCAAAACACAAGGAGCTTGAAACAAAACTGAGTGGTATCAAAAAATGCGTGCATCTAATTTGCCAATATTTAGTCCAATTTTGCAAGAAAAGGCAAATTATCTAGCTCAGCAACATGGGATTAAAGACTTCAAATGCAGTAGTGGCTGGCTCCAAAGATTTAAAGACAGGAATAACTTGGTTTCGCAAAATGTTTGTGGTGAGTCTGGATTAGTCGACAAAGAAAAGGCTACAGACTGGTTGTGTTCCATACAGTCCATCCTTAAAAAATATGAGGCAAAGGATATTTTTAATCTTGATGAGACAGGTTTATTTTATAATTTCCTGTCAAACAAAACATTTGCTGTTCGAAGAGATACTTGTCATGGTGGAAAATTAAGTAAACAAAGACTCACTATTCTGTTATTCTGCAATTCAGATGGCAGTACAAAACTACACCCACTTGTGATTGGTAAGTTTTCCAAGCCAAGATGTTTTAAAGCAGTTAACCAACTTCCCTGTGATCGTGAGGCCAATAGAATGCTTGCCTTACGGTCAAAATTTTTCAGTCTTGGTTATCAAATTTGGACAGAAGAATGGCTTCAGAAAAAAGGAACATTTTGATGATTCTAGACCGCTGTACAGCACATTTTGCCGGGACACTTAAGTTGACAAATATACGGCTGTTGTTTTTAACCCCCCCCCCCCAATACCACCAGTTTAATGCAATCACTGGATCAAGGCATTATTTATAACCTCAAGAGAGCATATAGAGCCCACCTGATAAGGTACTTGATCCGAAACATAGGCGGGAACAATTTCCAGCCAAATTGGAATGTCTTGGATGCTATCTGTAATCTTGTTATTGCTTGGGAAAGTATTACATAAAGTGTAATAATCAACTGCTTCAGAAAGAGCGGCTTTGGAGAGAACATCGAAAAACATGGTCCAACAGATAAATGTGATAGCAACGGTGAGGAATGGAGGAATTTGAAGGAGCATATGGATTTTGTTGGCAAATTTCAGGAGTTTGTGAAGGTGGATGATGAAGTTGCTACCACTGCAATGCCAACAGAAGAGCTGCTGTTTTTGTTACCATCAACAGCGAAAGTAAAGAAGTGTGCATATTGCCATCTAAAAAAGATGCCCAAAATGCATTGAACATAGAGAATGTGATGGCCTGCAGTAACATTGATAAAGAAACAACTACAGCTAGTAGTCGACTTATGACCAACTTCCGTTCTGACTGACAGGTCGTAAGTTGGCCATATATTTATTAACAGTATTTTTTAACCTTTCTAATCTTTAATTTTTCATTTTAAATACAGTAATGTTTTTATCTTTTACTTAGTGATACTGTACATACCTTCGTTTCTACGCCTAGGCTCTCTCTCTCTCTCTGAGGTTAAATTCAAACCTTCTCTACATTTTAATTGGTTTATTATTCATACTGTTTATAAAAATACAAAACTACAATCTATAATTATATCGTACATAATGTGAAAAATAACTGTACATAATGTACTATAAACACAAAAATACAATCTAAAATTAATGTAAAAATTAATACAAATGAAATTCACAAAATCAATTTTTAATCTTTGCTTGTGCTGGGTTGTGGATCGTCAGGGTCATGTTCTTGGGTTGAGGTAGATGTTTTCTTGATTAGGAACATGCTGGGCTTTGTTTGAACAGTTTTTCTTTTTTTCTTCATATATCTCATGATAGCAACACAGCATCTTGAATGATACTTTCAACCTTTGTAAATCATTCGACATTAGGGTCCATTGCTTCGAAACTGGCAAGAGCTTTATTCAGTTGCGAAAAAGAAGCGGATAAACCCTTTGCAGTGAATTTCTTTTCTGGCTCTTCTTCCTCTCTCACTTTTTCTTGTACCACTCTGTGCTTCCAATTCAATCAAATCTTCACCCGAAAGTTCTTTTATCTCGCAATCTAGCAACTCCTCTACGCTTTCTATTTCACATTCTAATTTAAGATTTTTTGCAAGTTTAACTATTTTTTCTGTAATCACTTCCAGCTCCTCTCCTTTCTCAGATCCTTCAAATGTAGTATTCACATAACATTTCAGACACTTTTTCCAAATTCCCGACATACAATTCTTTGTTACACATTCCCATGCGGTCAAAATATTCTTGATACACTGAAGAATATTGTACTGCTTCCAAAAGTCTTGCAAAGATAAATCAGCATCAGAATCTATCGCTTCGATGGCTTGTGCTAATGTTGTTCTGAGATAGTAAGCCTTGAAATAGCACCCTGATCCATGGGTTGAATGAGCAATTGTGTTAGGTGGCATAAAAACCACTCTAACATCATGAAGGTCGTCCAGATGAGGGGGGTGGCCAGGGGTATTGTCCATAAACAAAATCTTGAAAGGGATACCTCTCTCCACATAATATTCACGAGCCTGGGGAACGAAGCAGTTCATGAACCAGTCTTTGAACAGTGCTTGAATCATCCAAGCTTTAGGGTTTGAACGGTAGTAAATGGGCAGTGTATGCTTAAATGCACGAGGGTTTTCTGAATGATAAATGAGAAAAGGCTTCAGCTTAAATCCATGGCATTCCCACCAAGCAATAAAGTTAACCGATCCTTAAAAGCTTTGAATCCTGGCATCTTTTTGCTTCTTGGTGTATGTACGTACGATTAGGTTTCCCTTGCAAGTCGGTTTCATCTATGGTGAATATTTGTTCCAGTAGATAACCTTCTTTGATTAAAGAGTCGAAACTATCAACGAATTTTTTGGCTACATCTTCATCTCCACTTCCTGCTTCTCCTGTGACATGTACATTATGCAAAGCAATTTTTTTTTTTTTTTTTTTTTAAATGCTTAAACCACCCAGTCATCATCATCAGCCGTTTTCAATCCACTGCAGGATGAAGGCCTCTCCAGCAACTTTCCAGTTCCTTCTGTTTTGAGCACTGGACATCCATTTACTACCCACAAACTCATGAATTTCATCTATCCATCTCCGCCTTTGTCTTGCAGGTTTTCTTCTAGCTCCTCTTGGATACCATTCTGTTATTTTCTTAGTCCATCTGTCATCATGTCTTCGAGCTATGTGTCCTGCCCAAGACCATTTTAGTTCTTTAGTTTTGATAAGAATGTCCTTTACTTGAGTTTGTTGCCTAATCCATGTGTTTCTCTTCTTATCTAACAGTCTGATTCCCAATATGATTCGTTCCATTCTTCGCTGTGTAGTTCTCAGCTTCTCTTCCATTCTTTTGGTGAGTGCCCAAGTTTCACTTCCATAAGTCATGGTGGGGAGTATACATTGGTTCATTATTTTACATTTCAGACAAACTGGGATATTGCTCTTCAGTATGTGACTATATTTCCTGAATGCTATCCATCTAAAATTTATTCTTCTCTTGACTTCCAGCCATTTATCATTATTACAGCTAATAACTTGTCCCAGATAAGTATATGACTCCACCTTTTCAATTACTGCTCCTTCAATCATTATTTCCCTTTCTGTGGCATACTTGTTCATCATTACTTTTGTTTTAGCCATATTCATCTTTAGTCCAAAATCCTTACTAGCTGTGCATAACTGATTAAGATTTTCCTCTAATTCTTTGGGATCATGGCTTATGACCACAATGTCGTCTGCAAATCGTAAATGGTTTAGGTACTCTCCGTTCACATTGACTCCTTTCTGCGACCAGTCTAATCTTCTGAAAGCTTCCTCAAGGGCAGCAGTAAACAGCTTCGGAGACATTGTGTCTCCTTGTCGAACTCCTTTCTCAATTTTAAATTTCCTACCGTCTTTGTCTAGTCTAATAAAGGAGGTAGCACTCTCGTATATTTTCTTCAAAATCATAATATATGGGGTATCAATGCCTTGTCTTTCCAGTGCCCGAAACATTGCCTTATGCTGTATGGAGTCGAATGCCTTTTCATAATCCACAAATGCCAGGCATAATGGTGTTTTATATTCATTTGCTTTCTCCATTAGCTGTGATATTACGTGAAGGTGATCCATAGTTGAGAATCCTGTCCTAAAGCCAGCTTGCTCTTTCAGTTGATTCTCATAAAGTATTCTTTCTAATCTGTTAGTAATGACCCTTGTGAACTTGTAGATGTGGGATAACAAGCTAATTGGTCTATAATTTCCAATTTATCTCCTTTCTTATGCAGCAAAACTATTATTGCATTATTCCACTGCTTAGGCGTCACACCTTTTCTAATGCACTTTGTGAAGAGCCTTGCCAGTTTGTGTTATGTCTCTTCCTCCCAATTTTAACAACTCGACAGTAATTTCATCTTCCCCCAGGGCTTTCTGATTCTTCATTTTCTTCAATGCATGTTCTACCTCATCAGGAAGAATATTGGGTATGTCGTATGTGTTGCTACTTTGCAATCCATCTTCCCCACTGCTGACATCATTCCCCTGCTCCTTGTATAATTCTCTATAGTAGTCTTCTGCTATTTGAATTATGCCTTCTCTGCTGTTTATAAGTACATCATCGCTATTCTTCAGTTTCAGTATCATTTGTCTTTCTGTATTACTGCTCATGGCTGCTGATTTAAATCCTTTGTTTTCCCTTAATGCTTGTTCTACTTTTCTTGTGTTAAATCTTCTTATGTCCTCTCTGAGTCTCTTTCTAATGGCTTTGCATAACTCAGTATACTCAATTTTCTCCCTGTCAGTGTTTTTCTTGCTTTTCATTTGTCGTCTTCGGTTCATCATGAGAAGTGTTTCTTGACTAATTTTTTCTTCTTTGGATTTCTTTTTCCCTATAGGTTTCTTGGGCTTTATCACTTTCAGAAAGTTGTAATATTCTGCCTTCATACTGCTGGATAACTTTCATTTTACACTCTAAATCAATACTTTTCCTTGACTTCTTAGCTGACGTATATATAGATGAAGGCATTTTCCTTTTACTATGGGGTATTTCAGTAGAATTTTAATTAATACAACACACGCAACAGATGCTTGAAAGCGACTGAGTGTATGTGAGAGAGCGACTGTGTGTATGTGCCTGGTGGTGTCCTCAGGCCTCCCATCATCGATGTGCCTCCTCACCTGGGTTATGGGTGTCCTCAGTAGTGACTTCCTGATTTATTATTAATTTATTATTTTTTTGTGGTCGTAAGTGTGGCCGGTCGTAAGTCGACGACCAAGTGTATTGCATTTGATAATGTCTGTGCTGTAGTTAAGAATGCATATAGGACAAAAACTGTGCAAACAACATTGGATTCTTTCTTTAAATTAGATTAATTTATTAAAAAGTTAATGGTTTTGTATGTCTCTTTTTATATTAAGATTGTAATTATTTTTACTGTGATACTAAAATATTGTAACCACTGGATCAAGAAAATATTGTATACATCAAAATATATACTGTACAATATTTTCATTCCCGATAATTGTTTTTCCTCTTAGTTTATCATACAAATAAAATAAAATCTTAAAAAAAAAAAAAGTTATTCCTATTACTGTATTGTTCGACAAGGCTTTTGTTTTTATTTTTAATATCATTTATTATTATTCTTAGATACATAGTAGATAAATAAAAAAAAAAACCCAGTAAAATTGACACTTTTGGGGGACCTCATTACTACAAAAGTGAAAATTTAGGTCCCTTGAACTTTGTATTAACGAAATTCCACTGTAGTGGGGAACAATCAAACACTTAACTATGAAGTCAAAAATGAAACAAAATAGTATAATATCAAGAAATAGGTACATTTCTTATCCAGCAACCTCAATATTTTCCATCAAGAGAATGGCTGCAGAGTGAAAGGGTTCCATACTGCTCACGAAGTTCAGTTGCATATATATTTTTGCAACCATCAAACAAATGGAAATTAAAGCCTAGAATACCAAATTTTAAGGAGTTGAGTCCACCCTTATATAACTGGAACAAGGAAAACTCCACAATGTCAGTAAGACAGTAGATTTTTTTAGACAAAGTTATGACAAATCAACTACACAAAATGATTAAAAGAAATTTCATTCATTCATTCTGTGTAATTCTCAAAGAAAAATTTCTTCATTTTGTGCAATTCATTTGTTATAAATTTGAAAGGAGATCCAGAATCTCACTGACATTGTGAAGTTTCCTCTTTCTTTTAATTACTCTATTTATATAGGGGTGTGATCTTTTTAAGATTTGGAATTATTGATATTAAACTTTATTATTTTCCATATGATCAATGGCTACAAGGATATCATATGCTCTTTTTTCCTGACATCAATTTTAGGGGATTTACAGTTTAACACTAGTACCACCAGCTAACAAAAGTACCTGAAGCCACTTTGCCAGTCATTTTTACTGCTATGCATAAAATAGACTTCAGTTGCTTACGTTTTGTTTTAATGTTTAGCTGCTTAATTCTTGTAATAAAATGTTGAAAACATTTTATTATAAGCACTGATATAAAGTAACTGGCAACAGTACATAGTGTTGCATTCAAGCAATACAAATTAAAGTAATATTTCTGAGAGCAAAAATTAACACAACTTTGCCTAGGAAATAAACAGAAGTTTAAAAATTTGTACAATTTAAACAAATGAGTTTTTTCAATGATTCCTGTACACTTTTACACACATTGCACATTTCTGTAGTTATGTTTGTCTTACATCACCTAATTTGGTATTGACTTTTCCTGTCATTTCTTTACTAAACCCAAGTGTTAATCCTAGACCTAATATATTATAAAAGATGTGAACCCACCATCTACATGAACCTGCTTTTGTTAAATTTTTTAAGCCTAAAACTCCATTTGGCCTAAAACTTCAATCCTGCGCTTTGTTCATTGTTACTGTCAGGATTCTTTGTAACACTTGTATGAAGTATACTCAAGATTATGACATTTTCATTTTCTTTGGCCTGAATTCATCAGAGCAATCAAGTTTGTAAACCGAAGTGAAATATAATTCTGCCATCTTTTCACATGATTTATAGTTCACACTATAGTGGTATTTTTTTTTTTTTTGGATTACTTTCTTTTTTAATTCAAAACTGGTACAAGAAGTTATCAGTGGTTAACTTTCTACCTCTTTCAAAAATGTTCCCGCTAGTTTTGGGATGACGTATTCAGAAAGTAGTTGACTAGCTAGGCACAAGTCTTTCCCCAAATAAGGATAGCCATTAGAGTTTTTTTTTTTTTTTTTTTTTTTTTTAGAAGTTATCAGCTGCCATCCAAAACTTCATACCAAATTTGTCTGGGTTTTTGGCCATATACTGGCATCTGGGTGAATTGGCATCTTGCTTTAGTTGCTCATCTACTGTAATGTTTACTCCAGATATATAGCAAGCTTTACAGTTGGAAATAAAATTTCCACCATATTTCTGAAGATAAAGTAAATTCATCATTTCACAGACACTTTAACTTCCTTGAACTTATGAATTTTCATGTCATATCTTATGAACCACTTAATTTCATTAAGTTGTTACGTGACATTGTATCATGAAAAAAATTGAGACCCCATACAGCTGTCCACAAACTACCCAGTTCAACTGCCTTCGCAGTTCAATTTCAGTGCAGTTCTGTATGTGTTTCATCACTGGGGTGTCTATAAGTAAACAAAACACTTATCACAGAATCCATACACACATTATCTTGCATAAGGATTATTTGAATTTCTTCTAGTGCCTGGGTTTCCAAACTGTGGATTGCGACCCCCCTTGGGGGTCGCAAAGTGTTTTCTGGGGAAGTCGCCGTGGTTATTTTTAGTTGCAATTATTTTTATAGGAAATTTCGCCACTAAGGTTTTCAACACTATTTCAATATGGCTACACTGCAATATTCTACTAGTGGTTGTAACACTGATTTTTGATAAATGAAAGGAAGTGACTTAAGGTCCACTGCAGCAGATACAGGTAACCCTCATACAACATGGTAGTTAGGTTCCTATAAAGTGACTTAAGGTCCACTGCAGCAGATACAGGTAACCCTCATACAACATGGTAGTTAGGTTCCTATAAAACCTAGTGTTGTGCGAAACAGTGTTATACGGGACTAAGAAAAAGTACAAAAAGGGGAGGGTTACATTCCAAAAGCTAATAAAAATAATACGACTATTTCATTAATAAAATATTAGCAGAACTAACAAAAATATATAATTCATTTAGTGTATCTTCTGCTCTCTTTAAAAAAATCAGTAATCTGGTTTTGTTTACTTTTGCTTGATAAATCTTTGTGAATTTCATCATATGGACTAAGCATTTTTGAAGCTCCCTTTTGAACTTTGGGTTCCTTTCATTCAAGAATCTGCATTCAAAAAATAAGATTTTAATTGCTCAGCTAACTTTATACCTTCCCATATGCTTTTTAGTGTAAAATTTGGAAGTTTAGAATTTCTGTGCTATCATCCTCTGAATTGATTTGGTTTTACCTCCTTTGCCATTTCCACAAAATGTGCTCTGCTGGCCTCTTTTTCTACAAGTAGTTCTTGAACGTCTTCAGTAATCATATCTTTTTATTTTTTTAGTAGCATTGGTGACTAAGGCCATATTGCTCTACGTACTGTCTATAAATTGAGTGTGTCCCGAGGTCAATTTTCTGTTTTGATGGATGAAAAACCATGCTGCCTTCGCCTGACCAGCTCCGCCAGACCCATAACTCCCCCCCCCCCACCAACAGGATTTTCCACCTCAGGACTTTTCCACCCTGTGTGGGGGAGGAGGGTGATTCTATCAACTATGCTACCCACAAGGGATTCAGTAGTCATATCATAAAACCTTCCCCTCCTACCAATGTAGCAAGTTCTACTATCGCACCAATTCTGTTTTCTGCTTATTCGACCGTATTTCCTGAATGGACTGACTCTGGCCATACATTTTTCCACATGCATTTAACATTGATGGTTTTACTTCTTTCAGCAATAAAGCTACGATTCTGATACAGTCCACAATTGAGAAATGTTTCTGTACCTCCATTATTTCAATAGATTTGGAATAAATGTTTTCCAAAATCCACTGCAATGATTTTCTGACATAATGAATTTTAAAGGTGGATATAATGCCTTGATCTAATGGCTGAATGAAAGAAGTTGTATTAACCTAGTACAAATGCAGTGGTAGGAACATAACTTCAATGTTTGGATGGCCTGCCGCAATATTCAAAAGAAATAATTTTTTTTTTTTTTTTTTTGGACTAGCGACAGTGGGGATTCAAAAAGAGTGGAAATTTTGAAAAATTATATCGAACATACAGTAATAACAGGGTTTTCCCCTCAACAAAAGCTCAAAAATAACCCTGTAATGCAAGGTTTGCCAAAATTCTCTAACCGTGTTAGAGTGAAACTGTGTTATATAAGTACAGTGTTGTGCGAGGATTGCCGCAATTTATCAATTGTGTTAGAGTGAAACCATGTTGTAGAAGTACCGTGTTATACAGGGGTTGCCTGTACTTAAAAAATATTAAAATCCCGCCATGTTCATACATATTAAACATTTTATATTATTTTAATTATTTTATTTTTTTTTTTTTTATGAAAAATCCCAAACACGAAAGGTATCAAAACCTATATAGTACTTAGTACCGTGCATGGGTTGAAGGAGAAGTATGGAGGGAGGGGGATTGGCGGGCCCTTAATATTTTTTCAAATTTCTGCTGCAGCGAACCTTGATTCACTCCCTAAAAATAAAATATACAAATGCAGTTATCATTAGAATAAAATTCTGTTACAAATAGTAAACTGAAAAAAAATATTCACTATGATGCAAAATTCAATATCAAAATTCATTTTTAATGAGTGTCTCAATGTGTGAATGACAGACTGTCAAATAGGGACCATCGAATAAAGGTGAGTTGCTCTCTTAATGCATTTGATCTTCAAATACATTAAGAGAGCATATGTTTTGCTGATGCCGCCATGTTTGCAATGATGTAATTCAATAATGTCCACGAGGAACCATCTAATGCAAACTGGCACGAACTTAGTTTGCCAAAGGTCAACCACCTTTAGTTGGAACCATGATAGAAACCAGCCACTCGATGTCGAGTGTGGGTTAGCTACTGCTTGCACTTTCTAAAATCTAAAGAGCGTCAGTAGGTCATCATCAGTCTGTGCTAAATCCATACCATGGAGAAAAAAATGTAAATATATCAGAAGACTATCTAAAATTTGGCTTTACCACCTTAATCAGCAATGGCATAGAGAAGCCAATGTGTTTTGTGCAATGTTGTTCTCAGTGCTGAATCTATGAAATCTTAAACTGAAATGTCACTTAGAGACAAAGCATTCAGAACATACTAAAAAGGATTTGGAGTTCTTTCAATGCCATGAAACTGGTCTCAGACGCCAGAGACTTGATCCAACAGGAAGTTTTCAGCAACAGAGCACAGCAGCAGTACAAGCATCATATTGGATCTGCAGAACAATTCCTTGGCATGTAATTTGTTTTATGAAAAATTGCTGACTCAGTTCTGGTGTGCTCTGTATCAGTCATATCCAAATGTCACCACGCTTGCCTTTCGAGTTTTACTTCCATTTGTCTCTACACATCTCTGTGTAGAGATGTGTAGAGACTCTACACAGAGATGTCTACACATCTCTGTGTAGAGTGGATTTTCAATGCTTCTTCATATCAAAACAAAGGCAAGAAACAGACAATGTTGAGGATGACATGAGGTTGGCTTTAACAAACACTCAGCTGCAAAAAAAAATTTTGAACCTGGTTGCCCAGACGCAAGTACAACCATCACTTTAAATATTAGGTTAGAATTATATTCTGAAAAAATCTATTTTAATGTGTTCTTTACCCTATTAAAATGACTTTTTATGCAAATGTGGCAGGGGTTGCAGGTTACTTGGATATTATAAAAGGGGGTTGCAACTCGAAAAAGGTTGGGAAACACTGTTCTAGTGCATGTCCAGCTGAAGCCCCACCAAATTTTATAATTTCCCACATGTTCCCAGATTTTGAAGTGTTTGCTGCTCACTGACAAATATAGTTTTTACAATTAGATGTCATGTATTATCGTCTACAGCAGTGGTTCCCAAACTACTGAGATTTACGGACCCCTTCAAAATCAAAACATGTTTGCAGACCCCACCCTTCAAAAAAGCAAACCTAGTATGAACACTGGATTTTCTGAAAAGAAAATCAAGTTTAGCGTGTGAAACAACTAAACTTTATTCTTATTTTTATACAGATACATAATAATAACTTTATTTTTCATCAATTTGTTAAACATAGAATGAATAATTTGAAATATGTATACAATTATATACACTAATTGTATCCAAAATAAATAATGTTCTATGACGAAGTTCATTGTGATTCAATCGGTACATTTTTTAAGAAAATAAGCACATTACTTGATACCTTCTGAACGTTTCGCAGACCCATTGGAACTGGTCTACGGACTCCAGTTTGGGAAACACTGATCTACAGTATCACTTGATGTAAAAGGGATCAGAAGTATTATTTTCACTACTACTATATTCCTTGTCTTTTTCATTAGGAATCCATTCCTCACTTTCTTCTTCTCTAAGTTCATCTCCACTGTCCTCTCCAGACTTATTTTCAGATAGCTTTTCTAATTCCTCCAGCCATTTTGGAAACTGCTCTTAGGTAAGACCACAAGACCACCATATTTTAGTAACATAATCGAATAAGCAGTGTACAATTATTGAAATACCTTTCCATGTATAGAGTTTCACCCAAACTAAACTAAAATAGCTTGGCATAGCAATATACAGGGTGTTTCAAAAATACATGGCATAACTTTAGGAATGAGTTCCTCATATGTAGGCAATAAAAATATTTTATATCAACATAATTCTGGAAATGCTTGGTTCCCAAGTTATTAACCAGATTGTCTTATCTCCCGCAGTCAATTTCCTTCATCACAAAGTACTGACAAATTTCTGATGGTTTTCCATTCCGACCATGTACTCAAATCAGGAGCAAGCGGTATGCACTTTATGTATGGTTTGGTGGACAGCAATGCTCTGGAGGATCATCGTTTGTACCACGAAAGGTTCCCAAAACGAAGATGTCCAGACAGGAAAACGTTTGAAGGTATCCATCACCGCCTTTGTGAACATGGGACCTTTACAACTAGTGCTGCCGACAGAGGACGACCAAGATCTACAATTCCTGAAGTAGAGGGAGGAGATTTTGGATGTTGTGCATGCCACTCCTGGAATCAGCACACGCAGAATAGCAATGCAACTGGCTGTTTAACATTCGACTATTTGGAGAGTGTTGTGAGAACACCAACTGTATCCTTACCATCTGCAATGGGTACAGGCCTTGACACCAGCAGATTACCCTGCACGAGTAATGTTCTGCCAGTGGTTCTTGCAGCAGTGTGATACAACCCTCATTTTTCTGCCTTAGTGATATTCACAGATGAAGCACAGTTCACACGAGACAGAATCCAAAACTTTCACAATCAGCATGTAAGGGCTGAGGAAAACCCACATGCAATTCTTTCATCACATCAACAGCGGTTCAGCCTCAACATCTGGGCAGGTGTTTTTGGTGATAAGTTATTTGGGCCCCATGTACTTCCAAACAAACTCACAGAGCAGGCGTACAGAAACTTTCTGGAAAACAACATGCCTGATTTCTTGGACGACACACCACTGATCATTCGTCAACAAGCACACTTCATACACTATGGCGCTCCCACACATTTCAGCCACCTAGCCCGCAATTACCCAAATCGAAGGTTTCCTGGTCAGTGGATAGGTAGAGGTGGACCAACTGCCTGGCCTCCACTCTCACTGATTTAAACTCACTACATTTCTTCTTGTGGAGCCATTTAAAGTCATTGGTGTATTCGACTTCGGTAGCTGATGCGGAAACTTTCTGCAATCGAATTGTGGCAGGTTGTGAGACAATACGAAACATGCCAGAAATTTGGCATCGTCTTCGCGAGTCCATGAGACGTCGATGCGAGGCCTGTATTCAGGCAGAAGGTGGGCATTTTTGAACAATTACTATAAGACGATGTGAACAGTTAAGTGTCATAGACAGACCTTCAAAACTCGGAAACCAAGCATTTCCGGAACTATGTTGATATAAAATATTTTTGTCTACATATGAGGAACTCATTCCCGAAGTTATGTAGTGTATTTTTGAGACACCCTGTATAGTAGTAACTCCTACACATGCTCAGACCTTAAGCTTCATGCACAGGCATGTACACATACACACCTGGGCATGTACACACACACCTGGGCATGTACTTGCACAAACCATAAGGCGATTTGAATCACAAATGTTTATCACAGGGTAAACAAATGCAAAAACTTGATTAACTGATGGAAATTAGCTAATTTTAACAAAATTTTACAAACAGTCAAATTGACTGCTTTGGCAGTTTTAGGTATAGAACTAAAATTTTTAAAAAATTTCAAAGTTATTTGAAATTGTGAATACTGTAAGTTAATGGAAAGTTAGGAAATTTCATGGACTCACGCTTCTGTAGTTAAAAAGGCTACAAAATTGCAGCAGTTTAAAGGAAGCTAAAGGTCACACTGACCATTGTGGCAGTTCTAGTGTTAAAGTACAGTTGGTTGTAAATCTAAAGAGGAATCACCTAAGTTCTAACAGATCTCATGGCACTGGCTAACATCTCAGTGAAGAAAAAGCATTCGACAATCTTGTTACATAGGAGTCAACATCACATTCACCTTTAGTCTGCTCTTAAGTCTTGATTCATTACTGCTTAAGTATATTCTTATTTCTAAATACAATCTTACCTGACATGAATACAAGGTGTGACTATTAAATAATGAGGCTACTGCAATAAAATAAATATAATGAATTATTTCTTACCTTACAAGTTATCTCCTTTAAATTCCTTGGGCTTGCGCACGTGCGCACGCACACAGTTCCATGCATTTCTTCCAAGCACAGAATTTCTGGAAGTCATCTTCTGTAAGCCCTTTTAACACTTGTCATTTTTTTTTTTTATGAATGTCTTCAATGGACTGAAAGCAGGTCCCTACAAGTACACTTTTCAGTTTAGGGATGAAAAAAAAAAGTTGCAGACTATGTCTGGCAAGTAGGGTGCACGTTCTCACAGTGTATTGTGTACTAGAGCATTCAGCCATCCTTCCACAATTTGGGCCTCTTCCTTTGGATTTTTTCGCACAGCCTTGTTAGAACTTCAATGTAGTATGTTTGACTGACAGTCTGATTTGGTGGGACATATTCAATCATAAATTCCTTTAATATTGAAAAAAACAGTAAGCATGGTTTTCATTTTTTGTTTTGAAATCCTTGCTTTTTTTGTTCTGGGGATTGTTTTGTCTTCCATTGCACCGACATCCTTTAGTTTCTGGATCATACTGGAGCAGCCAATTTTCATCACAAGTAATTACAGTACTCAGTCTGGATCTTCTTTAATATTTTTCAAAAGATCTTCATAAGCTTGTAATCTTTTCATTCTTTGATCTATATTCAAAATTTTTGGCAATAGTAAAAGGTAAGGTAAATACTTAAACAACAATCACATCTTTACTCAGTCAACATATTCATTAGTTTTCATATATACTGGATGACTTGGTTGTTCATCTTCCACTGTCTCTTCCTTCTCAAAATCTTTTATGCCATTCAAACACGCAAGATCTTCACATAGTACATTCCCCATAAACGTGATGTGACAACTAATAATTTTCACTTGGTGCTGGAGTATTGTCTTGATGGAGCATGCAGCCATGTAAAAAATTTGAAGTTGATTTACTGTTTGATTCTTTAGTCTGTCATTTTTCTGGCAAATTGCAAAAACACAGGGCAATGAAACCTGTCTCACTGCAAAGCAAATAATCATGTTTGAACATGGCTTGATATACAGCTAGAAAAACATTCAAAGAAAAGGTCTTCCACATTATCTCTCTTCCTTTTAAAAATCTTTTATGCCATTCAAATAAGCAAGCTCTTTCCATAGTATCCTCCTCATAAATCTACTCTACTAAACTAATGTGTGGTGGAGAATGGTTCTGCATAAATGTCATTTCCTACACATTTGGGCAATGTCTGACTTCTAGATAAACAAGACTGTGAATTTGGAGTTAGTTTAATTTCATAAGATGTATTAAAAGGTGTACTGGCAAACTACAAAAACACAAGGTAATGAAAACTTGTCCTGCAAAGAAATGAAGTGTTGGAACATGACTTGGCAAACAACTAGGTCAATTTATGTGCCTTTGTTGCTGCACAGGTAGGGGTGTGTGTGTGTGTGTGTGTGTGTGTGTGTGTGTGTGTGTGTGTGTGTGGTCTATTTAATAGACCTACCTTTTATATAGAAATAATCCTAGTCTCATTTGCCACTCTTAAGAGAGTGGTGGCAAATAAGACTTCTTTTAATACAAAATTTCCTAGACAACAGTTGTTCTCACGCACACCATTTTGATATGGACGATTGTTTGATTAAATTAAAGATATCTAATGAAAATAAAAACAATTTTCCTTGAATAAATAAATTTTCTGTCTTACTTTAAATAGTCATTCTAGCAATTCTTTTTAAATTAAAATCCTTAATACATATTTTTTAAATTGACACCAATAATGAATGGGAAAAAAACATGTTCTGAGCTTATGTAGAGTTCATTAATCTTTAAAAAAAAATTTAAATGCAAAAATATATACTCTGCTAATTTCATTATCTTCCAATATTCACAAAACAAATCTAATCTTGATAACTATTATCCTATACCTTATCATCCTTCAGCCATTTCTCAAGAAGTTGCTTACGACCCTGCTGCAGTACTGGTCTACACAACTCAAGAGATTCAAATTTATTCAGCTGCCCTTGATCAAGAAGAATACCAAAATACTGAAGTAGAGGTGAAGTCTGACCAGGTTGAGTAGGGACTTGTTGAAATCTCTGAATAGTCTGAGGTGTGCGTAAAATACCCTGAAAAGCATTGTGAAAAGTATTTCTGCAGTTATATATATTAAATATAATTTTATATATATTAAATGTAAATTATTCATGCAACAAAATTTCTTCATGACACCTAATTTACAATCTAAAGCATTAACTGTAGCATCATTTAAAGTGTCATCTTGCTGTTATTTGGTTTTTAGGAGCATTAGCAACTAAGGCCATATTGCTCTGGGGATATGAGGTGGTCATTCCTTGACCTTTCCACATCCTCCATATTTGGTGGCATGGGCTCGAACCCCGGTCTAATCAAGAAGCGTGTGCTATGCACTGCTGCTCCTGCCCACCTGGCTACAGAGGCACCATGTCATCTTGCAAAAAAAAAAATGAACCATTTTCTGATGGTCAATTCATCAAAGACATTTTTAGAAATAACAGATTCTCATTTTGAAAATTAAGAAAAAAAATGAAATTAAAAGTGCTCTTCAAGATCTACAATTATCTCTAAATACTGTGATGTGAAGCATCAAAAAATGAGTAAAAATGTGAGCGAACATTGCATGCCCATATTACTAGTGGTGTGTCCTTTTCTTTACAACTGGATGAATCTACAGACGTCAGTGATACAGCTCAATCGCTCGTTTTTATTCGTATGGTTTTCAATGATTCTGCCACTAGAGAAGAACTGCTGGGTATGGTTTCATTAAAAGAAAGAACTAGAGGTCTTGATATATATTTAACACATTCAAAAATTTTATTGAAAAAATTAAATTACCACTATTTAAGCTCATATCAATAACAACAGATGGAGCCAAAGCAATGACAGAACATCTTAACGGATTCATCACATTGTGCCAAAAGATGGTGAATTCCCAGATTTTTTGAGTTACCACTGTATCATCCACCAATAAATTTTAGCCAGCAAAAGATTAAATTCTAAGTGTTATGGACATAGCTTTCAAAATCGTGAATTCCATTAGAGGACAATCTCTTCAAAGGAGACTTTTCAAAATGCAACTCGATGAAAATGAACCAGATCTGATATTACACACAGATGTGAGGTGGCCGAGTCAGAGTAAGTTTCTACATAGATTTCGAAATTTGCTGAATGAAATTAAAAAAATTTGATCAAAGGAGAGATGATTATCAGCAGCTACAAGATATAGAGTGGTTGTGTGGTCTGGCTTTTTTTTGGCAGATTTTACAGCAAATTACCAGCAATTTTGAATTACAAGGAAAAAATAAAAATGTGGGTGGCATGATTAGTAATATTTCTGCATATAAATATCAATTTTTGGCAATGGCTAAGGATCTCAAAGAAAAAAATTTATTTCACAAATATGCAAGTTTATTTGCAAAAATATCCTGCTTTTGAATTTAATAGTGAGAAATATGTTTTTGAAATTGAGGAAGTTGTGGATGACTTTGAAACAAGTGAAGACATTGTTCAATATATTTCTTATCCATTTAATGTCAACTTAGATATGAAAAAAATTGAAGGGAAAAAAAAAAAAGCTGAGATATTTAACATGGAGAAAATATTACATGAAAATGAAATTATTACATTGCAAAATGATATCTTCCTAAAAGCAAGATCATCAAAAAAAGACTTGGAAATATGTTTGCCGAGAAAAGTACCCAAATGTAAAAAAATGCAGTGAAATTTTAAATTCCTGTTTTGGTTCCACATATCTATGTGAATCGGCCTTTTCGTATTTGGAGAAGAAAAAAAAAAAAAAAAAAGGACAAAGAATCGCTCTACTCTTACGGATTTGCATACAGAAAATTCTTTACAGTTGGCCTCACCACAGTATATTCCCGATTTTTAAAGCTTAGCAGATGACATGAAGACAAACTTCGCATAAATTAAAAACTTAAAATAAGAATTTTGAATTGTATTTAAATTTAAAGACAACATTTTTCAATATGTGTTGATTAACTTTTTTAACCATGTGCAATGAAATCCTTGAGATGGTAGATCGCGGCACATTTAGAAGAAAAAAAGTACATCACATCACAAATTAAGTTGGCCACCAATTTAATTTGTATAGAGAAAGAGTAGGGTTCAGTTCTGTAATTTAGTATGTAGTTTTTTTATGTAAAGCTATTAGCTTTTTAACAGTGACAATAAGATAGCAGTGAGTGAAAGCGGAACTATTTTCTATTTCATTTTTAAACTGATTACAGTAAAATTGCTTTAAAAAAAAATGGCAAAGTTGTTGGAAGTTTTATCTACTGGGGTGATGATAAAATTGTCTTGTAATTCTTTTACATGTTGTTTTAAGATTACAGGTATGGTGTGTGGAAGATATGGTACAGGTTGTAGGCATTTGAGATAGCTTTTATTATGTCATGATAGACTATAGTGATCCAGTTTTGAATTGCTTCATGTGGAATGGTGTACTTAGAAGCAAGTTTATTAGAAAAATGTATTAGATTTAAATATAATTCTCTGTTGATAATATATTTAAATATAATTCTGTTGATATAGGTCTGTATTTAAAACCTTAGCTCATAAGTTTTTAGGTCATCGTTCTTTATGATATTAAGATTGCCAGTTATAATAAACCCATGATATTGATCAATATATGGGGCATAGATAGGATTATTGCAGTGGCATAGGAGATCAGTGGGTAGAATATTTCCCATGTTGGTAGTTAGTAGTTACAGATTTTTAAGCCTGATGGAGAATAATAATTGTAACAATGATGTATACATCAAATTTGTATAGGCTATTGTAGGTTATTATATTCATTAAGAAGGGAGGACAAGTAATATTGTCGATCCATTTATGCGTAAATTTGATATTGCAAAATTCAATGCCATGGGTAGTAATATTGCCAATTCTGTAGAAACCATTATGTCTTGTATGATGTGTTTAAGTTGGATATCAGTGAACATGAATTTATGATAGAATGAAACTTAAGCTTTCAGAATGATTTTTTAATGTTAAGAAGGAAGTGGTTTATTACAGGTAGATTAAGAGTAGTGTAATTCCAAGTACTGCTGTACACCAATGGAAACAGTTAAAGGAGCAAAGGTGGAGTTGGTCCATAAAGATATAAAAAACATTTTGTAATTCAAAAGTACATCACCAAGGGTGTCAAGACTACTACTCAGGATTTCTAAGAGGTAGAAGCTAAAGGTTCTATTGATTTATGCACCAACATCGAGCCATGATGATGAAGAGGCTGAAGAAATGTACACCGAAATTGAGTCTTTTAGATGAGCAGAAAACCCACTACACTATCATTATGGGGGACTTCAATGCTAAAGTTGGAAAGAGACAAAACAGTGCAGAAAGGGGAACTATAGGAAATTTTGGAATTGGTGAAAAAAATGAGACTTGTGGAATTTGCAGAATTTCAAGGATTGTCAGTAACGAACACTTTTATTCTAGAAAAGGGTGAACAGAGAGTGGACATGGAAGAGCCCAAATGGATTAACAACTAATTAAATCTACTTAATCCTCACTAACAGAAGATGTATCGCGAATGATGTTACCGTCCTGAACAAGGTAAATATTGAAAGTGATTACAGAATGGTAAGATGCACACTTGATCTCAGAAGTTGTTTACTGCTGCACTTGAGGAAGCTTTCAGAAGATTAGACTGGTCGCAGAAAGGAGTCAATGTGCATGGAGAGTACCTAAACCATTTACGATTTGCAGATGACATTGTGGTCATAAGCCACGATCTCATATAATTAGAGGAAAATCTTAATCAGTTATGCACAGTTAAAGATTTTGGACTAAAGAAGAATGACTAAAACAAAAGTACTGATGAACAAGTATGCAAAGAAAGGGACATAATGATTGAAGGAGCAGTAATTGAAAAGGTGGATTCATACTTATCTGGGACAAGTTATTAGCTATAATAATGATAAATGGCTGGAAGTTAAGAGAAGAATAAATTTTGGATGTATAGCATTCAGGAAATATAGTCACATACTGAGGAGCAATATCCCAGTTTGTCTGAAACGTAAAATAATGAACCAATGTATACTCCCCACCATAACTTATGGAAGTGAAACTTGGGTACTGACCAAAAGAATGGAAGAGAAGCTGAGAACTACACAGCGAAGAATGGAATGAATTATATTGGGAATAAGACTGTTAGATATAAATAAATTTTCTGTTTATACTCCGGCACGACAACCAAGTCAGTAGAGTTTACAATAAATCGTCAATACAAATATTTATCGTATTTAGTAGTCACAGGCTTTAACCCCGGTACACTCAAGGAAAGCGTGCTATGCACTCTCGCTCCTGACCACTGGGCTACGTCAGGCCTTATGAAGAGAAACACATGGATTAGGCAGCAAACTCAAGTAAAGGACATTCTTATCAAAACTAAAGAGCTAAAATGGTCTTGGGCAGGACACATAGCTCAAATACATGACAGATGGACTAAGAAAATAACAGAATGGTACCCAAGAGGAGCTAGAAGAAAACCCGGAAGACAACGGCGGAGATGGATAGATGAAATTCATGAGTTTGTGGGTAGTAAATGGATGGCCATTGCACAAAACAGAAGGAACTGGAAAGTTGCTGGAGAGGCCTTCATCCTGCAGCGGATTGAAAATGGCTGATGATAATGATGAGAGCAAAGTGGAAAAGAAATTGTCGAAGTTAAACATAAGAAAGGCACGTCAGGTGGATGGGATCTATCCGGTTATATTAAAGAAGGTAAGCAAACCCTTAGCCATAATTATGCGAACACTTTTGGATTAAAGAGAGGTCCCCACAGACTGGGGATGTGTGAATGTATCTCCTATTCACAAAGGGCGATACGAATAATTACAGATCTGTTTAACTTCTGTTCGGGGGAAAATTATGGAAAAGTTGAAGCATTGCAGTATCATCTAAACAACACCGCAGTTATAATTTGGACACAGCATGGGTTTGTTAAGGGGAAGTCTTGTCTGACCCATTTGATACCCACATTGTAGTATCCAATCAAATGGGTCTTGTCTAACCCATTTTATTGTATGCTACGTGGTTACAAAGGAACTGGATACAAAATATAATTTTGATATCGTATAATTGGATTTCTAGAAAGTTTTGATACTGCTGCACATGGAAGACCGCTGTACAAGCTGGAGCAATATGGCATTAAGAGAAAGTTGCTCCTATGGATAAAGTTGCATGTCTTCTCTCACTCAACCATACTTTGCATTTGTCAATGTTAAACTTCACTTATGTCTTCTCTCACTCAACCATAGTTGAGTGAGAGAAGACATAAGTGAAGTTTAACATTGACAAATGCAAAGTAACCTACCAACTGTGTGGTACTACACTCAGGGTAGTGCAGAATGAAAAGGACTCAGGGGTAATTGTGCAGTCAGATATGAAGTTTTCTGAGAGGTGCAGACAGGCTGCCAGAGCAGCTCATGGCATCTTGTCAATGATATACAGGAATTTTGCTAGCAGGGATAAAGGGGTGATTATCCCCTTGTATAAGGCAATGTTCATGCCCCACAACAAAGGGTTGCTTTGTTGCAATGTCAAAAAATTGCAGTGTCTGAAGACTAGGCATCCTGAACAATTTCAAGGTGATAATTATTATCTCACTTCCATTATTTGGAAATTTGATCCTACAGGGCAATTTGAAAATCACTTTTAAAAGGTATCATAGGAGTTTTGTGCAATCAAGGAAATGATAAAGTAATGTTTATCAGGCAATTTTTTATAGCCATTTACTTTATACATTTTAATCTACACAAGGTTCAGCGGTGCCTCTGTAGCCAGGTGGGCAGGAGCAGCAGTGCGTAGCGCACACTTTTTGATTAGAAAGGGGTTTGAGCCCATGACCACCAAATGCGGAGGCTGCGGAAAGGTCAGGGAATGACCACCGCATATCCCCAGAGCAATATGGGCTTAGTTGCTAATGCTCCTAAAAACCAAACAACAAGGTTCAGCATCAACAACCTTTCTCAATGATATACAAGAATGAATTTTTTCAAGGGATGAATCCCTTGAATGGTTTGAGCAAGCTCAATGCTGATGGGATTCCTACTCTTGCCCATGACAGCATCAGCAAAACCCATGATAGCATCGGCAAACAGGAGTGTCAGCAGCAGACTCCTGCTGCATCTTTCGGAAATATTACTGATGATCCTAAGTACATGGGATGTACTTACGATACACCTTGAGTACTGTATACAGGACTGGAGGCCTCATTTTAGGAATGATGTGAAGCTTATGGAACAAGTAGAGAGAAGGGTAACAAGACTGGTGAGTGCAACAAAGGGTTGCTGTTACCAAGCTTACGTTCTGCAAAAAATTGCAGTGTCTGGTGACTAGGCACCCTGAAACAACTTCAAGGTGATAATTATTATCTCACTTCCATTATTTGTAAATTTGACCCTACAGGGCAATTTGAAAATCATTATTTTTAAAAGGTATCATTGGAGTTTTGTGCAATCAAGGAAATGATGAAGTAATGTTTATCAGGCAATTTTTTATAGCCATTTACTTTATACAATTTTAATCTACACAAGGTTCAGCAGTGCCTCTGTAGCCAGGTGGGCAGGAGCAGCAAATGCGTAGCACACGCTTTTTGATTAGAAAGGGGTTCGAGCCCGTGACCACCAAATACGGAGGATGCGGAAAGGTCAGGGAATGACCACCGCATATCCCCGGAGCAATATGGGCTTAGTTGCTAATGCTCCTAAAAACCAAACAACAACCTTTCTCAATGATATACAAGAATTTTTTCAAGGGACGAATCTCTTGAATGGTTTGAGCAAGCTCAATGCTGATGGGATTCCTACTCTTGCCCATGATAGCATCGGTAAGCAGTAGTGTCAGCAGCAGACTCCTGCTGCATCTTTCGGAAATATTACTGATGATGCGTATCTAAGTACATGGGATGTACTTACGATACACATCTGATGATGGGTATCAGTAAGATGCCTGAAACATCACCTTAAACATATAGTTGTTTGAGCTATAAGCTTAATAGACTGTCATTAATTTCATGTGGTATAAGAGTGGTTATTAAATATAGTAATTAATATTTATTATTGCTCCATATGGTCATCTCACCACCACCTCTGGCCAGAGGCTCTATATTTCTGGCTGAAATCTTTGCTCTATCAATCAAGCCTTATCACTGGTAAGTTTATTGATAGCAAAATGATAAAATTATTACAAATTTACACTAATCAGTCCCAAATATCTAAAGTGGAATGCAGCTACACATTTCTGAATTCCATCTTCAATTCTGAAGTTAAGTGCATAAGCCCGCTACTTGCACATAATCACACTTAAATACTAAAAAAAAAAAAAAAAAAGCAACTATCAAAGATTCTTTACTGCTGTGTTCCTTCTTAGTAGTTTGAATCATAGCAATCAAACCTATTTCATCATGATCCACATTTGTATAACCATAGAAGGTGGTAGCTTAAAAATCTGTTTTTCAAAAGCTAGCATTTTATATGCCTGGTTTTATTTAAAAAAGCAAGTTTCATAAGCATTGAAGATGTCATTCAGAAAATAACCTCACATCAATTACAGTATCAACTGACTCCAATTTTCATAGTCAATATCAGAGACTGCAGAACTTGCACAACTCTTAACTTTAATCATAACACAATGCTCTTGTATATCTGGATGTACCTGGATGTATATCTGGATGCAAATTAGCAGGTCTCTACAACCCAGGTGTCAGTCAATCTATATTTCATAACAATGGAAATTCATAGAATCTGTTACAAGTATTGTTTCTTTTCACTTAGTGATCACTGAATTGTAACTACCCCATCCGTAATGGGCAATGTGGCATAGCACGCAGTATTAAAAAGCCAAACAGGTTCTTATGCTAGAGAGGTGGTAATTTGCATGTGGTTGTGCGAGCCAAAGTAATAAAGTAGCAGTAAAGGACAGACAATTTTTAAAGGACATAAACACATTTCAAAAAAAATGATTGCGAGAGCTCATGCGTCAGTTGCTTCCATATCGGAAATGGCACACCTCGTCGGTTTCTCACAGCCCAGTGTAGTCTAGGTGTACAAAGAATGGTGTATCGAACGGATCAAACCACTTCCCACTGATAGCACTGTAAAGGATTATGCAAGGTGGATGTTCATGGTGAGCAAAGGATGCAGAACATTGTATGGGCTCAATGGCAAGTCACTGTGCAACAACTGACATCACAATACAATATGGGGAATGCAAGAATATCCTAAATGACAATGCATCATGTGCCGCACTGCCAATTAGAATACTGTAGTAGCAGTAATGGCAAACGATGCAAGAAAGCAAGCTTGTATAGCATCAGCAAAAACACCTACACAGTTCACCCATTCATATGCTCCAAGAATTGGTCTAGTTCTCCCTTCAATTAATTCAACCCATCCACTTTCACAACAGATGAAAACCTGTTCCAACGATCAACCACCCCAACTGGCAGAAGACAAACTTCCACACATCTATTCTGCAACCATCCTTCCTCAACATGAATTTATGCCTCTTACGTGTCTAATCTCAGCAGGTGAAAGAACACTACTGACATTCAGCTTACTCAATCCTTTCAAGGCTTTAAACACCTCAATCAGATCTCTCCGCAGGTACCCAGTCTCGAGATGCTGCAATTTACAGAACTTAAGACTTTCTAAGTAAGAGCCTTGTTTTTTGTTCCCTTCACTAATCTGGGTTGCCCTTCTCTGCACCTGTTCCAGCAGGTACATCCTTCCCAAAGTGAGGCTTCCAGACCTGCACCAAACTAATGTCACAAGGTTCAGGATAAGGCCCTCCATTGCCTAATACAAAGATATAACATTTTATCCCTACTAACAAAGTTTTTGGATATCACTGACAAAACCCCATGAGCTGTCCTGGCAGCATGTCTGCTCTGCTCAGACAATTTCATCGTTCTTTACTCAGATGCATGGGATTAGAAAGTAGAGGGATTAAGATACTCTTCACCACAGATCATCAGATAGCAAATGCTGTGTTGTCAAAGGACACCAGAGCACTAGAAACAAGTGTGCTGATCAGATGAGTCCAAATAGCTGGTGCAACACACTGAGTGCCTTATGCAGGGCAGTGATTGCTTAGTATGGGATGTTTTAGTGACAAGAACTAAGCCCCCCTCCTGCAGACCAATGTTTCATTGGTAAGGCCTATTAGAAGCTCTTAGGAGAGCTATGCGCACCCTGCCATAGTTGCATTTTTTCCAGACGGAAACAGTAGTTAAGATACAACCCACCCTGATTGCCATCCAAATTCACATGACCTCAATCCATTTTGAACACCTGCGGGATGATCTGAAACAGGAAGTAGAACACTTATCCGTCATCTATTCCAACACTGGAAAGCCTTGTTAGGCATCGATTTCTATGATGTCCACAGACTTCTGGGAGTCAATTCCTAGGCAAATAGCAGCTGTTATCTGTGCACACTGCAGGCCAACAAGGTATTAGGTAGGGGATCATAATTCAGTATTCACTGAATGTACATTTTGTAATGTTCCTATAAAGAACACCTTTGAATTTTCTTCCTGACAACTAGCTCACTAGTTGTTTCACTGATCTTTCAAATTTAACATTCTTCCCCAAGTTTAATTTGTATCCATGTGCATCAGAGTTAAAACAGGAAAACTGTTCTTTCTACTAAACAGAAACTTCAAGCTTATCAAAAAATGTGAAAAGGTAACAAAATTGACTTTAATAAGCCTCTACATTTTTCCATATACATTCAATTTATCTAAACATTCAGAACTAGCTTTATATTTGCTGATCAATAAATTTTGCATTTCTTTGCAAGAACGGGATACCAGAATATTTTTATTTCCTGAGAAAGGATAATGATTTGATGTTTTACAGTGCAATGGTAACCTAGGTCAAAAACAATAAAAAATAAAAAAGCAAACAAGATTGTGTTCACATATGCATGTGTGCATGCACACACACAATCTTGATTTGTTCAGTACTTGATCAGATATTTACTGAATGTGTGCAAGTATGCATGTACACACTTTTTACTTGGTCATGTTTTTAAGGTTATAATCTTACCCAGAGGACAGGGTAACCTTACACAAACATACTTCCCTTACTCAGAGGGAGACAACAGAACAGTGTAAAGTTAGTTTGCAAACTGTTTACAAAATAATCAGGGTGGAAAAAAAAACAAAAAAAAAAGAGGTTCACTTTCATCTCAAAGAAAAAACAATAATGTAGATGAAAAAGAAAAATAACATCCAAATATAATCAGAAGCAAACTAGACTATATAGAGAGAATCCTATAAAATCATAAGATGCAAAACGGATCCTCATACCACCAGTTCTGACTTATAAAAGGATTTTGCTGAAACTGGTGTGAAAACATGATCCAGCAGTTTGCCAGACTCAGAGGTTGGCCAGAGAGTTCATAAGCCAATGAAAAACCCACATATGCAGGACAATACACCAACTTTATCTCACTTTATATGGCTGCCTAATGGAATAGTGTTGCCCAAGCATTAACAAATAGGGCAAGGTTTCACTGCTCCAGTGAAACAGACAAAGAAACAAAGGTAAAATTAGATTTCAGTAAATAGAAATACCCAAAATCAATTCTTAATTACTGGGATTTATTCCTAGCATGGATGCACAATAGTAATTGCTCATCCTCATGTCACACATTGTTCATGCTACACGGTGTTGTCCCACTGGTGTTCTTACATTCCTTTATACACCTTAGAGTATAGCCAGAATCCTACAGAATTCAAGCAATATAAACTCCAGATACAAAAATACAAACTACATATATCCCTCTAAAGACACCCAAATCAACAATGAAAGAGTGGAGTAATTTATCATATACACTGTTGGGATGTAATGTGAGCTATATTGGAGGTAACCCATTGCCTGCAGAATAGGCTATTAAGAATGCAGAGTTCATCCACGCAATCAGTGGTAGCCATTCATAATTGGTAGAAAGGCCATAAACTCGCACCAAGTGATGAGTTTATATGTAGAGGTCTGCAAGGGCCTAAAATTTTTATTTTTACCAACCCGAGCTTTGGTTTGTTTTTTTTTTTCAAAAAACTGATTTCCAGAACCAATTTTTATCCCACCTCAATTGAAACTTTTTATATAAATAAAATCACTAGCATTACTTTGAATGTTACATAATAATAATAAAAAAATAAACTTTCAGGTTCAAAATTCAGAATTAATAATTATATAACAATAATTATCCAAAATAATTATCAATATTAATTATATAAAAAAAGAAAATGTAATAAATTTCATTTACCATATTATTTAAGCATTACCTGTATTCCCCTTACCTGTATTTCTAAATTATTGGTCAGTATTGGATTTAGCAAAGAAGCAGTTAGAAAGTGTCACAAGTGAATGTTCTTAGAATTGAAAGTAGCTCAACCCAAAATCTCGGATATAGTAGAACTAGGGATTAACGGTATCACACTTTTAATAAATACTGTATACATACAACTAAAAAGGAATCCATTGCCCAGGGGATATAATGACTTATATACCCTTGATGTAATGTAAATTGCAACTATGCCCGCTTAAGGGTAAAGGCTACTTTACTGAGCAGAAATAGACAGTCATTTCCACGAAAGAGTGCAAATTTTGATGAATTTTTCAGACTTTGGCAAAGTGTGCCTTATTGGTCAATTAAAAGTGTCAACAGACAACTAATACACATTTTTTTCTAAAAACCTTTATGAATTTAAAGGCATAAAAAAATTTTTAAAAAAACGTGTACGAAATAGTCCGAAATGTTTAGGAATAATAATTCATTACGATTATTTGTACCCGAACATCATTTGTGTTACCTGGCCCAGGCATCCTTCTTGCTACCTGGCCGTCAGGCAGGGCTGGGCCCGTGCAGACCTCTAGTTATATGTACCCAATTCTTGGCTTCAGTGTTCTTTAGCCAGTATCCACCACATTCTAGTAAGCAACAGATTCTATTGATATAATATTTATCTTGTGCAAAAATTTCACACTGATGACATGGACTGTAGAGCAATTGTACAATGGTTTTTGCAAGCTGTCCACTGTAGACATAATGCCAGGCTTCAAAAGATTCATTATTCTTGCTAGTTTTATCTTTGCTCAAAGAAGGTTATCAAATTGTAGCAGGATACTTAATGATTTTGGAATAACTGAAAGCAAAGTGGAGGAGAAATTGTTGAAGTTAAACATAAGAAAAGTGCCTGGGGTGGATGGGATCTATCCAGTTATATTAAAGGAGGCGGCAAAGCAACTAAGCAAACCCTTAGCCATAATTATGAGAGCGTCCTTGGACTCAGGGGAGGTTCCCACAGACTGGAGATGTGCAAATGTATCCCCAATTCACAAAGGGGGGATCGAAGGGTGACACGAGTAATTACAGACCAGTTAGTTTAACTTCTGTTCCGGATAAAATAGAGTCACTGGTTAAAGATGCATTGCAGGATCATCTAGACAAGACTGCAGCAATAATTCAGACACAGCATGGGTTTGTTAAGGGAAAGTCTTGTCTGACAAATTTGATAGGATATTATGATGTGGTTACAAAGGAACTGGATGGAAAAAATAATTTTGATATCATATATTTGGATTTCAGGAAAGCTTTTGACACTGTTGCGCATGGAAGACTATTGTACAAATTGGAGCAGAATGGTATTAAGGGTAAGTTGCTACAATGGATAAAAGGATGGTTAAGTGGGAGAAGACAGAGGGTGGTAATCAATGGGTGCTGCTCTTCTTGGACTAATGTTATTAGTGGAGTCCCACAGGGTTCGGTGTTAGGTCCACTGTTGTTTTGTATATTTATCAATGATATTGATGAAGGTATATCAGGCTTAATGTCGAAGTTTGCAGATGATACAAAGGTTGGCAGGGTTGTTAATGACAGTAATGGCAGTGTGCTACTGCAACAGGATCTAGATAATTTGGGCAGATGGGCTAAGAAGTGGCAACTGAAGTTTAACCTTGACAAATGCAAAGTACTGCATATGGGTAGAAGTAACCCCAGAGAAACGTACCAACTGTGTGGTACTACACTTAAGGTGGTAGAAAATGAAAGACCTGGGAGTAATTGTGCAGTCAGATATGAAGTTTTCTGAGCAATGCACACAGGCTGCCAGGGCAGGTCATGGGGTTTTGTCAATAGGAATTTTGCTAGCAGGGAAAAGGAGGTGATTATCCCTCTGTATAAGGCAATGGTCAGGCCATGCCTTGAGTACTGCGTACAGGTCTGGAGGCTTCATTTTAGGAAGGATGTAGATTTACTTGAGCGTGTACAGAGAAGGGCAACAAGATTGGTGAGGGGAATGAAGGGATCCTCTTACCAAGAGAGGCTTAAGTTCTGCAAATTGCAGTGGCTGGAGACTAGGCACCTGTGCGGTGATCTGATTGAAGTGTATAAGGCCTTGAATGGGTTGAGCACGCTGAATTCTAATGGGATCCTTCCACTTGTTCAGATTATGAACCTAAGGGGGCATAAATTCAAATTAAGAAAAGACAGATGTAGAATAGATGTGTAGAAATTTGCCTTTAGCCAGCGGGTGGTTAATTGCTGGAACAAACTTCCATCTGTCATTGTGGAAGTTGATAGGTTGAATAAATTTAAGGAGGAACTGGACAGGTATTTGGAGGGAATGTTGTGATTTTTTTTTTTTTTTTTGGCTGATGCTGCACTTGCTTTCTTGCATCACATGCCACTACCATTTCTACTACTACTTGTTTTATCTTAATGGTCATTTCAACAAACATGAGATAGTTGGCTAATGAACAACCAATTGAAGAAACTGCACATTCATCGTGGTCCACAAGTAACTGTGAGCAGGGATACAGGATATACAGTCTGGTGAAACCCTACCTTTTTTTCAACAACACTTTTGTTCTATGGGGAGTGTATTATGTCAAAACTTACCATTTAAGAAATCTCTAAAGTCATAAAAATATCTTTTTTCATACACTGCCCTGACACGGCAGGGCAGTGTATGAAAATACTGCCATGCTTCTCAATGAATTTCTTGAGAAGCATGGCAATGTCTGCAGTGGGCAGCTTCAACCAAAAACAGGTTCGGAGCAGTCAACTGTCCCTTCTTACTCATGTAAAAACTGGTAGACTATGTTCTAAACTTAGACTGACCCTATGTCCTAAGACTCACTAATTGTAAATTTATGATCTCTTGGAATAAATTTCAGACAAAACATTTTAAACCAAAAAAATAAAAAATTGTATTATCTATAACATCTACATAAACAAACTGCACTTCAGGTCACAAATTTCACAAAAACAACACTTCAAGCATCAACCAACAATCTAATATTACAAGTTATGGTGACTACCATAACATTTTATTCTAAATGTTATGGTAGCCACCATAACATTTAGAATAAAATTAAATTAATTTTATTCTAAATGTTATTAGAATTTATTTTGTTATTAGAATTATTTATTCTAATTTATTAGAATAATTTAAAGTTATGATATTATATAATATCATAACTTTATATAATATAATATTATAAAGAATAATATCATATTATTCTTTATAATATTCATAACTTTAAATTTCCCTCAAGTAAAGACCACCAATTTAGCTAAACAAAATTTCAGAATTACTTTTTGCATGAGCCCAAGTTAGTTTATGGCTTCAAGTTTTCCTTTAACTTCTGTTTTAGAGCAAGTTACTTCACTTTGAAGTGATATCCATGGAAATACACACAATGCAGCAGAGAGAGAGAGAGAGAACATTAACGTAACACAAATAATCACAATGTGCTGGGAACGAGACTATGGGGGTGAAAAGGTTGACTTCTTGAGCTCCGACAAACAAGTTTTCATAGTTTTTATCATATTTTTGATTAATTACCATATTAAATTGTGTTATACAAATAGATTAAATAGGCTTAATAGCATTTGTTAGCTTATTTTTTTAAGCTAAAGTAGTGCTTTTGTAAGTTATGACTCTACTCATACTACTATTGTATCAGAGTGAATATCGAAGCACATAACCTGTACAGCAGAAGAATAGTAGGGTTTTAATTGTAATAAATAAGCAGTCTGAAGGTTTTGATCACTTTCTGGGCATATATCTTTTGTATTTAGCTATGGATATAACTAATTTAACATTGTGATCGTTACGGTATAGCATAGCTTGACAGCGTACATCTCGAACTTGATAGCGTAAGGTATAATGTAAAACTAGATATAACATTTATCACTGCATTAGCTTAGTATAGTATAGTCAATTAAATTTATTAACTTTATTAATTTTCATTCTTAATTAAACCGTAATTAAACAAAAATCATGCCTCGGACTAGAGCAGCAAAGCAATGTGCGCACAGTAGCGGGAGTGCTGGCTCAGGGGAGAACCAAAGGGGGAGATTCTCCAACACATCACAGCCTAAAAAAAAAAAAAATGCAACTTGTGGAATGTTTGCGGATCTGGAACAGGATATGATCTAGCCAAGGAGGATGTCTTTGTGTGTTAAGTGCAGAGAGTGTCAAGAAATTAGGCAACTCAGCATTCTGATGAGTGTCTATATGAGAGTTTGGTTGATTTTGGTAGGGCTGATGCCCTGGAAGGAATTAAAATGGGAAGCCCATCAAGCTCTCAGCTGCCCAACTCAATGCCAGAACTCACTCTTGTGCATCAGGCAACACAGTGGTAATCTTCAGGACAGAATGGCACTGGTCCCATAGGAGTTAGTTATTGTTGACGACTCTGTTGTCAAGAAGGTGGGAAATATATTGTGCAAAAAGGATAGGCGGAATAGAACCAGAGTATGTCTCACAGTGGCAAAGGTTGATGACATTGTAGAGTAGATATCATCTTTAAGGGCACAAAGGGTAATATTATTCTACACACAGACACTAATGACATTAAGAGTAGGAGATCTGAGGATTTACTTAGCAAGTATAGGTCAATGTTGAAAAAATAAAAAAAAAGGCATTAGTTAGGGTTAAATTTGAGTGTCGGCAATTCTGCCCAGACACGATAAGAGGGAGTATATGATGACAGCCTTGTTGATAAATTCAGCCAAAGACAGATTATGCAAGGCTCGTGCGTAGAATTGTTCTCAGTGTGGTCCGGATTTGTTAAAAGGAGAGACTGTTTCTACAGGGATGGGATACACTTTAAATAAAAAGGTTGCAAGAATATTTGCAGATGCTATCAAGGCAGTGTTAGGTGAGGGAGGATTCATAAAATAATAGATTAACAGTAGCCACAGGCATAGGTGAAAATGATTCTTGTACTGCTTCCATTGGAATGAGCATCAGCCTGGAAAGTGAGGTCCTGGGCTTTCGAGAACTGCTGAGAGTCATCGTGGAATAAGCTGGGAGTCATCATGTTGCACATGAAAGACTATACAAGTTGGAGCATTATGGCATTAAGGGCAAGTTACTGTTATGGACAAAAGGATGGCTGAATGGGAGAAGATAGTTTTAATCAATGGATGCTGCTCTTCATGGATTAATGTTATTAGTGGTGTCCCCAGGGGTTCATGTTGGGCCCATTGCTATTTTCTATATTTATCAACAATACTGATAAAGGTATATCAGGCTTAATGTCCAAGTCTGCAGATGATACAAAGATTGGCAGGGTTGTTAATGACAGAAAGGACAGTATGTTACTGCAACAGGCTCTGGAAAAGTTGAACAGATGTGCTGAGAGGTGGCAGCTGTAGTTTAACATTGCATTTGTCAAAGTGCTGCATACAGTTAGCAGTGGACCAATCTGATTCATCCCTTTCCTTCTACAGTTACATAGGTAAAGAACTCTTTGCTGTTTTTCTTTGCATCCTTTGCCAAATATTTCTCATAATTTGCCTTTGCCTGCCTAATCTCCTTTGTAACTTGGTAACAGACCAGCTTATATCTATCATAAGCTTCCATGTCACCCATTAATTTATATGTATTTTTCTTCTCTGTCATGTGTCATTAGTTCATCTGACATCCATTTAGGCCTAAACCTTGAACAATATTTCTTAGTTGGTATGTAAAGCCTCCGATTCAAACAATTAATCTTGGAAGCTACTACATACCTTAGTTGGTATGTAGTAGCTTCCAAGATTAATTGTTTGAATGCCTCCCATTTTGAATTTGCTGTTGGTAACATCATCAGTTGGTCACACCGTATAGAATTTAAATACTGTCTCAGACCACCATAGTCGCCTTTACGAAAGCAAAAAACCCTTCTCTTGAAACCTGGGTAAATCCCACTTTAGCACACTGATCACTGCCACCTAGTGGTTCCTTTATCTGCAGATTCTTAATGCACGAAGAATCACTACTGATAATCAGATCAAGAGTATTACTCCCTCTAGCTGCCTCCTGAACATGTGTAGAAAACAATCATCAATAAATCCACAAAAGCCTTGCTAGTGTGTGAGTGACCAACCACAAATTGCAGTCAATATCTGGGAAATTAAAATCCCCCATTATAAGACTCTGATTTACTGGCCCACTATTTCCCTGTACAGTTTCTTATTATACTCATCAGTCATTATTTATTATTAGCCATATGGTACAAGGAAGCCTGCGGCTTATGCCGCACCAGCCAAAAAAAAAAAAAAAAATTCCCGAGTAACCCCCCCCCCCCGTGTGTGTGTGTGTGTGTGTGAGAGAGAGAGAGAGAGAGAGAGAGAGAGAGAGAGAGAGAGAGAGAGAGAGAGAGAGAGAGAGAGAGAGAGAAGTAGAAAGGCATCACCAAGAAAGAGAAGAATGATGATATCCAGCTCAGGACCCTGGGTTTGCCAAGCCCATACTCACCAGATGTGAGCCCCCGGGATTAGGCCTATAACACACTCCTACTCTCAATTTTGATCTCCCAATGCTTATGTCATACCAAACTGACTTGACATTGCACTGTCCAGCAATGTCAACTGGTTTCACTTCCATGGATTTTATGTTTCTTAACTAATAGCATAACCCCTCCTCCCTTCCTATACACATTGTACTCCCCAAATTCCAGTTCTGCATTCTTTATATCTGTGTGATTGATTTTTGATATGGTAGTTGTTGGCGCATCGGCTTCTGTGGCCATATTGCACCTCCCAAGGTTTTTGCAGTACTTTGATCCAGGCCCGAGGCGGGAATCGAACCCGCGACCTTTGGGTTGCCGGGCAGGTACTTTACCCACTCGGCTAGCCCGGTCGGCATATATATCTGTGTGACACCACATCGCAGATATCCCAACAATATCTGCCTTTGATGTTTTGAGCAATACCTCAAATTCATCAAATTTATTTACCAAACTCCTAGCATTGGTGTATATGCAAGTATACATGCACCTGTTCCTATCCTTAGCCACCTTAACACAACCCATGTGCTTACTTGTACTGCAATGACTCCCAGCAGTCTCTGAAATACCCTGCATCTTGCTTTCCAGGCTGTTGCTCATTCCAATAGAAGCAGTGCAAGAATCACTTTCACCTCTGGCAGTGGCTACTGCTATCTATTAGTCCTTGTATCCCACCAAGCTAGCAGTTTTCCAACCCACCTAACACTGCCTCGATAGCATCAGCAAATATTCTTGCACCCTTTCTATTTAAGTGTATCCTATCCCAGTAAATGCAGTCTCCTGTTAACAAGTACAGACTGAAACAAGTATAGGTTGAAAAAAATTCTACCCCTTGAGCCTTGCACAATCGTTCCAGGGCCAAATTGTTCGACAAAATTGTTTTATGAACATATGATTGTTCATCATATACTCCCCCCTATTGTGTCTGGGCAGAAATGCCATCTCAGACTAGTATTTCTGCCCAGACACGATATTTGCAGACACTTTCAAATTCAACCCTAATTTGCGGCTTTTTTCAACAGTGACCCGTACTTGTTAAGTAATTCCACCGGTATCCTACTCTTAATATCATTAGGGCCAATGTGTACAACAATATCACCTTTTGTGCCCTTAAAAGATATCAGCTCTACAACATCATCAACCTTTACCCCTGGCAGACATACCCTGTTCCACCTATCCTTTTTTACATACCATGTTCCCCATTTCCCTGACAATAATCACCAACAACTACTAGTTCCTGTGGGACCAGCGCATTCTGCCTTGGAGGTTGCCACTGTGTTGCGTGATGATCCAGTCCGGCATTGATGTGGGCAGCTGAGAGCTTGATGGGCCCCTCAATTTAAATCCTTCAAGGGCATCCACCCTGTCCTTCAAGCTCTCATATAAGCCCATAACACTGAGTTGTTGCCTCATTTCCTCACACTCCTTACATCGTGCACACACAAAGACATTCCCCCCCCCTTGGCAATATCATGTCCTGTACCTGATTTCTCCCCAAACATCAAGCAAGCAGCGCATTTTAAAAGGCTGTGATTCAGAGGGCAACTGCCCCCCTCAGTTCTCCCCTGAGCCACAGCACTCCCATTGGCTTGAGCCTTTTGCTTTGCTGCTCTGGACTGTCATGATTTCGATTCAATTTCAATAAAAAAAATTTTTTTTTTGTTTTAATCATTGTTTTGTTCGGATTTTTTTTTTTTTTTTTTTTTTTTTGGCTGGTGCAGCATAAGCCATAGGCTTTCTTGCACCATGTGGCCATTATTAATACTAATACTAACGGAGGCATGGAAATTTAAAAAAAAAAAAAAAAAAAAAAATTTCAATTCCAGTACAAAATTACAACTCTAAACTTTTATACCAACGCAGTTATAATACTATATATCTATATATTTTTTTTTCATTACCGTGTATTATCTCCGAGTTCCGATATATAACTTCCATATCAAGTTGTATTAATTAACTATGTTACGTTTGTAAAATCTAAGTCGTTATATGTATTTAGGGCACCTCCATAGTCAGGTGGGTAGGAGCAGCAATGCGTAGCACACGCTTCTTGATTAGACCGGGGTTCGAGCCCATGACCACCAAACACAAAGGATGCGGAAAGGTCAGGGAATGACCACCGCATATCCCTGGAGCAATATGGCCTTAGTTGCTAATGCTCCTAAAAATCAAATAACAACAACCTATGTATTTAGATAAAAAGTACAATTTAATTGACAATGAAGTTTAACAAGATTAATATATTTTACTGATTAATTGATAATATTATATACTATACTATACTAAGCTAACTAGTTCGGGATATAACGTATCGTATAACAATGGCAGCAAGTTACGAACGGTAAAACTACGGACACTTAAGTATTAATTAACTTCCAATATTTTGCTACCTGAATTCAGAATAAACCAAGGATCCTGACTAGGTCTATATGCTACTTATAGAAAATAATTTAATACAACAAGTAGTCAATTAAGCAGCTAAATATAGTTAAAAAAACTTTCTGGTCTGCCAGAGCTGCAAAACTTGCATAACACGTGGATTGGATACCCTTACCGATACTAAGTAATAACCTACAAAATCTCTAAGTTAAATTTTGAAATAAGTATCGTAACTAGCAATATAGAGCTACTCTAGAAAATAAGTTACTATGCTAATTTAAGTTAATAAAACAGAAAAAACTTCTCTATTTTCTGGAGCCATAAAAGTTTTGCGAGCCCAAGGCTACTCTCATTCCCAATACCAATAGCATATTTGGGGTAGTTGGAGAATGAAAAAGACCTGGGGTAATTGTGCAGTCATATATGAAGTGTTCTGAGAAGTGCAAAAAGGCTACAAGAGTAGCTCATGGGGTCTTGTCAATGATATATAGCAGGAGTGGCCAACTTAATTTGTGATGCGATCTACTTCTTTCCTTCAAAATGTGCCGCGATCTACCATCTCAAAAATTTAATTGCACAAGGTGCACAAATCGAGGAATGACTGTATATTTAAAATTCATTGTGATCAACCAAAATTAAATCCGCAATCGACTCGTTGGCCACCCCTGATATATAGGAAATTTGCTAGAAGGGACAAGGTAATTATCCCCTTGTAAAAAACAATGGTCAAAAATTCAAGGTCTAAAGCTTGAACAATATTTCTTAGTTGGTATCCCATTTACCCAATAATTTCATGGCTGTAAATGGTAGAACTAAAAACTTGCACTGCAGTGACAGACAGCTAATAAATCCTCCTCTTACTGAGAAATTCACTAAAATTTGCTTTCATATTCAACATTTGTCCAACTCTACATGTGTCTTCCTGATTTTATTTCTACCCCACATCACATGTTGTTATATCACCTATGTGTCTAACAAACATGAAGTGCTACCAATGGAATAGTGGAAAAATCCTCATTTAGTGACAAAATATAGCAGTGTGATGATTTACATCATGTGTTTGCAAATGTTACAAAGAGCTTGTTTTGTGATGAAAAGTGCAATACAGGATAAATAATGTTAACCAATTATAACAGTAATATGCTTCAAAATACCTAGAATATTTATATGGCAAGTAAAAGAAGTATTGACATTTTATTAATAATTAGAGTTCATCAGTCCTGTATGTAATAAAGATAAATAAATGAAAGCTGTAATGTTCAAAGTCAATTCCATTAATATTATTTCTGGCTAATTATTAATGTAGAGATTTTCAATAATAGAGAATGAGGAAACGGTTATTTTGTGACAGTAACTGCATAAATATTTATAAAGAAACATCCTACACAGTGGCAGGTAAAACATGCATTATAGAAATTTAAGGCTCCTGCTTCAGGAGTACGCTCTGCCACACTTTGCAACTGACATCTGTTCAACAAGGAGTTTCCTATCAAATCAATTGAAAAATAGGACAAACAGCCATTGAAACTCCTGGATCTAAATATCACTATTTCTTCTGGTGGGAAATTTTGAAATCTGATAGACCAAGTTTGTCCAAGAATGACTGCAGAACTACAGCAGAAGATCATATCTGCTTCTGCAAAGATCAGTCAAAACTTGTTTATCAATGTTTCAATCCTTAGAATCAGCAAGTTTTAAGTTTTTAGGGGAAAAAAAAGGTGGAATATTTGAACATCAGCTGTTCTTTAGCATAAAATCATGAACTAACCAACACAATCAGTATTAGTCAACTTATTAGATATCACCTACAGTGCACAACTTTCTGGGATCCATGTAATGTTTGTACATTACAAGATGCTTGTGCATGTTATTGCAAGAGAACAAAGTATTCCCTGAAACATTACACTGTTCTCTTCATACAACAGTGCAGTAACTGAATATCATCTTTGGAAAGGATTTCAGTTAATAACTGAAGTGTGAGAAACACTACAGTATTACTTTGCATGATGATTGTGTTATGCATTTTTTTTTTTTTAATTTCTATAAGCATTTATAATAATACTTTATTCAAAATTAAATAAAAATTATTTCTAATAATAATAATAGATATCAAAATTTGTGCGTATGTGTGTGTGCAACATTCCTTAAATTATCTGAAGGATTTAATTTAGGGAAGTATGGCACATGCCAAGACTAAAATCCAAATCTGAAAAAAAAAAAAACCCTTTTAGATTTCACGTATTGTTTTTTTATATTTTTCAAATGAAGTTTTATTATAAAATTAATTTTTATAATGATAAATTATTAAACTAAAAATCTTTAAATAAAAAAATAAAATAATTTCAGCCAAATATCTTAAATTAATTAAAATTGGGTAAAAATTCATTCAAGAGAATTTTTTAGGAAAAAAGCGAATCAGTTTTAAAAAATAAGTAATATCACTTAATAGATTGATTGATATCAACACAAGTAATTCTAAATAAATTCAGGATTCAACTTGTCAAAAAATTTCCTTTTAATGACACCACAGAGGTCCAGTTCTGGGAAGTCTCTCCTGCAAATAAACTGCCTTAGGACAATACTTTCTAAAGCTAAAATAACAAAACTACTTTGAACTTTCAAAAAAAAAAAAAGATACCACATTATCACCACCAATCCTAAAAAATGAACAGCTCAAAAATTAGAAAAAATAAATGACAAATGAAGAAAAATTTAAATACTTAATTTGGATTTACATAAACTTTAATTACTGAATCAAATAACTCCCCATATTTCTTTTATTAAAATTTGACACATGTTGTCTTCAAGCCTATAATGAAAAAATACTATTTAACATTAGATAATTGGTACAATTGTTAATTCTTAGCAAGGTGCTAATATTACTATCTGTACATCAAAACATCCCAATACCATCCCAAATAAATTTGCAACAAAGAAAAGCAAAATGATACTCACCGACGAGTAGGGCAAGTAACATTCACCTCCAAGTATACACAACCCCACAACCACTAAAGCACGAGTACCCCTTTCCACTAAAAATAAATTAACCAATGAAAGAACCTACGAGCACCACCTTTAAGGGTTATACGCACTTAATTCTGAAAAGGATCTTATTTCAGTTGACTTTATCCAGCCATATGTCAATGAATGTACCTATGTGATGTGAACAGGAAAAGTAACAAACTCAAATAATAAGGTATGCAATGGACACTGCCCCTCTACAGATTAAATAAATGACGTAGAGCAGTTATCTTTTAAGGGCACAAAAGGTGATATTGTACACGTTGGCACTACTGATATTAAGAGTAGGAGACAGGTGGAATTACTTAAGTACAGGTCACTTTTGAAAAAAGGCCATGAATTAGGGTTGAATTTGAAAGTGTGTGCAATTCTGCCCAGACACGATAGGAAGGAGTATATGATCAGAGCCTTGTCAAACAATTTGGCCCTGGAAAGATTGGGCAACGCTCAAGAGGTAGAATTTTTTTCAGCCTGATCTGTGCTTGTTAACATGAAACTGCTTCTACATGGGATGGGATACACTGAAACAGAAAGGGTCCAAGAATATTTTAGGACAGTGTTAGGTGGGTCGGAAAACTGCTAGCTTGGGGGGAGAATACACGGACTAATAGATTAACAGTAGCGACTGGCAGAGGTGAAAGTGATTCTTCCACTGCTTCTATTGAAATGAGCAGCAGCCTGGAAAACAAGATGCAGGGTATTTCAGAGACTGCTGGGAGTCATTGTGGTATAAGTAAACACATGGGTTGTGTTAGGGTAGCTAAGAATAGGAACAGGTGCATGTATACTTGCAATACACCAATGCTAGGAGTTTGATAAATAATTTTTTTTTAATTTCAGGTGTTGGTCAAAATATCAAAGGTGGATATTTTTGTGATATCAGAGATGTGGTGTCACACAGATATAAGGAATGCAGAACTGAAATTTAGGGAGTACAAATGTGTACAAGAAAGATAGACAGATAGCAAGGAAGGAGGGGTTATGCTATTAGTTAAGAAACACAAAATCCAAGGAAGTGCAGAGAGTCGACATCATCGGACAGTGCAGTGTTGAGTCAGTTTGGTGTTGAGTCAGTTTGGTGTGACATAAGCACTGGGAGATCAAAATCAAGCGCAGGAGTGTGTTATAGGCTTAATGACTCTGATGAGTATAATAAGAAACTGTACAGGGAAATAAGAGTGGGCCAGTAAATCAGTGAGTCTTATAATGGGGTATTTTAATTTCCCAGAGATTAAATGGAATTTGTAGGTTGGTCACTCACACACTAGCAAGGCTATTGTAGATTTATTGGATGATTGTTTTCAACATCAGCATGTTCGGGAGGCAACTAGAGGGAGTAATACTCTTGATCTGATTATCAGTAGTGATTCTTCATGCATTAAGAATCTGCAGATAAAGGAACCACTAGGTGGCAGTGATCACATCGTGCTGAAGTGGGATTTACTCAAAGAGGTAACTAACATCAGGGATAAAGGGAAGGGTTTTTACTTTCGTAAAGGCAACTACAGTGGTCTGAGACAGTATTTAAATTCTATATGGGGGGACCAACTGAGGATGTTACCAACAGCAAATTCAAAATGGGAGGCATTCAAAGAATTAACCTTGGAAGCTACTAGGCTTTACATACCAACTAAGAAATATTGTTCAAAGTTTAGGCTTAAATGTCAGATGAACTAATGAGACAAGTTGCAGACAAGAAAAGTGCATGGGATGCATATAAATTAATGGGTGACATGGAAGCCTATGATAGATATAAGCTGGTCTGTAACCAAGTCACAAAGGAGATTAGGCAGGCAAAGGCAGATTATGAGAAATCTTTGGCAAAGGATGCAAAGAAAAACAGCAAAGAGTTCTTTACTTATGTAAACTCTAGAAGGAAGGGGATGAATCAGATTGGTCCACTGGATATCGATGGTTCAACTGTTGATGATCCGGCTCAGGTGGCTAACAAACTAAATGAGTATTTTACATCTACATTCACACAGGAGAAGTTATTCAGGGAGGGGAATTCCAGAGGTGAATTAAACTCTGGCAGTGAGCTATATGATTTTGTAATACCTGAGATCAAAGTGGAGGAGAAATTGTTGAAGGTAAACATTAAAAAGTCACCCAAGGTGGATGGGATCTATCCAGTTATATTAAAGGAGGCAGCAAAGCAAGCAAGCAAACCCTTACCCCTTACCCATAATTATGAGAGCATCCTTGGATGCAGGGGAGATACCCATGGACTGGAGATGTGCAAATGTGACCCCATTTCACAAAGAAGGATCAAAGGGCAACACAAGTATTTATAGACCTGTTAGTTTAACTTCTGTTCCAGGGAAATTAATGGTTGATTTGATAGTTGTTGGCGCATCGGCTTCTGTGGCCATATTGCACCTCCCAAGGTTTTTTGCAGTACTTTGATCCAAGCCCGAGGCGGGAATCGAACCCTCGACCTTTGGGTTGCCGGGCAGGTACTTTACCCACTCGGCTAGCCCGGTCGGCCGGGGAAATTAATGGAGGCACTGGTTAAAGAAGCACTGCAGGATCATCTAGACAAGACTTCAGTTACAGATGGGAACACAGAATGGTTTTGTTAAGGGGAAGTCTTGTCTGACCAATTTGATTGGATACTACGATGTGGCCACAAAGGAATTAAATGCAGGGAATAACTGATATCATATATTTGGATCTTAGAAAAGCTTTTGATACTGTTCCACATGGAAGACTCTGCACAAATTGGAGCAGTGTGGCATTGGAGGCAAAATGCTGCTATGGATAAAGGGATGGTTGAGTGGGGGAAGACAGAGTGGTAATGAATGGACACTGCTTTTCATGAACTAATTTTATTAGTGGAGTCCTTCAGGATTCAGTGTTGGGTCCATTGTTGTTTTCAATTTATAAATGATATTGATGATGGTATATCAGGCTTAATGTCCATGTTTGCAGATGTTACGAAGGTTGGCAGGGTAGTTAAGGATACTAATGACAGTACACTTCTGCAACAGGATCTAGAAGTTGAGCAGATGGGCTGACAGGTGGCAAATGAAATTTAACATTGACGAATGTAAAGTACTACATATGGGAAGCAGTAAACCCAGAGTAATGCATTGACTGTGGTACTACACTGACAGTGGTAGAGAATGAAAAGGACCTGGAGGTAATTGTGCAGGCAGATATGAAGATTTATGAGCAGTGCAGACAGTTTGCAAGAGTAGCTCATGGTGTCTTGTCAATGATATACAGGAATTTTTCTAGCAGGAATAAGGAGATGATTATTCCCTTGTATATAAAGCAATTTTCAGGCCACACCTTGAGTGCTGCATATAGATCTGGAGGCCTCATTTTAAAAAGAATGAGGAGCTGTTGGAACGAGTATGGAGAAGGGCAACAAGATTAGTGAATGGAACGAAAGGTTGCTCTTACGAAGAAATGCTTTAAGTTTTGCAGATTACAGTGTGAGGAGACAAGGCACCTACAAGGTGATCTGATTGAGGTCTAGAAAGCCTTGAATGGTTTGAGCATGCTCAATGCTGATGGGATTCTTCCCCTTGCTCAGAATAATCACCTGAGAGGACAAATTCAAATTAAGGAAAGGCACTTGTAGGATAGATGTGTGGAAGTTTGCTTTAGCCAGCAGGTAGTTGATTGGTGGAACAGACTTCCCTCTTTTGTTGTGGAAGTTCATAACCTAAATAAATTTAAGCTGAGCTGGACAGCTATTTAGAACGAACGAAGGAGTGAAATGGGAGTGGGTTTTTTTTTTGGCTGATGCTGCATAAGCTTGCTTTCTTGCATCATATAACTCTACTAATGCTAAAGAAGCAAGCAAGGTGTAGCCACAATTGTTCAAAGTAAAGAAATATGGGAGAAATCAGAGGAAAGAGGGGAAAGGAATTAAAGAAAATACATGTAAAAGGAAATTAAGTTTCTTATAATTTGACAAACTTTGTCAAATGAAGTCTGTCAAATTATAATAAAGATGCAAACAAATTCAAACTATAACATACACAAAAAAGGTTGTGGCATACCTTATGATAAGAGTTTTAGTTCTTTTCTGTTCAGATTTTTTTTTTTTTTATGAAAATCCCAAACATGAGGTATTAGAACCTATAGTACTTAGTACCGTGTTTGGGTTGGAGACAGAAGAACGAAAAGATATTTGTTGACATTAGACTAACATCTGTAGACTAATTTTAAGGAAATACGTATGAAGGAAGGTTGTTCCAGAAAACAGCAGTTGAATGAATAAATGAGGAAGATAAAAAGTTGGTTCTCTGAGTTAAGTTGGACAGTATTTGATTATGGGCTGGTGGTAGCACGTGTTCGGACTGTTTTGAAAGAGAGCAGGAATAATAGAAGCCAATTCCGAAGAACAGTGCCCATGGAAGTATCTGTAGAAAAGGCATGCAGCAGAAACAGTGTTTATGAGACAGAGTGGAGAGACTCTGTTACAGAGGAATCATTAATTAACCTAACTGCCCTCTTCTGAATGGAATCTAGAAGCCTGAGAGATGTTTTGGGGGCACCGCCCCAGATGTGGGAACAATATTCCATGGCATGGCGGATTTGCGATTTGTACAGAGTGAACAGCTGTTTGGAAGAAAAGTAATGCCAAGAGCGAAAGAGAAAACCAAGTTTTTTTAGATGCAGAGGAAGCAATATTTGTAATGTGCTTGTGCCAAGAGAGATTAGAAGTCAGGGTAATCCCCAAAAGAGATACCATTTTGCCTAGAAATCAGAGTGTCACCAAAGATAAGCATTGGAGCTGAAGAATCCTTTTTGGAAGATATAAGACAAGACTGAGTTTTAGAAGGATTGAAATCAACTAACTTGTCTCTGCACCACTGTAGAATTACCTGGAGATCGGCATTTAAGAAATTGGCAGTAGATATTCGAGAAGTTAACTGATTAAGCAGGGCAAGGTTTCTCAAAATGGAAAGTGAAATGAAATGTGCTATCATCGTCAAAACTATGAATAGGATTTCCAGTCAATGGAAGAAGGTCATTAATATACAAGAGGAAAAGAGTGGGGGGAAAGAACTGAACCTTGTGGGGACACCAGCATTAGTGGAGAAGTTAGAAGACTGAACCATCAATCATCACCATCAGTGAGTGATCACAGAGAAGACTCGATAACCAATTACAAAAAACAGTTGGCAAACAAAGATGGAAGCTTGTTTAGAAGACCTTTATGCCAAACACTGGAGAATTACTAGATCAAAAGCAACCGCTTGTGTTTTTAACAAACTTTTGCATTGAATTTGTCATATATGGTAACATAAGCCAGAATATCACCAGTGGATCAACACCAACAGAATTCATACTGGCAATCATTGATCAGATGGAAGGTTTCCAGGTACTTTAAGAGTTGGCGGTTAATTGATTTCTCCATTACTTTAAAAAGAGTAGAAGTAATTGCAATGGACGATAATTGTAATGCCGAGAGCGAAAGAGAAAACCAAGTTTTTTTAGATGCAGAGGAAGCAATATTTGTAATGTGCTTGTGCCAAGAGAGATTAGAAGTCAGGGTAATCCAAGGGATTTTTTCACTCTTTCTAGGCTAAATATGAGCAAATTTCCAAGCAGAAGGAAAAACACCTTTAGAATAAAACTGAAAAAAGGTGGCAAAGAACAGGAATAAGTTCAGGAGCACAGGTTTTGGGAACAAGAGGAGAAATACCATCAGGACCTGGAGCTTTCTTAGCATCAAGATTCGTCAAAATCCTTATGACAAATCTTTTGATGGAAGACCACAGGAGGCATTAAATAGAGCGTATTGGGGATGGTGAGATGTTTTACCAAGATCATTAATACATAAGTTGGAAAAAAATTGGGATGCTAGCAGATCTGCTTTATCCTTGGCTGAAGTGACAACAGAACCATCCTGTTTTGACAGAGGTGGGTTGACCACTATGCTAATAGATATTAGCACAGTGGTCAATAAATGAAATAAGATTAAGATCCGTTTCGGAATTCACAAGTACCGATGTCCCTTGAAAAAGGGCTTGTGAGTTTCCTGTTTTAGGTTTTTTTTTTTTTTTTTTTTTTTTTATGATTTTATTTTGATATTCGGGTGCTTTGGGTTTATAGGCAATAATCATCTAGCTAAGAATTAACCATAATTGTAGCAGTTACTGATTTTGCAGTAAACCGTTCTTTTCATTATAATTTCAGTACTTCCTGTCTGTGATCTGTAATACTAAAATAAAAATTTTACCTTAGGAGCATTTGCAGCAACTTTAGCTGCTTCTGCATACTGTCCATTTGCAAACAGAGTATTAAATTTCCTAACAAACAGATCTTCTGCTCCTGAGAGATTGTTCCTCACTGCCATTCGTAAAGCTAAATCTGGATTTTGTAGTACATTGTTAATATATGGAATGATGTTATCTTCCTCCACACTAACTGACAAAACCTGTAATTAAAACATTTATCAGCAAAATTAAAATTATTAAAAATAATGAATTAAAAGCAACACATTCTTTTACTTTTGCAGAGATTGTAGGACAATTTATTTGATATAATTTTGGCAGTTTATAATTCTGTTGCTAAAAGATAATTTTTAATAGGTCAAAGCAATTCAATTAACTAACTATTTTTAAGACAGTTAAAAAAAACCGCATGTACCCTTGCATGCAAGAAAGATGATTTATGTGAAAATATTTTTGACGAGTTAAACGGAAATGATGCTAATGTTGATTCGGTGGAGTAAGTAGCAAGCATGAGCTGGCTACTAACTGCCAAATTTGTCACAAATTAGTACTGAATCAACATTAATGACTGCATTTAGGAGGAAGTCATTTGTGTCATTTCCATCTGACATTCTCATTGCCAATTGGTTTTGCTTCAGTGCAAAAATGTAGTGGGTGCCGCCAAAGATGTTTTAGTATTAGTAATGGCCACATGGTGCAAGAAAGCCTATGGCTTATGCTGCACCAGCCAAAAAAAAAAAAAAAAAACCTGAAAAAAACTATAAAAAAATAATAATAATAATAATTAATAAAAGAAAAGGAAATTAAACCTATCATCCTATGCACTTCCTGACCCAAAGGTACTATCCAGATGACCTTTGAATTTCCCCAAACTGTCAGCCTATCCATGTAGGCAACTTATTCCAGTAATTTATAACTCACTGGCTAAAATAAAACTTCCTGCAGTCCAATCTAAACATTTCACCCCCCATAACTTAAATTTAAATCCCCTAGTTCTAGCATCATTTATAATCTTGAAAATTTCTTCCTCATTCATTTTACTGATGCCTCTCAGAGCCTTAAACACCTCAATCAAATCTCCTCTAAGGTGTCTAGTTTCAAAACTCTGCAACCCACATATTCAAAGTCTCTTCTTAAGGACACCCTTTTGCCGATCTCACCAGGCGAGTTACCCGTCTTTGCACCCTTTCAAGAAGCTCGATGTCTTTCTTTATGTGCGGTCTCCATACTTGAACTCAGTATTCCAAGTGTGGTCTAACAAAAGCCTTATATAATGGGATTATCACGTCCCTATCTCTACTTGCAAAAGTTCGATAGATCATCGATAGGACACCATGGGCCTTCCTTGCAACCTGTTTACAATGCTCAGAGAATTTCATGTCTGACCGAATCATAACACCCAAGTCCCTTTCCTCCAGTACTGGGTTTAGTTGAACTCCAAGTGAATAAGTTATTTTGGCATTACTGTTTCCCAGGTGTAATACCTTACACTTTGTTGGATTAAAGCATAGCTGCCATTTTTCTGACCATTCCTGAAGTCTATCTAGGTCTCTCTGAAGAAGCTCAGCTTGACAGTGATTATTAACTACTCTACCAATTTTAACATCTGCAAATTTAGACATCACGCCCTCTATCCCTTCGTCAATGTCGTTTATGAAAATTAAAAACAACAGTGGTCCTAATACTGATCCTTTGGGAACCCAACTTCTTACATCAACCCAATCTGAGGAATAGCCATTTATCACAACCCTCTGCCTCCTGCCCTGAAGCCATCCGTCTAAGGATTTTCCCAGTGGTTCCAACCTGTTCCAGCTTATAAAGCAACAGCTCATGTGGGACTGAGTCAAAAGCTTTGCTGAAATCTAAATAAACAATGTCGAAATTATTCCCTAAATCCAGCTCGTGAGTGACCCTTTCAAAATAGCGAACCACATTTGTTAAACATGATTTTCCCTTTACAAAACCATGCTGAGTATCCTTGACAATTTATATTCTATCCAAATGATCCTGAATTCCACCCTTGATCATTGCCTCCACGATTTTCCCTACCACTGAAGTCAGACTGACAGGTCGATAATTTCCCACTTCACTCTTAGAGCCACCCTTATGTATGGGAGATAAACTGGCACTTTTCCAATCTAATGGAATCTCCCCAGAGTCTAGTAATGCTCGCATAATTAGCCTTAATGGTTCAATGCACTCACTTGCTGCCTCCCTTAAGATTATAGGGTATAGTCCATCAACTCCAGGAGCCTTACTGGCATGTAGGCTCGAAAGTTTTTTCATTAAATAACTTGCGAAATTTCAATATCATTAATTACATATTTTTCAACTTCACTCCCACAATTTTCCATTGCCACAAAAGGTTTTTCATTTGTAAATATCGATGCAAAATAACTGTTGAGTTCATCTGCAACGGCAGCTGGTGTATTTAATAGTATCCCCTTTCCCTTACGTAAAGGTCCAATCTGGTTTGTCCTGCTCTTCTTGGCATTTATATATGTGAAGAATTGCTTAACCCCCCCCCCCCCTCTTTGCTAGTGATTTCTCATAAACTGCCTTTGCCTGTTGAACCTTTTCTGTGGCTCTATAACAAATCATCTTGTAGCTGTTATAGGCTTCAGTACTTTTTATTGCTCTGTAACCTTTCCATGCCACCTTTTTCTGCTCAAGTAATGTGGCAACTTCACTATTCATCCAACTTGGAACCCCCCTCGTGGAGTATTTTTTTTAATGGTAAATACACATTCAAAGCATCTGTGATTATATGTTTTAAAAGCATACCACAGTTCAAATGTATTCATTCTCTGCATGATATCTACCCAGTTAACAGAGGCCATGTAGTACCTTAAGGCATCATAATTTCCTTTTCTGAAATTAAAACCCATTCCTTTGCCTTTTACTGCTGCTACCTCTCTCATCATCATCCACCGTAGAACTCTGTGATCACTTCCTGCTACTGGTTCCTCTACTGTCAGCCCTATTATGTCATCTGATTCATGGGTGATGAGGTCTAGGATATTTTTTTTCTCTAGTACTTTCCCTGACATGTTGCTACAAATAACATGTCATCTAGTTGATTTAAAAATTTTGTTCCCCATGTCGAGTTTCCTTCCCATTTACTCCAATAAATTAGAAGCAAATTGAAATCACCCATAATAAGACATTAACGCTTACTTGCCCATTCCATTTGCATGTAGAGGCTTTCATCATAATCGTCACAATCACCTGATCTGTAGATCACTCCTACTCGCATTATACCTTTGTTTCCAACTATCTCACACCATACAGATTCTATACTGGCATGTGAAACGTCTGAATCTGGGAAAGCTGTTGTCGCACTCAGGCTGCTTCTGATAAGAAGCATTACCCCACCGCCCCTTCTATTTACCCTATCCTTCCTAAATACATTATACAAGCCGTACCGAAACTCATCATCCCAGGCTCACATCTGGTGAGTATGGGCTTGGCAAACCCAGGGTCCTGAGCTGGACATCATGCTTCTCCTTCTTGGTGATCGTTCTCTCTCGCTCTTTCTCTCAGGGTAACATGGATTTTTTTTTTTTTTTTTTGGCTGGTACAACATAAGCCTCAGGCTTCCTTGCACCATATGGCTAATAATAATAATAATTTCCGGGTGGCACCACGTCTCCATAAGCCCTATTATGTCTGCGTTACTTGTTTTAACCAGCAGTTCGAATTCGCTCATTTTATTGATGACATTTCTAACATTACTATATAAACAATTAAGACTTACTGTTCTTGTATATTTAATAGCCCTTGAAGTTTTTTAGGCTCTCTTCCCTGGCATTAGCTACCTGCTCACTTGAAACATTTCTGTCCCCAGAACATCTAGATAATATGCCCAGTTGGGGTAACAGATAAGAACTCTTGAGGTATGTGCAAGAGTTACTTTGACCAATATTATCAGATAAACGCGTGTCGGTATTACCCACATCCCCCCCCCCCAACTAGCAGTTTCCCTGAACCTTTAAGGTATCCTCAATAATACTGGCAAAAACTTTTGCACCACCTTTGTTTAAGTGTATCCCATCTCTACAAAACAAATTCCTTCTACCTACAAGTGTGGGCCATGATGATAGAAATTTTCCCCCTAAAGCCTTGCAGACTCCAAGTCTTGAGTTAATCCACAAGGTTTTTAACAAATAATCCCTCCTATCGTGTCTGGGCAGAATTGCAGACATATAGACATTGTGGCCTAGCTCGCAGTATTTCCTCAGCATGGTCCTGTATTTTTCCAACAAACTGTCAGATCGTGTATGTTTAATGTCATTAGTCTCCACATGAATAATAATATTCTCTTTACCCCCCCTTAAAATCTGACAATCTGTTGGTGACATCATTAATAGTTGCTCCCGGCAGACATACCCTGGTTCTACTCCACCTACCCTTATTACAAAAAATATTCCCCGTTTCCCTGACAATGGAGTCTCCTAATAAAACAATGTCCTTTTTAACCAGAGTAGTTTGCATTTGGTTTTTCTGTTTTGAGGCCCGAATCGGGTGTGCATCACTTGGTAGATTGCTGGAGTCTTGAGTCCCTGACGAGCTCCCAGGTGCATTATTCTCGAGGGTAAGCACCCGTTTTTTCAGGGACTCAAATTGTTCCATCAGTGCACCGATCAGTTTTGACATGGGGGGGAGACAACTTTGTCTTTTCTGCAAGAAAAGAAAAGACTTTATTAAGAGTTAATTAGTGATGACCGGACCATACTTTATTCAATGCATTGCTCAGACTGAATTTTTACAGAACAAACTAAAGAAAACATTTCTTTGAAGGACAAGATTCAAGCTCGCTGCAAGGACAGGGCACCAAGCATGAAAAGGGTAAGAATCATATGGAAGTCTATTCGGCCTTGTACGTAAACAATTCAAAGTTAAGCTTAATCTAAATCCTAATATCTAGTGTTGTTTTTCTACCTAAATTTTAGTACACCTATGCAGAGTTTTCTTTAATTCTATATTGTAAAGGTATTTACAATATAGAATTAAAGAATTATAGAACAATATAGAATTAAGTTTTCTTTAATTCTATACTATAAATCATAGAAACATGGCTATAAAAAAAAGCCAATATCTTGTCACTGAAAGTGAATTGAGTCTATAATAACAAATATAGCAACATTAGAAAGGGGAGGATATGGGAGAGTTAAGATCTCTTTAAAAATCAATCCCAAAATTAACTCTTTAAAGACACTAGCAGCCATCATTAAAAGACCTATCACCCATCCTCATTAAAACAGACCTATCACCACCATTACTGCAGTACCTTCCCTATTCTGGAACACTGTGGATTGCAAAAGAAACTCCTCTTATTAAGATCCTATCCTTTTGAGAAGGAAATTTCAAAACACCTCTTTAAGAAATCTATGAAAAACACTGGCTGAGAAGTTAGCTGGTCTATCCTCTGTATTAAGTTGCATCCTCCTCCTCCTCCTCCTCCCCACATCTGTAAATTGCCGGCAAACATTCTCCGGCAAAGTGCAAACTTAATTTAGCCAGGGAGAGATTAAGGATGAAATATGCTACAACTGCAGCATATTTCATCTACTACTACCCTATAACTGTCTTTCCTCAATTTGAATTTATGCCATCTCAGGCGATTATTCTGAGCAAGAATCCCATCAGCATTGAGCATGCTAAAACCATTCAAGGCTTTATACACCTCAATCAGATCACATCACATGTGCCTAGTCTCCAGACACTGTAATTTGCAAAACTTAAGCCTTTCTTAATAAGGGCAACTCTTTGTTCCATTCACTAATCTTGGTGCCCTTATCTGCAATCACTCCAGCAGCTCTACATCCTACTTAAAATGAGGCCTCCAGACCTGTATACAAGGTGTGGAGCCCTAACCATTGCCTCATATAAGAGATAACCCCCTTATCCCTGCTAGAATAATTCCTGTATATCATTGACAAGACATGAGCTACTCTTGCAGACTGCCTCCACTGCTCCAAAAACTTCATATCTACCTGCACAATTACCCCCAGGTCCTTTTCATTCTCTACACGGTCAGTGTAGTACCACACAGTTGATACGTTACTCTGGGGTTCCTGCTTCCCATATGCAGTACTTTACATTTGTCAATGTTAAACTTCAGTTGCCACCTCTCAACCAATCTGCTCAACTTTTCTAGATCCTGTTGCAGCAGCGTATTGTCATTAACAACCCTGCCAACCTTCGTATCATCTAAAACTTGGACATTAAGCCAGATACACCATCCTCAATATCATTAATAAATAGAGAAAACAACAATGGACCCAACACTGAACCCTGGGGTACTCCACTAATAACATTAGTCTAAGAAGAGTAGTGTCCATTGATTACCACTCTGTCTTCTCCCACTTAACCATCCCTTTATCCATAGCAGCAATTAGTCTCCAATGCCACACTGCTCCAATTTGTGCAGCAGTCTTCCATGTGCAACAGTATCAAAAGTGTTTCTAAGATCCAAATATATGATATCAAAGTTATTCCCTGCATCCAATTCCTTTGTGACCAGATCATAGTATCCAATCAAATTGGTCAGACAAGACTTCTCCTAACAAAACCATGCTGTGTCCAAGCTATAACTGAAGTCTTGTCTAGATGATCCTGCAGTGCTTTTTTAACCAGTGTGCCTCCTTTAATTTCCCTGGAACAGAAGTTAAACTAAAAGGTCTGTAATTCTGTTGAAACTCTGATCGTCCTTTGTGAATTGGGGTCACATTTGCACATCTCCAAGTCCAAGAATTCCTCACCTGAGGCCAAGGAAGCTCTCTTAAGTATGGCTAAGGGTTTTCTTACTTCCTTTGCTGCCTCCTTTAATATAACTGGATAGATCCCATCCACTCCGTGTGCCGTATGTTTATCTTCAACAATTTCTCCTCCACTTTCCTCTCAGGTATTACAAAATCATCTAGCTCACTGCCAGTGTTTAATTCACCCCTGGCATTCCCCTTCCTGAATAACTCCTCATGTGTGAATGTGGATGCAAAATACTCAGTTTATTAGCTACCTGAGCAGGATCTTCAACAGTTGAACTGTTAATATCCAGTGGACCAATATGATTCATCCCCTTCCTTCTAGAGTTTGCATAAGTAAAGAACTCTTTGCATCCTTTGCCAAAGATTTCTCGTAATCTGCCTTTGCCTACCTAACCTCCTTTGTGACTTGGTTGAAGGCTAGCTTATATCTATCATAGGCTTCTATGTCACTCATTAATTTATATGTATCCCGTGCATTTTTCTTCTCTGCCACATGTCTCAGTTCATCTGACAACCACTTAGGCCTAAACTTTGAATAATATTTCTTAGTAGGAATGAAAAGCCTGGTAGCTTCCAAGATTAATGCTTTGAATGCTTCCCAATTGAATTTGCTGTTGGTAAAATCGTCAGATGGTCCCACCATATAGAAATTAAATACTGTCTCAGACCTTCATAGTCTCCTTTACGAAAACAAAATCCCTTCTCTTGAAACCTGATTGTAGTTACCTCTGAGTAAATCCCACTTCAGCACACTGATCACTGCTTTATCTGCAGATTCTTAATGCATGAAGAATCACTCCTGATAATCAGATCAAGCGTATTACTCCATCTAGTGGCTTCCCAAACATGCTGCTGTAGAAAACAATCATCCAATAAATCCACAAAAGCCTTGCTAGTGTGTGAGTGACCAACCCACAAATTCCAGTCAACATCTGGGAAATTAAAATCCCCATTATAAGACTGATTTACTGGCCCACTATTTCCCTGTACAGTTTCTTATTATACTCAGAGTCATTAGGCCTATAACACATTCCTGCATGGACTCCCTGCAGTCTCTGAAATCTCCTGCATCTTGTTTTCCAGGCTGCTGCTCATTTCAATAGAAGCAGGGCAAGAATCACTTTCTCCTCTGCCAGTGGCTACTGTTAATCTATTAGTCCATATATCCCTACAATCTAGTAGTTTTCTGATCCACCTAACACTGCCTCGATAGCATCAGCAAATATTCTTGCACTCTTTCTATTTAAGTGTATCCCATCCCTGTAGAAGCTGTCTCTCCTGTTAACAAGTGCAGACCAGGCTAAAAAAAAAAAATCCTCTTGTGCCTTGTATAATCACTCCAGGGCTGAATTGATTGACAAGGCTCATCATATACTCCCTCCTATCATGTCTGGGCAGAATTGCAGACACTTTCAAATCCAGCCCACGGCTTTTTTCAACAAATTAAGAATAGATCTGCAGGTTTACTTATCAAGTATAGATCAATGTTGAAAAAAAGTCATGAGTTAGGAATAAATGTGAAAGCGTCTGCAATTCTGCCCAGACATGACAGGAGGGAGTACACGTGGAAAGCCTTGTCAATCAAGTCAGCCATGGAGAGATTGTGCAAGGCTCAAGGAGTAGAATTTTTCTCAGCATGGTCTGTGCTTGTTAACAGGAGAATCTGCTTCTACAGAGATGGGATACACTTAAAACTAAGGGGATGCAAGGTGTTTCCTGATGCTATAGGGGTCTGAAAACTGCTAGCTTGGAAGGATTCATAGACTAAAAGATTAACAGTATCCACAGGCAGAGGTGAAAGTGATTCTTGCACTGCTTCTATTAGAATGGAAGGTGCAGTGCTGAGGATTACAGGTCTGGTGGGAGTCGTCATGAAACAAATACATAGGCTGTGTTAGGTAACTAAGAGTAAGAATAGGTGCATGTATATTTGCACATACACCAATGCTAGGAGTATAGTAAATAAATTTGATTAATTTGAGTGCTGGTCAAGACATCAAAGGTGGATATTCTGGGGATATCAGAGACATGGTGTTACACAGATATAAACAGTGCAGAATTGGAATTTGGAGAATATAATGTGTATAGAAAGGATAAACAGGATAGGAAGGGAGGAGGGGTTATGCTATTAGTTAAACACAAAATCTAAGTGCATATATTTGACACAGATGATCAGTGCAATGCTGAGTCAGCTTGTGTGAGATAAAGCACTGGGAAAGCAAAAATGAGGAGTGTATTATAGGCCTAATGACTCTGATGAGCAGAGGAACTCCCCGTCTTACATAATACTGAACTTACGGAAATTCGACTTTACGTATGTTTTAACGTGAACCCAATAAACAAGTTGTGAATTTTTTTTTTTTTTTTGTAATTCGTTCCAGGTCCTTGAAAGTTTCACTATAATATAGCAATTTCCATTATAAATATGATCATTTAGAGCAGTAGTTTCAACCTTTTTTTAATAACAGCACCCCTAAGTAAGTTATTTTATTTTGCGGCACCCCTACTCAATCATCAATTTTCTGTCTGTTAGTCTCTCTCTCTTTTTATATATATATGTTATATGATAGTTATTACAATAATATAATTATAAAAATTACATTTCATAATACAAATTATATGTATACAGTATACAATATATACAGATTGGTGAATGGAACAAAGGGGTGCTCTTACGAAGAAAGGCTTAAGTTTTGCAAATTACAGTGTCTGGAGACTAGGCACCAGCGAGGTGCTCTGATTGAGGTGTATAAAGCCTTGAATGGTTTGAGCATGCTCAATGCTGATGGGATTCTTCCTCTTGCTCAGAAAAATCACCTGAGAGGGCATAAATTCAAATTGAGGAAAGACAGATGTAGGATAGACGTGAGGAAATTTGCCTTTAGCCAGCGGGTGGTTGGTTGGTGGAACAGACCTCCATCCCTTGTCGTGGAAGTTGATAGCCTAAATAAGTTTAAGGCTCAGTGGACAGGTATTTCGAACGAACAGAGGGGTGAAGTGGAAGTGGTTATTTTTTATTTATTTATATTTTATTTTATTTATTTTATTTTTTTTTGGCTGATGCTGCATAAGCTTGCTTTCTTTCATCAAATGCCTCTACTAATGCTAAATAATTTTATTCTTTACATAGAGGTACTAAGTAAACATCAATTATAGATCACCACAAAATTAAAAAGGTAATGTACAGCTTTTTATAATGAAATAAACAAACTTTAAAAAATAAATTTAAGTAACTTAAACCCAAATTACGTGACGCCCCTGGAATGTTGTTGCGGCACCCCAGTTGAAAACCATTGGTTTAGAGAGATAAATAGCTTAGTAATATTAATCTATTTATCTCTCTATAAGGTCATATTTATAATGGAAATTGCACTACCCTTTCACCGTTATCATATGTTCCTGTTATAAGAATCAATTTTGAATGCCTTTGTGATATTTTTCTAAAGCACGTTTCTGGAGGTCACGACCATAAAACAAAAACAATTTGCACTTTCCGGTTTATTGGGCTTTTCTGTTAGTGCATCTAATTATAAACAGGTAGTAGACTCAATCTTATTGCACTTGCGATAATACCGATAACTGCTATTGTGTGGGTATTTACGCTATTATAATGAAATGTGTTCCCCTTCACTGAAATCTTCAACCATATAAAAACATATTTTCAAAAACTTCTCTTCAATCTTATTTACATATTACAATGATGAAGGGAAAGTGATCAACGAAAAGTGCAAGTGTCGGTAGTGCCAGGAGATGAAACGAAGATGAAAATGATTAAGAAATACGAAGCAGGACAAAGTTGGTCATCTATTGCAAGGGAATTAGATCTCGCTGCTTCAACAGTGAATACTATTTCAAAGGACAGTGTGTGTAAAAAAGAACATGTCAAAGGATCAACAGTGATCACAAAACAGTGTTCAGGTGATATATCGAAGATGGAACAGCTGTTAATAATATGGATGGAAAATCAGATTCAGAAGTGAGTGTCCCTGAGTCTAATGACCATTCAAGCAAAAGCAATGAGTATGTATAAAGTAAGGATAAGTTCGTGGCAAGCAACGGGTGGGTTAATATGTTCAAGCATTGTACTGGTTTCCACAATGGTTAAAGTATGCAGAGAGGTTTCCACAATGGTTAAAGTATGCAGGAGGAGAAATTCATGTGTGTGTGACTGCCATTTTTTTAACAATGGCAAGTTGTGCCTTTAAAGAATTTTTCAATCACTTGACCTCTCTTATCAAGTTGTTAAGAGCCCCATAAGGGGTGATGCCCATTCCAGTCACCCAAGATACAAAAAGGTGGTGGTAGCTGAGTGACTAAATCATCTAATTCAGCAAAAGTGTAGGAACAATTGGGTGAAAGGTATAAGGAAAGAAGTATTATTGTTATCCCAACCCTGACTCGTGCAGCAATTGCTTCTAATGTTTTCAGAGGGATAGGTCTGAAAGGAGTTCTGGAGTTGACTAGCAGTGCCACCCCTCCATGAGCTATATTAGAGTTGTTCCTATCTTTTCTAATCATTATATGATATTTTATGCTTATAGATATTTGGGGAGTCAGATTTGTTTCCCCGTAGGCAAAGAATAGCAGGCTTATATTCTGTAATAAGATCATAAACATCATTTAAGTTGGCTCGGAGTCCGCGACAATTCCACTGTACGATTCTATGCATTATTGAGTATTATCAGGTGTACCCGTTTGCTTACGAGATGCAGTTTGTTTAAGCTTGTCTATTCTTATTTTTTCTTTTTTGGGGAATATTGGTCTACTGATATCCATGTCTTCCTCTGCATGTATTTAGAGAAGTGTATCATCTTCATGTGATTTTGTATCAATGTCCATGGTATCGGTTTGAAATTTTTGACTCTCCTTCAGAACTTGTTTTATTGGGTGCTGCACAGAGGTTTTATCTGGCAGTATTGTCAATGGCGTGTTTACTGAAATACTTTTACTGTTGCGTAGAATTTTCTTTCAGTGAGAAAAGGACTGATCTTGTCCAGTCAGATATTGATATGCTTGGAGGAACTGAGCAATTGATCTGTACTGTTAGAGAGTGCTGTGGCTTTTGCACAACTGATGCAAAAGAAGGCAATTAATATGTAGATTTAGTGGACACTAAAAACTGTTTCTTTGCCTCATGGTATGGCACTGTTTTCAACTCTGTATTTTTGGATTTTCTTTTCCCTCTGCCATTGGGTGCACTCCTTTGAGTATGCCGAATGATTTCCTTGGAAATTTGGACAGCACTGCGTTTCAATAGTGCAGTCTGTATGTATGTGCTCTTTTGAACCACAAGAGGCACAGGTAGTAACACCTCTGCAGACTGCTTGGGAGTGCCCAAACTTCTGACACTTAAAACAGCAGACTGGGTTAGGAATGTAGGGTCTAATTTTACATCTTAAATAACCAGCTTTTAGAGATAATGGCAGAGTTGATGTACTGAATGTGAGAATCACTATCTGAGTAGGAGTACGTACTCCATCTTTCTTGATGTTTATTCTTTTCGCATGTATGACATTTTGATAATTTAGTTCTTGAACAATCTCTTCCTCTGAAACGTTAAGTAGATCCCACTCCGCTATTACCCCTGTAGAGGATTTTAAGGTGGCATGTGAAGTAACCTTTGTGGGAATTCGACCAAATGTAGATATTCTAAGTAGCCTTTCTGAGTGCTTATGTTCACTCATCTCAACTAGAAGGTCTCCAGATTGGAGTCTTCGGACCATTTTTGGAGGGCCAGCCACATTTTCAATACATTTCTGTATTAAAAAGGGGGAAGTCTGTCAAGGAGTGCAGAATTAGAAAAGGAGGAGCAGGATTTTCAGTTCCTTTTTTCTGCCTCTTTGCATTGGATGTAGCTATATCGTCCCTGATCGATGGAGCTGGATCGAAAGATCTGTAATTGTTTCTTCTGTTGCTATTCATCATAGCTCCTTTTTGCCCCGGGAGAGAGGTTATCGGCCCCGCCACGTGGAGGCAGGAGCGGTGCCACCAGTGACCAACTGGTTGCAGAAGTTAGTTGTTTATTATTAGTAAAATATATATACTAAATAAAGAAAGATTGTCTTCCTTTCTGTGTGCTTACTTAACAATTTAAGCACAGAACCACTGGAAGTAAATGAAATAGAAAAAGGCACTAGAAAACAAATAAAACTTTTTCTTTAATAAGAGCACTCTATAAATCACTGAGAAAATTGTCACTATCGCTTGGCACTTGGGGCCACAAATTGGAGCAGAATGGTATTAAGGGTAAGCTGCTACAATGGATAAAAGGATGGTTGAGTGGGAGAAGACAGAGGGTGGTAAATCAATGGGAGCTGCTTTTCGTGGACTAATGTTATTAGTGGAGTCCCACAGTGTTTGGAGTGTTAGGTCCACTGTTTTGTATATTTATCAATGATATTGATGAAGGTATATCAGGCTAAGTGTTGTCGAAGTTTGCAGATGATACAAAGATTGGCAGGGTTGTTAATGACAGTAATGGCAGTGTGCTACTGCAACAGGATCTAGAAAATTTGGGAAGATGGGCTGAGAAGTGGCAAGCGAAGTTTAAAATTGACAAATGCAAAGTATTGCACATGGGTAGAAGTAATCCCAGAGGAATGTACCAACTGTGTGGTACTACACTTAAGGTGACAGAAAATGAAAAAGACCTGGGAGTAATTGTGCAGTCACATATGAAGTTTTCTGAGCAATGCAGACAGGTTGCGAGGGCAGGTCACGGGGTTTTATCAATGATATACAGGAATTTTGTTAGCAGTAAAAAGGAGGTGATTGTCCCTCTGTATAAGGCAATGGTCAGGCCACACCTTGAGTACTGCGTACAGGTCTGGAGGCCTCATTTTAGGAAGGATGTAGATTTTCTTGAGCATGTACAGAGAAGGGCAACAAGATTGGTGAGGGGAATGAAGAGATCCTCTTACCAAGAGAGGCTCAAGTTCTGCAAATTGCAGTGGCTGGAGACTAGGCACCTGCAAGGTGATCTGATTGCAGTGTATAAGGCTTGTTTGTTGTTATTTGGAGCATTAGCAACTAAGGCCATATTGCTCCGGGGTTATGCGGTGGTCATTCCCTGACCTTTCCGCATCCTCCGTATTTGGTGGCTCACAGGCTCGAACCCCGGTCTAATCAAGAAGCATGTGCTACGCACTGCCGCTCTGCCCACCTGGCTACGGAGGCACCCCGCAGTGTATAAGGCCTTGAATGGGTTGAGCATGCTGAATTCTGATGGGATTCTTCCACTTGTTCAGATTATGAACCGAAGGGGGCATAAATTCAAATTGAAGAAAGACAGAAGTAGAACAGATGTGCAAAAATTTGCTTTTAGCCTGCGGGTGGTTAATTGTTGGAACAAACTTCCATCTGTCGTTGTGGAAGTTGATAGGTTAAATAAATTTATGGAGGAACTGGACAAACATTTAGAGGGAATCTTTGTGTATTTTTTTTTATGGCTGATGCTGCATAAGCTCATACGCTTGCTTTCTTGCATCACATGCCACTATTACTACTAGTTTATTTTTATAATCTAATTAATATAAAATTAGATAAATTAATTAATTAATAATAATTTAATTCTGTCACTAGAAATGTTTATTTCCCACATTATAATGAAGTCATTTCGTCCTCAGATTTGAGAAAGTGGAGGAAAACCTACCTTACAGAGCTCATGTAATCTGCCCTTAAGCATTATATTTAGCATATGATGCAAGAAAGAAGCTTATACAGGGCCGACCGGGCTAGCCGGGTGGGTAAAGTGCCTGCCTGGCAACCAAAAGTTCACGGGTTCGAATCACGCCTCGGGTTTGGATCAAAGTACTGCAAAAACCTTTGGAGGTGCATTATGGCCACAGAAGCCGATGCGCCAACAACTACAAAAAAAAAAAAAAAAAAAACTTATACAGCATCAGCCAAAAAAAAAAAAACCTATCATTTCACCTCACCCATCAATACATTCCAAATGTGTCTAGTTCTTCCATGAATTTATTTAAACTATCAACCTCCACAACGACAGATAGAAGTTTGTTCCTGCAATCATCTACCCACTGGCTAAAGGCAAATTTCCACATCTATTTGACAACTGCCTTTCCTCAATTTCAGTTTATGCTTCCTAAGGATTGTAATCTGAGCAAGAATCTCATCAGCATTGGAGTCTGCTCAATCTTCAAGGCCTTATACACCTCAATTAGATTTCCTCACAGGTACCTACTCTCCAGATGCTGCAATTTGCAGAACTTAAGCCTTTCTTTATAAAAAGACCCCATTGTTCCCCCCACCATTCTTGTTGCCCTTCTCTGTACTCATTCCAGCAACTCAACATACTTCCTAAAATGAGGCTTCCAGACCTGTATGCAGTACTCAAGGCGTGGCATGACCACTGCCTTATACAAGGGGATATCATCTTCTCATCCCTGCTAGCAAAATTCCTATATATCATTGAAAAGACCCCATGACCTACTCCGGCAGCCTGTCAGCACTGACTGCACTTTCATTCTCCACTATCCTGAGTGCAACATCACCCAGTTGGTACATTTCTTTGAGGTTACTGTTACCCATATGCAGCACTTTGCATTTGTCAAAGTTAAAGTTCAGTTGCCACTTCTCAGCCCATCTACCCAAACTTTGACATTAAGCTTGATATACCTTCATCAATATCATTGATAAATATACAAAACAATGGGCCCAACACTGAACCCATGGGACACCACTAATAACATTAGTCCACAAAGACAAGTGTCCATTGATTACCACTCTGTACTCAACCATCCTTTTATCCATTAATGCCATACTGCTCTAATTTGCACAGTAGTCTTCCATGTGCAACAGTATCAAAAGGTTTCCTGAAATCTGAGATCAAAATTATTTTTTGCATTCAGTTCCTTTGTCACGAAGTCATAGTATACAATCAAATTGGTCAGACAACATTTCCCTTTAATAAACCCATGCTCTGTCCAAATTATTACTGCAGTCTTGTTTACATGATTCTGCAATGCTTCTTTAACTGGTGAATCAATTATTTTCCCTGGAACAGCAGTCAAACTTACAGATCTGTAATTACTCGTGTAACCCTTTGATTCCCCTTTGTGAAGTGGAGATACATTTGCACATTACCAGTCTGTTGGGACTTACCCTGTGTCCTAGGATGATCTCATAATTATGGCTAAGGGTTTGCTTACTTCCTCTGCCACCTCCTTGAATATAACTGGATAGATTCCATCCACCCCAGATGCCTTTCTTATGTTTAACTTCAACAATTTCTCCTCCACTTTACTCTCGGTTATTACAAAATCATTTAATCCCTGTTAGAGTTTGATAAACATCTGGCCCTCTCCACTTCCTTGAATAACTTATCTGTGAGTGTAGAGGCAAAATACTCATTTAGTTTGGCAGCTATTTGAGAATGATTATCTACAGTCAAATCACTGATATCAAGCAGACCAATCAGATTCATCCCCTTCCTTTTAGAGTTTATATAAGTAAGGAAGTCTTTGGTGTTTTTCTTTTCATCCTTTACCAAAGGTTTCTCATAATCTGTCTTCACTTGCCTAATCTCTTCTAAGTGGTAGATGACTCTCATCAACCAGTGCAATACCACCACTTTGCTTATTGGAGGCTTGAAGTGGTGGAACCCATGTTTAGTCTGTAGAGCTAAGTTCCGGTCAACCCTTCCCCATCTTTTCCATCATGCATTATGATTGATGACTTTTGAGGTTATGATGAACATAGAGGCGAGATCCAATATTCCTTACATTTCGAGGGTACAGCTCTAAAACTGTGTTCGCAGGCCGGCCACTTGTTAGTACCCCGGACCGAACCTATTGGTAACTCTATAAGGCTTCCGGATCAGCTAGTGTATAATCTTGCTACCTCTACTCTGCCAGATAGTGACTGGAGGGAGTCCGAGTAGTGTGCATGTGGGGAGCATTGTCTAGGCCACGTTATGTCAAGGATCTGGGTATATTCTTACCATGTGTACACCATATCCAAAAATTTCATTACTTCATACAGCATGTAGGTCCCACCCATTTTTTCTTACTATTGAATACACCATGAATTGTCAAACTAATAGAGCAAGCTTATCTGCGAAAAGATCTAAACCTCCCAAACACTTCCTAATTCATTTCATAAATATACATGGTCTCAATTATAATCTCAACGGTGTCCATTTCCACTTGCAGTCTGCCAAACCCCATGTATTTTTTCTGACAGAATGTCAGTTATCAGTTAATTCAACTACTGCTCATCTCAGATGCCCAAATTATTCGCTGTATGATTCCTTTCGCCTCAAAGGGGGTACTTGTGCATATGTCCGTTCTGATATTCCCTGTCAGAGACTTGGCAATTTGGAATCTCCTCTCTTTGATCTTCTCTGCCTTAAAATCTCTCCACCTCATTGTGTCAAATTCATCTGTTGTCTCTACCGTTCTCCCAACTCCACTAATCGCTTGGAGCTCTCTGACTTCCTCTCTTTGCAACTTGACTTTCTCCAGTCCAACTTTCCTAACAGTGAGGTAATTTTCCTTGGTGATTTTAATGTTCACAACTCCAGCTGGCTTCTGTTTTCTAGTCACACCGACCCGGCTGGTCGAGATGCTGAGGCTTTTGCAATTACTAATGACCTTGCACAGATTGTTCATTTACCTACAAGAATACCGGACAATCCCAATCATACAGCCAATACGGTTGATCTTTTTCTCACAAACAATCTTTCTAAGTACACGGTCGAAGTGACAGGTCCTTTAGGCACTTTAGATCACAACCGGTGATTGTCTCTTCTCCAATGGAACCTTTATCACATGGCTATTCCCAACCTCGTGTTGTTTGGCATTATAAGAATGCAAAATGGGATGACCTGCAAGACTTTTCTTCTTTTCCTTGGTCGGATTACTGTTTCAAATCTTCTGATGTCAACGTTTGCTCAGATTGTGTTAGCGAAATTATTCTTGCAGGAATGGAATCCTTTATCCCACACTCCACTTTAAAATCGCGTTCTTTATCTAAACCTTGGTTTTCCAATAAATGTGCTAAGGCTGTTCAAGAGAAGAATGTTGCCTATTTAAGTGGCTTGTTTCCAATTCATCAGTTTCATTTTCTGCCTACACGAAAGCTCGCAACAATTTTAAAGCAGTTATTAACCAGTCCAAACTAGAGTTTGAACAGGCTAAGAGTAGAAAACTTGTTTCTTGCCCTAATGGTAGCCGAGTATTGTGGTCTCTTGCCAAAGCTATTGGCCGCAACTTTTGCCCATCTCTGCTTCCACCTTTGTCCAAACCAGATGGTTCTGTTGTCACTTCAGCTAAGGATAAAGCTGACCTACTAGCATCCCATTTTTCTTCCAACTCGTGTATTAATGATATTGGTAAAACACCTCCCACCATTCCCAACACACTCCATTCAATGCCTCCTGTGGTCTTCTGTCAAAAGGATTTTGACAAATCTTGATGCTAAGAAAGCTCCAGGTCCTGATGGTATTTCTCCACTTGTTCTCAAAACCTGCTCTTAAACTTACTCGTATTCTTTGCTGCCTTTTTTCACTTTCTTATTCTAAAGATGTTTTTCCTTCTGCTTGGAAATTTGTCCAAATTCCTCCCATCCAATTATCGTCCCATTGCAATTACTTCTACTCTTTCTAAAGTAATAGAGAAATCAATTAACCGCCAACTCTTAAACTACCTAAAAACCTTCCGTCTGATCAACCATTGCCAGTATGGATTCCGTCAGTGTCGATCCTCTGGTGATATTCTGGCTTATGTTACCCATTTATGGACTAATTCAATGGAAAGGTTCGGTGAAACACAAGTAGTTGCTCTTCACATCTCAAAGGCTTTCGATCGTGTTTGGCATAAAGGTCTTCTAAACAAACTTCCATCTTATGGTTTGCCAACTGTTTTTAGTAATTGGTTATCCAGTTTTCTCTCTGATTGCTCACTGAGGGTGATGGTAGATGGCTCTCTCTGTCTTCTAACTTCTCCACTAATGCCGGTGTCCCCCAAGGTTTTGTTCTTTCCCCCACTCTTTTCCTCTTGTATATTAATGACCTTCCGCCATTGACTGGAAATCCTATCCATAGTTTTGCCGATGATAGCACATTGCATTCCACTTTCCATTTTGAGAAACCTTGTCCTGCTCAATCAACCTCAACTTCTCAAAAATCTGCTACCAATTTCTTAAATGCCGATCTTCAGGTAATTCTCCAGTGGGGCAAAGACAACTTAGTTGATTTCAACCCTTCTAAAACTCAGTCTTGTCTTATATCTCGCAAAAAGGATTCTTCTGCCCCTATGCTTATCTTTAGTGACACTCCGATTTCTAGGCAAAATGATATATATCTTTTGGGGATTACCCTGACTTCTAAACTCTTGGCACAAGTACATTACAAATATTGCTTCTTCTGCATCTGAAAAAACTTGGTTTTCTCTTTCGCTCTCGGCGTTACTTTTCTTCCAAACAGCTGCTCACTCTGTATAAATCGCAAATCCGCCCTGCCATGGAATATTGTTCCCACAACTGGGGTGGTGCCCCCAAAACCTCTCTCATGCTTCATGATTCCAATCAGAAGAGGGCAGTTAGGTTAATTAATGACTCATCTCTAACAGTCTCTCCACTCGCTGTCTCACAGATGTACTGTTTCTGATGCATGCCTCTTCTACAGATACTTCCATGGGCACTGTTCTTCTGAATTGGCTTCTATAATTCCCGCTCTCTCTTACAAAACAATCCGAACACATGCTGCCACCAGTCAACATCCATTTACTGTCCAACTTCAAACTCACAGAACCAACTTTTCATCTTCCTCGTTTATTCATTCAACTGCTGTTTTCTGGAACAACCTTCCTTCATATGTATTTCCTGAAAATTACAGTCTACAGAAGTTCAAGTCCAATGTCAACAAATATCTTCTTTCGTCTCCTCAACCTCCAACCCAAGCACGGTACTCTGAGTACTATAGGTTCTAACACCTATCATGTTTGGGGTTTACATTAAAAAAAAAAAAAAACTTCATTTGTGATTTGATTACAGACTAGCTTATAGACTACCATAGTTAGATTACAATAGTTGTCTGGGTTCATCTCCTGGCTTCTATGGTGGGTTATAGACATGCATCATACTCACTATTTTGGTATGCTTGCCAGAGTGGCGATACATACAATGCTTAATGATCTCTTTAATATTTTTATGTTATTCACAACTGACAAGGGAACTCAAGTTATCTAAATTATGTCTCCCAATTTAGTATAGCATATTAATTTCACAAAAATTTATATGGATTTAAAAAAATTCTCTGGAAAACATTAAACATATGACATTTGTAATATGGGATGAAAATGCTTTAAGCAGAGATGATACATTTGACAGTTTTGTAAACTTTTCAAAACGACAACATACTGTAGTTAGAAAGTATAAAATGGTAAACTTACCTGTCCCTTCCTGTTTACTCCAATTATGCCAGCACTAGCATCATGAGAAGCTGTGACAAATATTGTATCAGCACTAATGCGATTCATATAGATACAAGTTGCACTTTCAATGTCATAAAGGTGGATGTAGCCATATTTTGTAATAAGATAGATAACATCATGCTTCGAGCTAACCTATTAAAAAAGGTAAAATTTATTCTGTCTATTACCATTCCAAATAAAAAGGATTTCTAAATGCAAATTGAATGATAACTAACTTAACCTAATAAAAATTTTAATCCTCAAGATATGCATTTTCTGTAGTGACATTTAAGGAGGGAGATATATTTATTAGTCAACCACAGAGAATATAGGAGGCTTATGAGCTAGATGTTGCCTTCAAAAGAATTTAAATAGTCGATGGAAATTTTTCTTTTAACAGAAGTGATTTTATAATTTTATTACATTAATATCTAATAAATATATAGAACCATAATATCACATTCTTAACTGTGCAGGACTATATTGCATCTCAATTTTTGTGGCTAGTAGTATTAAGCTGCCTGGTCAATGAAATGGTCTAATACTACAAGCCATGCTTCAATCATGAGCTGCCTTAGCACTACACTTCTTTCAAACAAAGGCATCACCAAAACTTCATCTGACATTAATTTTAGAAAACTGATATAACAGCCTTTTATAAACTTTAATATTCCTCATCAGATAGCAGTCAGTCATACAACAATTCCACGACAAAATAGGGTAAATAAGTCATGTAATGTAAGCTGCCATGCAATATATGAAGGTAGAAATTTAAAAATATACCTACATATACTGCATGGCAGCTTATGTTAAATGACTTCTTTAGCCTATTCCATCAGCATTGAACAACAGTTCAAGGCTGATGGAACAAAACTAAAGTAACAGATTTGTTACTTTAGTTTTTTTCAAAAGGGTGGGAAAAAAAGTAGAACCACTTCTTAACTATCTGAATTCGCAAAAATGAGAACGGCATAAAAATTTAAAAAGGCACAGTTGATAGACACACTAAGGTTTTGCTATTAATAATTAGCTCACATAACTTGTTCATTTACCTAATAAAATACCACACAATTCTGATTAGAATCAGACACCTAACATTTCTGAACTTGTCCTCACAAGCAATCCTTGAAAGTGCACAACACTTGCTGTCTTCTAGGTGCCTCTTATCATGGGATAACCCAAAATACAACAAATCAGAATAAAAACACACTGAAATAGTGCAAAAACACTGACACCTGAAAATGCCAATTTATTAGTAATGGCCATGTGATGCAAGGAAGCCTATGGCTTATGCTGCACCAGCCAAAAAAATAAAATAAAATAACAAAAAATAAATAAAATAAGATAAAATATAAGAATAAAAAATTTTAAAAATAATAATTAATAAGCAAAAAGGAAATAGACAATCTATACATTTCCCTCCTCCTGTAGGTAATTATCCAGGTGACCTCTGAATCTCCCCAAACTGTCAGCCTTTACCATCCATGTAGATAACTTGTTCCAGTAATTTAATTCACTGGCTAAAATAAAACTTCTTGCAACCCAGTCTCTAAACATCTCCCCCTGCCTCTGTAACTTGAAATTCTGGCTCCTTATTCTAGAATCCTTTATAACAGTGAAACTTTCATCCTCATTCATTTTGCTTATCCCTCTCAGAGCCTTAAGGTGCCTAGTTATAGGCTCTGCAACACACATATTCAAAGTCCTTTCTAATTTGGACACCCTTTTGCCGATCTCACCAAGCAAGTTACCCATCTTTGGACCTTTCAAGAAGTACAATGTCTTTCTGTAGGTGCAGCCGCACGTCCATTACATTAGGGTCCAATCTGGTTTGTCCTTCTCTTCTTTGCATTTATATATGTGAAGAATTCCTTATTCTCCCTCTTTGCCAGCGATTTCTCATAATCTACCTTTGCCAGCCTAACCTTTTCTGTGGCACTATTACAGATCAATCTGTAGGTGTTATAGGCTTCAGTACTTTTTATTGCTCTAACCTTTCCATGCAGTCTTTTTCTGGTCATGTAATCTGGCAGCTTCAGTATTCATCCAACTTGAAGTATTTTTTTTAATGGTATATAAGCATTCGAGGTTTCTGTGATTGTTTGAAAGGTATACCATAATTCGATTGTATTTGCTCTCTGTGAGATATCTACCCAGTTAATAGAGGCCATGTAGCATCTTAAGCCATCGTAATTTCCTTTCCTGAAATCATAACCCATTCCTTTGCCTCTAACTACTGCTATCTTTCTTCATCGTCCACCGTAGAACTCCATGATCACTTCCTGCTACTGGTTCCTGTACTGTCAGCCCTATTATGCCATTTGGTTCATGGATTAGGTCTACAGTATTCTTTTCCCTAGTCCTTTCCCTGAAGTGTTGATACAAGTAGCAATCTAGTTGATTTAAAAATTTAGTCTCTCATGTGGAATTTCCTTCCCATTTGCTCCAATCAATTAGACGCAAATTAAAATCACCCATAATAAGACATTCAAGCTTACTTGCCCATTACATTTGCATGTAGAGGCTCTCATCATAATCTTCACAATCACCTGGCCTGTAGTTTACTACCACTCTCATTATACCTTTGCTTCCATATACTAGCATGCAAAACGTCTGAATCCGGAAAAGCTTTCATCGCACTCAGGCTGCTTTGATAAGAAGCATGACCCCACTCCCTTCTATCTTCCCTATCCTTTTTAAATACATTACAGCCAGGCCTCGCATAACGCAATTTTCAGTTAATGCTATTTGAAAAATTATACCACTTTTCACTTTACATGATGCAAATTTCCAGTTAACGCGATTTTTTTTTTTTTTTTTTATGTGATAGTTGAAAAAGATTAAAATTGCACGTTAAGCTTACCGCAAGTCGTACGGTCAATAAACAAACGTTTTCCTGCTTGCCCCCCCTCAGTGTGTTCCATGAACCATCGGAAGAAGACGTGTTACTTGTTTGTCTCCTGCTAATAAAGTCAATGCACACTTGCATAAAAATTCAAATTTTTAAATGAGCCAGATGAAAGAAAATGTTACCACGAAGGAGATAACAGTAAAATTAGATGAAATCTTTCGTATTGCAGAGAACCTCAAACAAAAGGTTTGAGGTTTTCTGCGATATTTATTTCGCCAGGGCCCAGAGAAGATTGTTGTCGGCTATCAGAAATTGATTGATGAAAAGAGAAGGTCAACACTGTTCAAATATGTCCGCAACAGTAATTTCTTCATTGTGTATTTTATGTCAGAGGTTCCCAAACTTTCTCGGTTCACAGCGAAATACCTAACAGTTCCATTTAGTAGTTAGGTCCAAACAACTTAATAAGAAATGCTGAAACTGTGAACTACCTCAAGCTAGTAGTTTGCGTGGTGTCCGACAGATGTCGAGTATCGCTGTGTTTCCCTCGAAAACTTAAAATATTCCACGGCGCGCAGTTTGGGAACCGCTGTTTTATGCAATAAACATTTAATTCCATAATTAATTTTCATTATCTTTTACATTGTATATATTTAAAAAGTTATTTTAAAGGTATTTTTAAAATTTTTTATGGACATTCCAGAAGGTCAAGGACCAATTATAATTTTTCCTATTGATTATATTCGATTAACGCATTTCCGTTTTGCACGATGCGCTCGTGGGATGAATTAATCGCGTTAATCGAGGCCAGCCTGTATACATACCGTACTGAAACTCATCACCCCTTTCTCCAGGTGTCACCATGTTTCCAGTCAGCATTATTTGTCCTAACCAGTAGTTCGAATGCACTCATTTTATTCATGACACTTCTGACATTACTAAATAATTAGGACTTAGTGTTCTTGTATAGTTAACTACCCTGAAACACCCCTTAAAGTTATTTAAGCTCGCTTCCCTGGTGCTGCCTGCTCATTTGAAATGTTTCTGCCCTCAGAACATCTTGCTACTATGTTCTGTTGCAGTAACAAACAAGAACTCTTGAGTTATGTGCGTTACTTTGACTAATATTATAAGATAAACGTGTAACTATATCACCCTTATTACCCCCAACCAGTAGTTTGCCTGAACTTTTAAGGTAGCCTCAATAATAGTGGCAAAAAATCTTGCAACCATCTTTAAATGTATCCCATCTCTACAAAACAAATTCCTTCTACCTACAAGTGCAGACCAAGCTGATCAAAATTGTCAATTGACATAGTGAAATATTAAAAAGCCAAATGGTCAAATTCCACAGAAATGGCAATTAAATTGTCCATGACAATCTTTCATTTGTCCCAACTTATGAAAGAGTTCCATTAAAAATTACCTTGCATCAGGGTCCACATATATGATACACCACCGGATAAATACCTTGCAGAGATCCCCAGAAACATCTCACCTTCTGTGAAAATGCACAGTATGGCAGGGAATCATAATGAAAACTTGTATGTATAACCAATATTATAATCTTTATTGGTATGATAGACAAAATCCCATCACAGCAAGTGAATCTGCACTCTGACCAGAAAAAAAGTCAGAATGTGAAGAACAGTTGGCTGATCAAAAAATAACTTCTCTTAAGTAAATCAGGATGCCTCTATGAAAGAATGGAGTTTGATTATACAGCCTCTAAAAAAGAGCTGGGAATCTCTCTCTCTCTCTCTCTCTCTCTCTCTCTCTCTCTCTCTCTCTATATATATATATATATATATATATATATATATATATATATATATCTCAAAATGGCAGTTTTGAGATCACCAGCTATAACATCAGTTATCCTAGCTTTTCTAGTGGTCAGGTTAACTCAAATTTTTGCATGTGCACTACATTTTAGAATGAAACTGGACATGCTGCACCCAGGTACCAGACTGTGAGGGACTCTTTCTCATTAAAGTTTTGCACATTTCTATTACTGAATAAAAATTATGCTTTATATGTCATTTGTTAGGAAGTTTAAAAGAACCACAAACAATTCAAAGAAATTATTCCTTGGGGAAAATTTACCCTTCACCAATAGGAGACAGGATTGCCTTATTGATAATATCAGGAATCATCTAAGTATTACTGTAATTAAAAATGAATGATTTCATATATATAATTTTGAGTGTTTTTAAACATTACTTGTAATTTTCATTTTCAAATAAAATTTGTTCTCTTTTTAAATTGTGAATAAGAAATTGCAGGTGGAAACGTTCTTTTATACTGTATATAGTGACATAATTTTGTGTTATATAATTTTATTTCCTAATACATATATGCTTGTATAAAACATCTAAAATGTTTTATAAAATGAAATTTTTATTGACAATATAAAATAAAACCTGTGAAAATATTTTATCAAACAGACGGGAGGAAAGATATATATATTCCACCCTTAGTTTTTATTAAAAACCTAAAATTTTGATATACGACTGGATAAATACCAAAAAGAGTCTTCAATAATTTCATTTTAAAACCAAAAAAGTTATTAATCACCCTGTCAAAAAAAGTCTAAATTTTTTATGATACTGCAAACAAGCAGTAGTAGTTTCTACCCTCAGTTGTTATTATTTGGTTTTTAGGAGCATTAGCAACTAAGGCCATATTGCTCCGGGGATATGCGGTGGTCATTCCCTGACCTTTCCGCATCCTCCGTATTTGGTAGTCACGGGCTCCAACCCCGGTCTAATCAAGAAGCATGTGCTACGCACTGCTGCTCCTGCCCACCTGGCTACGAAGGCGCCTCTACCCTCAAGTACTAACTATACTAGAAAAATCAAAAACCTGATTTTCTACCCTAGTTTTGGTGGAATCAAAGTACAGTATTTCAGTTCCCAAATGATAATACATACAAGTTAGCCTTAAGATCTTGAATTTATCACCTAATCATAACTAATAAAATTCATCAAAAAAAAAAAAAAACTTCCCATCAAGAATTATATGAATTATTAATAACAGATATTTCACCTAACAATACAATCATTTAGTATCAGTAGTGACAAATAATGTAGCGAAGCTAGATTATACAGAATCAAGTCTATAAAATATAAAAAAGCCACCTACCTCATTACTATATATATCCAATCTTAACATCTAAACTTCCTTAAATTTATTCAAACTACCCACCTTCTACAACATCAGATGGATGTTTGAACCAATACTCAATTACTCTCTGGCTGAAAACAAATTTTCAACCATCTATCCAGCAATCACCATGGTCCCCTTATGGATCATCCGTGAAAGACTAAAGGACGTCATCATTAATTTACACAATCCATTTAAAGATGGTTTTGCAGATGGCACTATTTTCAAAAACTGAAGTCTTTGGTAAAGGTAGTACCTTCCCACTCACCCTTTTCTGCCACTGACTGATCTTTTTGCCCTTCTCTGCACCCATTCCAACAGAACAACATTGTTCTGTTGGAATGGGTGAAGCAATAATTACCTGTCTCCTGCTGGCAAAATTCCTGCATTTCACTGAGAGAACCCCATGAACTGTTCTAGCAGTCTCAGCTGCTCAGAGAACTACAAGTCTGACTGCACAGTATAATCTCCCCTTAAATCTTTGTTATCCACTATCTTGGCAAATCTTGCCAAAGTATGTTATTCTGGGATTATTACTAAACGACTTCCCAGCCTATTAGCTTAATTTCCCCGGTATTGTTGCATCAGAATACCGTGATTGCTGTTATTAATCACCCATCCAAACTATGTATCAGCAACATTAAATTTCAACATAAAACTAGAAATACTTTCATCAATATCATTAACAAGTACTGAGGTTATGAAAACATTAAGGGGACCCCAAGCATTGAACCCCAAGGGGCTCCACTAATATCATTAAGAGAAGTGAGCATCACTTTATTCAGCAGTAACCTGCCCCTGATACAATTTTCACAGCAGTCTTCAGTTTCTTCACATTCCTAGCCAAAAATTTCATAATCTGCTTTAGCTTGCCTACCCCACCCCTTAGTGAGTCGACTGCAGTGTAGTTTATAGCTAATGTAGGCTTCTATGTTCCCTTACAATTTATAATCATTCTTTGCATCTCTTCCATCATGCAGTATAATTGATGACTTGAGGTTATGATGAACATCATGGCAAGATCCAATCTTCCTTACATTTCGAGGATACAGCTCTAAAATGGTGTTTGCAGGCCGGCCGCTAGTTAGTACACTGGCCCGAACCTATTGGTAACTCTTTATGAGGCTTCCAGATCAGCTAGTGTATAATCTTGCTACCTCTACTCTCCAGATAGTGACTGCAGAGAGTCCGAGTAGTGTGTATGCGGGGAGCATTGTCGAGGCCACGTTATGTCAAGGATCTGGGTATATTCTTACCATGTGTACACCATATCCAAAAATTTCATTACTTCATACAGCATGTCCCCCCCCACACTTTTTCTTACTATTGAATACACCATGAATTGTGAAACTAATAGAGTAAGCTCATCTGCGAAAAGATCTAAACTTCCCAAACACTTCCTGCTTCACTTCACAAATATACGTGATCTCAATTCTAATCTCAACAATGTCCATTTCCACTTTCAGTCTGCCAAACACCGTTTACTTTTTCTGACAGAATCTCAGTTATCAGTTGATTCAACTACTGCTCATCTCAGTTGCCCAAATTATTCGCTGTATGATTCCTTTCACATCAAAGGTGGTATTTGTGCATATGTCCGTTTCGATATTCCCTGAGGTAATTTGTAATCTCCTCTTTTCAATCTTATCTGGCTTAAAATCTCTTCCTCATTGTATCAAATTCATCTGTTGTCTCTACCGTTCTCCCAACTCCACTAATCACTTGGAGCTTTGACTTCCTCTCTTTGCAACTTGACTTTCCCCAGTCCAACTTTCCTAACAGTGAGGCAATTTTCCTTGGTGATTTTAATGTTCACAACTCCAGCTGGCTTCCATTTTCTAGTCACACCGACCCAGCTGGTTGAGATGCTGAGGCTTTTGCCATTACTAATGACCTCGCACAGATTGTTCATTTACCTTTAAGAATATCAGACAATCCTAACCATACAGCCAACACAACTGATCTTTTTCTCACACACACAACCCTTGTAAGTACATGGTCAAAGTGAGTGGTCCTTTAGGCACCTCAGATCACAACTTGGTGATTCTCTCTTTTCCAATGGAGCCTTTATCTCATGGCTATTCCCAACCTATTGTTGTTTGGCATTACAAGAATGCAAAATGGGATGACCTACAAGATTTTTTCTTTTCTTTGGTCGGATTACTGTTTCAAAACTTCTAATGTCAACATTAGCTCAGATTGTTCAGTAAAATTATTATTGTAGGAATGGAATCCTTTATTCCACACTCCACTTTAAAATCTTATCCTTTATTTAAACCTTGGTTTTCCAATAAATGTGCTAAGCTGTTCAAGAGAAGAACGTTGCATATTGTAAGTGGCTTGTTTCCAATTCTTCAGTTTCATTTTCTGCCTACACCAAAGCTCGCAACAATTATAAAGCAGTTATTAATCAGTCCAAACTAGATTTTGAACATGCTAAGAGAAAATTTGCTTCTTGCCCTAATTGTAGCCAAGCATTCTGGTCTCTTGCGAAAGCTATTGGCCGCAACTTTTGCCCAGCTCTGCTCCCACCTCCGTCAAAACCAGATGGTTCTGTTGTAACTTCAGCCAAGGATAAAACTTAACTGCTAGCATCCCATTTTTCTTCCAACTTGTGTATTAATGATCTTGGTAAAACACCTCCCACCATTCCCACTCCATTCAATGCATCCTGTGGACTTTCATCAAATGAGTGTCAAAAGGATTTTGAACAATCTTGATGCAAAGAAAGCTAGAGATACTGAGAGTATTTCTCCACTTGCTCTCAAAAACTGTGCTCCTAAACTTACTCCTGTTCTTTGCTGCACTTTCTTATTCCAAAGGTGTCTGCTTGGTAATTTGCTCATATCCAACCAGTTCCTAAAAAGGGTGACAAATCCCTTCCATCCAATTATCGTCTCATTGCAACTACTTCTACTCTTTCTAAAGTAAGGGAGAAATCAATTAACCACCAACTCTTAAACTAGCAAGAAACCTTCCGTGTGATCAACAATCGTCAGTATGGATTCTGTTGGTTTTGATCGATCCACTGGTGATATTCTGGTTTATATGTTACCCATTTATGGACAAATTCACTGGAAAAGTTTATTGAAACACAAGCAGTTTCTCTTGACACTTGAAAGGCATTCGATCATGTTTGGCATAAAGGTCTTCTAAACAAGCTTCCATCTTATGGTTTGCCAACTGTTTTTTTGTAATTGGTTATCCAGTTTTCTCACTGATTGCTCACTGAGGGTGAGGGTAAATGGCTCTGTCTTCTAACTTCTCCATTAATTCTGGTGTCTCCCAAGGTTCAGTTCTTTCCCCACTCTTTTCCTCTTGTATATTAATGATGTTCTTCCATTGACTGGAAATCCTATCCATAGTTTTGCCGATGATAGCACATTGCATTCCACTTTCCATTTTGATAAACCTTGTCCTGCACAATCAGCTTCAACTTCTCAAATATCAGCTACCAATTCTTTAAATGCTGATCTCTAGGTATGTCTCCAGTGGGGCAAAGACAACTTAGTTTTTTTTTTTTTTTTATGAAAACCCCAAACACGAAAGGTATCAAAACCTATAATACTTAGTACCGTGCATGGGTTAAAGGAGAAGTATGGGGGGGTGGGGGATGCCGGAAACTTTGCTCTAGAGACTAAACATGGGTTTCACCACTTCAAGCCTCCAATAAGCAAAGTGGTGGTATTTCACCGGTTGATGAAAGTCATCTACCACCTAAGATTTTTGATTTCAATCCTTCTAAAACTCTGTCTTGTCTTGTATCTCGCAAAAAGAATTCTTCTGCTCCTATGCATCCTTTGGTGACACTCCAATTTCTAGGCAAAATGATCTCTTTTGGAGATTACCCTGACTTCTAATCTCTTTTGTCACAAGCACATTACAAATATTGCTACCTCTGCATCTAGAAAACTTGGTTCTCTTTCGCTGTGTTACTTTTCTTCTAAACTGTACAAATCACAAATCTGCCCTACCATGGAATATTTTTCCCGCATCTGGGGTGGTGCCCCCAAAACCTCTCTCAGGCTTCCACTCAGAAGAGGGCAGCAGTTGGGTTAATTAATGACTCCTCTCTAACAAGTCTCTCCACTCGCTGTCTCAGACGTACTGTTTCTGCTGCATGCCTTTTCTACAGGTACTTCCATGGGCACTGTTCTTCTGAAATGGCTTTTATAATTCCCACCCTCTTTCAAAACAGTCTGAACATGTGCCACCACCAGCCAACATCCATTTACTGTCCAACTTCCAACTCACAGAACCAACTTTTCATCTTCCTCATTTATTCATTCAACTGCCGTTTTCTGGAACAACCTTCCTTCATACATATTTCCTGAAGATTAGTCTACAGAAGTTCAAGTCTAATGTCAACAAATATCTTCTTTCGTCTTCTCAACCTCAAACCCAAGCATGGTACTAAATACTATAGGTTCTAATACCTCTTTTTTTGGAGTTTTCATAAAAAAATAAATAAATAAAATTTTCTTTGGTACTATACAGATATTGCACCAAAAAAAAATGCACAGAATGATATACCTGCATAGTACAAGCAATAGGTATTCTTGAGAGCAGGATTTAGAAACATCAGCATTTGAATAATAGGAAGAAAGAGTGGAACCACACTGTACAAGAACCTAAATTGTTCAGGGGAGATTTTGTCTGACTATTCTAATCAGTTGCTATAGATCTTGTCTTGGAAACATTCTCAGCATGGTGTGTTATATTATAGCAATGCTAAATATGATCAGCACTAGATGGTTTCTATTCCTCTTTTCCTCAGTTAGGCTACTAATTTAAATTCCCTGATACAAAAACTAGCCTCTGATCAATTCATTGAAATTATTCTTGTATGGATGAAATTCTTTCATCTGCATTAAACCCTAAACTATATTTATGTAAACAAAGTTTTTCCAAAAAATGTCCTAAGTATGTTCAAGATAAGAATACATTGCAATTGGCCAAGTCTCTAGCTTCTCTGTCCAATGTTTGACTATTCGTTGCCATTTCTACCCCCCCCCCCCCACTTCCTTTGTTACAACCTGATGATTATAATCTTCATCTGAAAGTTGACATTAACATCCTACTCCCACACTCTTACAGTAACAATCTATATCCCCCCACAACCAACACTGATATATAGGTAGTTTAACTTTACAAGTTAATTCGTTCCTTGTGCGCACTCTTAAAGCGAGAGTTTATTTCCTATAGATAATGTTAAAAACAGGGATTACGTTCTCAATAACGAAATTTGACCATAGTGATAGTCAAATTTCATAGTTTATTCATAAACGATTTATTTATCCAAATAAACGAAAACAGCCTTTGACATCAAGCAAATTATAATAATAAAGAAATTATTCATGTCATACAAAACGTTTATTCTTCATCATCTGACTAATGAAGAATAATGAGATTCTGTTTGCTTATGATCTCATATTTTGTTTCCAATATTATTCCTCTTTGCTGTTTTTTATTACCATCACTTTCCGTAGTATTACTTTTGTTTTGGCATACTGTAAAGTATTAATAAGGGGGGATAAATCTGAAATAAGACAAGACAACAAAAATGAAGAGAAACAACCACTCTTGGTAAGCGTGGTAACTGCTTTATGTTATGTGAGTCAGTGAGACTCTTGTCTGCCTGAACAAAAAAATGCATGTACAGTAGTACATGTAGCTATACAATACTACAGTAGTGTATAGCTACATGTACTACTTATAGCTATGCATATGGCTTTAAAATGCCATATTTATGAATGTTTAGCATTTATTTGTTGCAATTAACGTCATATTTTCGATTTTGTTGATACTTGAAAAACAAAGAGAGCTCTTAAATCTGGGAACTCAAAGCAAAAACTGTTAAAACAGGAACTGTCTGTATATGACACCCTCACTTTGACAAGGTTAAAAAAAAAAAAATTTTAGAAAACTACAATTCAAATCCAATACATTCAAAGCTCCAGCTTCATCTCTGTCTAAAGCTTGCTACAGCTATAAAAGAATGTAATTGATAAATCAACTCAATTTTGAACAGGCTATAAGTAAGAAACTTGCAACTTGTCCAAATGTTTAGGCTATTAGTCACTGGCAAAAACTTCTATCCATCCATACTTCAGTCACATCTACTTCTACTGCATCCTCATGTTGGGGGGGGGGATAACCTTATTAACATCCTACATTTCCTTTAATTCCTCTATCAATGACCTTGATAAATCACT